>NC_141321.1:15819008-16419008 GCF_037954235.1 Aulostomus chinensis
GAGAGGGAATGTTCACTGACAATCCACAGTCTTATTATCATGCTCATGTCATTTCCAATAGGCTGCCTCCTTTTGAACCAAGTAAATTGGTTTAATGTGTCCGGCCATTCTGGGTATTACAGGGGTCAACTTGTGTTCTCATATCCTGTCTTCTTCTCTACACTTGAAAATACAAAGTTTCTTTGTTCCCTTAAATTGCCAGGTCAGGAGGTCTATTCAAATAATGAGATTACAGCACACAAATAAGACTTTGCCTCCACATGAATGCACAACAGCTGGCTGAAAGAATTGCCAGACCACAATAAATGTACACACACTTGCCCGTTTATTAAGTACTACTAAGCGTTTGCGGTACAATACAACAGCCTAGTAATAAATCTTCCTTTCTTAGGAGGGACGAGAGACACTGACTTGATCAATTTATTGGAATTTGTAGTCTAAGATGATTGAAAGTAAAAACTGATTTTCACTTTAACTCTACAATTCTACAATTTCATTTAGCAGACGCTTTTGTCCAAAGCGACATACAACACAAGCAAGACTCTCTGGTACTCCAGCTTCCTCCCACAGTCCAAAGACATCAAGAGGGGACGAGGCTGATTGATACTCTAAATTGACCGTAGGTGTGACTGTGAGTGTGAATGGTTGTCTGTCTATATGTGTTGGTCCTGTGATGGACTGGTGACCTGTCCAGGGTGAACCCCGCCTCACGCCCCAAAAGCTGCTGGGATAGAATCAGGCCCCCCCCCCCCCCCCACCCCGCAACCCTTAATAGGATAAGCGGAAGAAAATGAATAGATGGATGGATGGACTTTAACTCTGGTAATTAAGCAAAGAAGCACCACCACATCCCTGGGCTGGGTGAGCTCCCATCGTTCGTAGTGACACACTTTCCCTTGTGGCCTGTCTTGAAAGAGAGGTGATAGACAAGAATTTGTTACAATATGATGCCCCATCTCCAGAGTTTTCTGGAACTGGAGCTGCAACTTTCCACTGTGGTATCAGTCTAAAAGCACCAGCATGCAGACGGATGGAAAAAGTGCATGTAAAAACAGGCAACATAAAATATAATGTCATCCAAATTTATTCAAACAGTTTCATCCCACTTGCCAAAACTATTTATGTTTTCTCCAGATTATCAACCATCTCCTGAACCAGTTTGACTCCACAGATGATTGTAAAAATGTTATGAAAGGGACATTTGTATCAGCTAAATATTCATTTATTTTGCTGGATTACTATTTTGAGAATCTGCAACAACAACAACAACAACAAAACTCACACTCACATAGCTAACGTATCTGCTTCCAATCTCAAATACATTTTATCTACATGTATCTTTAAATAAGTGTTAATCTGATTTATATAGCAATAACACAGTTGATATGTAAATGGAATACATTTTTTGCAGTTTACAGCCTGTTTTACATTTGTTCATGGGAATGGAAACAATGGAAGTGAGGGGTGAAAATAAAGACTTTGATTGTGGTAAGGTCTAGTGTTTCTTTCTTTCCAGAGAGAAGACACATAATTATCATCTATTTATCTATGGAGGAGAGTAGGCCTGGGGTATGTCATCTCTACCTTCATTCATACAAGTACAGTTGAAAGAAAAGATGACCCTATAAGTGTGCATCTGCAATTATCTTTGGTCCCCACTTCCTCTGTCTTTTGCCCTCCGCTTGCCTACATCATCAACAGTATTTAGCCGCAGACCGCAGATGTTTATCGTGACATCTTTTGCTTTCCTCGGATTTGTTAAATGTTATGATTTATTAATGAAGGAGGATGCAAATATAGCTGCTGGTTTGTGCTGTGCATTACACTGCTGTGATCTACACTCAAACAAACACCTCAGGATATCCAGCAGGAAATATACCAGCACCTACAACACAAAACATTAATTGCAACTTATTTGCTGTTATATGGAAATAATATCAAATAAATTACTGTTGCTCCCCAGAGGAACATTGTGCGGTCTGACGGCACTTTCTTTCAGTTATATCTATCTATATATAAGAGCTTTGGAAAGGTGAAGAAAGATAAAACTGTGTATTAATAATTCAGCAATTCTGCATGTAGCATTAGGTAGAGTTGCAGTAGGTTTATTTGAAGAAATATACACCCTGAGATTCTGATGATGTAGTGGTGATCTCCAATTAAACAAATCTGGCCTTGTGATCCTGAAAAGCTCAACTGAAGGACACAAGTACATTAATTACAAATGGCTTCTTGAACTGTTCCTCACTCCTACAAATGACTGTGAGCACACACAGAAAGAGAAAACTCATCCCATCAGAAACTCCACAGGAAAGGCAGTTACCCAAAGATGAAGGGGAATAGAGAGAAATAAATAAAGAGTGCTTTTATAATTCATTGCTTCAGTGGCCTCTGAAGTGTAGGAGCAATTTCAATATAATATACAGCAGAAGCTTTGATAAAACTTTTTGGTAGAATCCATAAAAAACACAGTTACATGTGCATGATTGTGTGTGTGTGTGTGTGTGTGTGTGTGTGTGTGTGTGTGTGTGTGCGCGCGTGTACGTGCATTTCTCGGAGGAAGAGTGTTTCAGGGCTCGGACAAATGCAAGATTGTCACGCTCATAAAAGGAAAGGGCTCTGGCTCTGAAAGAGTAGATCCCATGCCTGGAATACACAATGACATTACTCCCCCCAACCCCACACACACACACACACACACACACACACACACACACACACACACACACACACACAATGAATCTCTTTAAATTATGCAGAGTAAGACCATTCCTGGAAGCATCCATTTTCAACATCTGCTGCAGCTACATTGTTGGCATGCATGCTCAACGTAAACAGATCAAAGGAGTGAGACCTGTATTTCATACATGCGCGGACTCAATGATCATCGTCACACCTCTTCACGGCAAAGTCATCCAGAATAGGTTTATAACTTCCAATCTTTTTGAGAAAGGAATGGTTCATCATAAAATGTCCTGAGATATTTCTGTTTGGCAGTTCTAATTGTCATTATATGCAGTAAATCTGAATATTTGTGAAATATCATGTATTAAAATGTGTCCTTTACGAGATTCAAGGATTGTTTATCTTACATTATCATGTCTGACATCTAATATTTGAGCCTCCTTCCCAGGTGACAAGTGAGAATATAGTCAGCAGAGACTAGCATCCCCTTTTCTCCTTAAGACCCTCACATCATCGCCTCTGTACTCAAGGCAGAATGCTGCCACCTAAAGGCAGCTTTTATTCCCTTAAGGTGGTGGCTGTCAGCGACACCCCCCCCCCCCCCCCCCTTTGCTGCTATGCCACCTGCACCTTATTAACATGAAATCCTGGTCTCCCACCAAGACACGGGTCTGTTTAATTACAGTTTCATGGTGAATTAAATTACAACTCTCAAAACATATCAAAACAAATCAATATGATAAATTATGGCCCACTTAAAAGTAATAACACAGGGGCCTTCAAATGTTTGATAACAACGAGGGTGGCTTCTCCAAGGACTAATAAGAAACATATGAACCAGCCAGTGCACCACAGCTTGGCACAGCTGTGGAAACTAAATATAATGTGGGATCCTAAGATGTATTTTTGAGATGGAGTGGGCACAAGCTCACTCTGTGGAGGAAGTCACTGAAATCCCTTCTTCCCCAGCAATGAGGAATTTTGCAGCAAATTGGTTTTAACCTTCATTCCATGCTAAGTACTTCCCTTCAACGCCTCAAGAGGAATTAGGCATCATTACGTATCATCCATCTCCTTATCCCAGGAATTCTCCTTACAAATGAAATGAAGCTCTCCGCTGGATCAGGCACTGGTGACAATGATAAGGCCAGCAGAGCTCTGCTGATATGTTTATATTATTCCCATCTCCCAGCTAGACCAAGCCCAGCCTGCATGTGAGTGCAAGACTATAAAACATAATTAGAGACCAGCAGCGGCGAGGAGAAAGCTGAGGACTGTTACAGTAGCCGTGCACACGAAGACAGCAGCACTAAGGTGCCCTTGTGAAACTGACAAAGCAGACAATATGCTCTCTTGCTTTATCCATCTCTGTATTTATTTTTCCTATTTAGCCTCTTCTCCCCTGGCAACTGTAGTGACAGATGGGCTGAGAGGCTTTGGGATCGATGGAGGGGGGAATTCTGTCCTTGTTTCCTGACATTTTTCCCATAGCCACTCGCCTCTGACTCAGGTTACTTACTGTCCACATGAACAGAGGGAGGAGGCAGAAGCGAGGAGGAGGGAGGGAAGTGATACGCTTCTGAGGAAACTTAATGCCTCGGGCCATCTCCCTCTACACGGGTTCCTATTGAATAATACAACAGAGCACCCAACGTGCCTGATGCTTCTGGGGTACCCTCTGTAAACAAGACACTATGGAATGTGTTGCTGCTGTTCCGTTTTGACCTGACAGTCTGAAGAAGGTGAGAAAATAAAGTGCATAAATGGATGTGCGACAGCCTCACACCCTAATTCATCATCACTGCATGAGCAAAGAAACGGCCTGCAAATGGGCCAGCAATTATACTGTCCCTCTGATTGGAAAGCTGTAACGCTCTTTGTGCTGACCCTTGCCCTATGCAGCTGGCTCATAATAGAAGCAAGGCTGAGGCTGAGAGTGGGAACAACAGACAGTGGCCTTCCTCCCTTGTGGGGACGCATCACATCTGATCACAGTCATCGTCACATCCATCTCCAGCTCAAATAGTGAGATAGAAAAGACATCAGACAGCTTAACAGAGAGACTAATAGTAGCAGTCCACCAGGATGTAGCAAAGACAGAATGTAAATCTCTGCTAAAATAGCACACAAGGGAATAGTATTAAAACATAACCCTATTAAATTGTAATGCCGTTGGGAAAACAATTACAATAATTTCTCAACTAAAGGTAAACATCAGAAAAAGGATTTAGTTTACAGCTGCCCATTGTCCCCGGCATTACATACGACTGTCTTAAGTAGGCCCTAATCCTCGTCTGACACGACAGACTTTTAATGGGCTTAAGGCCAAAGACACAGAGAAGTTATCACATTAGAGGCTTATACACCCAAGTACTCCCCACAAAGATGTATAAAGTAGCTGTGAAAATACGCGCTATCTGCTAATCTCCAAGAATTAAAGTCGCCAGAATTAACCACAAAGTCATTATGGCGGTGCAATTTGATGAATGTTGTGACCTTATAAATAGAACAATCAACAGAAAACCCTGTCACTGTCTCCTATCGTTTGCCATTATAGGATTTACTGCATCTGTGAGCAGGAATACTCTATATGTGTTTATTTTTTCTAGCCACAAAATGTACATATTGAATTAGGACATAAATTAGTGCTACTTTAATAATACTTCAATGATTGACTAATGTAAGAAGGCCGACCTGAAAACTGATTTCAAATGTTTCAAACAACACAAATGATGTGTGTTGTTGTCGCTGGGTCTGCTCAAGAAGGCACAAGAATGTTTATTCCTTCTAATGTGCGCTCCTCCTGCCTTTTCTTTTCTCTCTGTGCTCCCGGGCCTCTCTGTCTCTGCCTGTCCTTGTTTTCCTTTTTCCCCATTTACAAAAAACAAGGTAGTTGTAGGCTATGGGTGCTTTCTGAAGGTTGTGACGTGGACACCGTGGCACAACAGTGAAGGAGAAGAGTGCAATTTCTCTTACCTGTATGATGGACATGCGGTTAGTAGGTGTGTCTGTAGTGCTGGTGACTGGGCCTGTGAAGCTGGTGTGGCATCCCACGTGGCCTTGGGGCACGCTGAGGTTATTGGCAGTGGGCTTAAGGTACATGACCTCTGATCTTGGTGAGCTGAGTGGCAGGCGTGTCTGGTAGTCAAAGTACATAGGAGAGGTGGCCAAGGAAGGGCTGCTTACCACATTCATCACATTCATGGCATCCCGCTCCTCCACCTCGCTCTGCACCAGCATGATGTCATTCTTGTTAATCTTCTTCTTCTTGCCTTTCCCCAGCTGAGGGTGTGAGTATTCTGCAATGCGACAATTATAAGTACGTATCTCCTTATTTTCCCGTTTGCACTTGATCGCTATGGTCACCATGGCAGCCAGAAGCATGATGGATATTATACTGAGAGTTACAATGAGAGGCAAAGACATATCCCAGTTCTGATTGTCATCTACATGTAGCAGTCCATCAGAGGGATGTCCATTGGAGGCCTTGATAATGAGCCTGGCCGAAGCGGCGAGGGTTGGCTTGCCGTGGTCAGAAACCCGGATGATCAGCTCGACGATAGGGTTTACGTTGTCCCAGAATGGATGGGCTGTTCGCACCTCCCCTGTCACTGGATCAATATCAAAAAGGTGCTCTTCATTTCCATCGGAGATTTCATAGGTGAGCCGCCCACTCTCGCCGTAATCATTGTCCACTGCCCTCACTGTGGTGACAATGTAGCCGACGCCAACATTCCGTGGCACGTGGATTTCAGCAGTGTCATTTTGGAGGAGAGGGAGCACTATGACAGGGATGTTGTCATTGACATCCAGAACACTGATACGCACTGTAGCATTGCTCTCCAGGTGTGGTGATCCAGCATCTTTAGCAAGAACCTTGAAATCAAAGTATTTGATTTGCTCATAGTTGAAAGATCTCACAGCATATATGGCTCCATTGGCAGCATTCACATTAACATAGGTGTTGACATCACCACCACTCACATTTGAGTTGATGATGCTGTAGTATACTGTGCCATTCTGGCCAAGATCTGGATCATGAGCCAGCACGGAACCTAGGTACTCCCCTGGGATGTTGTTCTCAGGTATTTGAAGAAGGTAAACTGATTTGGTAAAGCGGGGGACATTGTCATTTTCATCCAGAATCTTTACAGTGAAGGATTTAGTGGAGTTCAGAGGAGGGATTCCGTTGTCCTTAGCCACAATGGTGACATTATATTCATCCTGCATTTCTCTGTCCAAGGGCCGGTCCGTCACCACTGTGTAGAAATTATCATAATTCTCCTCAAGTTTAAAGGGAACATTACCTAGAACCCTGCACTGCAGTTGGCCATTCCTGCCAGAGTCCTTGTCTGTGACACGTACCAGAGCAATGACGGTGCCCGGAGGTGCTGCCTCACTGATGGCTCCCTGTCTTACAGACACAAAGCCTATAGATGGCCAGTTATCATTCCTGTCGAGCACTTTCACAGTGACTTTACAATGGCCTGGGATTGGATTGGGACCTAGATCCTTTGCCTGGATGTCAATCTCAATAACTGGGCTCTCTTCGTAGTCAATTTCACCCTGAATCTTTATGACCCCTGTTCTGGAATCTATGGAGAAGAGCTCCCTGATTCTCTCTGGGGCATAGCCACTAAAGGAATAGACAACTTGTCCATTGTTTCCCTCATCAGGATCAGTGGCGTTTAAATCAATCAGGACTTTACCAGGAGGTGAATTTTCAGGAATTTCAACTACATAAGAAGGTTGATCAAACACAGGGCTGTTATCATTTGAATCAATAACTTTAACATTTACCTGCATGGTACCTGACCTTGGATATTCCCCACCATCTGTGGCTGACAAAATAAGGGTGTGATGGCTTCTTTCTTCTCGGTCCAGTGGTCTTTGAATAACTAATTCTGGGAATTTAGTCCCATCCCCACGGGATTTTACCTCTAAAGAAAATAGATTGTAGTCATCGCGTGTTATTTGATAGGTTTTCAGGCCATTTTCCCCAGCATCTGGGTCATGTGCACTCGTCAGAGGAAACCGTGTCCCCGGCACTGCATTTTCAGAAATGTCAATATCAATCTGATCGGAGGGGAATATCGGGGAGTTGTCATTGATATCTTGAATATCTATTTTGATCATGCAGATCTCCTTGTCATTTGCAAACACCTCCATGGAGAGCTGGCACTTTGGGTTTCTCTTACACAATGTTTCCCTGTCAATGCGTTGCTTTGTGTAGAGCAGTCCACTCTGGGGGTCCACGTCAATGAGATGCGGAGCTGAATTCTCCAGCACCCTGAAGTTGGCTTTCTTACCCTGTCCTCCCGGTCCAATCTGTTCGAGTCCAAGTCTGGCATCTTTGGCAATGTTTCCGATCACTGTCCCCGGACCCTGCTCCTCCGGGACAGAGTAATTTAAGTTTTTCAATGTCAGGGCTTGAGCCCACAAGAGGAGGAAAAAGAAAATAGAAAGATGCATCCCCACTCCCTTAAAGGTGCTACAATCTGTGTTGTGTTTATGCTTCCTTTGACTTGTTGATACTTTGTTGAAATTTGGTGTTTCTACTTTTCAAATAAAGAGTTCTCTTCATCATGTAGGTCTTGGCATTTGTCTTTGTGGATTGTCTTTGCTTCCTCTCTCGTTCTCTCTCTCTCTCTCTCTCCAGCAAACTGTGGTGCTGAACACCTAATTTATATTCAGCTGAGCGCCCAGTCTCATCTGAGCAATAATCGCGATCCACTCTCCAAACTGAATAGTCATTGTGAGATTTCAATAATACCACCTGGGAGGAAGAAGGAAAAAAGAAAGCAGAAAAAATATATATTTGTTATAAAATATGTGAGTCAATTAGCCTGCTGAAATCAAACAGACCAAGCAACATTAGCCATTCTGCCAGGAAGAAATCAGATCCACCGCTGAGCCAAAAATGAAACAAGGCTCATGTGTAATTCATCCCCACAATTATGGGGGAAGCTTGTCAATTAGTTAACCTTGGGAAGACGCTCTGCACAGTCCTGACACACAGGGAAATAATCACTCCCTTGTAGCTTATTTACTACTTGTATTATAATAAACACAATATTTGAGTGTCGTTTTAGTTTCTCTAATCTCTGCTAGGCAATGCCGGACCTGACCCTGCGTGATAATAACGGCCCATTCACTCATTACATGAATGCTGACTGAAACTGTAATAGAGTAACTTTAATAATACGGCAACACTGCAGGCGTAGCCTACAACTGAGGCTGGCCTATTGTGGCGGCTATTTGAATAAGTGTGTATAAAATGAGCTTCTTACACGCATTAACAAATCCGCATAATCCGGATATTTAAAATGAGCCTTATAAAAATTCCGAAATGAGCTGCCAACATCGCAGCACAGCCGTGTAATTCTCTCTCTCTCTCTCTCTCCCTCTCTCTGCAAAATTCAACGGTCCCTGCAAGAAGCTGTTGCATATTCTGTCTTTGCTGTTATCTTTGAGCAGATGAAACTAATACAGAATAGACGTGAAGAACGGAACATAAACTTACCTAAAATAAAACTGTTTCAATAGTCCAAAAAAGCACAAATCCGAACAGAGCTCCAGCAGGGCTCAAGGAGAGTTTCATTCCCTAACCACTTCAGGCAGCCACCCCTATCCTCTTTCCCCTCTCCGTGCAGACAGAAAGCCACAAGCCTCCGACGCAGGCTACAGTGCAGCGCAGTGGAAATAAAAAAAAAAGTGCTCCAGAAAAGTATGACTGTAATGTCAATGAGCTGAAGTCCTCTCCGCTGTCTGATTAGGATGCACAGGCTCGCCTTCTGCCAGCAGTGAGTCACCGCTCCTCAGGAAGGAAAACTGTTCGGGGAAAATACTCTTGTGAGGAGAATAAAAAAAAAGAATCCAGATGTTTTTTCAAGGTAGATCCAAAGTAGATGATAATATTAATGGTTTGTTTGTTTTTTTTTAGTTTTTTTATTTCTATTTTTTCAAAGACGATCAATCAGTGTCTTCCTCCTCGTCCGGCACAAGCTGCTCCCCGTGATGGCATTTTTGTCCTTGCGGTGCGTCCCCATAAAAGTCCGGCACGTAGCTGATGATCGAGGAGGTGGTCAGCACCGACGCCGCATCCTGGCACAAGTAGCTGTCAGAAAGCGGGCGAGTAGCTGAACGTCCGAACACAGCCGTTACTAAGTATGTTCGGCACGTCAGAAAGCCCTGAGCACAATGAGCGCTTCCTCCCACTGATTGAACTCCGGACACCGCATGGTGCATTAAACATTGTCGCTACTCCTCTGGCAGCCAATGAATTTGAAGAGGTGGGAAAAGAAGGAGGGATTCAAACGCTGCTGTGGGTGCAGACTACAAATGACGGGTGGCTCGTGGTCCACCGGCAGCGCATCTGTTGGGCTTTTTTCAAATATCGCACTTCATTGTTGTTTACAATACAGGAAACCACGCGTTGGACGGTCGGGCTCGGAGGCGGGCTGACGCCAGGATGGAGTGGTTTGAAATGTCCGTTAAAGTCGTTTATGGTAAAGTCAAACGGCTCTGAATTCCTTCCTGAAATGAATTCGCGTTTGACGATGTGGCTTCTTTACCTTTTCTGTATGCGGTTCACAGCGAATGTGAGTCTGCTTGAAACACACCAAACACATGATTCAGTCCTCTGTGGCACTGTAGTTTCTGTCTTCATGTAACCAACAGTTGCTTGCAGTCTGCGGTCCACCTTCAGAGTTGAACTCTGTGTTTTATAGTCTACGTTTATAACTTGTCCCTGCATTGTGCTCTGAAAATGTCTCATATCACACGAAAAACTGTCCTCCACAACACGTCATTCTGATGCCTGATCACATCCTGGGCGATGAGGAGATTTTATATATTTACTGACAAGGTTGTACTATATTAGAATGAAAGATTATTTCATTTTATTTTGGCAGCGCTGGTTTATATCGTGTAAGTATATCTGTTCTGTCTCGCGAAAGGCTGTGTTAAGGTGTGTAGTCAGTATTAAAATACCCAGAATGATAGGTTGAAAAAATGAAGCCTAGGTGAGATTTGGAATGAAGAGTGCATCAGGCTGCCTTCCTGATTCAACAGTTATGTTTGGGTTTTTATTTTTTTGTTCGTGTGTGTGTTTGTTTTCCCTCATAAGAGTTAAGGACACAGAACATGGTGGACACCAGCTCATCAAGAGGAACACACTGACGAAATCATGCATCAGAGTGAGAGGAAGGTTTCTGTTCATCAGTGTTTCCACCTCCCATATCTCAACGACCTCATGTCAAATTGTGGTCATGGTTTAGAAATGCTATGAATGGTAGTTGGAAAGGAGGAATATACACTGATGAGTGTGGTGTTTTATTCACACATGCTTCTGGCCCAGACTTTGTCCCTATGCTGAATTTTAATGTCACCCTCATCCCTGCTGCAGCTGCTGCTGCATTATTTTAGCCACTAGGGGGCTTCGGCACCTGAATGTAACATGATATTTAGAGACTCTTGCTAAAGTGACTGATTCATGTTGTTTTTCCTTTCCTTTCCTTTGGAGGACAGTCTTTAACCTTTCCTGAACCTGACTGTATACGGCTGTATGACCGAGACTCAACCGTGCCCTTTGTTTGCTATTGCGATTTCAACATGTCAGCTATGTTCGGTTTAAGCTCGTCGTCCATCCATGTATATACATGGGTCTCAACCTCTTTGACTTTGCCTCTGACCTCTCGATCTGACAGCAGCCAATGTCACGAGTGTCACAATCATTCATTAGTCTGATGGAAGCCGAAACTCATTATTAAACAGCAGGTTTGATGTACAAATGTCAAGATGATGATAAGTGATGAAGGTAAATGTCACATCACTGTCTTTAGCTGCATAGTTAATGTGTGTGTGTGTGAGGTCTGTCATTTGTGTGTGTGTGTGTTAATTCAAATATGATGCATATCTTGTCGACTATATGTACTTGATGTCCTCTGGAAGTCATGTGGGGGTCTACAGAATGGTAGAGGCCAAGAACAAAGGCTAAATATGATCAGCAGCCACTATGGAAGTTTATCTATTTACCTCTTAGTCATATTCTTCCCATCACAGTTTTTTTTTAAATATTTTTGTAATCAAAATAGCATGTTCACTTTCCTCTTCAGCCATGAAATGCACAAGCTTAAAAAAAAGCCTTGAAAATCACCTGGCTTGATAAAATGTCACCAGTGCTAGCACAGATAAACCCAGCCATTAGCAGCTTTCTTCATTAGCCCAATTAAATGGCCCTCAGGAAATGCACTGACAGAAAGAGTGCTTGGAATGGCTGCTGGTGAACAGCTGCATTAAAACACTATTTTGTAAATTAAATTTAAATCTAATGGCGATGGCCTTTCTTCAGGTTGTATTGAGAGAGATGTCCTCTTCCTACCCTCACCATTTAACTTGGGCTCTGTTAACCTCCCTTTCTCACATGCTTTGATTCCACCTGTTCTTCCCTTTAGCAATGAAAAATGCTACATTCTTCCTACAGGAGTTAGTGGTGTGAAGATGGACTGAGTTTGAGTATGGGCTCTTATTTTCTATTTGGTCAGAGAGTGAAAAAGAAATCACAGCCCACTTTTACACACGGAGAGTTTTTTTCTTTTTTTGTCTTTCCTTAGCAAACTGTCACCCCTATCACCGCGACTCTTGACTTGCCTGGTGTTTGTCTCCCACATAAATTTTTATATGTGGCTGCCTGAAAGTGTGCCACTCTTCTTTACAGCGTTCTCCTCTGAAGTAACGCTTTGTCTTTGCCTATGATAGTTTAAAAGCAGAGACAGTAAAGCTGATGATAGTTTTAAAAAAAAGATGTCTCTCCTCCTTTCCTCAATGACAAAAGCCTAGTGTGCAGCGCTCACGTACAACTCAGCCTGACTTTTTTTTCAGACAGCTGACCTGCGTATGACACGCTTTACTTTAACCTGCATTTGCTCTTAAACGCACGGAAATTCAGTCATTGCTACTTTCACACTGGTTGATGAAATGTCAAGCTTTCCATAAATATATTGTTAAGTTCTTCACAATACACTGAGAAAAATAGAGGTGGGTACAGATGTTAATTAAGGTCTAATTTTTCAGTACAGTATTATGTTTAAACTTGTCACTGGTTCTCTGTTGCAGTTGGCATTCTGCGCCCCTTCTACTTCCTGTGTGCGCTCCTCGCTGCATGAAACAACAACCTGTTACTTGCTGAAAATGGTAAGAAAGTTTTACAACAAATATGTAAAGAAAATGTGTCCGACAGGGTCGTTCTTGCATGTGTGCACAATGATAATGGGATAAAAAAAATCGTACATCAAAAAGCGGCCTATGGTAGTGCCACAGGTTTCAAAAATAGAAACGTCAGTCTAGATTAAGTATAAATGGTGTAAATTCCAAACAAATAAAACACTTCAAAATGAGAGACTTCCTGATGGGTTCAGGTCATACCACCTCGAGATATTCTTTTATCGTTGCTGGCATATCACACAAGAGTGTATATTCTTATTCTGAATGGCCATACTCAAGCACAAAATGCTTATTGTCACAGAGAAGGGCGAAATGAAATAACATTTTGAAATGTGGATATTGCCGCTCTGTTTCCGAGAGTTACTCTCAAATACACTTGTGGTGTTTCTCTGTACACATGGAAAGGGACTGAAGCAGCTGTGTGCAGAATAAATAGAGAGAGCTTGAAAGGCAGTCAGGTTTGTTTGAGAATGCCTTACATGTTCAGTGTCATTTAAACCTCAAAACTAACATTCAAAGTCAGAGCACCAGCACAGGTTCAATGTAGTTGACTACTACTGCTGTGACGGATGTATAAAAGAGATAAGAACTGATTAGCATGAAGCAGTGTAGCAGCCAAAATCCGAACCTGGTTTGTAATCCAGTTCAACAAAAGCACAACACAAAAGAACAGTTTTTTCCTCAAAGAGGTCGATGGGCCAAATGCTACTTGCTAGTCCAGTGTTATATTATTGATGTCTGTGCGTTTGTCTATGGATTTCCAATTTGTCTGTGCATGGTTGAAGTTAATAAATGTTTCTTTTACAGGTTATGGGAAGGATTCAAACACATTTTGCACATCTATATGTGGCTTATTCCTCTGTGTGGGGGGGGGCATGTGTGTATACAAGCATATTATACCACCGTTTATCCTTCATACATGTACACACACAAAAAGTGGATGAAATGCTTTTTTAGAAAGGGGAATAATGATGCTTGTTTTCAGTCAGTACCTTGCGTACACCAATGATAGTGTTAGGTAGGTTGTATACAGCAGAAGTTCAATAATCCTCTTGTTAACAACAACTAAACAAACGCTTTTGTCACCTCTGCTTCACCGATTATGGCAGTTTTTTTTTTTAATTCTTGGCAAAAAAAATGATGAATATTTATAAGTAAGCTACAGCGTGGATATCTGTGGCAACATCTCTCATTTAATTAAATGAAACACCAAACAAAGTCGTTGTGATCGAAACGAACAGCTAAACGTATCCATAACCATCTTCTCTACTGATAAAACAGGTGACAGGTAGTTGTCTCCTATGGGTATTATAGCTAACCAAGTGTCTATTAGGAGACAGCTCACTCTGCCAAATGAGACTTGATGCAGGCCATCGTGCAGTAACTGGGGGCAGGCTCATGACAGTTACCTATAGCATGTCATTTACCTTCAGGTGCAAATGACCTCTCCTCTTTCCTGCCGAACCAGGTGTCATGCTGAGACAAGGAAGTAGCTCACTGTGTGATAGGGAGGCTTTTGAAAGGTAGCCTGTCATCAAGAAACACCAAAGCCCATTTCACACTGCACCAAATACGCGGGTGAACACTGGTGTTTGGGCACTCTGAAAGGGTCGGCCCGCATCCATCGACCCTCCAAGCGATCTGGGAGTTTAGCGGCTCGGCTCCACTGCAGTGTGAAAAAGGCAACCCGCGTAGTCTCAGGTTTCACACAACCTTCCTGTCGCATTCTGATTTTGTCACTGTGCCGCCTGTCAGGCTGTCATTGTTGAAAATAAATAAATAAAAAATTTGGCTGCGCTGTGAGAGCTGCTCACTCATCTCTCAGTAAAGTTTTGGCCTCTGCCATAAGATCAGTCTTCCTATTGATGTCCCGGAGACTCTATTTCACTCCTTTTATTATCAAACAATTTAAAGTTTTAGTGAATTAATCGACGCTTGGGAACTCCCACCAACCAGGAACGCTAACACGAACTGCGCAAACGCAACCGTGTTGATAAAGAACTTGTACAGCGATCTTGCACATCTGTTTATCGATCATGGCAGCACACTGGCAAGATCGTGAAGTCGGTGAGCTGCTCGTCATCCGCGGTAAAGAGGAGATCCGGCGGCAAATTTCTGGAACCGGTTTTGGTGTGTTTAGTAGCAGGGTTTTGTTTCACTACAGAGCCGTATTACAGAAACACACATTTCCTGAGGTAAAAAAAAAAAAGGTTGAGGACAAACACCTGAGATAATGACAGCCTAGCAATTTTTAATTTTTTTTAAGTATGTATAATATCAAAATTGATATGATACTAAAGTACTAATCTATCCCTGTTACCGTTGGATGAAAATTGAGAGCTTTGTTTTTAATGGTTCCTATTTACAGTGACATTACAGGAAAATGTTTCCTGTGATTCTGTGGCCTTGGTTGTTGATGATGATGATGATGATGATGATGATGATGATGATGATGGCTGTATGTTCATCTTAGCTTGCATCTTGAACCTCCAGTACCACACGAATCGTACATTTGAAATAAGCACGTGGCTAAAAAGTCATCTAAAACAGCAAAATCGGTAACAAGAGCAGTTCAGCCTCCCACCTAAAGGTCTGTTATGGTGAACCTTTTTGACCCAGTGCACTGCAGCCTCCTTTGGTGGTCTGGGTATACTGGTGGGTTAGGTGAACTATTCTCACCAGAATGTTTGAACAAGACCATCTCTTCAATGTCTCTCAACAGCCTTTTGTCATGAAAAAGCAGGGAGAGATCTTCAAATGCCTCAGAATGCTTTTTCACCCATAAGCTCATCTTTTGCTGCTGGGCTGTTAAAGTAGCATGATCACAACAACGCTGTTGTCCATTATCATCTATCCATTAATGCTCATTAGACACATGGAGCTGAATGGATGCCCAACAGCATCGCAATTTGTGTATGGCACAAATGGTGCTACAATTATTTATTTATTTTTTAATTACGAGATTAGAAAAACATTTTCTCTAACAGTGAAAGAATCAATCCCAGATAAAATCATAGGATATTACAGACTCCGATCCCTTACATTTGCGGCACATTCGTGTGTATATATATTCATATTGTTGTATTTTTTGTACTTCTTAATAGTTTAATGGAATGCATGCACCAACAGCACCACAATAAATTCTTTGTATGTGTGAAATCGTACTTGGCAATAAAGCTTTTTCTGATTCTGATTTGCGTGTCTGACAGGAAAACAGCAAGTGCTTTATGACTTGCAAATCAGTGCAAAGCTTGTCACGTAACCATCCAGCGCTGAGCAGTCCCATGCAGCGAGTACGTCACTGCGCACCCCCCTTCCCCCTTATTCTATATTTTCTTCCTGAAAACTGAAAACTACTCTATGACAGTAAATGCAGCACAAGTTCAGTCAAACACTAACATTTAATTCTGTTCTTTTTTTTTTGCACTCACGTACTTTACATCCAGACAGTAGTGCAAGCAGGGGTTGGGGTGAAGCGTGAGAGAGCCTGATGTGAAAATGTTGGGAAGGGTGGAGAAGTGTGTTTGTGTTAGGAAAGTTGAGAGCAAAAATAAAGACTCATACCAGGAATGAGGAAAGCAGCTGACCTGGAGGCTGTAGCCATCACATTTTGATATGTCACCATAAATGTGTAATGTTAGATTTTTAGCACTCACTGAAAACAATGGTTAGGTGAAAATATATTCTTTGCTGTAAGGAACACACTTGGATAACGTTGGAAGTGAAACATGGTGGTCAAGTGTAAAACTTTACTTTGTTTTTGAGAAATGTCAGCAATTTGCTCTGACAGCATCTGTATCTGCTTCGATACTGTATGGACAGATATATCGAAGAATACTGCAACAGTCTTTCCTCTTGGTGAACAAATTTGCTCGAGGTGGTTCTGTAGACGGTATTTTCATCAGGATTTTGCTGTGAACCAGCCCCTGAAGACAGTTCCTTTGAGAGTGGCCCTCTTCGAAAGATCTTCTTCTTCTTCTTCTGTTGTTTTATTATGGTAGTTGGCAAACAGTCTGTGGTTCTGGCTGGAAAAGCAATGGTGGTGGCCTTAGGAGGCACCAAGTGCAATGCATTGTGGTAGTTGTAGGTTTTTCTTTCTTTGACCAGAGGGCACCCATATATATTATTCTTATTCTATATATATATATATATATATATATATATATACTGCACAGTTCGACACAGGTGACAGTTATCTTTCTAGTGGCGAGATACTCCTTCAGTGTTGTCTTCAGGCTCCATTGAGTCAAACCTGTAAAGTGCAGCATGTTTATCTCATGGATTTTCATTTGTTTTTTAATGAAGTGACGTCAAAAGTTCTTCCTTTATTTTTTCTAGTCAATATTTGTAGCAAGACCTGAGGAAGAATCCAGATAGACAATCATTAGTATTGGCACCAATAGCTCACACCCTCCTCTGCGTTGCTTTTGTTT
Source organism: Aulostomus chinensis (assembly GCF_037954235.1). Lineage (NCBI taxonomy): Eukaryota > Metazoa > Chordata > Actinopteri > Syngnathiformes > Aulostomidae > Aulostomus > Aulostomus chinensis. Next base: position 15,836,351 of record NC_141321.1, read on the forward strand.
TGCTTATTAATATTAGCGAGATTAATTAAATCAACACACAGGGGTGTTAGATAGCATGAACAGCCCCCTGAGAAACAATACACAGGCAGTGGCTTTTCATCAACACTTATTAGCAGGTTATTGTGTCTGCCTCTAAAAGCCATGTAATGTGAAACTATTCAGTTCTATAAAGGTTTATTTTTCCACATTCAGTTCAGTGTTGAGTTGTGCAGAACAAGTAAGAACAGAATCCCCCCCCCCGCCCACAGGACACCTGACACACAGTAACGGAGCAAAGGTGAGCCTTAGTCATTAAAAAATCAGTTGTCGTATTTTAACATCAACTAAATATGAACGATTGTTTGACCATATGCTCTCCTGCTTGCTTCAAAGACTTAGATACATTTCATTTTTAAGAATTTATGTCTTTAGATTTTGCACGTGATGTAAATGTCAAAAGATGCTTGATACTGAAAACCTTTGAATGGGATGTGGAGCAACACGGCACATGGACAGGATATGTTTATAAGGTGGGGTTTAACCAGAAAACAAAACTGAAAACTGCCTCAAACAAATCGAAAATTTACTGTAAACTATTAATGTATCCCTCTTTATATTAATTTAAAGAGATCCAACAGCGCAGAAAGAGCGAGCACTTCTGTGACAGCAGAGACGAAAGGCTGCCTTTTAACGGGCAGAAACATAAGAGCAGATACAGACTCTATGTGGGCAGCCATCTGCTTTGACTGGTTGGGGTGAAAGAGAGTGAGAAAAAGAGAGAGGGCAGCCGTGGGGATAGGGAGACGGGAAGGCGTGTCAGTGACTAAGTACTGTACAAGGGGTGAGGGTTTGGTTGTGGCTGGCTCACCATAGTTGACCTGATGTTGAGAAATCCTCAGACTTTGATGGGGGACCTCTCTGACATCCTTTACTGTGAGACTGGAGAGCTCCATCACAGCTCAAAATTAAGATTACATACAAAATCATTACATAGATAATCTGGGATAAGGGCAAAAATGCTGAAACCAGCTTGTAATCTGTTTTTTTGTGCAACATGCAAGACAGATTTTATTGAGAAAATACATCTCAATATATAATATTACTGTCACGGAAACTTGATATTAAACCAAAATGTGAGTTCAAGCGCTAAGTGCTAAGCCCCTGATCGTCCATCTACTCTACTTTCATTGCAATATTTTGCAGAATGGTACAAAATCACACAGGCTTTGCATCATCTAATTATTGTTGTTCATTACAAAAATGGAGAAAAACAGGAACTTGGACTACCTCACGTCGAAGTAGGTCAAAGCAATTCTCTTATTTGAATCATATAGGTCACTGCATTATTTCCGGTAATTCAAGAAGCGTTGCAGGATTGTTGAAAATGATCAACCAATTTTATATAGGTGACCCAGTAGAGGGTCTATATTTGGCTTGAACAGAACTTACTATATGTGGATGGAGTGCATGTGTCTCTCACTAATTCATCTCACTATTCTGGACTTCACTGTGTTCTGCCTACCAATGGTCCACCTGTATTTCTTGCCTTCGTCTCTCTCTGTGCCCTCTATCTCTTTCACCCTGTAGAGAACAGGTGTATCTGTCTGTCTCCTGATGGGTTTATTACTCTGAAGTGTCCCCATAGTCCCCCGCGGACCCCCTGCCTCCTAATACGCTCAGCCGTCACAGCTTATGTCAGCCAGAGTGGGTGGTCTGATAACGCTCCACTTGATCAAGCCATCCACATCGGGGTCCATCTGGTCTGTATTCACTGCGTTCAGCTTGGATGTCAGGGAGTAGATTCTCTCACGCACACACACACACACACACACACACACACGGACCCTCCTCCTTACACCTTCTATTAAAGGTGGCACTCCAGCATGGTATCAAAGCGAGCAGGGGTACATTTCTAGACATCTTATTTTTTCTTTGTCAACTGTTATGAGGATTAATGCAGAGTGACTGAGCTCTATTCTTCCAACACATGAAGTCAGAAGAACATTATATACAGATTAAATAAATATAGATTCATACTTTATATTCTAGGTAGTAGTCCTCCTTTTGGTGGTTGACGGTCTTTTGTGTCTACATCTACTGGAGTGACTTCTTCCACATGTAGAAATGTTATGTTCATAGTTTGAGCCGTAAAACCATTCTGTTTTTATTGAAACATATAAATAAATAAATGTGGAAAGATGTTAATATGACATATTTGTGACTCGAGGAACATCCCCCCGACCAGTCGAAGCAGAAGGCCGTCCCCATTGAGCCTGGATCTGCTCGACGTTCCTGCCTGTTAAAAGGAAGGTTTTCGTCGCCACTGTTGCAGGATGTGCTTGCTGATGGAGAATTGTTGGGTGTAAGTTCATTGAAGGAGTGTGGTGCTGGACCTGCTCTACCTGTAAAGAGTCATGAGAGAACTTTTGTTGTGATTTGGAGCTATGGAAATAAAATTGACTTGACTTGACATGTCACCATGATGCTATTCTAGGATCACTATGGTTTCTTTTTCTATACAGTCACAACATGAGAGCCCGTCTTCGCCTCCTCATGATGTCATATTCTTTCTTATTCGCAGTAGTGTATATAAACAACAGTGAGCAAACACATGTACTAAGTGATATTGAGCAGCTTCCTGCTCTGATCCAGCGCAGCAGAGGTGAAACCGGAGGTAATTTTTTTTCACCTCCCATCAAGCAAAGAACGATCCCACCCTCCACCCACCGTGTCTTCTTTGTGCTTTCTTTCTCACTCTCTTCCACAGTTTTTCTGTCTTCCACTTGAAAATGCCTGCCCCCCCCCACCTTCCCTCCAGGAGATATCAAAGGGGTTGAAAGTAAAACAGAGACTCCAACCCATCCCCATAGAGAGGTACGCTGCCTGCACTCAGCAGTGTATCACGCTGAAGTCAGAGTGAAGCACTTGATTCCCTCTGAGCTGCTGCGGTCTTTGTAGACTCCCAAGTCCTTGAAGAATGCATATGGGTTGTGTTCATGATCAGTAGATGTACACAGCAGTAGGAGCCAACCTTGCGGCTCTATGATGTGCCTGTAGGTGTCACTCACAGTGATGTTTCACATGCAAAATAACACAATTCTATGTTGCTCACATTTAGTACATCTCCCAGAAACATGGGTTATTTACATCATGGTATTTATTTGGGCCTATGCTGCTTTCCTCTCTCAAATGGACAGTAGATTGTTCCAAGTATTTTCTACATCTCCACAGTTGTAGCGTTAAATGTTGATCTGCACATCTCTCCATACTGAACCATATAATAATGCCTGGTTGTCCATGGCAACCACACACTCTATTTTTCATAAAAAAGGTAGCAACCAACCTTTACCAAGCTGAATCTTTGAGTTTTATTTCTCCTCTTTTTGCATAACTTCAACCCGAGTGTTTCAAAAATAAATATATTTCATTTATGTGTAGCTTTGAATGGTTTTAGAATTCAACAAGGACCATCCATCAGCTGATTGGCGTGTGAAACACATTAGCACCATCTAGTGGTGACTTCATAAAAGCTTTCTATCTATCCATCATCTATCTATCTATCTATCTATCTATCTATCTATCTATCTATGTATGTATGTATTTATCTATCTATCATATATCTATCTATCTATCATCTATGTATGTATGTATGTATTTATCTATCTATCTCTATCTATCATCTATGTATGTATCTATCTATCATCTATGTATGTATGTATGCATTTATCTATCCATCTATCTATCTATCTATCATCTATGTATGTATGTATGTATGTATCTATCTATCTATCTATCATATATCTATCTATCATCTATGTATGTATGTATGTATGTATGTATGTATGTATGTATGTATGTATGTATGTATGTATGTATCTCTTTCTTTCTTGCATATTGTGACATATTCATGCAGATCAATCTCAAATGAGAGTTAATTAACCGGATAATAAAGAATTCTGAATGTCAAGTAAATTATGAATTCGCTTCCACCGAGTTCATGTAATTATTTCCAAATGTGTCCTTTTTACAAGTCTTCTCCTTTACCTATTCAAAGTGCCAGTTCTTCATGTTGTGTATTAAATGGATCGGCCTATTTGCCAGAGCATTTAAGACCTTTACTCAAGAAAGTCATGAACTCATATCCATACCATCTCAATCAAAGATATCACTGCACTTAACCAGATCCTCTGCTCTCATGCCAAGCTATTCTCACCATGAGATTTGTAGGGATTTCCACATTTGTGTAGTTCATGAAGCTACGGATGTTTGACTCACTGACTCAAATGAGAGTCACATATCATTTAAGAGGCAGAATTTTCTTCTTGCAGTGCCTATATGGATTTGTGTCTTTGAGAGCAGACCCCAGATCAATGAGTTAGTATTGAATTAGGCTGGGTTCGTTTAAAACTGCTGTCTCACTCCCTTTGGGATGTTTCCACATGGCATTTGCATTTTTATGTGCATTCGTTGTTTGAAGATTTCACCCGATACAATGAGTCCCAATTAATGTTGAAAACTCCATGTAACATTTCGATACTTCGAAATCCGCAAGCCAGAATGTTTTCCTATTCAACACATTTCATAGGGTGTTGATGTGGTTCCGTGCAGTCTCTTTTGAGGACTCGTTTACACTGTGCTGAGTGTATAATGTGTTGCAGGTTCCCTTTTACAGCTCAATAACTTTGAGGGTGAAATGTCTCCACACTTGGATGCACAACAATAATAATTGCTCAAGATCGTTCAGGATATCAGGGAAAAAATGTCCCTGCACATCAGATGACTATCAACAGCATTGCAGTCCTCCACACACAGACAGCACTCACATGAACAACAGCAGAACAGTGCAACATGTTATTTTGCCTGCAAAAGTCACACGAAACATTCAAGTCACCTGTCAACTGTCCATTCCATCGCCACCAAGCGTCTCAGTAGTGTGTCAGCATACAACGGTGGACAAAGCCTTCATGTCATTTCATGTCATTTTCCTTCTAGACTTACATACAATGATCCAAATATCCTCTGCAGCCACCTGAATAAACTCCTGTCAGTCTGTGTCTGAGTGATAACGCTCACCTTTTAGGGATTAATCCTGCTCAAAGGAGCTTTTATATGACAGCTGTAAAATTTAAAAAAAGAGATTTGAGATAAACAAATTGATATAAATAGGTAATGATTATTATGATTATAACAATTTAAATCAATTTCTAGGATGAACTGGGGCTTTCGGGCTCCTAGCCTATACATCCATTCATCTGCTAGCTTGCTTTTACTATAGGGGAGACCTGAGCAACTTGTCACATGGGTAAGTTTCACATAGCTAATATTTTCACCATCAGAGGGCGCTACTTAAAAGTTGAATAGTAGTTTTGTTCATCTACTTGTCCTGATGTCATCCCCTGGAAAATTAAAGGACACAGCAAACTGGGGCGAGCAATAATTTATTATTTTTCATATTCTAAAGTTAAAAAAAGAAAATAAAAAAAACTTTTTGTAATAATCTTGTTCTAGTTATAAATATTCACGAGTATGCATCTGTACTTAACGGGAAACTCAAGTGTGTCATTATACTTATACTAAATTCCAACAACTTGAAATGATACTGCTACAAAAAGACCTGTACTTCCATGTAGCTCTATTCATTTGTCTGAGCAATATGAGGACCCACATTCTGAAAAAAATGTGCAATCATATGTTGAAAATATGTTTTGTTTAGAGAATAAGTGAAATATGGGTTTACAAAACCAAGGAAGGGTTTTTGTTTCACACCATGTTCATGCCTGTGTTTCAACCTTTTGATAAGTGTTCTGTTCCTGCCACAAAAAAAATAAATAAAATGAAAAAATAGAATTCTTCAAGCCCCCTGACAGATTTGAGACAAGATCGACATTTTTTTGGTCAATCTCATGTCAACCAGCCTTTGATAAGATTATAGTCTTCAAGCTCTGATAGCTTGGCCTTCTAAGCTTCAGGAGGGTACAAATCCCGCTGTAGCAGGCTTCAAGCAACAACATACAGTTAAAGTTCAACTCCTCCCAGCTCAATAATGAATTAAGCATTAACTTTAGGTCTGCCAAACACACCAGGAACATGACCAATGCACTTAAGGTCCAAGTGTCACGACCCCATGTGGGCCATGTTGATTTTTAGTGTGGACGATTTATTGACTCTTTAGTATTGTACCGTAAATTCTGGACTATAAGCCGTGACTTTTTTTCAACGCTTCATGCCCCGCGGCTTATATTCCGGTGCGTCTTATACGAGGATTTTACCTTCACCCTGGGGTGTGGCGGGCAGCGGCAGCTATTACCTATTGTTCCTGATTGCAGCTCCAAGTACCGTACTTAGGGAAATTCCTGGCTAAATCCTATGGTAATTTCTCTAAGTACTGTACTTGGAGCGTCCAGTCCATGCCGCGGTGCAGTGTAAAAAGAGCATCACACGATATTTTCAGTCATTTGTACTCACCCTCAAGATGGAGAGCAGAAGAAGGAATGCTTATGATGCAGCTTTCAAGTTAAAGGCAATCAATCTGGCGGTTAAAGATGGAAATAGAGCTGCAGCACGTAAGTTTGGCATAAACGAATCGATGGTGAGACGCTGGAGGCGGCAACATGACGAACTGACCCAATGCAAAAAGACGACAAAAGCTTTCAGAGGTCATAATAGCAGATGGCCCGGACTTGAAAACGCTCTGGAAGACTGGGTCAACACGCGAGAACGGGCGGCCGAGGTGTTTCCACCGTGCACTGCGGCTTATCTACCGGTGCGGCTTATACGTGTACAAAGTTGATTTTTTTCCCTAAAATAAGCATCTGCGGCTTCCATAACGGTGAGCTCTATCGTCCGGAATTTACGGTAGTTCTAATCCTAGTGGTGTGTCTTGTTTTGTTTGCTTGCCCTTGTGTTTTACACCCAGTCATTTCCAATTTTATTTTTAAATCACTTCCTTCCTTTGTTTTCATTTTCTTTATACTTCCAGTCTATTCTGTGTCCCACCTTTTTGGAGCGAATATCCTGTGTCTTGTCTGTTAATCAGTCCACGTCAGTCACAGCTCTGTTCCCAGCGTTCCTCATCTGGTCAGCTTCCTCCCTGCCCTCGTCTTCTCACACGTTCCTTGTTGTGTCACTGGTTGACTTTGTATTGTCAGTCCTTGTTGGACCCTCCTGTTGCTCACACTATCATGTTGGCATTCTGGCATTCTACTAGTTTCTTTGTGTTTTTTCATTGTTAGAAGCCAATAATACAAGTCAAAATGAGAGTGGGAAAAAATATATATTTCGTTAAAAGTTTGGTATTGGTTTTGTTCCTGTGCTTTGTTCTCTGTCTCTCTGTAGTGATCTGACTTTTCTGACATCCTCAGTATTTTAGGACATGTGATGAAGACCATAATGGAAGGAGATCTTACTAGAGACAAAAGGAGAAAAATAAACGGTATGCAGTTGTAAGGCAGGCAGTTGGCATGTTAGTTATGGTTTCAGAGTGGGCTGCTTGAAGCAAAGAACAGTTATAATTTTGGTCAATAAAGTATCTTTTCCCAGACTCAAGTGCAGCCATGGGTGTGTCTATGCATCTAAAATGAAATCTGTGTGTAAGGTGTGGAGGAGCTGATTAGCGGAACAGCTTTCACTCTGGTATGTGATTGGCTGCTGTGAGGAGGAAGTAAATTAAAGTGTGTAGACGGTGGAGGTCTGATCTCTCAGGCAGGCTGTTGTTAAGTTAGCTATGGTTTTTGGAGGCATTTCGGAGTGGGCTGCTTGAATCAAAGAACAGACTGAATAAGTACTTCCAGTGCTTGTGACTTATTTTTGTATTTGTGTTCCTGTTAGATTCATTAAAATGTGTGATGTTTTGCGAAGTATGCGTAACAACTCTAGACTGGCGAATGCACCATCACATGCTTGCCGGAGACAAAAATAATATTAGTTACATGGATGTCAAGATATATCTTGTTTGAATCATTTTTATCAATTATTATATTGCTCTTCCTTGCTTGTGCACAACATGATAGAATATAAAGTAAAAACTTGAGAATCAACAGTACAGAACAAGATGGATTTAGAGCAAATGAAGTCCTGGATGTCAACCATCAACATCACCTCTGCTAGTGTAAGAAGATGTCGTAAAATATAGAGTTTTTATACAACCTGTTTTTTTTTTTTGTTTAGTTCTTTGTATTCTTTTTTGCGAGGGCACTGTAGGGGATTTAAGTTGATAATAAAAATAATCAGACATAATTTTATAATAATCAGAAATTATTATTAGTCATGTTAAAAGATGACATCTAATTTGCATCAAATCAACCCTGGGGCACCACCCAGGAAGAATGGGGCCAATTCACTGATTTAGTCTTATCAAAATTTCCTTAACTATCAAAATTACCTTCAATAGCCAGTAAAAGCTGGAGGGGGTAAAGGTGAAGTCCCTAATAAGAACGAATCTTACTCAGTCTTACATAACATTAACAAACCAGCATGCATATATTTAAGCATTCATAAACCGTTATATAATTCAATTAATTATCCAAATAATGAACTGTGGTCCCCAAAGCACTATAAAAACAATAAATAAATAAACTCAAATAGTGAGACGGTCTGAGCCGATGCTGAACAAGCCAGTCACGTACTCTGTCTTTCAATATTTCTTGTTTGGTACCGTCAGTGTCTGTGTTTGCTTATATACAGTAGCTGCACCATAACCATGTAAACAGAGTAATTTTGAGCAGTCCTCAGTAATTTCAGTCTTTTGTCTAACCTGCCGGAGGAATAGAAAAGCAAGAAATTGCAGGAAAGGAAAAAAAATCCTTTTTTTTTTCCCCCTCACTCCATCTTCCCCATTGTTCAGTAAAATTAGCTAAATTGGCATGAATGTACAGTACATTATCTCTTTGCCAAATACAACATTAATGATGCAAAAAAACCTGCTTAAACATTTATGATAAACAGTTAAGAAAGAAACAGTATGATAGATGTTTCATGTAATTAATAATCTATAATTCTCACAATGACTACATGCTGACTTATATGACAGCCAAGTTAAATAAAACAGTAAAAATAATGACAGAACACATTCTAGCTTCCATTTTAATGTTCACTCAGATTCTTTTGTGATGACTTTTAAGAACCCTTTTTGACTTTTCAAAAGGCTTCTTTTTTTTTTTTAAACGTTCATCTCCTCTGCCCCTCTCCTGTTTGATGGTCTGCCAGACAGTTCCTTAGCAACCAAAGACACACATTATCCATTGACAGCAACCTCTCCCATCACAGTCCTCACACCAACTTGTATATGCGCCGCTTCACCATCTTTGTTTCCCCAGGTCTTTTTACTAAAGAGGCAGAAAATGTGCCTCCTCTTTGATGTCTGGGAGTACTTCAGACACCACTGTGGTTATAGAGAATAAAGCTCAAGGAGGTGAGTGGGTGTGACCCTTGACTATTCCATCCTCTTTTGCATGTCTTAATGCTACCACCTACCATCACCTGCACTTCTCATTAAAGGCCATTCTCCATTAGAAGTGAATCAGACTTGTAGCGGTTAAAGGGCTCAGGTTATATCTCATCAATCACACTCTTTATTCTTATATTGTCTTTTTCCTCAACTTCTCTGAAAAGTGCCAAAAACTAATTAGACACCGACATCGAACAAATGAGTTGGTCCAGGTCTTGGTGGGTTTTCTAATCAAGTATTAAATGATCTGACTTATGAGCAACCATGAAACTTTTTCAGTGTGAAATTTTCCTACTTTGACTTTCCTTTTCACAAGCCCCTTTTCCTCAGCCTGTTTCTAGCTGCTATTGCCTGGATAAAACTGCAGCTGGATTGGAGGGAACTCAATGTTCCCGGAGCCAGGTAGCAGGTCAGAACTGCAAACTCGCTCATCGGTGACTTACATAGTCACATTTCTGGTTGCCGGAATACAATTATTCACTGGGGTAGAAATAAGTTGGTGTTGTTTTTATTGTGGAGTGCTCATTTTAGCGAGGTACTGCTGAATCTCATTCTCTGTATGATAGCGAGTAGAGATACACCACCGATTCCTGTGAGCACACATCCACGGATACTGCTGGCAAAGCATTTACACAATCACATAAGAAAAAATACAAATACAGGTCAGTTGTTACTGAACCAAACTAAAATATCTGTGGTGCGTTCAGAATTTGCAGTCTACTGCATATTAAGAATGTATAAATTCGGTTAAAACACAGATTTCACATTGTTTTCACCTGATTCTGGTCTTGAACCAACCAAACATGCTAACTGGTAAAACACAAAGGGCTCGACCCATCCTAGGAGTCCTTCACATGGTACGACACTGGGCACAGCTGACCTCACGCCAAGTCTTCCTCCTTATGACATCATATGTCACAAAGGGAGAGAGGGTAGTCATCCTACGTCGATCTTGGCACTGCATGATGTTGATGATGATGATGATGATGCTCAGTCATGGATTTCGTACTTTATCAATTGAAAACATAACATTAATTTAACATATGAAATCATGAATTTAAAACATCCTTGATCTCAAAATGGATATCACGTAATAATTTCAAATCTATGAAAGATTCCAGTGCTGCCTAACAACAGCAGGAGCTTCCCGTGAAGCCTTGATATTCTGCAATTAAACATAATGATAAAATGTTTAATGGAATGGAAAATTACTTACTTCTCATATATTTTGATGTGAATTTTGGTGCAAAAGGGAAACACAAACCACCCAACATATTTCAATATATCAGCCACAGTATTTTTATTTATAGTTGGCAAGTACAGCACTTGGTCTTACACTAAGTCCCAAAGCCCCCTGCGAAGCCCCGAGACCACCTGGTGCCAGTTGTATTCTTCATCGAGGCTTTTGTGCAGATGTTTCAGCCGCGCTCAATCCTGCTGACACTTTTGGTTGTTTTATGTTTATGCTGTGAAAATCTTTTTTTGTTTTCTATCTACCACATTGTCTAAGCGTATAGTTAGTAACAAACAGAGGAAAATGGTGTACACAAGCAATCGGTTCCAGTCCATACTTAACAGCCTTGGTACAAGAGCAAACCAAATACACCCATCTAGACTGAATAACAGGGATGAAAAGAAAGAGAGCAGTGTAAATGGGAACCTTTGCTGATTTATTGCTTCTCTTGTCACAATAAGAGGTCAGGTGTTTGGATGGCAATAGCCCTCTCTCTCTCTGTCTCTCTCTCTCTCTCTCTCTCTCTCTCTCTCTCTGTCTCTTTCTGTCTCTTTCTGTCTCTCTCTCTGGAGCTCTGCTACCGGGACAGCCTTTTAGGCCACCTTGGCCTCTTTTGGATTCCCGTTGGATTTAGAAAGGAATTACTGGTGATTTATTTCTTTGTTCCTGTGATAACTTTAGTTTTATCCATTTTCTTACAAGAAACTATGAAATAAAAAAGACTTTGCAAAATCCCAAAGGGCAGGTCTACATATAAAATAATCTTCACAGACATAAAAAAGAGAATATCTGTAGTTATCCATCAGCCGGACAATACTACTAATACTTCTACTGCGCAAACCTGCCGGCCATTATTTCAGGAAATGGAAATTATAAAAGGTATCACTAATTTGGTTCAAGCTTATTTGCATCTATAGGTGTAAAGCTCCATACAGTGTGACTGCAGATAAAAGTAAAGAAGTTCCATGAGGAGACACTCAACAAATTCCTCCAGAAATAACAATGTGGGTCCTCTGGTTCAGCAAGTACAGACAGGTAACTGCAGGCTTGTTGGTATACAGTTAAAAGTTAACGGTCATAATGTATCATCACATGACCCATGTAAAATATTTGTATCTGAGCAGCGTTTGCCAGTATCAGCCCCCCACCCCCCCACCCCCCAAGTCTGCTGAGCCAGTCAGGTTAAAGCCTGTGTAAAACAGAATAAAAGGTGAGGTTAGGAATTGAAACTTCACAGCGCACACATGAAGCCCAGTAGCTTTGCACCTCATCTTCTCACTCTGCAGACTTTGAAGTTGTCAGAGCAGGGGACGATCCTAAAATCTCGCAAAACTCAAGAGATTGAGGAGCTCACTGTACCTTGTTTTCATTGATATTAGGATACAGCCGTGCAGAGTAATTTTTTTTGGGGGGGGGGGGGGGATTACCAGCATTGATTCCTAGCAGCAGTTGGTAATTACATCATTTAAAAAGGGATTTTCCATATCTGGGTAGCATCTTGAAGTGTAAAAATTAATATTTTAATCAACATCATTGGGATCAAACCTATCACAAGTATCAGTATTATTTCAGTATGTTGATCAAATGTCCTGAAAACGTTAAAAAGTGTTGGTTTTCAGTGTGTGACGACGTCAGTGAGCGGCGTGTATGTTGTGCTTCCCAAGTGGTCATGAAGTGAATGCTTTTCTCTCTGCATACCACCTTGAAAAAAACATTGCCTCCAGTACCTACCATTTTAGAATTAATTCAAATTTGTATTACAAATATAAAATAATAAAAATATGGGATTATTTATAAACTTTGGTTCTATTTTGTTAGTTTAAATCCTTATGGCAAAATCAATAACCTTCTGCAGGACTAAGTTATTGCCACTTCTGACACTAACATTCTTCCTTGTCAAATATTCTGTCATAAAGTTGTAATGGCATGAAAAATGAATTAAAATACAATTTCAAATTGATGCCCACCACCACCACCACAGAGCCAACACCAGTGTTATTTCAATACTACGCCTCCAGCATGGAGTGGAGGTTGTTGCCGACATTTGTTGATGCAGGACCATAATTAAAGGTTTGTTTTATTTTTGTTTTTTTTTTCCCCTCAAGCAACAAACTCTGATTTACTGACCATAGACATTTGAACCGGTAATACTAACCATTTGGAATTTTACCAGCTACTCAAAAAAACAGTCACTTTCATCCCTATTGCAATTAATTCATAAATCTATGTAATGTGGCTCGCTGTTGGTTTAGTATGAATTATCAACTCTATACTTACCAAATATTTTATGAAAATGAATCTATGTCAGTTAACACCCATGCGGATTTAACTATGTCTTTATTATTGCCTTTTACGACGAAGGATTTATGATATAAACTCTGTGTAATATGTAAGTCAACAAGACAATGTCCATTATGTTCATCATCAACAATTACAGCAATGATCAGGATTAAATGAGATCTGTAAAATGAAGAACATCAAAATAATCCTTCGGTAATCAAACCAGTAAATGTGTTTCGATAATAAAAACACATACAAGAACGCGCAACACAAACATCTAGTTATTAAAAATCCAAAGATATTCAAAACAATGTCGGAGGCAGCAATGCAAGGGGATCAAGATGGGATAATTTATGAACGCTAACAAACAAAACTCTTTTAATGTGAACAGTTGATGAGAACATAATGAGCTGTCCAATGACGTGAGAAAACCGAGTCATTTTGCACATCTGAGGCACAGACGGCTTGACTTTGCTGGGGCGAAGTTGGTAATCCTGTCACATGCTGATAGGTACAGATGCATCTGAATGACAGCACTCTGCACCTCATCAAGTATGAGTTCATGTTTGTGTGGACCCTGCTCAAATCTGAGCTGCATTCTAAACCAATGCTCACATTAGCATCCTAGGAGCCCAGGCAGAGGAATCCTGCTCATTTGTATGCAGGACTCACACTGGCCTCCCAGTGCTCAAACTTACTGACAAATATAAACAGGAAGTAATTTTCCATTGGCACAGCACTGTACACATTCGTTTCAAATCTCCTTAGTCACACTCACATTTGGTAGCTCACAGCACTCTGAGGGTGATTTTACAATGAGGATTCCGGCCTAAAACCCAAAGTCTAGTTCATTTGATTAGCATGAAGACGAGTGTACTGTAACTGTGTGCAAACCCGTTAGAAAAGGTGGTTTTGCTTTCTCGCCAAGGTGTGAAACCAAGAAAAGTGGGCCATACATTTGTGTGTGTCTCTTTCTCACTTTACAAACCAAACCAAATTGTGCTTGGCTACAGCTCAAAACTGTGGTTTTAATAATGAAACAAACCTGGTCTGTTAGCTAGGCAGCTGTAGTTCAAGCAGCCTTCACCTTCTGTGCTGTCTCTACTGGCTTATTCCTCTTGCTCATGTGCAGTCGTGACAGTTTTCCTTCACAACCTTGTGCTCTGCACAGGCTCCCGCTCAGCCCCACACCTGCAGTACTTTATCACTCTGTGACCTGAACTCTGCTCCCCTTTTTTTTCTCCTCCCGTGACAGCATCACCAGTCAACATGTTGAATATGACTATGATGATGATGCTGATGGGGTCGTCGTGTTCGACTGTCGGACAAGCTACATCTTGGTCTTGTGTCCCCTGCAGTAAGGATTGTCTTCACGGGCTGCCTGCCAGTTCTGCGCCAGCTTGTCTGCCTCACGGTGCCCTGGGTTGAAGGTTACAGCTGGCCTCACCCGATGGACGTGTTCCTGGAGACTGAGCGAGGCTTCCTCACAGGTATGTTCAAGAAAAGATCCTTGATGGCAGGACAGGTCTGTGCGTTCGACTCCATCTGGATATCTCTTCCTGCCTCTCTGTTGAACACCTGGAGTTAATGGCGAGCGATCGGGATCATCCACTAAGACTCAGGCTCCCGGCTCCGGCAGCATTATAGTGGAAGAAAAGGCTGTTTCTGAGTGCAGAGCTCAAATCTGACAGGATGTGACAGTAATGCTAATTTTAACTTTCTGTGTTAGACACTTAATGTGTGCAGCCTTGCCCCCTAATAACACACAAAAAGGGAACTTTTACAGGAAACCCTGAAAATCAAATAATCTTTCTATGCTATTGTCTCTTCTGACTAGATAACACTTTTGTCAAAAATATGAGTGTATCTGACGTTTATATAACTCAGGTTTTACAACTGCAGTCCAGATGGTACCGTTTTATTTATGAAGCTTGGAGAAATAACTACATTTGTTTGCTATATGATGTCAATTCAGCGTGATTTACAGAATACTTCATGAGGCTTGTCCTTCCGTGAAAAAGAAGACGAGTGACAGTTGCTTCTTTTTTTTCCTTTTTACCTTCTTTATCTTGTAAATGTAGTGGAGTTTAATGTCACTGATTATTTACATTCGAAATTATGGAAATGAAAAAGAAAGAAAATGGAAAGTCTTCACAGTACATGTTCTTATACTCATGTTTCAATTTTTACATAAATGATGACACACGTTTCATTCATATTCTGCATCCTGTGCCTGATACTATATAATTTTGCAAATGTATAAATTTGTAGATTTTAAAAATGTACACTCTCCAAATATATAAGGATGTGCATTTGAATCAAGAGTAAATGTAATCCTTCCATCCATCCATCCATCCATCTTCTACTGTTAAGGGAGCCTGGAGCCTATCCCAGCAGCTACGGGCGAGAGGCGGGACACTCTGGACAGGTCGCCAGTCCATCTCAGGACCATCACATAGAGACAGACAACCATTCACACTCACAGTCACACCTACAGTCAATTTAGAGTATCAATCAGCCTCGTCCTCTCTTGATGTCTTTGGACTGTGGGAGGAAGCTGGAGTACCAGAGAGAACCCATGCTAACCACTGCCACCCACTACCAACTTTAAAAAAAAAAAAAAAAAAATTATTTGCAGGCAGATACTGTGTTCTGCTTTGGTAATCATCAGTATAAGTATAAGTATAAGTTGCCTTATCGAGCCCAGGGCGAAATGCCATTACACAACTCAAAGCTTGATAGCACTATCACAATCGGTCACAATTATTACTAATTGAAAGTAATAATAGTACACTTCAGAATTTAACAACAGCACATATACGTTTTAATCATATCGTGATAGTAGTGCTCTCGACCCATACACAGAACCAATCAGTCACATTACAGTTATAATCCCACAGCAAAATAATTGTTGAACATGGATTAAATGCAAATTATATCCAGGGAAGAGTAACAAAGATTAAAAAAGAAACCTCCGGTTTGACAAATAACAGCTTTTTGATCAGTCAACTACAAGCGATAAGCTGCTCGCAGTTAGCATTTGTTACAGACTGTTTTAGCTGAACACTACCAACTTCAAAGCTTTATGATAATTCAATTTATAATCTTGTTCATGTTTCTTGTTTTGGACTTCTCTTCATGTGTCAGATGTAAAAATAGTGAAATTTACCTAAGTTACCAGATAAAGGAACGCTAATGTTAGCTGTGCCAAGAACTTAGATAGATCAATGCTAATATATACAGTAACATACACTCCCTCCTTTAAACTGCTCCTCCACTGCCTACAACTCATTTGATCAGATGATTCCAAGGGTCTTCGTTGTGTTCTTGTCCAAGCTTTCTAGAAAATGATAGCTTTTTCTGTAAAAATGGCTGGCTGTTTGTTCAAAAAATAAATTGTTTTCACGCTTTAAAAAAACAACGTATTTCCATGACTAAATTCAATTTAAAAGGTTTATCTTGTAGTTGAAATTAGGCCTTCAATTCATAAACCAATGTAGAATGCTAGATTGTGAAATTATTATTTTATTTTTTCCTCCCTACGGGTTCATTATGTTGATTAACTTAAAGGTGGGCAATTCTTTTTTAAAGATCTCACGTTTGTTGGAAATATACGTTTAGGTGGGAGAAACCACAAAGAGCAGCAGCAGTCTGAGGGTCATCAAGGTTTTAAAGACAGTTTTTTTTATTATTATGATTTTGCCTGATGCTGTTATAAGCCCAGAACAGTTGAGAGGTGGTAGAAACATGTGCACCTATAGGTTCAACACCTCCTGCACACGTGAAGTTCATTTATAGACCTGCCACTGGGGTCAGGGCTTAGAAACAGGCTTATTGTGACGAAACAGAATGTTGGCAACACCTCAGTTAGTTGTAAATGTATCATACACAAGCAAACACCAGTTTTGATACTGTATTTACCGTTGAAAATTACTTGTGACAATCAAAATGGTCTTTAAAGTGATTTGTGCCACCCCACCCCCACCCCATAACAGGAATAAAAGACATGGAGTGCGGAAATTAAACTGATGAGAGACAGACATGAACATATCACATATTTATGCTCCCTCAGTCACCAAGTGCCGATCTGAAATAATTGATATACCTGTTTATGTGTGGTTGTTCGATTTAAACAAACATATTTAGACACCACATCCAGCACCACCACTGCCAACCAACCCTTAGTCAAATTGATCTGCTGAGCTTGTGCATGACTGGAATCACAATATTGTACAAGGTGCCTTTATTAAACAGACTGTTACTCAGTCAAAACAATTAGGACTGTGCGTTACACAAGCAGTATCCTGGCAACTGGATATGGCGATGCAGGAAAAGGAAGAGGCATGAAGAGAGGTGCTCATACAAACTGTCATGGTAAAATAGATACACCACCTGACCTCAGGACTGATGATCTATGTATTTATTTGGTACTGATATTGTCTGCATTGAGGTTAAGTCTGTGGTTTGGCTTGGTTTTTTCCAAGTTGCGAGCAGAGTCACAACTGTGAGTCGGACACGGCGGCTCCTCACAGAGCCGTGCAGCACTAAGGGGAATTTCTACAGAAGATAATTCTGACAGTGGCTGCAGGGCTTCTCTCTACTATTATTTAGTATTCCCACCACAAGCACACACAACTACATGTGTGTAACCATGTGCAGTTCATAATACTTTCTCTGGCTCCTACACACACACACACACACACACACACACACACACAGATTCACTGATAGAACAACTATTGGAGAAATCTGTCGCCTTTTCGAATATACAGGTGCCCTGATAATTATGTGCCATTAGGGAGCCATTATATAAAATCATTTGCATTTTGTCTTGCATAGAAGAACTACAGCAAACATGCATGCTTGCAGATGATAATCAAAACATGCGTAAACACTGATTATTTTATTATGTTTACTGACATAAAATACACACGAACTCCCTCAAAAGATAGATGTCTTGTTCAACTTGCCACAAGAAGCAGACTTAAGAAGAAATCTCACACTGACAAACACTCATACTCCTTCAGGCTAGAGAATACTGTTAGTTCAGCATGAACATGTAATCTAATATGGCATGGTATGCTACATTATTTGACCATTATTTTGTTATTCTTGTGTTCTGACCTTTACAGAAGGGGTTAAAATAGATTAAATTGATATTAGGGGTTAATGGACAATGTCTTTATTGCTAAACTAAATGAAAACACATTAAAATGACACCCAGAGATGTGACGCGGAAGCACACAGTATGTGCATGCACGCACACATTCCCACGTGCGAACACATGCCACTTATAGAACCACATCATTAGCCACAGCAGGTTTTAAAGTGGCAGTTTAGGATGACTTGTCATTCACTCCACTGCCTCCACCTTGCCACGCTCAAGGCTGCCAGGCCAGTAACGACAGGAGCAGGGGCACCCGGCACACGATGCTAACAGCTAAGCAGAACACGAGGTGACATTGACACAGTCATTGCACCAGCCCTCATTCTACTCATGACGTCAGTGTCCTTCGACAGGGAGCACACAGGATGTGAGCTCGCTGAATCATGTGATCAGCCATCCCTATCTCTATTTGTCAGAGTCTCTGCTGTAGCACACCTGCCTGTGCAAAAGGAAAGGAGGCGGGGGAGGAGGCTTGGTGTTGAAGCGTGAGAGTGGCGCATGACAAGTGCCATCCAGAGAATGACAAAAAAAGACCGGGACAGGGAGAGAGAGAGAGAGAGAGAGAGAGGGAGGGAGAGAGAGGGAGTAGTTGTAGTTGCAGCACCAAGACTGGAGCACTGAGGCTTTATGCCATTAGTCATGAAGCATCCATAAAGCACACAGAGATAAGGTTAAACAGCATTTAAGCACATGGTTATAAATGGCTGAACATGACCTTAATGTCTCAAGGGAACACAAGAAGAAAAGAAAAAAGAGGAGGACAGCAAGGAGAAATGAGAAGGAATAATGAATATCAAAAGATTAAAAAGGAACAAGATAAGAATGAAAATGGAAGAATGTTGGTATGTAAGTACAAACAATGTTAATGACAAATGGTCAGGAGAGGAGAAGATAAAGAGAGAGTGTCAAATAAAAGACAAGAAGGTGTGGTAACCTGTAACATCTGAAGCCACGCCCACCTAATGCCACGCCTGCCTGTGGAGTCAGATACGATTGGCTTCTTTTCTTCTTCTAGTGATTATTTCACAATCAAATGTGTTTTTTGTGTCTGTAGTAAAAATGTTACTTATATTTATATGTTTTATTTTTTCATGTGGGTCAAAAATATGAATTTCATATCTCTTTGTCACATTAAAATAATAGAAATATTGTTGCCCTTATAGAAAGGCTTTAATATAAAAGCTCAACTTCTGCTGAGTCAAACACTCAGAAGACACTCCCGTCATTCCTGCTGCCGTAATACTTTAAGATGAACAATGAAGGATACTTTAACTTGACTTTGCCATTACACCATATTAGTCAGCAATCATACCTTTTCATCCTCTTGTTTTTCTATGCTACCTGTTTTCAGGAATTTGCACTTTAGTGTGCGTGGCATCTGCTGCATCGTATGTTTGAGCCACATCAAAGAGGATTTTCAACTACGACAGACAAAGTTGTCTGAATCCTTATCATGTAGTTACAACTATGTTTATAAATCCTTCCACCTTTTGAGGAACCTTTCTCAGGAAAGTTAGCTCGGCCGCTTTTCCTGCCCCCTCACCCCACCCACCCATGAATCTGATACGGCAAAGCAGATGAATGGAACCTATCATGTGACTTAATCATGACAAATACCTACTATTTTACTTCATTTATCACAGACAGTATTCTTTAAGATGGAGTCATTACAGTACATTATGATAAAGACTGAAATAGAAGTTAAAGTCTCATTTTGCTCTTGTTTCCTCAAGCTAAAACTTTGTTCTCAGGCAAGGTACAACGCAAACACACGTCACTGAAAACAGCAGTACATCCAGCAGTCACGCTACATGACCTGGTCTACAAGTCTGAGTTGCACTCCTCTCTTTAAAGAGCTTAATAGAAAGATGGAGCAAGAAGTACAAGAAAAGGTATTATTATAGGATGCTGATATCAAATGAGATCTCGACATCTTGAAGCAGACTCAATTATGCACAAATCTCATGCAAATTAAATTCACAAAACAAACACTTCTCTGCTGGTGCATGGAGTCACTTCTGTTTCCCCCATCTTTCCTGAGGGCCTCTCTCTGTCCCAACCACAGAGCAAGAGACACAAATTTGTGGCTGCAGCCGCTCCCTCCCTCTCTTGTCCACTCACTCTGATAGCTCACTATTAGCTGTTCAGCTGCTGCTAAAACACTCATGTTGCCTACGGTGTCAAAACCGCCCAAATGAAGTCCTTGCTTGTCAACATAACTGCTGACAAAACTTTGTGTCCTCAACTTCCTCCAACACAACTTTGTTTCCACTGTCTCACCCTCCCACTGACAACTCAGCTGTCAGATGCTGCTACTGACGCACTCAACAATATCTAGTCCTCCGAGCCAGAGACTATTAGCACTGCGATCTCAGGCTGAGCGAAAGGACCGTATACACTGTGCAATGCTAGAAATGTGTCCATCAGTACATAATGATTACATTAGATCGCATGATCTCGTCATTTGGGATATTGAGCAGAATGAATTAACCAATGAGAAAAAAGCCTGCAGTCTCCATGGAAGTTACAAGTCAGAGACAAACATAATCCTGTGACGTACACACACACACACCGTGTCATCAGTTATCTGTGTTATTAAAATCCTTTTAGTCACAACTCAAATCCTTGAAAGGATCCCAGAGCACTGACATGACTTGATCCTGTTATTGACTCCAGTGCCAAATGTCCTTTACACATCTGTTCAGATGGACTCCAGACAGGTTAAGGCAAGTCTCCCAAAAAGAGAATTCATCCACTTGTCTGTAATTTTTTTTTCATTTTTAGGGAGGCTGTGCAGCCATGTGTTTGATCATTATCACAAGAAATGAAGCCACATGGCAGTCATGTGCAGCCTCCATCCATCCATCCATCCATCCATCCATTTTCTACTGCTTATCCTGTTGAGGGGGGTGGGGGGTGGGAGCTGGAGCCTATCCCAGCAGTCTTTGAGTGTGAGGCAGGGTTCACCCCAGATTGGTCACCAGGCCATTACAGGCCAAACACATAGACAGGCAACCATTCACACTCACAGTCACACCGGCGGTCAATTTAGAGTATCAATCAGCCTCTTCCCTTCTTGATAAGGGATAGACCGATTATCGGTGCCGATATTCGGCATTTTTTAAAAACCTGATGGCCGACAAGAGATCAATTTAAAACTGGGTTATTTTGGCTGAGATGCAGCCGCGCCTCTCTGACTGTAGTCACGACTGTCTCCAGCATTGCCCCACCCACAGCACCATCTGATTGGTTACACACAGAGCCACAGCACGGGTAACAGCCAATGAGCAGTGAAGGCTGTGTATGCACCGTGCTCACTCACACAGCGGAGAGGCGAAAAAGTTTTTTCCGGGTGGAGAAGCTCCGGAGAGCGGATGTTTGTTTCCGAGGCAAGTCAAGGCAGCAGACTCTCCCGAAATTGTAATAAACATCCCAGTCCTCTACACCTCACAACTACTAGTTACATTACTATGAGCCCACATTGCTTAATTTGTAAATCATAAGGTGCCAGAACGCTAAGTACATATGACGGCTCAGGGGTGAGAGAGGGGCTCAGGTCCCGGAACCGTATCCAGAAAACAACACACAAATGCCCACTTGCCATGATGTGGGACTTACAAGCCTCCTTTTCAAATAATATCCATGGTATAAATGTTATGACGACAATTCACAGTTATTTAGACTCCTCTGCGCAGCACAGGTGAATGCCCACATCACCACAGGTGGGACTTAAGAGTCTACAGTCAGCAATTCCTTTCTCAACAGGTCCAACTTGTAAAACAAACAAAAAAGAGCTCACAATAAATCACAGATCTTCCATTATTATTATTACGGTATTTAAAGATTGGCACGGCGGCCTATTATTAGACGGTATGCTCACCTTTAGCTGTCCAAGACACTCCACATCCCGTTAGACCCGGCTAGGCTAGCTGGAGGTGAGCCCGGCTCGCTGTGGCGGCGCTAGCCTCCTGCTGCAGCCGGTTTTGATCGTCAACATGACCGCTGCAGCTGCCCTCGTCGCCGCTTGTGGAGGCTTTTTCTGACTCTTCCTTCCTTTTGAAAAAACAGCAAATTTAACTGTCTTTTTGACATGTTGGCGTTGATGTAGTCACTGTTTATTTCCTCTCTGCTTGCTCCTCAGAGGCGGCGAATTTCGAAAGGTTATTCGTTTGTGTCAGGGGCGTGGCTTGTTGGCGTCAGCGCATCAACAGATCTCCGACTCTTTCAAATGACGTTGAATCTTACTAAACAACATGAAATTCTAAGGATTTGGTCTGTAAATTTATCTATGCACATTATTGTTGTATTTTTAACATTTTTAAAACGTTTTCATATTTTCTTTTAATACAAGAGGGACCGGATCTGCCCAAATAAGTACCGGAACACAGGGAGGCCAAAATTTAGAGGTGCCGGTACTTGTTCCGGCAGGATCCCCTGTGAGCCCGGTAACACTATATAAACACAAGAAGCAGCTCTGATGGTTCGCAGTCCCTCCAGACTTGTCTGTTAATCACTTTAAACAAGGTTGCTGATATGGAAATAGTCGGTGATAAAAGAATGTGTGTGTGTGTGTGTGTGTGTGTGTGTGTGTGTGTGTGTGTGTGTGTGTGTGTGTGTGTGTGTGTGTAAGAGTGAAATTCGGTTAGTTTTGTTAAAAGAAAGCACGTTGAGGGGATGGCTAGAGAATTATTTTATTTACTTCATAAAACTTAAGGAAGTTGTTTTTTTTTATTTCAGTGTCCTGCACTTTTTGTTTTTGTTGGAACTAAAATAACATTTAAGTTATATTGAAATTTTGGAAAACTTTAGGGAGCTATTTATCAGTTTAAGTTTTCATTTGACTTTATAAGATATGCTGCTGAGCCTGGGAGCTTCCTGCACTTTTTGTTATTATTTTAAAACAAAGATGTCTATTTTTTTCGACAATGTTCAGTAAACATATGCTCAAAGGCATTTAATCAAAGTTAAGTGTTAGAGTTCGTATTACTCAAAATTTTGACACCTATGTATTCACTTTGACTGCAAATGAATATCGGCTCCAAATATCGGTTATCGGCCTCCTTGACAACTAATAATTGGTATCGGTATCAGCCCTGAAAAAAAACATGTCAGATGATCTCTACTCTTGATGTCTTTGGACTGGGGGAGGAAGCTGGAGTACCAGAGAGAACCCACACGGGGAGAACATGGAGACTCACACAGAAAGATCCCGTTCCCGAGCTGGGGCTTGAACCCGGAGCCTTCTTACTGTGAGGTGACAGTGCTGACCACTGCACCACCGTGCTGCCTTTCTATCTTCCTATCAAACAAAGTAAAACTAGATTTTATTACTGATGATCAGTGTTTAAAATTCTGTTAAAGAAAAAGGATTGACCTTTTTCAAAAGCTAAAATTCAAATGTGTTTATTTGTCCACTGTAGAGTTTCATGCATGCAAGCTTTTTTGCGTGGAAGTCAAATGCGGCAAACAGGTTATGACACATTCTACAGGATCAAAGTACGTAAGTGATGGATCGTTGTTATTTTGAGGAACACACATGGGAAGGCTGGGTTAGGCAAGTTACAGAAGTACATAAGATTCATACATATTTTCTCCAGTACTTTTAGGTCGGATTCACCAATATTGACTGAGCTGACTGGCCTGCAGCTTACAGTGAACTTTGTGAACTAAAGGATTCATACTGCATTTGTCTCTCAGCTAGCAAAGCCAAGTCTCAAACTTTCCACAAACATATTACAGCAATTAACGCACCACTGTTGCCATCCACTTTCAAGTAACAGTAATTAAAGACTGCTTGAAAAATTGCTGAATGATGACAAGTGCACAAATTAGCATATTTGTGATACCACATCTGGTTTACTTAGATATATTCTGTTAAAAACAGCCAAATTCCCAATAAAGCTAGTCTCATTTGCATTTTGGTCTTCTTCTGTTTTGTTGTCTGACAATAGGACGAATATGAAATAGAACATGTAATGTTGCCCACTGTGAGGGAATGGTAAGCAGCAGTCATTTCCAAGCTGCTGCACGGCACAGTTAAGTTCTGATTTTCTAACCCTAATGTCATCTGAAAAAAATCACCAGACACATAATTTAAAGACAGCGGCTGCTGGGATTTTGGCTATTTACATGTAAAATGATCACTTGGAGAGAACGTTAGAGGCAACAAAGTATCTTGTTTATTTTCTCACACAGCGTACAGCCTCCATCTGGGAAACATGTGGACTCAATGTACTGCCGCGTGTCTCTGCCATTCACTGAGCAGAGGGAGCTTTGCGTCTAGCTTGCGGGCCAGAACTGGCGACTCTCTACTGTGGAAAGTAGGTAAGAATTCACCACAAAAAAAGGAAAAACACTAAATTGAAACTAGGGGCTTTATTTGAAGGAAAGTCGCTACAGGGGTCTAAAAATTACAGCAAAACAGGGACCACATATGTCCTGCAGGTTGTGTGTGGATTGACCACCATTTTGTTCTTTTTAATTTTATTCGTTTTTATTAGGGAAATAAAGCCTGGAGAATGACACGTGCACTGAAAGATGATTGTATGTCAGCGACTGGATTTTTTGTTGCTGATTCCAGTGCAGAAATAAACAAGATCGTTGTTAGCAACCTTTTTGTATTATCTTTTTCCTGCTGTCCATTCTCTCTCTTTGAGAAACGTTACTTAACAACTATGTCCATATACACCCACCTACCCACACACACACACACACACACACTGCAATTTAAAGTTCTCTTCCCATTAATTTCAAAAAGTTGCACTACAGCAAAATTCTAGCCTAACTCTTCCCCCAATCCACCCCACCCCTGTTTTTTTGTTCTTTTTTTTTAACCTGTATCTGTTGTCATGGAGTCAAATACAATGTCAAATCTAATTAAGTTGCAAAGCTGTTTTCACAAGCAGTTACGATTGAGGGCGAAGGCTGAACCGCTACGATGCTTGTCAATAAAACCCCATTAAAATGAACACATCATAATTACTGCCTCTATTATCCTTCAAGTTCTAGGACAGAGGCACCTGCTTGTAATTGGCTGGCTAACTATCCCATATGGCCAATAGAAATAATTGTCCTTGTGTGTTGTGTCTACCAGTGACGTTAACACAGCCGTTTCACAGTTTGCAGCTCAAACAATCAATTTCAAGGTGTGCCTGATCAACATATTCCTTATTTGCAATTATTAGTTGAGTACACAGAATGGTGCAGACATATTAGCAAACTGCTGTGCAGCACAAACAGCATAACTTTATGGATTTACTCCAACTAAGATGGTTTCAACAATTAAAACACCACCAGACACTGGGATTTCTTTCAGGATCTTTTTATTGTACTTAATTGTGGAAAAAGGAAAAGAGGAGTAAACAGAGGACCACCTGTTGTTTGCTGTCTGTGTTAGACGGTTTATCAATACATCAACAGGCTAGGAATCAGTAAACACTGACAGTTGTCTTGCTTGCCCTAAAATTTGCACAATATCTATAAAAGCAGGTCCTTGATGAGGCACGTGCTTGGTAAACCAGCAAAAGTGGACTCTCAGACAGCTGCAATCTTGCCACATCTATAAGCTGCTTGAGCAGATTTATTCACCGTCTTAACTTCGTGAGTAGTTGTGGCTTAGTGGCACCACTCCTGTTGCAAACAATATAAAAGAAGAGATTAGCACACTAATGCTTTTAGAACAACGTGAAGCTGCATTGACACTATACTTTATAAATCTGCAGAAATGAAATGCTTACAGGGTAAAGATGTGCTAATGCTCTCATCTCCTAAAGGAATTAACAGTCCTCATGGTGACGGGGACAAATGAATCTTTGATTAATAGTTGGATAGGGCAGGCACAGATGTAGATAACATCTTTCTAATCTCTCTCCCAATGTGTCACCCCCCCCCACACACACACACACACACACACACACACATAGACTTTCTTCTTCTTCTTCTTCTGTTGTGTGTACAGAATAGCATGAAAAGGCAAGATGGATTGTCAGATGTTTGAAGATAGATTGTTTTGGCAGCCAGCTGTGAAAGTGGGATGATGTCTTGCATAAGATTCCTACTCAGACCCCAACAGCTTGCCAAAAAAAAAAAAAAAAAGATTTGGCCTGTTCGTCTTTTGTTTCTAAGGAGATTAAATCAGTGCTTCCCGGTATTGTGTTTTATTTTCTTTTGCTTTTGAAACAAAAAAAATCTTACGTTAACATTTAATCTCTTGACATTGACCTTTCAACTAAAGATTTTTCTTCATGTGTTTCTGTTTTTCATTATCCTTCTCTTACTATAATAATACTGTGACACAAATGTACAATCCTTGCCTCTGCTTACGCAAGCTGTGGATAATCTTTTGATACAATCAAACAAAAAGAAGCTGACATTTTAGACATCTCCTTTCCTAATACACCTTTGAATAGGCCTTCATAACAGTATTTGGCTCACTCGCCCACACTCAAAGACACCGCACACACACACACAAACACACACAATTCTCCTGTCTAGACTTTAGATTATGCTGAACAATATGCGATTGAGGCCTCGCTGGCTTTCGTGTGCTGATCAAATGAAAAGGAGATCCATACATTAATTTTGTTACCTCTGCCAATGAGATGATCCCTAGTGTGCGTGTCCATTTGTATGCTTGTGTTTTTGTGTGTGTGTGTGTGTGTGTGTGTGTGTGTGTGTGTGTGTGTGTGTGTGTGTGCGTGTGTGTTTGTTTGTTTGCATGTGTATCTGTCTTTTATTGAAATTTGGTAGAGGCTTGTTCCAAAAGAAATTATCACTGACTCCCAGAAGTCGAGGACCCCACTGAACTCAGGCCTGAGCATCAATGGGGAAGAAGTGGAGCAGGTCATAAACTTCAAGATTCTCAGACTGCACATCTTAGAGGACCTGTGCTGGACTGTGAACTCCACCCACCTAATTAAAAAGGCCCAGCAGGATCTTTTTATCCTGAGAACGCTGAGGAGGAACAAACTCCTTCCGCCTCTGCTGAAAACCTTTTACCAATGCACCATAGAGAGTGTCCTGACCTATGGATGTACAGTGAGGTATGACAGCTGAACTGCATCTGAGAAGAAACAACAGCCAGCAAGACTGCTCAGTGGATCATTGGCTCCCCACTCCCCCACCTAAAGGAGATCTACTCGAGCCACCTCCTCCGATGGGTCACAAAGAGCTGGGATGACCCCGCCCACCCGGGACACTCGCTTTTCACCAGCCTTCCCTCTGGCAGACTCAAAGCTATGCGAGCACACACCAACAGACTTAAACACAACTTCATGGCTGTGAAGATACTGCTGCAGGAACCATGACCCCCCCCCCCCACACACACACACACACACACACACACATACATATACACACACTACTACCTCCAAGTCCAATATACGGACTACTGCAACAACTGTTCTTTGTACTAGTTTTAATACAAACTATTTATATAGAATATTTTTAACTGCACTTTATTACTTATGTTCTTACTTGTGTACCTTTTATTTTTTTCTATGCTTGTGACATTGTAGCTGCTACAAGAGACGCTGCCAAATGGAATTTTGTTGCATTCTTCTATAATGACAATAAAGCTTCTTATCTTATGAGAGGAACACTAAGATCTCGCTAATACGCTAAGTTTTCTTGCTTAGACCTCACCATTGGTTGGTAGCTCCAACTAATTTCTCCATAATTTGATGAAATTTCCAGGCTATGTATTTTTATAAGTATAAAGCTCGGGTCGTGTTCTGGATCGTTAGTCCAGAAAACCTGTTTTTGGTGAAAAGAAAATGTATGAACAGATTTCTATGATGCATCAAGGCTGCAACAGTGTGGATTTTGTTCTGAGTTCTGGTTAACAGGTTTGGTTTCAGTTGGACAATTCTGGTTGCACATTAAGAAGAAACAAAATCCAAAATTCTATTGAGCTGAAATTAATAAATGCATTTAATGAATAACACAAAAAGCTGATTGAGCGGTTTGTTCTTCAAACCCTGATGTTCATATTCAGTAGCTTTGTGGCCCCTGGAAAGGACTTTGTGCTCTATTTTCTACTGTTATATGAAATAATCCTGATTTTTCAGCAGCAGGTTGTCAGCAACGGCATTGTTTTGGTCACTAATATATTGATCATCTTTATATTACAGTGCATCAAATATTTCAGCAGTTTGAGACAAAGCCAGCGAGTGTTTCTACATCAGTGTGTATATATCAGGATGAGTCTGTGGTCTACACGGTCCAGTCACTGGGTGGCCAAGTGATGGAAGCTCATCAGCTGAGTGACAATCGAATTACAGCTCCAGACTAAGATAGATGGACTCATCATAGCCACACAGACATCTTTGTAAGATTTAATTTGCACTGTAAAAACCACACAAATAATTTAGGGCCTCGTGAGAGATATGAATTTTGATGCATGCTTATTAGTTAGCGCGGCACTCAAATGGGGACTGTTACATAACTCACAGCATGCCAGCTTGTCCAGACAAACTGAGAGTCTGGCGAGACAAACTGAGAGACAAATTGAGTGGCGTTACTTCAGGGTCTGATTAGAAGCAAAGGAGAGCAACATTTTGAGAGTTATTGATGAGTGGTGACTGATGCGATGGCCGCCAGTGACGCATGCAGAGCCGACGCTTCAGTGGTCAGCCTGAGTTCATCTGTATTCAGTCTATTTCTATTTTAACAGGTTGGAACATCAGAGGGAGATGTCACAAGGACTTAAGACGGATAACGTCTTGTGTTTGTGTGGCTAATAGTATGAGTGTGTATGAGAGAATAAAAAAAGCAGACTTTGGAGACAATGTTAGAAGAGCAAGAAGCGCTAACGTATTTTCATAACATTTGACCCCTGGCTGAATGTCGTCTTTTCCTGATATGCATTGCAATCTGTCAGCTGAAGGCTTCAGTGCTCCAATAATTGGATTTTAAAAATAAAATGTGACTCTGTGAGGTCATTTTAATCAATCCTTGTAATTACAAGTTGTTGTGTGCCAAGGGAGCCTTGTGACATAGCTGCTGTAAAATGGTTCCAAAGCATTGGATCAGCTTCCTCCCTTACTGGTGGGGTGGATTAGAGATGATTTAGAATAGATGACTTGATTTCTGTCATTTTAGCATGGTTTAATTGAATTAGACACGGCTTATATTAAAATTGTAATATTTTGTTTTATCATACTAGAAGAGGAAACAAGTAAGGGAAACACTCATGTTGTGGTTAACCGGTCTGATTGAAAATCTCATAAATGTCTGCTTTTTTGGGGGGAAATTTTTACTGAAATTTCCTGTAATTTTTAATCTCGGGGCTGCACGGTGGTGCAGTGGTCAGCACTATTGCCTCACAGCAAGAAGGTTCCAGGTTCGAGTCCCGGCTCGGACACGGGATCTTTCTGTGTGAGTCTGCATGTTCTCCCTGTTCCTGTGTGGGTTCTCTCTGGTACTCCAGCTTCCTCCCACAGTCCAAAGACATCAAGAGGGGACGAGGCTGATCGATACTCTAAATTGACCGTAGGTGTGACTGTGAGTGTGAATGGTTGTCTGTCTCTATGTGTTGGTCCTGCGATGGACTGGTGACCTGTCCAGGGTGAACCCTGCCTCTCGCCCGTAGCTGCTGGGATAGACTCCAGCCCCCCCCCACCCCCTGCAACCCTTAACAGGAATAAGAGGTAGAAAATGGATGGTTGGATGGATGGATGTCCCAAAATGGATGGGATTTTTCATCCCCATAGGCACATCTTGAAATAATTTTTTTTTTTTAAGCTCCAAAATAATTCACTTGTTGGTGCAGAATTTGCATTTGGAGCATGCAGACCTCCACATATTTTTTTACACTCATACACTCACATAAATATAGGACCAGACTAACATGCCTTTATCAAGTTTCATAAAAATCATCTTCGTATTTTTTGGATAAGTCCTCTGACAGGCAGAACATATAATAAAAAAAACAGCATAAAAAACATAAAAACGTGGTAAAATTGTCATATTGGCATGTAGGTTTTACTGAATATCAGTTAAATATAGAGCAACACATAACTTTTCCATCCATCCATTTTCTTCCGCTTACTCCTGTTAAGGGTTGTGGGGGGGTTGGAGCCTATCCCAGCAGCCTTCAGGTGAGAGGCGGGGTTCACCCTGGTCAGGTCACCAGTCCATCACAGGACCAACATAGAGACAGACAACCATTCACACTCACAGTCACCCCTACGGTCAATTTAGAGTATCAATCAGCCTCGTCCCCTCTTGATGTCTTTGGACTGTGGGAGGAAGCTGGAGTACCAGAGAGAACCCACACAGGAACAGGGAGAACATGGAGACTCACACAGAAAGATCCTGTGATGGAGCCGGGACTTGAACCCAGAACCTTCTTGCTGAGAGGCGACAGTGCTGACCACTGCACCACCGTGCCGCCACAAATAACTTTTACGGTGTATAATTCATTGCACACAACTTTACACATACGTGTTAAATGTTTGTGTGAAATCATCTGATTTGAAAATCAGGTGACTAAAATATATCCAATTGCATCACTACAGGGTAAAGTGTAGGAGCTTGTCTCTTTTTAGTAATACATGAGCTCTTCTGAAAATGTGATCTCATGAAATTTGTGTGTGTGTGTGTGTGAGAGAGAGAAGGGGGGGGCACTGTATCTTTGTAAAAAAAAAACAACAACAAACAATTTTATACCCCTCAGTAGTTTTAAATGACTTTGTACCATTTCTATTAGTCAAAGGAGGCCCTTCTGAACGATACTGTTCCTTTGAGGCAGCATTTCCAAAAGTGTGTTTGCTAATTACAGAACTGTTTCTCTGGGCTGGTGGTGTGGGGGCAGGTGAACCAAATTAGAAAACAGGAGAAACAAGCAGATGAATTGTTTTATCGGTGAAGAGCCAAACAAAAGCAGGAAAAGGGTTTACTGATCAGACAATCTGAGTATTTGACAAGACCTGGCTACGATGAGCAAACTAAAATACATACTAAATATGATTAACAATTGGACAGGACAAAGGTGAGGGAAACAGACAAAGACAGGAAATGGAAAGCAAACGGAGATTAATGAGCACATGGAGAACCACAATCTACAAGCACACTAAGGACAAACAAGAAACACAACTAAGATGAGATCCACAAAACTAGAGCACATGATAATATCAACTGAAAGGGTCAAAATGAAATGTCCACAACTAAACTTAACACAGTCCAGAAAGTCCACAGTCCACTGCTCTTGTCTCAGCTCCAATCCCCTCCCTTGTGTGAGAATGTGATGTCCTGGCATGAGAATGGCCTGGATACTGACATACACACTATTTCTGTAATTGCCACCAAAGCATGGCGGTGTGATACTATGACCTTCACTCACTTCAAAGATCATGAAAAATGACACCGTGATGATACTTCGGCAACTTAATCCTACCATTATTTTCTTATGCTTTGTAAATGTTGCATCAGTCATTTCTGACCACAAGAAAATTTTAAAAAGTGCTTCCCAGTGAAAATTCGAATTAGATAAGCATACAGGATAAATGAACAGAGAAAACAGAATGTGCTGTGCATGTGTTGCGCAGATTGGAGGTGCAGATGACGGGATGAAGAGTTCAAGATAGAGCACCCCGCCAAGTTGTAGTCAGCGGTGCATATGGCCTAAACTCAACAGACTGAGGAGAAGAAAATAATTCTCCATTCTCTGGATCATTTGGCATCTTGTTTCAGTCTGAATAAAAGAAGACTTGTTATGTTTCTGTTGAGAAAGAGACTGGAAACAAGCCTGAGTGGTTTGCAGGAATGAGGTTGAACCCCTACAATTTGTAGCCGGCACACTCAAAGATAGAGCCACCAGTCTGGGCCTGAAAGGTTAGAAACACTTTGCTTGGGTACCCGCTTACTCTTGAAAGACAATTGTGTGCCTATCAGTTTACTTTGTACACATTTTGTCAGTCCAAATGTGCACTTGTAGCCTCGAGGAGAAAAGAGTAGTACTTGTGAGGAAACCTTTAAAAGTGTACCTATAAGTACAGAGCTGCTGTGGTCTTGTACCTCCATTTTTGTGTGTGTGTGACCAGATTATAGTTTCACTTGAGAAGCTCACAAGTACCACAATATAATGTATATGTGTATATTTTACATAGTATACAAATAAATAGCTCCACTATGAATAAAACTGTTCTTGCATTTTCCATTTTATTTTGCTGCATCAGAAGGTGTCTCTTAATATGCCGCATTTGGTAAAAAAAAAAAAAAAATTAGTTTAATTGAATAACTGGCAACCAAAATCTGTCTGATTGATTTATTGACTAGTGATTTGATCTGAAAGCAATGTGCCAAAGAGTTTGAGTGTCTTATTTTAGTTTTCGCTTAAAACTGATGACTCTCTTTCTACAGAGCTTTACTAAAAAGACTAAAATAGCTTCCCAAAGAGTAACAGGTAACAACATGCTGAGGCGTGCAAAGGTCATATGAGTGTTTGATTGCCTGCAGAACTCAAGGCCTAACACAAATTCATCTTCCAGCTGATTTTCAGACCTATTTGTCACTCAGTCTGCCTGCACTTGCAGCTGTTATATCTCTTTTGCAGCTTTTTTTCTGTCAGTTTCCCACCCTCAGCATCTATATCTCTGTTGTCTGCCATTTTAACCTCTGCATCTCCATCAAGTGCATTTTCTATTTGCCTTGTTGATAGGCTGGGAGAATATAACTAGCTGCTGAGACAACTGCTCATCTGCTGTCCTTCTATCGACTGCTCATTTTCCTCTCTCCCTGCTTCTGCTCCAACTCTTCCATTTCGATGTTGACAGAAGCACCTTTCAGATGGAGTGTCCTTTTGCTGCACGTGCCTTTCTCATCAGAAAGAACGAGGTTTTTTTATATACCCTACAAGGCCCCCTCGCTCAGATTTATTGTCAGTGTGGAGGCTGCTTCCTCTCTGTGATGTATTTTCATTGATGCCTTGACACTTGAGTGCAGATATGAGCTTTTACCATCAAGAAAACTATGTTTTTGTCTGACATACAGGTTAGGTGAAGCTACACGTCATTTGGAGGTGTTAAGTTAGGAGATGCTATTATGTAAATGGAAGAGGGCAGTCACAACTACATTACTTTCTCATGCCGTTGGTTCGAATTTATCTTATTGTGTCTGTGCTGTCTACTTGAGTTCAGTTCAAGTAGCTTCATGTTCTTGTGAAACCTATCTTTGTAATCTCTTTTTTTGTCATCGTCGGAGCTTCGTCTTCTCTCCTCCTTGCTGCCCCAGCCCCTTCCGTACGCGACATTGCCCCTCCATCTCTCTTCATCTCCTCTACCTCTTCCCGCTGTCTTTCTTGTATCCGTCTGATGAGGCGTCCTTCTTGCTTTCATCTAGTGTGCAGATCAATAGTAGATGAGGAAGGCCATGCTTTCAATGATTTCCTCATTCCCTAAGTGTGCTTGCTTGCGTAGGTTTCATGCATGTTATTGGTTAATGATATTTCTCTAGTAATGTTCTGTGAGGTTTTTTTTCTTTTCAGTGTAAATAAATTCTAAATCCCTTAAAACACTGTCAAACTGACATCCATCAGGTCATCGTTAAGATTTTCTTTGCTTGAAAAATATGGTTCTTCACAACGACCTGCAATAAGACACAGAAGGACCAATACTGCATATTGCAGCAACTTTGAATCTGATCGGAAAAGGTTTACAAAGAATTTTAAAACATCTTTATTGCTACTTTTGATCATGAATCAACACTGTGGTGAATGTTTGTTCAGGTTTACGCAGGAGTAACAGATTAAGGATGAGGAAAAGATCATGGTTGGAATTAAAAGATGCATTTTTATCAAGGTTGGACTGATCCTGAAGTGTCCCTGGACAGACAATGCTCATGTTAATCAAATTTATTTAGGACTGTCCCAATGCTTTAATTTGGCTGAATTATTTATTATGCATCCCTCAATTCTGGCTCATAGACAGCTGCCTACTTGAGATGGACGGATCACTGTCATAACGACTAATCCTGGTGGGGGCGAGTTGGCTCGTAAACTTTTATATTTTGATTAAAAGCGGATGTGGTTGTAAGTGGGGGAGGTAATCATCAATAATGATGAAAATATTAATGTGGATGTCTCAGGCTCTGTGACGGCCCTCTTCTATGATCATATGTTGTCACGTCCACTTAGTCCAGCAAAATGTGAGATTAGATCTTCTGATGCTCAGTGAACAACCCGCACCTTTATTTGAGGTGCAGGTGTGTCCAGTAATACCGCAAGTATTTGCAGTACAATAGTGCATGCATCTGGGTCAAGACAGTCAAGACTGAGTACAATTATTGGCAAGACTATTAACGCTCTCCTCCTCCTTTAAAAAAAAAAGGTTTTGCAGCCACCATCAATGTTTTTGAACATTTTACAAGAGATAATAAAGCCTCTATTTTCCATCCATCCATTTTTTTCCGCTTATCCTGTTAAGGGTCGCAGGGGGGGCTGGATCCTATCCCTGCGGCGACGGGCGAGAGGCGGGATTCACCCTGGACGGGTCACCAGTCCATCACAGGACCAACACATAGAGACAGACAACCATTCACACTCACAGTCACACCTACGGTCAATTTAGAGTATCAATCAGCCTCGTCCCCTCTTGATGTCTTTGGACTGTGGGAGGAAGCTGGAGTACCAGAGAGAACCCACACAGGAACAGGGAGAACATGCAGACTCACAGAAAGATCCTGTGATGGAGCCGGGACTGGAACCTGGAACCTTCTTGCTGTGAGGGGACAGTGCTGACCACTGCACCACCATGCTGCCCCTCTATTTTCATTTAGAATAAACAAACAAACAAAACAAAACAGAAAAAGGTCTACTTGTTGGTGCATCCTATCTTTTTTATCATTGGTTGAATGAGGGTTAGTTTCATTATCAGATAAAAAGCTGAAAAAAAACAACAACTTTGTACCTGAAATGATTACCAGGAATAAAAGAGAAGTGCTTCCTGCAGCTGCTGGCCTTATGCTTATTTAAATATCCAGTCATGCAGTACTCCTTCACAAGGTGTGCCATAGCGCCCTCTACCACATTGCAATGATAACACTGATTGCCAGAAAATCTCATCAATGGTGGGGAGTCATTGTCTACCAAATGACAGACAATTTTGTCAGTGGTAGGGTAATTGTTAATATGTGGTCCTGGACCTGATACTACAAACTACAACTTGATCAAGCTGGCAAGAGGCCGTAGTCATTATGGGTCTGAGGGAAAGTCTGTGCTAGCCATCAGGCTAACTGGTTTCATCCTCACTTCACCTGGTGACTGTGGTGAAATGTCCTAATGCAAGACACTGAACTCCTAATTAAATGTCTTGCATGGCAGTCTCCTCCATCTGTATGTATGTGTGTGTGTGTGTGTGTGAGTGTGAGAGAGAGAGAGAGAGAGAGAGAGAGAGAGAGAGCGAGAGAGAAAGAGAGAGTGAGAGATTGAGGTTACATTGTAAAGCAATTTGATTTAATAGAAGGTAGAAAGATGTTTATTTAAGAACTCAGTTGAAAGACACAGATAGGTGATGTGGGTCCTATCTCTGAATTTTTTTCCCAACAGTCCTTGCACTCATACACTCTTGCATTATGCCTGATTACAATTTATGGAAACACGTATTTACAATCATTATATATTTATTTTTTATAGCAGTCATTATCAGGTTGTCTTCCTTTTGGTCATTTTTTAAGCATCATTGTACATGTAAGTACTCCTGGAGGCCGTTTGTTAGTATTATTACTTATTCAGTTTTGTCTGACTGCCAAATTTGAGAACATTTTTAGAACATGTATTACCGAGGGCTACTTTGGCCGGTAGCTTGCAATCCTAAATCAATACTGAGCAAAATTTGTATTCATCTGTCTGTCAGTCTTTGAAGTGTTCAACATTAATGATGTGGTATCTGTGGTTGTATTCCTTTCCTTCCTAAACTGCAAATTTAGCAGATTCAACCTCTCCGCCACATCGTCCTCTGTGTATATCAATGAAGTTGCATGTTACTTGTTTCTGCATGGTTTGTAGATGTGTCAGCCCACAAATACAGGCAAGGTGCCTTAGTGAGTACTTTCTAGATAAATCTAAATACTGCATTTTTACAAAAGAAAAAAAAAACTGTTTGTGTTTCAATACACAATTTCCAGACAGCTTGTGGTGCCAAAAAGCGGTCAATACGTTTAGCAATGCTCTTAATATGCTAACCCTTTTTCAACAGCGATAAGATCATTGTATGTTTTTTGGCAGAGAAGCTTAGGAAGTAGGAGTCGCCACAGAAGATGAGTGTGAACATGAGCAGCAGGCCATGGCAGACTTTCAGAGAGGTGCTGTTCCTCCCCCGCACTCTGCCAGAACATTTCTCATTTTCAGACCTAATTGAAAATAAACAGATCGCCTGGGACCAGAGTGTAAATCTGATGGGCTGGAAAAGTCCAATACTATTGGTAATGTTTGATTTTATTATGCAGCAAGATTAATTAACCTAATTACACTTAACCAAAAAAAAAGTACAAAGTTTACCTTGAGCCTTGCTCGTGTACAGTTATTATTTACAACATGTCTGCTTCGAGTATTTCTACTTGTCTGTTATTTATTTATAGGTTACACACATTATTCTACTGCCACATACATACAGTATATTTTTCAGAAAAATCACATATCAGAGACATATCATGTATATGTACCCCCCCCCCCCCCCCCACGGCCGGATGAGCAGAATGTGGACTCCTGCTTCAGCTGTAAATTGTGTTGGTGATGTAAAATATTACAAATACAGAGCAGAATAGAACAGTTAAATCTTAAGTGTTACAGCCACTGAATTACCTTCAAAATTGCAGGTTAAACATACATGTAAGGGGTACAGTTTAAAAAATCTACATT
Source organism: Aulostomus chinensis (assembly GCF_037954235.1). NCBI lineage: Eukaryota > Metazoa > Chordata > Actinopteri > Syngnathiformes > Aulostomidae > Aulostomus > Aulostomus chinensis. The sequence continues at coordinate 15,873,309 of NC_141321.1, forward strand.
CCATGCACACATTTTATTTATTTAGTGTTAACAAAAAACTAAAAACCCACAAATAGATGATAAGCAGATGAAACTCATACAACATGGAAGTTTTCACTGAATTTGTTTGTGCGTCTTATTTGCAGGCACCTTTGTTTTATCTGCAAGGTCACTGGTGTTTGAGATCAGACGGCGAATGGCTGATGCTCTCATGGTAGAGTGAAGGTGTTGGTCGGTGAAACGTGACTGTCCTCTTTTGTTCAACTTCATTACTGAGCAGCTGCTTGTGCAAGTATGTGGTGCCAAGCATGCAGAGTTTCCATTTGAGGAAAGTGACACATGCAACACATAAGTGACAGTTACTGTTGTGTGTGTGTGTGTGTGCGTGTGTGCGCGTGTGCGCGCTACTGTCGACTGCTGTGGCGTTGATCTGCTGGACCAGAGTAGAGTGCTGCCCTTGCTGTAGTGCAGTTCTTTTTTGTCCACTGGATCAAGACTATAGCAACATTTTTTATTTTTTTTTTACATTTTAATAACTTGTGCAGCACTGATTATTCAAAATCCCCCCCCCCCCCAAAAAAAAATCTGCTTTGACATGCAGACATCATCAAAGCTACTCATAATTCAGGCTGTCATGTCAGACCTCAAACTCTGAGGCACTTCCTCGAGGATCCAGCGATGAACACGCCAAGTTTAGCATCAGTCAGGTGAACAGTTGTTGAGTAAAGCACGTCAGAAACATACAGAGATTTCTTGCTTTTATATTCTTAACAATCCAGATGATCTTCAATCCATTCATTGAATTACTTTCTTCTTTTTTTCCTGTGCTAGGACTCCCACATCACCTGACAATTCTAAATCTTTGCAAGGTTTCACCCCCATTTTTAACATAACCCCCCTTCCCCACACACACACACACACACACACACACACACACACACACACACACTGCCTGCCCAAAAAAACATTTGGATATATGAACAATGCTGTGATTTCTGTGGTGAGGACAGGCTCATTGCACAGAGATACAATCCAGCACCGGCATCTTATGCTTTTTACAGAAATCAGGAGTTTCTCTCTATTCCAGACACACATGGTTTCAATCACATTCATCACATTTCTTCAAGCCAAACCTTCAGATTGAAATAGACCCTCTCTTAAGTAAGATGTTTTAATGACCCCCTTGAAGAATTTTTGTAAAAGGAGTGACCTTCCCAAAGGCAAATAAATTTTAATCAGACAATAAATGCTGAAATGGTATCCTGGGGCCATGGTGAGGCTTTTGCTGCTGGAGCTTTGGCAGGGTGAGTTATAACAGTTATACAGTACAAGTTATCATGAATAATATGTCACTTTAATGTTAACAAATGGATGCTGCTCTCCACCTTCTCACGTTTCACTTTTCTTTTGCTCTTAATTTTTGTAAATATATGTATATGTATATTTTACACATTCACAAACATCTTAAGGGTTCGTCTCGCTGTTATTCCTCAGAAAGTTACTCCTCAGGCAGGTGGCTTCATCTAAAACCAGCTTTATAAGAAATGACTTTACAACTGATGTCACTGCTGCAGTCTGTTTCCAATGCTGGGAAAGAATCATGAGAGTTTTGCTGGAAACGTGGTGCACTCTTGAATAATATTAGAAGTATAGACTCGACTGTTTTAATGAGAGAAGTTCATCAAAACTCCGGACGACCAATGTACCAAACAGGAAGAAGTCAGTTATGTTCACGTGGAGATGAAGGGCGAAGCGAAGAGGATGATATTAAACCCTTAAACAGGAATGTCAGAACTGACTCAAACAGCATCCCCGGTCCTCACCATTTGCAGTTCAGAGTAGAGGAGCCATCAAATGTTAGTTCTTTCTATTTTGTCAGGTAAAAGTTGAGGTTGGACACATGAATGTAGTCTTGAACACATTAATCACAGAATGCGTGGGCAAAGCCTTAAAAATGTCACTGTTCTTAAATGCTCTTTTGGATAACAACTCTCTTAAAAGTGCATTACTACCGACTAATTTGGCTTGTAATGGCACATTTTGGTTCACATGGATTTCTCGATGTGAAAATCGACGTTACTAAGGGGACAACTTTCTATGCTGGCAGACTGATCAACTGATTTGAACCCAAGCGAACAGACTACAGGTGTGAAAACATGGTTAGAAACTCTCACTGTGTAGCCTCAGGCTTTATAGTAACATCTGATCCTATTTGACTTTTCTCACATTTCCAGGGTGTAAGTCGATATAAGTCGAGTGCGTTGCGCTCTTGTTAATTTAAAATATGACATCCCTGCACCCTCCCTCTCCCTCTTTTCACTCTTTATTTCTCTCACACACTGTTTGATGATAACAAAATCCTTTTAATGCACTCCTACAAAGATGCTTCTTTTCTCTCTGGTCATTTAATACATCGGGAGTTACACATGCATGAACAGTCCCACCCACATAAATGCAACCCACATACTGCAGTGGACTGATTCTGGTACCGGTCATGATAACAATGATTAATGTGTTAATTCTCCCACATCTACTTTCCTGACTAGCTGCTCTGATAATTGCTTGTTGCTGATATTGCCTGTCAAAGTCTGTAGCTACACAGATCAATAATCAAAAAGAGTCAAAGAGCTTTTGAAAAGTAAGGGGGGGGGGGTAAAGGTTTTAAAACACATCAATACAATACAGGCAAACAACAACAAAAAAATGCAGGTATCAATTGAACTGATTTTATGAGCAACAGTTTTTTGAAATTTTAGTAATAAACACGAGCGTAGGGTGGGAACTCTACGACATCTCTCTGTAGTGGTCAGAGTGTGTTGATGGCTCAACAATGCACGTCATACACCAGGGACGACTGTTCAGCTCCCTTCTCGGTGAGTCATGGGCTTTTCATCTGGAGCTAGAAGTCCATTTCCTGTGATCAACCATGACCCGAGCGCCTCACCTCACCACAACACAAGTGCTTCTCTGATGCAGTTACTCTGACAACATGTATCAGTAATAAGCTGCATGTGAATCATGAAATAAATAAAGAAGACCTCAGTGTTGGGCCAATATGTTTCATTTTTGGAATGAACAAACTCCTGTCGTTGTTACTTTGTTCCGCTCTCTCTCCCCCTGCTCCTCGTTCTCTCTGTGAGTGACATGACGCCCGCTCCCTCGCTCAAACAAAACAAGTGCTCCCCCCGCCCTCTCCTGCCTCTCCTCTTTTCCCTCAAAGATATGGAAAGACAGTGAATGCAGTGATGTGCCACCAAATGTTGAGTTTTGGATTCTGTAGGAAACGTGGGACGTGTTGCTGCAACAGTGAAACAGTCACGGAAAAAAAGAGTGAAAAATCTCCTGTCCCACATCCCAAGATGCCGTCGAGTCACTTTTTGATGAACGAACAACAACACCTGCAGCTTGAAGCATAAAAGGGAGCATCAACCCCCCCCCCCCCCCCACACACACACACACACACACACCTCCACCCAAGTTATATTCTACCACCAAAACCACAATGCTGGTATGCATTATGTAATTTTAATGGTAAGACATTCAAAACAGCGGCTGCAATTTTGGGATTTTTTTTTTCAGGGTGAAAATATTTCATTGTCAGGCAGCACGGAGGTGCAGTGGTCAGCACTGTCACCTCACAGCAAGAAGGTTCCGGGTTCAAGTCCTGGCTTGGTCTTTCTGTGTGAGTCTGCATGTTCTCCTGTTCCTGTGTGGGTTCTCTCTGGTACTCCAGCTTCCTCCCACAGTCCAAAGACATCAAGAGGGGACGAGGCTGATTGATACTCTAAATTGACCGTAGGTGTGACTGTGAGTGTGAATGGTTGTCTGTCTCTGTGTGTTGGTCCTGCGATGGACTGGTGACCTGTCCAGGGTGAACCCCGCCTCTCGCCTGAAGGCTGCTGGGATAGGCTCCAGCCCCCCCGTGACCCTTAATATGACTAAGCAAAGAAAATGGATGGATGGATGGATATCTCATTGTCCTCTTTTTTTCTTCAACTCATGAATCCATATGTTCAGAGTTGTGACCGACTGAATCTTAATCCACAGAACTGACAAACTCTCATATCATTGTTGGAAACTTTAACCCTGAAAAAGAAACTAAGCTTGCCTGGATCTTAATGTAGCAAGTATGTCAGATATTTTGACTGCTGGTACATGATAAGATCTCTCAGTAGCATTATTTAACTAATGTCTCAAACATGGATGTCTGGCATATCTGTCCCTGTGCCCCCCACAGGGTAGCCGTCAGCCTGGGGTGACAGGCTAGTTTTTAGACACGTGGACTATGCGCATGGACCACTTCAAAGACAGTGGTAGAGAAAGTAAAAGCCTGTTATTTAGCTCGCTTGTAGCCTGTTGGCTTGTCTGAACTCACTTTATGTACTTAAGGTCAATAATGTCAGAAAATAAACAGGAAGAGCTTTGTAAACACATCAGAGATCATGGAGGCTTCGTAGTGAATGAATGGATATCCAGGTGTATTAACAGATTCAGGTAAACATCCATAGGTGGAAACAAGGTGTGATCGGACAATATGTCAAAACTGAGTAAGGTTAGTCTGGATTTAATGAACACTATGATGTTAGATTTAATTTTTTTTAATCAATGATCTTGTTAGCTACCGTATTTTCTGTGAGTTACCTGTGTCAATCTTTATTTAATATTACATTTTTAATGCTGATATACAACAATACCAGCAAGTCTTTATGATTATATGACCTGAAATTACTTAAATTTAAGTAACACACACAGACAGGACTCTGATACAGCCCAGCAGCCCAGCAGCCCACAATCTCTCTCTCTCTCTGAGTGCTTGAAAATAGTTTGAGCATTCAGCAAGCGTGTGTGTGTGTGTGTGTGTGTGTGTGTGTGGGGGGGGGGGGGTCCTTATTCTCCTGCTCATGCTCACCTGTGTGTTAGTGAGTTGATAGTTAGCTGGTTGGTTAATCTTGGGGATCTGAGCATCATGGGGGGGGGGGGGGGCTGCTATATGTTTGAGCAGCAGAGGCAAAAGTGAAGTCTCAACAGAAGTAAATGATGGTGAAGAGTCAGTGTGGAGGAGGAATCTGGAGGAATCTTGTGTAGATAAATCAGGGAGGAAAGTTTAACGTCCCCTCCATGGAGCAGTAGCTGTTAACTCTGCCTTCATGGATCCCACCTTTTGACCAGTCAATGTTCCGGTCTTTGAGACATCTAAGTAGGTTGTCAAGCTAAAGCTCTGGATGGAGCACATGGAGGAGGCTGACTGGAGGAAAAAGGGTGTGCACACTGCATTCCTGTCAAAGTGGGAGGTAGAAGCTTTGAGGGAAAGTCCCTTTGCAAAGCATCACTGGTGAAAGTGCATGGAGTTGACACACTTGATTCCCCTGGGAACTATCACTAATGATGTATCTATAGATGTGTAGCACAATTTTATCCGTAATGAATCCCACTGTTTCAAACTCTGTGAGGGGGCGGAAAGTATATTTATATATAAATAATGTTAGAGTTGCACGGTGGTGCAGTGTTTAGCACTGTGGCCTCACAGCAAGAAGGTTCCGGCTTCGAGTCCTGGCTCGGCGTGGGATCTTTCTGTGTGGAGTTTGCATGTTCTCCCTGTTCCTGTGTGGGTTCTCTCTGGTACTTCAGCTTCCTCCCACAGTCCAAAGACATCAAGAGAGGACGAGGCTGATTGATACTCTAAATTGACTGTAGGTGTGACTGTGAGTGTGAATGGTTGTCTGTCTCTATGTGTTGGTCCTGTGATGGACTGGTGACCTGTCCAGGGTGAACCCCGCCTCTCGCCCGTAGATGCTGGGATAGGCTCCAGCCCCCCCGCGACCCTTACTAGTAAGGAATAAGCGGAAGATGACGATGGATGGAAATAATGTTATAATAATAATGTTTTTGGGGGTGTTTTTAGAATGCGGAAGTTTTGAAGTCTTATTTTGTACCTTGGAGCCCATGTATTTGTCTTGAAATAAGAAACAGTGTCGTGTTATTTTTAAATAATGGGACAAATTGCAGAAAAAGTCAGGCAGCAAAGTAGCAATTATTACATTTTTGGAGAGGATGAGAAGCTACAACATTTGGTATTGTTTTCATAACCTGAAGTATAAGGATTTATTGAATTGTTGATTGAACAAAGAATATGATGATGTTCAATTTTAGTTGTTTTGTTTTTTGTGATGGACTTTCTACTTGATCTTGCTCCATCTTGGCTGTTTATCTAATGCCTTTAAGTAACATGAACTGATGAACCCCTTGTATTTGTAGCAGGAACTGAATTGTCAGGTGAGCTTCACCTTGCGCGTTTCCCTAAAACACTGACAAACTACAAATCTGTATTTTGGAGCTAGTACCCTAAAACTTTCCTTACTGGAGGCATCTTTGGCACCTTTTCCACACTGGCACGCCTGAAGAATGAGAGCATCACAGGGGAATGGTAAAAGTCTTCGTAAAGCAATGCAAAAGAGTTCTTTGCTGTTAATTTTAATCTATCCGCAATGATTTGCTGGATATTTTGTGTCAAAATGAGGCTGGAATTATGTCTGTGCATCTATGTGCAATTTTCTCATGTTCTTTTCCCCCTCTCGCCTCTCTTCTGTGCAGCTTTATCTTCATTATACTCTTCCATGTGATTAAGTCCCCGGTGGTCATGCGCTTTGTAATGCTTTTTAATCTCAAGCTCCATTGTAGAAAATTTGTCTTGAAACTGCCATCTTAATTCCTTTCTGTCCATTGACTTTCATATGACATTCATCCCTGCAGCTCTCGTCTGGCGTGGTGTACGGCATGACTGCGTGCTGACAAACGGCGTGGCCATGGTAAGAGGAGGTTAAATGACTTGCCTCTAAGACAAGAAGTTCATCATTGCATCTCGTCCGTAATGAAGGTGAAAGATTGCTGGCCTCCGCACCTCTGGGGAAGAAAAATGATCACTTTTCCTTTTTAAGGGGGAAAAAGTAAACCCCCACCACACCAGTGTTCCCTGGAGCTGTTCATATATGAAAATATTCTGATGTCCTTATGAGGTGGAATATTAGTTTTTGATGATGAAATTCAAATAAGCCAATGCTATCAGTTTTAAAGAGAATATTGATAAATAATTGACAGGAGCCTGATGAGCTCACGCTATGGGTCATTTTATGAAATGAGGAGTTTTGAATGACTGTGTTTGACTGTCTAAAGACTAAGTAGGACTGCCTCTGGTGCTCCAGAACTGAGATGTATAGATTCTTACACTACAGAAGAATATCAGAAGAAGGCTAATTGTTTCAAGTTGATGGAACAATGCCTGCACTTGCTATTCTAGAGCATGATCTAACAGATCTAAGAATACGTCTGTAAATATGGAACCGTTTATCCAGGCGACATCAATCTTAACTTGTGCGTCCTGAGAGAGGGCAGTGCCAAATTTGAATTCATTTGGATGAGTGATTTGTGTTTTTGGCAAACAAAACATTTTATGTTTTCAATTTACTCAAGCGAATAAAAAGGGCGAGGCCCGTAGCAATGACAAAGATGACCATCAGGTTTCTGGATACAGTTTGAGACTGACACTGCATTAGTCTTGAGGATAAACTACAAAATCTACTGTTGTCATTAAATGGCTTGGCTAACGCTGCAGTTCCACTCGCTGAGACATCAGCTTGAACAATAACGTGGTTAGATGATAGAGTGGAGAGGCGGCTGTGTGCACATTCCATCAGTTCTCAAAGTTTTATAGAAGTTCAGTTATACTTCCAAAAATGGAAGAATATAGAAGTGTGACCTGTTTTGGTTAAAAGTGGAGAAATTTAATCATTGGGGCCTAAGTGGGAAGTAAGAAGAGTGTCAGGAGTGATTTGCAACAGAAGGGCACCAGAAAGTTTACAAAAATGGTAGTGAGATTAGGATTAGGTAATGAATATATCATGCTTGATAGTTTGGAGAGAGAGCCGGAGAGGCGAGCTGGTTTGTGCAGAGGAGATATTCTGGGTATATCTGGATAAGGATGCTAAAGACAGAGCTGTCAGACAATAAGCAAAGAGGAAGGCAAAAGAGGAGGTTCATGAGGGAGGAGGGAGGACATGCAGGTGGAGGTGTAAACGGATGAGGATGCAGAGGACAGGATGAGGTGTCGGACGTTCTGGTGTTGCCACCCCTGATGGGAGCAGCTGAGAGGAGAAGAAGAAGAGTTGGGGTTACATGCGTGAAAAGAAAGCTGATGTCAACAGCTTTATCGATTAAAACATTAACACACTGGCAAGGAATGAATAAAGCAATATTTCATTTCCTGACTGGAGAGTTTATAAAAGTACTGTATTTTCAGTTCATATTCTTTATATGCATTCTCACTGAGGCTTGTTTTACACCATTTATGATTATCTTCACAACTATAAATCTCACTCTAAAGAAACTTTGCAAAAAAGCAACACACACAATGACCCACTGCTTTTCCATTCTCTGTAATGCAAGGCTATAATTGCATCCGTTTTCCCTTTCACGATAGCAGCCCTCAGCGGTGGTCTAATCGGTTAAAAATAGAATCTTATTCCAATAATTTCCCACTGTTAAAAAGCAGCAGGGGACAAACGTTATGCTTCTTTTTAATAAGCAAAGACTAAGTGCAGCTGTGAGTGTCACATGGGAACAGAGAGAACACGCGTGCGATGAGGGTTACATGTATCTCATTACTAGACAACACAATGTTTGACAACTTAATTTGACAGTCAGGAGAGAACAGTTCATCCTTTGTGATGTCACAGCATTTAGAGGCAGGGGGCAAAATCTAGCACATCAGTTGTGTTGCTATCGTCTCGATCATTATTATGACAAGTTTTCACTGTAAACTGTACTTTTTTCTCAAGGTATAGACAGTTGAGTTAAAAGCAATATCCAGGTTAGCTAGCAGCCAGCTGTCAGCTAAATTACCTCACTGTCACAGACTGTCTCAGAATCTGCAACTTGTCTTCTTTTCTCTTTTCTCAGGGCTCCAGACAGCTACACTCACTAACTTTAATCATTTTGTCCCTAGTCTGACACATGAATGACTTTAGGTTGTTTTCTGTCTCCCTGAAACAATTTGTCTCACAGATGTTTCTAACTTTTGTACTACAGTAAATATTTCCCTTTATTCTAAAGATGATAAATGACAGTGAGTTACAGAATCTGTGTAGAATTTAAGATAGAGGATTAAATACAAAAAACACAGGTAGTCATATTTAATGAACCGATGTTTGCTTCAAGGATCAAACTCCCTACCAGCTTTTTCCTGTTATTGTAGAGAAGATAAACATTTTTTTGAATGTCCTCTGAAACGATAAATGCGTGCATTCTCTTCTTGTAGTGTGAGTTCTCTCGACTGTGAAGCTCTAAAACAGAACCTTCCCAAGCACTTTATAGCTCTTCCATGGAGTGCTGCAGGGGTGAGTTCCTAGACAGACCCTTTATGTTCAGCTACTTGTGTGTAACCACTTTTTAAAATATTAAGAAAAGCTTAAAAATTCAGGAGTGAGGTATCTACTTGCATATTTTATGCTCGAGAGGAAATGTTGCTACAGACCTTATTTCAGGCATTTCATCAAAAACCCATTTAAGATAAGGGAACTAGGAAGTTTGACAACTTATTTCTGGGTTTTAGGACTAATTCTTCAGTCATTTTATTGACATAGATAGGTAACGACACAAGGACAACCATTGCTGCTTTTCTTCTGTAGGCTGGGGACATGAATGTTCTCAGGTTGTCCTTCTGTACAACCCATTTTTCATGTCCATATTTCATGAAGACCTTGAGGAACTTTTTTGGAAAATGTAACTCAAATATCCACTGGACCTCAAGAATGAACTGAAAAAGTTCTTCTGTGGTCAAAGGTCACTGTCACCTCACTTGAATATCTCTGGAGCGTTTTGGATGTATTTCTCCAAATATTCACTGGTACCCTAGGACGAGACAAATGTGACTGGAGCACATGAAATGATGATGCAGTGTCTCAGTATCTTTTTTTTTTTTTCCATCGAGGTAAAAGGCACACCCCAAGTGTTCACAAACTACACATTCATCACATGACTAGAGTGCGCAGAGTGGAGCTGCATACAAAACTCAAAAAAAATAATGGAATTAATGTTGAGTACATTCAAAAAATACTAAGCACGCTGTAGTCCCTCTAGCCTACAAATTAAGTACCGTAAATGAATTATTTATTGTGTCTTCAACGACCAAATCAGTCACACTGATGCTGTATGTTCAGAGAAGGGCAAACAATCAGTATTTACTCAACTTACCAGAATCCAGAATTCAACATGCCACTATTATAACTAGCATTCTATCAAAATGGCTCAGTTCTTACTCCTTTGTATTCCTTGAGATATTTTTCACTTAATAATTTCCACTCATTTTTTTTGTTTTGATTTTTAAGTATTGTTGCCACCTTGAATAAATGAAGTGTAAATGGCATCACTGGCAGCAATAAACCATTGTAGAATTGTACATCCTGTCAGAGTTTAAGATGTATCCTCTTTGTTGCTGAATATCTTGAGAAAAGGAAAAAGAAGAAATGCTGAATAGACTCAGCATGGTGAAGGCTTTTATCCATCTTTTGTCTCAATAATGAGAATAAATGTGAAGGAAGTTTATACCTTGAATACAGCAGGTTCCTTATTAATGCATCTAATTTTGAGTGTTCGTGATTAATTAAGTCGGAACATTTAGTTTCCCTGATAATTGCTGCTAATCATCAGATGTATATGATGATGTCACTAGAAATCATTTCTCAAGTGCTGCTCGAATGAATATGTAAATACCTAGAAAAAATACTGTAGTATGTAAAGCAGCATTCATTGTAATTTAGGAGCAGGCAGATAAATCTCTGTCCCATGATGTAGAGACCATGAACAAAATCCTTTGCTGTGATAGTGTAGAGATAGGATCTAGTGCGAATGATTAAGAGAAAATACTGCAGTATATCATTGGTGATTATATATTGCAGTGAATTTGACTTTATAAGAAAATCTATTTAATACACTGAATATTAGGAATATATTTCCCCTCGACTGATGACAACAGCTTTACTCCAGGAGCATGATCTTCCTTCAATAGGAAACTATTTTTAAAATTTAGGACTGATCTGCATTGTAATTCAAATTTGCATTCATACACAAGAACTAACCGCACCTTCTGAAACACAAAAGACCAATGTTACTTCAAACAGTTCCAACAATTTAAGGACTGTATTTCACACCCTAAAATGGGATACTCTTCTTCTAAGAGAGTTTAAGTAACATGCAGCATGATGGCTGGCATCCACAGTGACTGTTTGTGCCGTGGGCGAAGCGAGTCTCTCATAAATCTTGTGAGCCACAAACAGTCAATGGACACCCACGGGCCTCCAACAAGGTAAGTTTGATTAGATTAACAAGGTTTTGTGTGGGCAATATGTATGTGTGTGTGTGTGTGTGTGTGTGTGTGTGTGTGTGTGTGTGTGTGTGTGTGTGTGTGTGTACATGTTTGTATGTGAGGCAGTAATGCGAATTCATGTGATTCTGGGCTGGAGAGAGAGTGTGTGTGTGTGTGTGTGTGTGTACATGTTTGTATGTGAGGCAGTAATGTGAATTCATGTGATTCTGGGCTGGAGAGAGAGTGTGTGTGTGTGTGTGTGTGTGTGTACATGTTTGTATGTGAGGCAGTAATGTGAATTCATGTGATTCTGGGCTGGAGAGTTTGTGTGTGTTCCTGTACTTGCTACACATTGAGGACCAGAATATGTATTTAACCAACAGAGTGAGGACATTTTTGGAAAGTGAGGACATTTTAGCCGATCATAACATCTTCAAAGGGCCGTTTGAAGGTCAAGACTTGGTTTTAGGGTGTAGGTTAGAATCAGGTTCTGGTTAGGTTCAGGGTCAAGGTTAGGATCAGGCAGTCAGTTGAGATGGTTAGGTTTAGGGTGAGGGGTTATGGAATATATTACGTCGATGAAAGTCCTCACAAAGATATAAATACAAGGACGTGTGTGTCTGTGTGTATTTGGAGTATGTACTGTATGTATATGGAGTATGTATAGCAAACATTTCCAAACATAACAATGCTGCGGCTGCAACAAAGAGTGGATGAAATATTCCAAAATATAAGTCAATAAACTTCTTCCACGGGTGATGTGTATATTCCTCCATCGTTTTGGGTCTGTTTTACTTCCGGTTCATTGACGCTACTTTAAAAGAAAAAACCTTTGCAAGATCTCGCAAAAATAATTGCGAGATCTTGCAAAATAATCGTGGAAGAAGTTTATTGACTTTTATTTTGGTATTTGCCTCACATACAAAGATATTAATAAGCAGCACTGTGCTGGTACAGCGCGTAAACAATGTCGAAATTCGACGGATTTCAGCGGCATACAACAACGTATCCATATCTTGCTTGCCTTAATGACACTCCTCTGGGATCCAGTCATTGAGCATTCAAAGTTCTGCGTAGAGGGAACGCATTGCGCTGCAACTCACTGCCAAGCCACTAGGGGGGTGTGGCTGTGCCTTTGTATGGTTTCGGGGGCTCTTGTCGGATTCCAAAACAAAGCTATTTACAACAGAAAGTCCAGTGCTTTTCTTTGCACAACTGTTTGCTTTCAGGAATCAAACTGTAAACTTTGAACATGACAAACATGACTTCTTGTGGCCATTTTCTTCCGGAGACGCACGTATTTGTCGCGGAGGTTCTTCCACCTCTTCATCCACGACCACTTCTGAGCGGACCGATCACAGTCCTTGACATTCATGTCATGATGCGTCGACGCGACGTGTAGTCAGGATTTTTTGGAGGTGCAGGTCAGGCTACGGTGTAGGGTCCGTGTAGGGGTCTGCGTCGATGGCGTAGGTACGGCGTCGCCGCGACGCAGAAGCATAAACCAGGCTTTATTCTTCTCCAGGCCGGTTCCAATGTTTGAGCCTCACCTGAGTAGAATGATGTATTTTTGTAGAGTTTGATTATGGAAGGCTGTTTTCACATGTACTGGTCAAAGTGTAAATTCTAGATTAGATAAAAAGGAGCAGGAATATTTTAGAAGCTGATCCTGGTCTAAAAAAAAATCAGCATTAATGAGTTTACAGCCTCCAGTGCACAAACAATGACAATAGATCTTGTGTCAAGCACCAAAATGTGAAATGAAAAATGTTTATATTTATGTAATCTTGAATTTATAAAGATTAGGTGGTGTTTTGAGTTATTTTAGTGTTGTAATTATAGTTGTTTTTCTGCACAAAAAATATCAAACAGTGGTGTATAAACCTCACTATGTGTGGAGGCGATCTTTAATTTAGAATGCCAGTCAGTCTCACGGCCAAATGTCACATGAAGCCCTTCACACACTGCAGTGACAGCATTTATCCCATGGCACCCAAATGCTCGCCACAGTCACCCATAGTTCCATCACACACATCCACACACACACAAACATAAACTCACACACGCACACATTAAAAAAAAACCTTCAATAAAGTCTTTTCTTCTGGTATTTACATTATTTATCCACAGGCTTTCACCTCTGAGGTCTGGATTGTTTTTCAAGTCTTCAGGCTAAAGCCAAGGTTTTCATTTCAACTCAATGTGTAGTAAAGTCACCTATCTATCTATCCATCCATGTATCTATCCATGCATCTATCCATCCATGTATCTATCCATGCATCTATCTATCTATCTATCTATCTATCTATCTATCTATCTAGCTATCTAGCTATCTATCATCAGCACTGGTTTGCTGCTTTTACTCGCTTCTACTGCCTGGTGTTTTTAACTATGTGCTGGCAGACTGTAGTTTTAAAATAACAGACTTCTTAAATGCCACATTAATCCCTTGCTTCATGTTGTCTTACATGAAGCAATGATTCTAATGAGCTCCAGGCAGTGAAGTGCATTCATTTTAAATGTGGGCGAAGAAGAGCAGTTGATGGCTGCTGGGCCGGTTTCTTTGCCGCTGGCAGACCTGTACTTCTTTATCTGTGAGTTTCCAGACATCACAGAGGGAGATTCTGATGGTGAGCACAAGTCTGATGGTTTGGTTCCCTCCGTTTAACTTTCTTTTTGTTCAGGTTTTTCTCCTCCACCCTTGGAGCCCTGAATTTTGAAGACAAGAGAGTTGCATGCCCAACACAGACACAAGATCCCCAGCTGTAGCTTTCTACTCATCATCCTCCTGCAAGCCATATGAACTTTTCCTCGACCTAACAGCAATTATAAAAAAATAAAAAATACAAATTGGTGAGGATCTGTATCACATCACCCGCAGGTGAACATGTACTTGCTTGCAGTGATGTTTGCTGCTGTGGCAATCCATGCGTCATGCAGCGCTCGACATGGAGGCAACTTTAAGGCCCCTCGGAAATCCAAAAGCTTTGGTGTCCTGCCATGTGTATTACCCAGGAGTCCATGGGAATACAGAAAATGGGTTTCCAGCTATCAGGCCATTAAAACAGAGAATGGCTGGCAGACTCAAGCCCACCCTCCCATCTCCTCTGGATCAGGTTAATGTTTGCAGTGTGACAACAACATTGCAACCAATTTTGAGGGAGCTATGATCCCCATCTCACAACAGTGTCATCATGACTTTGTCCAGAATAAGGGTGTGTCAGACAATGATGCAGGCGGCAAAGTGGTATCTTGCCCCTCTGAGTGATGACAGTACTGTCAGTGATGCTTGATAAGTCAGAGAGCCGCATGGTTCCCCTCATGAGACTGATCCTCATGAGAAAATTCCAGAGCTGATCCAGCCATCATTCAGCAGTGCGCAGACCCTCTCACTGTCACTGCAGTCACACCTGGCAAACTAGAAAAGCAGCGAGCTGACATCAGAGGTTCCCTTTACATTACCTACACTACTTTTATCCCAGTAACAACAGCTTTTGGATGGCAAAGCCTCGAAGGAATACAACACCGATTACATATTGAAACTCATGATTCTATTAGAAAACTTATGTTGCCCTGTAAGACTCAGAGCCCCCCGCTGGAATTTGCTGAGGAAAATCTTGAGTTTTAGCTGCAGGAGTGGGCCTGACTATAGTCCTGAAAAGAACACGAGGAAGCGAAAGAGCATATTCTCCACTGTGTACGCTCAAAGGAAAGCAAGAACTTTTAGAGGACTAGCCCGTAATCGTAAATGTAAAGTTCAAATACATAACTACTGTTCCATGTTTCAAGAGCAAAGGAATGAGCTGACATGGTAGTGGTAGTATTTAGAATCCCATAAAAGCATTTATACACAATAGTTAAATACTGAAGTGTATAAAAAACTTTTTATTTTCTCCCTTCTTTACACAACATCCTTTCATTATTTGCCAAAGCAGCAGAGCAGACAATATTTAATGTATCTCTGTGCCTGTGAGACTCCCGGAGGCACAAAGAGAGTACAGAGGCCATCACTTATTGGCAAAAGACAGGGTTCACATCAATTCCACACACAACAGGGGTTTTAGATGATTAATACCCTTAACAAATATTATATAATCATCTGTTGGAATTGCTTCTCAAAAGCTGTGCTGCATGCTCCGTATACCAAAACAGAGTTTTCATAGGATCTGAGAAATTAATATTTTGTGACAACACGTGGTAAAGCAGATCCACCTTGTCTGAGTTTTACGGCTCAGTATATCAGCAGTGACTTGACAACATGAACTGGGCAAACTGCATGTTTCCCCACAAAGAGCTCACTGGAGATGGGTTTACACAGGGACTGGGGAGGATTGGCAAGGATTGTGCCGCAGGAAACGAGGGTCTGCATTAATGGATTGGAAACTTGTGATGGCAGATTTTCTCATTGGTCTCAGTATCACAAGGGCTTTAAACATGGTGATACTGCATTTTGTGTTTCATGGCTGAGCAACATGTGCGTAGGTTGCAGGAGACTATAAGGAAATGTTATGAAACTATTTTCCCTTAAACTGCAGAAGATGTCTGAAACTAATGGTCTTATTTCTGCTACTATGCCAAAATTCCAAGAAGAGACGGGCAAGAAATGCATGCAACATGTTTAAAAAACAAACCAGTTTTCTTACAGCAAGTTTGCTGGGGAGGGATGTCAAGTTGACCCAGCGGAGACATTTGAAACCAGGTTGTTAATATGCTAATATCTGATCGATCAATGTGGCAGCGATGAAACAAAATTAAAAATACCCTGAACCTACAGGCTTTTGTATTGACGAGTCTCTAACTTTCACCTTCCCATGTGTGGCCATGAACAAGTCATAAATACACTTGGGATGGTAACTAATTAGATGGAGCAGTGACAGGTGAATGCTGAATAGCATGCTGGGAAAACAACAGGCAAGGGACAGAGACTCGTGGCAACCTCAGCTGCTTCAACAACCACGACACATCAGCTGAAAGAACAACAACTCCAGTCCTGTATGCTCCAAAATAACCTCAACTGCAAAAAGGGCTCTGGAGTGCAGTGGCCAGAATACTGAGGACGATTTTCTCTACTGACTTTATTACACTGAAAAATACACCTACATGACAATAATCTCTCTTTTGACACAATGAATCAAATAAATTAGCTTATTTTCACATTTGCAAATGAGCAGAAACCTAAATTGTACCTATGGGTTTGTATTTGCATTGTTGGTCTTGGATTAACTGTTCTTTCCTCTACTATAAGATCTTTGGTGTTTGGTTGTGTGTTACGAACACGATCACAACAAGACTGGATTAGTTTCATTTTGTCAAAAAGTTTAAGGGATGAATGACAAAACTTTAATTGGCATCGTCACAATTTTAAGACAGTTATGTCTAATCTATTTCACTTTTTACAGACTTGGTAATATTGTCGAAGGATCATTTTCAAAGTGTGTATATATGGTATGTCCGTGTGCGTGCGTTTGAGCAACAATAATATTGGCAGCTGCTCTTTTGGCAAGCAGCCAGTTGAGAGGCAGCCAGCACAGCAAGGAGGAGATGGAGAGAAGAACAAAGTAAACAGGCTACATACACTGGAGAGAACTGATGCTCGAGCAGCATTAGGACACAAATTCCCAGAAATACATGCATATACACCATCTCACTGCTCACTCCACCCCTGAGACAACACATGCTCACGTATCCAGTATGTTGGCGAGTAGCATGAGTCTGCAGACCCGAAGGCTGCAGTAACTGGACCCCATCCATCCATCCATTTTCTTCCGCTTACCCTGTTAAGGGTCAAGTGGGGGCTGGAGCCTATCCCAGCAGCCTTCAGGCAAGAGGCGGGGTTCACCCTGGACAGGTCACCAGTCCATCACAGGACCAACACATAGAGACAGACAACCATTCACACTCACAGTCACACCTACGGTCAATTTAGAGTATCAATCAGCCTCGTCCCCTCTTGATGTCTTTGGACTGTGGGAGGAAGCTGGAGTACCAGAGAGAACCCACACAGGAACAGGGAGAACATGGAGACTCACACAGAAAGATCCTGTGATGGAGCCGGGACTGGAACCAGGAACCTTCTTCCTGACCACTGCACCACCGTGCTGCCCTGGACCACATTGAATGGTTTCATTTTTTATAACCCCTTTCTACTGTTGCAGTTCTCAAAGACTAATTATAGTGTCCGTTCATCTTCATCTTCAGCGGCGTATCACTGACCAGCTGGTGGTGACAGCAGACCCAATCTCACTCCCCAGAAACACACTCAAGCTGCTATTGGGGGTCTGTCGATGTTCCCAGGCCAGATGAGCATGAATGGAGGCTTCTCTAAGGCCTCTTAGCAGTTAGATATGTCTGAACACCCTCTAGCAGGAGGACCCCTAACCATCCCCACACCACCACAACTGGCTCCTCTCACCATAAAGAGCAGCGTCTCTACTCCAAGCTCCCTCTAAGTGTCTCAGCTCCTCACCTTAGCAGCTAAGCAGAAAAAAACTACCCTGTCTGCTTTCATCCAGGCACCAAAGCCAAAGGTGAGAGCTGGAATGCAAATCCACTGAATTAGCTTCACCTTTTGACTCAGCTCCTTCTTCCCCACAACACATTCCCAACCTGGACTACTGGCAGTTACAGCTGAAAGGTTTATTCAGCCGAACAACTCTTTTTGGACAAGTACTTTTAATGTCTTGATGCAAAATGCTACATTTTGTCTACTGTTTCAAAGGTTTATTCCAGAGGTATATTGGTTTGATACTGCCTTGTTTGCACTTTTATGTTCAACTGACTCACTAAGTCATGAAAAACAAGGGTTCTGGGGAGGTTTGATATATATTGACAGGGAAAACGTCCCCTTGTCATTAATTACATGTACAAATATGGAGAAGCGGAGATTTCAGCAAGAGAGCTGGCACGATGCGACATGAGCCATGGCCTGTGTGTGGTGTGTCACATTATATGTCTCGTCATAGATCGCTGAACACACTTACACACACACGCGATAACAAAACCTATTATTATATTATCATTATTGTGCTTTATTTGGATCAGTAAACAAGCAATGTGACAATCCATAATGGAACTGCTGTTTCAAATATCATCAGCCTTTGATCCTTGGTTACTTAATCTTCTGAAGCAAACAACACAAATGTCAGAAGGAAACGCACAGGTAATAATAATTTAAGGGAATTAGAAGCTTCTGTTTTGATGAAGTTGTAGGTGGTGCGCAACAGGTCACAGAATGTATTCATCAGGATAATTTCTACATGTGTGAACAATAGTGACAACCTGTTAATAACAGAATCAGATGACTAGTATGTGCATGAGAGTAATGATTAAAAACAGAAATAAATAAAATATTGGGCAATAAAGTAAGAGAAAAAAACACAGTATACTTTGTTTTTAGCACAGTTAGTAGTATAAGTTACACTGACACATGGGTTTCTCATTGAACAAATGCTTAGACATGATTCAGATTTGAAAACAAATTAAATATGAGTCTGTTATCCATTTGAAAATAAGAAGAGATAATGAAAGGAAATGTTCTCACAAATGTGAGATTCTCCATCCAGGTTTTCTTTTTTTCTTTTATAGCAATGTTCTCCAGGATCTGGTCTTTTGTCACCATGCTGTCTGAATTTATCACTCTAATACCGGGGTCTGCAATCTGTGGCTCTGGAGCTGCATGCAGCTCTTTCATCCCTCTGCTGCAGCTCCCTGTGGTTTTGGAAATTAAATGAGTATTTGATTTAAATTGATTTTATTTTATTTTAATTCATCAGTGCTGCACGGTGGTGCAGTGGTCAGCTCTGTCGCCTCACAGCAAGAAGGTTCTGGGTTCCAGTACCAGCTCCATCACAGGATCTTTCTGTGTGGAGTCTGCATGTTCTCCCTGTTCCTGTGTGGGTTCTCTCTGGTACTCCAGCTTCCTCCCACAGTCCAAAGACATCAAGAGGGGACGAGGCTGATTGATACTCTAAATTGACCGTAGGTGTGACTGTGAGTGTGAATGGTTGTCTGTCTCTATGTGTTGGTCCAGTGATGGACAGGTGACCTGTCCAGGGTGAACCCTGCCTCTTGCCCTTAGCCGCTGGGATAGACTCCAGCCCCCCCGTGACCCTTAACAGGAAAAAGCAGAAGAAAATGGATGGATGGATTAATTCATCAGGTTTTTAAGGTAAATCTAAGCATGTGTTGACAGATTGTGGTGATCTTGGGGCATCAAAATAAAATGCTTTTAATTTCTTGAAGCTCAAAATACTCGTTACATTTGCGGATGTGCGACACCCGTCGGCACGCATTTTATTGAACTTTCTGACCCCCAGTAGCCCAACCATGGATAAATCCAAGAAGAGAAACATTTCTGAAGAAACATTTTTGTTGCATGTAGAAATAGAATTTTGTTTTCTCCATAGCAGATCATTGATTTCATAACAGTAACAGGAATTATATATGCAAGGTTATCTTCATTTGAGATGTCAAAAGAGTGTTATGGCTCCCGATGTTTTCTTTCCTATGGTCATCAGGTCCAAATGGCTCCTTGAGCGTTTAAGGTTGCCAACACCTGCTCTAATATTAAAAATCCATCCATCCATCCATTTTCTTCGGCTTATTCCTGTTAAGGGTCACGGGGGGGGGGCTGGAGCCTATCAGAGAGAGCAGAGCGCTAAATTTCAAGTGCATTTGTAGGAACCTGCATTTCATGACTGTTTTTTCTCTCCTTGCTTTACTCCTCCATCACATTTCCTGAAATTATGATTGATAGTTTTCACATAGTTGTGCCAAGTAGACAGATTCCATAAATTGGCTCTTTAGGCTGATCTTTGTTACCAGGTGCTCTGTCACCAGGTGTCATAGGTCACATATATCACCTTGAACCTACCATCAATCATGATTTCATCGAAACGTGTGACCATTTTATGAGCTTCTGAGAATCTTTGCTCCTGTTATTTGTTCTTCTTTGGGTTTTCTTTTATCCTTCCCTTGCACTGTTTTATTTTGCTGTGACAGTTCGCTGTTTGATTTCGATGACTTGCTTTATGATGATGGACAGTTTGACAGGCCCTGTAATTTCCTGACTGATACACTCAGTCACCAAGTAAATAATAGGTACAGTGATAGTGACTGGGCCCTTTCATGTGAATACATTTTTTCTTTTGAAACAGTTCTTTTTTTTTTTAGATTTGCTTGATTCCACACAGTGCTGCATGGCAACTATTTCTCAGGAAAACAATCTGCAAATGATTTTTGTAAAATGTTGAACCCTGTTAGGATGACTGTAGCGGTGGTGGGTCGGAGAACAGCAAGGAGATGAGACAGAGCTTCAACTTAATTACTTTTAGTTCCAAAAGTTACCCTTAGGTCTGGTCAGGCCCAGGATTTCTGACCAGCAGCAGCAGCTTGATGGTAACTGGTGCCTATTTATCCTGTGCCACTAATTGATCACCTGGGACAGACTAACAGACAGGAACCCACCATAACCAGTGTTGATCAAACAAACTTGTGTGTGATTCCCCTATTTAAGTAACACTGCCCATGTTTACCCATTTTAACCTAAATGATAAAATCAGTCCATTTGATGTGGCAAAGTCCTCTCGACCTCCGACCTCAATAACGAAGTCCTCTTCGTTACAAACCCATTTATTTATTTATGCCTAAACACTGACCATTACTTATGGATGACATTAATTGTGAATTTGGTTGAAATGAATAGTTATTTTAGTTTCCTTTTTTTTTTTTGCACAATTTTAAAATACAATAAAGTTACAAACAAATAAGAGAAATATACAGAGCAGGGAGAGGCAGAGAACCCAGAGGGCTCATTTGAAGTCATCACCTAAATAAAATGAAATGCAGTCTTATACAAATAAGAAAATTAAGTAATGTGGCTCCATAAAGTGATGATAAACTATTCATAATGTGCAAAAAAAAAACCAAATATATATAGATATATAATAACAATTATGTTTTAAAATAAAAGCAGATGCGTTTTTGCCTGGTCTTTAATCATTTCTTGTACCATTTTAGAGAGGACCAGGATTTTGCCAGTTGGGAAACATTTTTTCTGCAAGTGAGAGATTTGGAGGATGAAAATTGGATACTTGTCAAGTTGAGGAGGAATGGATCTGTGACCTTGATGTGAAACAAAGACCATTTCACACCTGCTTCCCTTTGACCTGAACCGAAATTGCAGGTGGGACAGTGGAATGGACCGGGGTCCAGTTCTCAATCTGCTGAGTAGAGCATGTTGGAGTTTGATGTGTGAAAAGAAACAGGCCAGGAAGTGAACCAAAAACATTCATTAATTGGATCACACATGCTGGTGGGGTGAAAAGTCAATCACATGTTATTCTCTAGTTGAGCTGTTTTTACAAGGATAATTCCAGGTGTGGATACAATCGTGCAATTTAATGCGATGGAAGTTTAGCAGGCTAATTTAGTAACTTTTTAACTTTAACACAGGTTATAAAGCTGTCAGTGAAATACCCTGTGATTTGAAACCGTGCGGAGGAAATAATTTGTGTTTGCATATATGGCTCATGTGGGATCCCTGTGATGATGTTTGTCCACTGTGTTTAAGTCTGAGTCTTAAACTGCACGGGAGTATTCCCTTCACTTAGAATTATCTTATAATGGAAAACTTAAATTTGAAAAATATTAATGTCATACATGGTAAGAATCTGAAGTTTGATAAAGAGAGGAACAGATGACGTCTGCAGGGGTAGCAATTCTAAGAAAATGCTCATACTGGTTGTGGAGAGTAGCTGGAAAAGTACTCGCCCAAATTATATGACAATCTGAAAGATGGAGATAAATAAAACTATAATAAAGACTAAAGAGAAAGTTTGTACAGACAAGTTGATGGACCTTCCTTAGGTTACAGTGCCAATGGATTTATTTTTTTTGCTAACCCAGTCATCTTAAAAAAGTTGGTGTCCAAGAAAAAAGTTTTGGAAGTACAGATGCATCATTTATGGTTGTTCCTTTTATTATTTTGTCTTGTATTGTCATCCCGTATACTTCCTTCCTGCTTGATTTCATTTCAAACAAACAAAAAAACCCAAGTCAAGGTCCCTCTCCTCTAAATCCTGGTTTATAACCACAGTATGTAGCACAGTAGACAATATGGTTTTGTCTCAGCATTTATGAACTTCAGTCTGTCACATACAGCCACTGCCAAATAGTGAAGACCTGGGCACGCACCCAAAAAAAAAAAAATTATGAAAATAGATGCAAAGAGCACAGGCAGAGGGCCAAGGTCTCCTCAGAGAGACACTAACATACACGCGTACCGATGGGCCGTATGTAATAATTGAATTTTATGGATATGTTTATGCTCTTACACTGGGAACTCCTGCCTTTATGAGCCATTATTGAAACAGATTTTCAGTAAAATCTTTTAATGCACTTCAATTGCATGGTTAATCAAAAGCCCAATGTTTCCTCCTCGGCAACGAAACATGCGGGTTGTAGTACAGGAAGTGACATAGAATATTAATAACATGTTAAGATAAAAGTGGGAGAAGCAGATCCAATTTCATGGGCATATCATTCTAAAGACGCTGGGGCATGTCTGGCTGATCATCCTCTATGATTGGATGACTTTTGAGCCGAATGAAAATGACTGCGATGTGGATTAGACACACCAAAATGGATCATATTGTGTTGGGTTTGTATGCAATAATGAAAGTGTAATCATTCATAAAAAAAGAAATGTAAATAGAGCATTTGACTTTGGGAATATTTTCTGAGACATTTGATACAACTACCTTACAAGATGGGGTTGTGCATGTTAAAGTGAAGCTTTGCTCGGTTTAGGAAATATGTTTGTGTAGATTTTTTCCAGATGCACTGTGTCAATGAGTGTTTAACATCAGTGTAAGATGGTTTACTTATATTTGTAGAACTTCAATACTTTCACAGACTTTATTTGCCTACTTTAAAACACTGTAAAAAATGTATTCAAATAAACTGAGTTTTACATTTTGAGTTTTGCTTTAACCCTAAACTTATAAGTATAGTTACTTTACCAGTTCTATAGTACCAGCCGCTCCTGCCTGTTTCTCAACACAACTTCATGTGAGCTGCTTTATTTGCGTTATCATGAACATCATCAGCAGGACACCGCCTCGTTGCCACGAAACGCCATGCTCGCTCCCCTAACAGTTGCCCACCACCAATTTCAGACGTTTTTCAACCACACGAGCATCTAAACACACATTTCTGTCTCAGACACATTCAACTAAAGCAACCATGAGAACATCACAAACTGATCAGGCTTCAACCCTGGAATCTCAGTGCTGGTAACACAAACTGTCTGAGCAACTGCAAATGGGAATATACTCGTTGTTTAGTACTGACTCTATGCAATAGGACTCCACTTTTTTGAGGTTACTGAAGCAGACTAGAGTAGTCAACCTCATCTAGTTAAAATGTGAGGAGAGAGGAGAGAGAAAGGAAATCTGGGGGATAACTCACAGTACAGCAGCCAGGTTTGAGCCAGGGACTTGGGACTGGCATTCGTACCAATAATTCTTGCACCATTACTCTTAAATTACAGCCTCCAAAATGAGCACAGAAATAAATCAACACCTGTCAACAGATATAAAAAAGATATACAACACACTAAAGATATACAAACCGCTAAAGGCCACTCATACAGCACATTCTTCTCCTCGAGGCACTACAATGTTAGTAATCTTGCTGACAGACACACTTGAAGACCGAAGACAAACAACACAATTTTTTGGTAGGTTAAATGGATCTGCCCCACAATGTAATGGGTTCTGTCTTGACCCGCCCCACAAAATTTGGTGAAAATCAGCTTCATAGTTTTTACGTGATACAGCCAAGAGACAAAACTAACTGACTCTTTTATTTCCAGCTTAAAAATTAACTTCCTCCACAATGTTTTCAATTATCCCTTTTAGAGGAATTCCCTTTCTAGTCTACCAAGTGATCACATCTGTTGTCACATCTTGTAATTTTCCATGTTCACTTACATTTCTGTTTTTCCAACCGCCTTGAAAATTTAGCAACTTCAGGTACGAACCAAAGTGTTTCCTTGAAGTCAGAGGAAAGCATCAAATAATTATGGCCAGGAACATTTGCTGCTTCTCATATGTGATCAAACTTCTCGAGATTTCAGACAGTGAAAACACATCTTGTTTGCTCAGAGCGAGATGGCTTCTGTTGCTTCTCTTCTGGCTCTGCACCATTCACGAGAGATATGTTTAAGGATTTTACTGGCTATCACTCTGTGGATTGGAATGTAATGGCACTATATAGTTTTGCCAGTTTGGATGTGTTGCATTGTTTTGTAAATAAATCTCCAGGCTTATTTTCCCGAGCCAAATCACCATCTAATGCGTCCTTGATGCGTTCTGGCTTCATCTTTAACTGTTCCCAGTTTTGGGGATTTTTATTTTCTTTTTGAATTGTAATTTGATATGTTGCTATCAGATATTTGAGTTGAAATGACTCTCTATATTAACTCTCCCACCAAACACATAGTGCACGCCCAAAGACATACTTCATTTCAAGTAATAAAGTGGATTGAGCAAAGAAATCCAGTTGGTGAGAGATTTCAAACAAGTATGAATCAGAACCAGAGCAAAACTTATTTATCCCAGAGGGGCAATGAGGAGGGCGAAATGTGGCACATTGAAAGAGCAAGAAAAGACAATACATAGAGGTGGGTGTGCAAAAGCAGCAGATTGTGTGCAATGGCAGGCAGGCAGACTGCCAGTAACATGAGTAGTTGCTGCGAAGGCAATAAGGCAGAAATGTCCATATACAGTAAGTGTCAAGATATGGGATTAAATGTATTCAACTCATTAAATTTCCATTTACTATCACAATAGATCTACTAATAGTTAGGATTTAACTACCCCCTTTCTGTCTGTGAAGGTTCTCATTCATCCAGGTCATCGTAGATCGAAGCGAAGTAAAATCTGGTCAACTGGACGTAAGTTTATCTTGAAGACGTTTCACCTCTCATCCGAGAGGCTTCTTCAGTTCTAGTGAAGAGTGTGGAAACTCCAGCTTATAAACCTATGTGGGAGTGGTCAGTGCTATTGTGGTGGAAACGACCCTCCCGAGACTCACCTGGAAAGCCACTCCTTCCAGGACGACCATGTCCAAATCCTCGACAGAGAGGACAGATGGTTTGAAAGAGGAGTTAAAGAAGCCATCCACGTCAGGATAGAGAAACCATCTTTGAACAGAGGAGGTGGACTGCGACATTTCCTTTCACCTATTTACAACCAAGTCCTTTCAAAGCTTCCCCAAAGAGTTCAGCTGAAAGACCCATGTGGAACGGCTGCTGCCAGCACAGCCCATTAGCATCTGAGTGGTCGGTGAAACTCCCTAACGACCACCCCTGACACTCCCTGACACCGCACAACGACTGTCGTTTGGGGAGGCCAGGTGAGTCTCGGGAGGGTCGTTTCCACCACAATAGCACTGACCACTCCCACATAGGTTTATAAGCTGGAGTTTCCACACTCTTCACTAGAACTGAAGAAGCCTCTCGGATGAGAGGTGAAACGTCTTCAAGATAAACTTACGTCCAGTTGACCAGATTTTACTTCGCTTCGATCTACCCCCTTTCTGGTCCTTTAGGTGGATCGGTCCACGTGACGTCCAAGGTCAGTCTTAAAGCAACAAAGAAAGGGCGGCGCGATTAAATAAAACATTTACTGTTTGAAAAATAACTCCAGAATCCTGCTAGCTGCTAGCGTAGGTGTGTAACAGGCTGAATGAGTCCTGTTGAGAACAGATGTGAGGCATGATGACAGGGATGGAGCTCGCAGTTTAGCAGCGGCAGCACTGCCAGTATTACCATAACACTGCACAGTGCACAGGCAGCTGTTGCTGTGAGAGGAGAAGCAGCGGTCAAATCAAATTGAGAACTAAGATGATGCAAAACACCTCAAGGTACCATCTGTATTCAGCTGATCAGACAAGGTTCAGACCAGACATTGCATATATGACTATCTTACGAGCATTTTGGAAGTGTAAAGTCTTCCTGTGTTTGCACAATTCTGGCTACTCATTTGCATGTAAAAGTAATTCTGACTGTCCTGGCAATTACAAGTACTTTGTTTTGTCACCGTTAGCCCTTTCAGGCTCTTTATCAACTATCTGTTTCTGGTAGTGGATGAGCGGGCAGGGTATATGTAGAGATTTCCAGAACTTGTTGGCTTTACACAACTGATGGCTGTGCCAAATTCAACTGAGCAAAGATACTAGACAGCGATTAAAAAAAACCCTCTTAGCTACTAAATTAAGAGGTGACTGATAATTTGAGTGCCACCACAGTCAGCGTTACTTTTTTTTAATCAGCTGTTAATGTGAATACATTGATTTGTGCAGCTTTAATCAGAGTGAACTCATGACAAAGATGCTAAGTGGTGTGTAACCTATTTAGATTTGTGTTGTTTTGTGTGTTTGAAAATTGAAAAAAGGGTTATATTCAGAAATCATAATGCAATACAGTGATTTGGCAAGCAGCAACCTATATATTAAATTCATCTCAGTAGACCAGTTTGGAACCATATAATTACTGTAATTAAAATGTTGCCTTGAGCTGATTCATCAATGCAACATTGGTACATTTATGTAAATGGTAAATGTATTCAGTAAAATGGGCTTGTGTTTGAGTAAATGTTATTCAGTCACAGGATACTGAACACCACTCATCATAGAGTATTAGTGATGGTCTCTGTCCCTGCAAATTATAGAATGACAAATCAGAACCAGCATCAAAGAGTTTGAAGTACCTCATATGCCAAAAGGCCACTGTTGCTCCTAATAGGAAGAGCATCATATTCATAAAGGGCTTCTTTAGTGGTCACAGTTTGAAAAACATCCTGGACCCCTTTTGCTAGTCATCGTCCTCATAAATGATCAGGCTTCCATCCATTGTATCCACATATTAACCTACCGAATTAGAAATGTCGATGGAAACAATAGTGATGATCAAGTTTGATTAAAAAAAAAGTCCATTTCACAAAAAAGTTTGAAATGTTTTTTGCTTTTCATATGAGCTCTGACAAAGTGAACTGTTTTGTCCCATAACTGACCAGCTCATTCCATCATCTTCTCAGATATTGCCAAACTACAACTGGTACGAACAACGGTTGCCCCTCAGTACAGTGAACTGATAGCCTGTGAGTTTCACCACAACCAGTTAGTCAGCTTCACCAGAGAGAGAGAGAGTAAACAGGCAAGAGAACAATTTGAGTCAAGAATATGTTCGCAATATCTATTTCTCTTTAATATTTTGTGTAAGGTCGAGGCTGACGAGGTCCCCATGGCAGTAGGAGCACTCGGGGCGGCAGCCCCCAAACTAGGAGAGTGGCTCCAGCAGATTCCAGGAACAACACCCGAAACCTCAGCCCAAAAGAGCACAGTCCTAGGAACAGCTAAGATACTGTATAGAACCCTCATGCTGACATAACTGACCACACTGTCGTGTAGTCTTTCTTTAACTTGTTTTGCAAACTGACTTAACTGAGAACAACTCTCTCAGCAGCTCTGACTCAGTGGGCATCAAAGAGTGTGTCAAAAGCAGTTTCTTAGTCTAGGATGGTCTTGGTTAATTAGGGCCTGAGCCTGAAGGTACTTCAGGCTCAGGCCCTATTATGTTTGTTTTATATTTGTTTGATATGAAATTGACCTCCCTCCCACACATTTTGATATGCATAAACAGACTTGTAATTGAAGCACTTCCATCAAACAATTTTCATTTCTCTTCACTTTGTTGTGGCTTTTGAAAAATATGCAAGCTGCACGGCCCCTGCATGTATAATCAAGTTACATGTTGCCACATGTAGAGAATGTCATTGAGGACGTGGTGGTGGTGGTGGGGGGGGGGTGAACAAGAGAGTAAGTTTAAAAACGATTGTTAAAAAAAACAACTGGATGAGACGGAGACAATCTGCAGCATTGTAATCAGTTATTCCTTTTTGTTTTACAATTTGTTTACTCAGATGTTCTGTTTGCAACTTGATTTGATTGTGAATATGTAATTTTAGTGGTGGACCACATGCACTTAGCATGATTGCATACCACTAACTGTTACTTACTAATTAAATTCAAAGGCATATTGAACTTGTAGCGGTGTGCATAATTAAAGCAGCAAAATCTATTTAAAGTCATGCAAGTTAAATAAGAACAATTAAGCCAACGAACTTTATGTATTGATCTGAATTCTCATTTGTATTAAAACTGAGTGTATGAACACGAGCATTAGAAGCAACATATTAACTACAATGCCCTTTCCATTTGTCAAGAGATTTACATCATACAAAAATGTCCAATCAAATATTGATGTTCAGAAAAAAATGCCTATAAGAAATAAGTCTGGAATTATAGTTCAAGCAACCAGTGTCAAGGATTTGTTCAATATTGAATTGTTTGAAACTTAGTATCTCAGTCAATAATATATAGACCTTTATGAAGAAATAAGGGATATTTATTGTGTTAATACATATGAATGTGTGTAGTGTACAAAACAGGTTTGGATATGGAAATACATGCAAAAATCCATCCATTTTCTTCTGCTTGTCCTGTTAAGGGTCATGGGGGGGTGGAGTCTATCCCAGCAGCCTTCAAGTGAAAGGCGGGGTTCACCCTGGACAGGTCACCAGTCCATCACAGGGCCAGCACATAGAGACAGACAACCATTCACTCTCACAGTCACACCTACGGTCAATTTAGAGTATCAATCAGCCTCGTCCCCTCTTGATGTCTTTGGACTGTGGGAGGAAGCTGGAGTACCAGAGAGAACCCACACAGGAACAGGGAGAACATGCAGACTCACACAGAAAGATCTTGTGCCCGAGCTGGGACTCTAACACAGAACCTTCTTGCTGTGAGGCGACAGTGCTGACCACTGCACCACTTTGCTGCCCACATGCAAAAATATATAATGTTTTCATCTGTTCGTTTGCATTTAACACAAGAACGGACTGTCGCAGTTACACTAGTTATGTTCAGGGATAACAGCACTTGATTACTTCAGGGACTGATCATTGAATTGGTTTAAAACACTTGAGAAAACACTGCCCACTCTCTCAGAATGGAGGTACCAGCCAAGAACTGTTCTGTACTTACAGGTACTCTTTTGAAAAATGTCCCCTTAAAGGTATATTTGTCAACTTGAAAGTGCAGTGTTGTCTTCAAGAGACCAAAGGTGCAGGGTCCACAGTCTTCCATGATGAGCATTTGTATTATCAATTGTTACTATTGTAATGACTGTTTCTGAGTGTGCAGAGGTGAGCAGGTCTATGTCAAGCGGCACGTAAACAGAAGAAAAGCCATACTGAACTCAGAGTTTTAATAGAGTTCGTCTGCCAGCCAAAAACTATGTATATACGTATATGAATACAGCAGAGAGTGCTGCAGTTTTTACCTGTTGACTCTCCAGCAGCAACCTGCAGGGCTGAAAGTGAAGTTAGGACATATGTCCCAGGAACTGCAGGTCCTCCAGTGACCACTTGAGGCTTTCTCCAGAAGTGAGAAAGTACAAAATACTGCCTTTTACAACAACAAAAACTTCTGTTGTTATTTCATGACAATTTTATCAGAGTTGAATTATTTCTTTATAACTGAACTGTTTAAATAATAATAATGTGTAAATATATGCACGATTGGGGGCGTGGCCTATTTGATGTCTTTCCTCACTGTTTGTTTTCCCAAATCATACCAACAACCATTTCATCCCTCCGAGCTGTCCTAAACTGATTATTGCTCCAACCCTCTGCTGCTCTGGGGGCCCTGCTGAATACTACATGCTCCCTCTGTCACATGTGAACACAGAGAACTGAACAGAGGCCCCCATGTTGGTAGGCAGCTCAACAGACAGTCCATGGTTGTTGTTGCGAGAGTGCCTGTATTGGATGGCAAAAGCCAAAAAAGCGAACCAAAGACTTGAAAGAGGAAGTCCAGGAACCATCGGATGACATCTGTCCACTTCTTACACATTCTCTTTATCACCAGTCAAATCATCTGAGGTTTAACACGGGTTTATTTGAGCAATCAAAGGGTTGGTGAGTGCGACAAGGAGCGCTATATAGGAGCAGTTCAACGGTCATGCATGGCTCCCTTTTATTTCAATCATTTGGTTATGTGTGTTGCTGTGTGATGACAGTCTATCCAGAGGCAGTGCCATGGCAAGAGGCCATCCACTCTCCTCTGCTTCACAGTTCAGCCTAAAATGTTGCCAACAACAAGACGGATCTTGTGCCAGTCTGCTGTAAGCTCTTGTGTTTCATCTGAATCAAGCTTGTTGAATTGTAATTGTGTTGGATATAGATTTTCGGTTTTATGCTGCACTGCTGTGTATTTTTAATGAAATTTAAAAAAAAAAAACTGTTACAATGAGCCAGCAGAGAGGTTTTTTTTTGTCTTCTTAAATTATTGTAGCAGGACCAAGTGACCTTTTTATTCCCTTCTTGGAGCATGCATGAGGAGCTGCAGGGAATAGATCAGGCCCTCTTCACAGCATGCTGGGTTGGAAGCATGAAGTAATTATATTCACCAAAGCTCTTATAGACTTGCTGTGTAAGCTCAAGATGGAAAGGCAGTGTCTTGGGCATGTGTGGTGTATTGTTAATGGGATGTAATAGAACCTCTCACCAGTGAGCTCCTCAGACAAGGACCAGTTTTTCATTTCCTTATTATAACAGAATCATTGCATCATAGTAATTCTTTTTAATACTTTTTATGCGTGAGTGTGCATTTATGGATTCACTGATTGCGAATACTGCATGTATTCTGCTCCACTTACTTGTGATGCACAATCAGATAGCAAGGAATTTTAAACCCACATTCTGCCCGCGTCGACGGGCCCCATTTGTCCTTTAACGACAGCGATGATTCAGGGTGATTGTGCCTTCCTAAACTCAACTCCAGGCCCAAATCTGAGCCAAGCTAAGCCCTGCTAATGAACCAGGCTGTAGCTGATGCGTAAGTGCCAAAATTGTTCCGGATCAGAGTTGAATGTGCTTGCTATTTAGTTAATGTGTAATTGAAGGTGATTTGGCCACATTGTGTTTGTAACATTTAAGCACAATTAAATCATAATCATTTATTCACCTTAACCAAAGTGGGTTTGTTGCCTAAGCCTAACCACATGTAAGATTTAAGATGAGTCAAATTCCTGCTCTTTGTGAGTCCACAGTACAACCCTGCATCCCTTTAACAAGTTTGTGTGGAGCCGAGATTGTGTTTCAAAAACAAATGGCACTATACAAACATCATTTATAGGAGATGCGTCGCCTGGATGTTCAAGCTTGACTGAATAACAGTGTTTCATAGTGCAGGTATTTCAATTACATGAAAAAAAAAAAAACAGCCTTTTAGTGAATGAAGTCTTTCTTCTATGCAAAGTGAGGATTTTTCTTATCCTTTCAAACCATGTGCTTATACTTCTACAACCCTACTCACTGAGTACTTCATGAAATGGATTAGAGCCCTATACACTAAACCACTGATCCTACTTTGACGAAGCTTCTCATTTTTCAGTTTGTTTTGATGCTGTCAAAAAGGTGATCATTCTACTTAAAGCTCATTATGGAGGTTGTAGTAGGTGTTGTATACTGGAGTGCGTGAGAGGTGTATTTGTAATATTCTGCCCCTCTCATGCATGTGAATGTACAACCACCCAAACACTTGCAAATATGCGTAGTGCAGTTCAGTTCAGTCCAACACACTAACACCTCAAAAGCTAACATGGAGGAAAATGTATACTATCTGAAAGTGAAATAATTCAGTCAAATCCAAAGATCTTTGTAATGTCAGAATCTATTAAGGAGCTACTGTTTGGGATAAAATTAAATTGCTTGTGTATTGTGTGCTCAATACAGACACTATCCAGTATATACTGTATATATGCAGTGTATAATCTAAATGCCACACCCTTCTGTGTCATGTTGATTTGTGTAAATAAGGCATCTGTCTCTGTTGCCTAAAATAGAACGATGTTGTGGTTCACATGCTCACTCCACCCCACCGTTCCGAGTCAAAACACATTAAAAAAAAGCCACCTACTTCCAAGTACAGAGACATAAGGACGCACAACCTGTGATGCCTGGAATAACTTCCAGCTGTCCTGCCTGTTGGCAACTCTTACTGTCAAGGTGGAGGTGAAGAAGTTTAGCTGTTCCGTTAAAATCATTATCATTGCGTTCACTAAGTGCAGTCAAGACCACAGGGATGTTTAAAAATGCCATGAAATTACACTAGTGTTAATGTGAGTGCATCAAGATAATATACAGGCAGGTTTTTTTTCTTCTCTTTAGCCACAGTACTATGATGATCAAAGTGGTACAATGGAGGCAATCACATGTGTGAGTGGCTGCTAATCTGTCTCTGCAAAATGGGCCAGAAGTGAGGTGCAGCTTAAATCAGCTGCATGATGGAAGCTTTCTTGTACATATTTTCCTTTTTTTTGGGGGGGGGTGATCAAACTGTTGCTGAGGAATTAATGTTTCCCTGTTAACTAGCAGTTATTGAGATGAGCCATGCAACAACATATCTAAAGCTAGAAAATGAGAAATGTTGGGTTTGGCTGCTAGTTACTGTGTGCACCACATCTTACACAAATTCCCTTTCGATTCCCACAAGAGGTCAAAATTTTGACAAAGAACCAATAAGTGACTCTTATATGTTTTACCAGGCATATGAAAGCAAAGCCATGCTATATAACAAAGGCCCAGCAAAAACATAAGTCACACAGACAGTAGTTGTGCTTCTCTTCATGCTCCACTTTCAAGCATATTCTCTTATTTTATTCCTTCTCGCCCTCCAGTGATACCCTCATAAGGATGATATACGACTATGGAATTGGCCCGATGGAACACAAGATTGTCTGCAACTGTTTGTAATTAACATGAGCAGGTACACGCAGAAAGTCCACAGATCTGACAGTATCCCCTTTGAATGGGCTGAGAGGGCCCAGGGACACCATTACCCTAACTGATGAGGGCTATTTCTCATTCGTGGCCAGTCACTTCACAGCCATTAGTGTGTGCATTATCGACCTGTGGAGAGGTCTTTGTGCTCGCAGGGAAACACCTGCAGGTCAAATCATCCCACCTCGGCGGCCCCTCCCCCAGTCCTCTCTAACCCTCATCAGCAGGCATTAGATCAAGTGGAGAGAGCGAATAACAGTTGTGTCCCTCATGTGTGAGATGCAGTGACAAAAGAAAGACCAAGACACTGAATGTGTGCAATAGAATTTATGGAGTGTGGGAGTGAATGGATGTACACTAAGGATGAATTCAACTTCATGGCTCGAGTTAAAGTGGCAGAGGCAAGAACAGTGGAGCTGCTACTTAACCTCTGCTTCTTCATGGAAATCACTTTTTTCTTTCTTTCTTTCAGTTTAATAAATTGTAAAGCTATACAGGAAAAAAATCGCTCTTATAACAGAATCAAGGAAAAGCTCAATTTCCTAGCATGACAGTGAAACTCTTAATGTACACCACCATTTACATTCCAGCTCTCATGGTTAGAAGCTTTAGATGGTCCAGACAGACATTTCTTCATCAGCTTGTCTGAACTTCTGCCTCCTCTCAATGCTCTCAAACAGTGCCGAATTTCCTCCCCATCACTATGTGGACAGTGTCTGTGTGTTCACACCAAAAACTGTCACGCGAACAATTTCCATAAAAAGTCTATGCAGACGCGCGAATGATGCAAATTTTCAGTTGGGTAGCGTGAATGACGCGAACTTTGGCAAAAAAAATTGCATTAAGCTGGGTCACGAAAGCCAATCAGCGTTGAGGTTGTCCCGACGTCACTGCTGACTGTGTCACAAGATGGAGGACAAGTTGATTGTAGCTGTGTGTGGGAAGCCAGTGCTATATGACACTACGTGTCAAAATTACAAGAACCGGTTGAATAATTTGGTGTCCATTAGTGAAATTCTGTCACCGATCCTAGCTAGCAGGTCGTTAAACTGGCCAGTCGTCATCCGAAAATACCGCTGGAATCAGCAGTCATCCAGACGGAGCCCCTGGAGGAGCTGTGCTCGCCTCTAGATGGTGTTGTGAACCCAGATATGACGGCGTTTAGTTTTCCGACGTATTTTGGCCTTCCACAGCAGGTACAACGCAGCAGTTCTTTGAATATCCATGGTGAAATGGCGGAAAAAAACATTGCCAGAAATAGTCGCTACTCAAGCAAGTGAGTGAATTTGCATATTTGCGCAAATGACACAAAGGGACACGAAAAATGAACCGGTGGTCAAATTCGCGTGAATAACGCAACGCGAAATTCGCATTTGGTGTGAACACACATTGAGGGTGACACCATGAGCACAAGTGCAGCCTTCTGTGTGAGCTCCACAGAGATGCCAAACGCACACTAAATTCTCTGGTGTTAAGTAAAAAGTGCTATAAGGTGACAAGTGCACATCTTCCACCTGGCTCGGCCATGAATAAAATAATCCTGAGATAGATATCCACACATCTATCCATCTATCCATCCATCATCTAAACGTCTATCTATCACAAATGGAACGATCAATACACAGATGGAGATGTGAGTCTTTTCCATGATAGATGGATGGATAGTTGGTGTGTGAGTGGATATCTGTCTTTCTTTCCATCTATATCAGGGACAGATAGGTTTTCAATACAGGTCTATTCATCTACATGTCTATCATTAATAGATTCTGGATCCACTTTTCAATTTATCAATGAATAAAGGAAACTGTGTGCCAACAGTTATAAAATTATTTTTCTGGACCAAGTGGAAACACACAAATATGGATGTGACTTCACCTGTGTTCTTGTCCAGAGCAGCAACACAAGGGACCCCATGTTTTCTCTTGTGACCCTTCATTCCATGAAACCAAGTCTGGCTAATTGTTGTTGCAGTTTTATTATATTTTTGTTTCACAATAAAAGCAACTTTTCTGTCCAGTAACTCCATTTTGGGAGTTTTCTCGCACTTTACTAGCACTTGCTATGAATTATTTAAATGTTTAATAACTGCTTTAGTAAGATGTCCTGATATTGAAAGATGATGTAAGGTTGGATTCAACTGCTGCTGCTGAAACACTCTTTGCCAAAGATCGCCATGGATGTTCAAACACTGTCACTTTTAATGAGCGTCTGTATCCTGGTGCTAATGGAGACACATTCTGCTTGACACTGTGTAACTTTAAAAAATGTCTGTGTTGCATTTAACCCTCGTTAGGAGATGTTACACACCCTAAAACCTAGTCCTTTGGAGGTGTTTCAGCTTGGGATTTGATGCTCTTCTGAGTTTTTATAGCAATACTGCTGTGTTTGTGGTAGTGACTCAACATAAAGTGCACTGCCCATTTTCATTTGAATAAAACTGTCATCCAGTGCAGTTGCTATTGCCTATGTTATGCATAGACAATGAAACTTTATTCTATGATGCAACCCACACTTGTAGGTTGATGCTTCAGAGCTGGCGTGACTGCAAATATTCGATTAGCTTGAAGGCTAGCATTAGAATTGCCAGACTGTGTGACGTGAAGCTTAAATGTTCTCTTGACAGACGCGCCCACAATACGGTTATTCCTCAGTTTGAGCTGTAACACCATCTAATCGCTCCCTAGTAGGCCAGTCAGAAGATGTTAACACGCTATAGGAGGATTAAGGGAACCGGACAATAGAATGGAAAGAAGATACCAAAAAAAAGTTGTTTTATTGGCAACCCGGTCACTGTTAGGTGCAACAAAACAAAATGAAGCTTGTAGCGTTTTTTATCGTTATCAAAACTCTGAAATTTGCAACGGAAATATTCACACAGGAAAAACACAACTTTTTGACAATGGAATGAATTAGACCCAAAACATTAACCAACAGGAAATAAAAGAATGTCCACACACGATAATAACAAGTCCAGTCCTTTTTTCTGTCAGTCAATGTGCACAGTTTGTCCTCAGTATGTTAATGTAAATGTATGTCTACCTAGGTAGTGTATGTTATGTCCTTATCTGTATGTAGTGATGTGTCGTTCCAATGAAACGTGAAGCATCCGTTGATGTCACACCCTCCACGTGCAGCACGCACGTGCTTGTCCAACTCCACAATCCAAGGTCCGGGCTCTGGCTCGCCTTTTGGGATTCACTCTCACAAAAGAAAAACCAACCTGCATTGGGCACAAGTAGGATCTTTTGTAAATAAAATCTTATTCGTCAGGAAGTTATCTCTTTTCTATATCTATTTATCTTAACTGTACAGTATTTATTCTCATTTATCCGTTTTATCTTAAATCAAAGAACATGAAATTCCCATTAACAACTACCACACATGCACATGCACACTAATCATGAAATGTATGAAGTTGTTGAAAATGACATCCATCGTCTTCCACTTATTCCTGTTAAGGGTCGCGGGGGGGGGGGGGGGGGGGGACTGGAGCCTATCCCAGCAGCGGGGTTCACCCTGGACAGGTCACCAGTCCATCGCAGGACCAACACATAGAGACAGACAACCATTCACACTCACAGTCACACCTACAGTCAATTTAGAGTATCAATCAGCCTCGTCCCCTCTTGATGTCTTTGGACTGTGGGAGGAAGCTGGAGTACCAGAGAGAACCCACACAGGAACAGGGAGAACATGGAGACTCACACAGAAAGATCCTGTGATGGAGCCGGGACTGGAACCAGGAACCTTCTTGCTGTGAGGCGACAGTGCTGACCACTGCACCACCATGCCGCCGAAAATGACAAGAATGTCCTTCATGAGCTTAACTAGAACAGCTGCATGTGTTTTAGCTCACATTTTGCTACTTAGCTGCATGGCACATGCTAGACACGTTGCTTTCCTCCACAAAACTCAAAATGTGATATAAATCCCACTCAACCACGAGTTTTGTCTGGCTCCGGTTGATTTTTTTTTCTTTAACAAAACTCATTGACCATCAAAATGCTCAGCGGAGACACATTAAATCAAATAAATCATTACTCAAACATGAAAAATATTGCTAGCGTGCTAATCGTTCGTAGCACTATTCACCGGGGGTTCTTCTCGAAGAAAAATATCAATATCTCCGGGCTCAGAGACAGCAAAACAACACCTCTCCCTGGCACGGAGTTATCAAAAAACGGAACACTCTTTCACATAAAAAATAATCCAATTCACAGAAGTTGAAGTCGGTTTACCAGCGCCAGTGTTTGCGTGTGGGGACATATGCACGCCCTACTGGCGAAAATAAAGAATCACATCAAAATAAATTCAACTCACACAGGTTAGGCGGTAGATACTGTATATGAACAGCACTATGTTTAAATAATGGGCATTACAGAGTTTTCAACATTTTTCTTCAGTTCAGGCTTTAGCTAGGCACCTTAAAATTTTGGAATAATTACTTGAAGGGTGAGCGCACTCAGTCCTTTTTTTATTTACTTTTTTAGATGGGCTTCATAAAGACAGTTTTCCACCTGCTTTGTGCTCTTATATCATACTCATGCTGTGTGGTTGGATTTATATTAACCAGCTTTACCTTAAAGTGTGCACATCAATTTATATATTTTTATTGGTTAATCTAGTCTTATTTCAGTATCTAATGATACATGACTTAATGATCATTACATATTTGGATGTTAAACCTTTGTGTGTTATTTTTTTATATTCATGTCC
Organism: Aulostomus chinensis; assembly: GCF_037954235.1. Taxonomy (NCBI): domain Eukaryota; kingdom Metazoa; phylum Chordata; class Actinopteri; order Syngnathiformes; family Aulostomidae; genus Aulostomus; species Aulostomus chinensis. Next base: position 15,911,271 of record NC_141321.1, read on the forward strand.
AGTAGAAAATTTAGTAAACTAGTTGTGTTGCTAACAACAGTAAATAGAACAGATTAAAAAAAAACAACATTTAGGGACAAGGTCTCTTCATGTGCATTCGCATTGTAGCAGCAGAGCATCATAGCTGATAGCATGTATAGCTTACTGTCTTCGATGCCTTAACTCCCCAGGTGTTTTTTTTTTTTTTTTTTACCATATTTTTAGCTCTTTGTGCACATTGACAGAGGCAAACTGTTGAGGCAGAGAGGGTGACTAGCTGTCATTTAACACAAGTTGCCCTCTGTGCACACAGTCAAGTAGGCTCCTCGGCGCAGCCTCATCTCCTTCTTCACTGTCAATCCTATTGACAGCTGACCTGAACATTCACCTTATAACTGCTCACATCTCCCTGTTTAGACAAGTGCCAGGGAGGCAATCAAACTCTTGCAAAATGCCTGGCCACAGACACTGTGCACAAGTTTCAATAGCTTAGAGCTGTTTGTCTTAACAACCCCTGGGAAGCACTTGGATGGATTCAAGCTCTCTTCAGCTAAGTAGATCGGCAGGCGGAGGGCTGCAGTCATCTCCTGACTGATGTAACTTCTTAGCCGCTGGTCACAGCGGCATCAGTCACACACACATGAAAGCATACATGCGTTATTCACATAACTTTATGAAACACATTCAAATAACTGTTATGTCCTATAATATATGTGAAATGACATGATCAAATATATTTAATCATGAAATGATTGATTGTCTGTCTTCTCAGAAGCTGATGGCGCATCTTCATCTATGCAAGTGCGTTTTATCGCCAAGACCAAGTGAATGTTCACCTGACTTCAAAGCAAACTCCTCATTACCATGTTAAGCTGCTATCTGCTTTGAAGAGAAAGAGCTAATGTAGTTGATGCTGTGGCCCTCTTCTATGCAAGCATTCAGAGGAGAAAACTACAGAGCCAGAGTGGCCAAACAGAGGAAAATAAATATTTCATCTCCATGAGATTCCCACGCTTTGATTCTTTTGGTCATGACTCTCCGTGGTTCCGTTTTTATCACCTTAAGTACTTCATTTAGCTTTTATCTAAATTGATTCCTATTATTAAGAATATGAGAACATAAAATTAAGAAAACAGATGTGCCTACACTGTGTTTTCAGTATCACAAGCTTATAACTCTGAAAAGTAACACACAATAACTGGTATTTACTGTAAGTCATGTAATTCTGAAGCATGGCATTTACTACAGTTCTGGATAAATAATTGTAGATTATGTTCAATGCCAGTGGTCATTTAAACTTATTCAGTGTTCTCTGTTTGTTGTGAAGCACTTTTAGCTGCAATTTCTGTATGAACAGTGCAAATGAAGTTTGTTATTGTAATATTGTTCATGAGAAAATGCACTGAACAGTACGCACTGTACTCATGCATCCCCACCAAGTTGCTTCTATGCAACAACAGCTCAGTGACAGACAAATGAGGAACACCAGGTAGATAACATCTCTCTCCCTGGCACTATATTTGTATATTCAGTAAAATTAAAGGTTTTATAAATTGTGGCCAAGTATTATATATATAATGTCCACAAAACATTTATTTGCTCTCTCTCTGGCCACTCTAGGACTCCATAGCAACTGCAGTATCAACCCTTTGGACTTGAATTCATGATTATGCTCTCGTACACATTAATTATTCCTAACTATACACATTTCCACCTTCCCTTCTTGTTGTAATTTGTACCAAAAAGAGCAGAGACACGTGTTAGCCCTTGTTACAGGTGCAGTATCTATTCTCTGTGCGAGCAGATCAAAGCATTAATGCTACACAGGTAGCAGACCTGAACCAAATGCTAATACTAATCCTATTAACATTCTAAGCATGCTGAGTGTCTTGCTAATGGCTCATTCAATGGGTTGGATGGAAGTCATCTTATTTAGGGAGATCGAACTGAAGGCATTCATCAGAGCATTGATATCATCACACATTATATGAACAGCTGCATATATTTTTCAGAGGGTTGACATTGTAGGGAGATGCAAGTGTGGCGCCACATAAATCAAACTGACAATACAATGGACCTGAAATGGATCAGGGTGAGACAACGTGGATGCAAGACAGAGCATGCACATTTCCCTCGTGCACATGCACACACGCGCACGCACACACACACACACACACACACTCACACACACTCACACACTTACAGTTGCTCAGTTGTTTTACTTTTCATAGCTTAATGCAAATGTTCTGCTTCCTCCATGGTTCATTTATCCAGTTTGTAATTAGTTCATTCTGTTTCATAAATCAATAACTGAAAAATCTTCCTCTGGTCTTTCAGAGCCATAAGTTCTTGTTTCTCAGAAATTAAACTTTCATGACCTTGCAGTGGAAAAGAAAATATATAATTCATTTTAAATCTTACTGAGATTAATATCACAATAAATATTCGGATTAATAATTTTCTGACAGATGTATATTGTAACAGATTCTATGAGTATAGCCATTTAGGAGCTCTCTATAGCCTTCATTCCTTGCACACTTGCAAAGTCCTGAAGTTTTTCTTTATGGCGCTTGCGCTCTGCTTGGGCTCCTCCTCAGGTCCACACCTGCAGTATCTACCGTAATCACTGCATGACCTGAGCTCTGCTCCCAGACCAGCATATATTGTCTCCTGAGGGGGGTCTAGCCTGGGTGTACATTAGAGACAGACCCAGATAATGTCACATAATATAAAAAGAGACTGAAATACGCAAGGCATAAGAAACCAATATACAAGTGGCGTACGTTGGTTCCGGCATACCCAGGATAGTCAGACGGAGACGGACCATCATCAGTAGCCTGGGTTCTACACATGAAGGACTTGTTCAGTGAGACAAGTGGATAGTGGAGGTGTTCTCGTACTGAGACCTTTGGCCTCTTTTCAAACATGCCCCCTTAACATTAACTCATGACTCATGTCTATAACCAGCCAAATCATAATAATTTAAAAAATAGAGGCATTTTTCCTGAGTTGGACTTTGTAGCACTTCTGGAAACCTTTAATCATGGTTTTCCTTTTCAGTGTATTGCAGTTTTTTTTTTGGTCTTTAAGCACCTTTGATTGTTGGAGGGTATTTTGTTTCTCAACTGTCGTTTTTTTTGTGGTTGTTTTCTGAAGAAAAAAATTACGAAAGAAAGACCAACAACATACATGTTACAGCAGCACACATAAATGAAAGCACCAAAATGCTTCTGAATTGGATGTAAATTCCTAGAAAGTAATTCTCATCACATCTTGCCATCTCTTTACAAGCAGCACAACGTGCTTTCTTATCGTCAAAACAGTTAGACTAATGAAACTGAAATGAAATTATTGATGATTCATCGTGAGACAAGAGTTGAGCAGCTCCCACACTCGCACTTGTCATTGGGAAAATAAGTTTTTAAATCAATCAACAGGTTAGCCTGCAAATAAACAACAATATAACTCACTGTTTTCTTTCTATCTAGCCCCGAGTCATAAATACTGTACAAGCCTACAAGCCTGACTAGTCCCGTAAATGTCCATCATCGATGACAAATTCACTCCAAATGATAGATGAACCCAACAGTATTTTATTTGGCGGTCTGGCTCATAAATATTATTGTAATATTTTTAGGATGTAAGGACTTGGATGGAAACGTACCCCAAATCACTTCAATGCCCAACTGAAAAAAATCCATAGTATGTCTGAGTTAAACATACATACATTTGGGTGTAATTAGTGGGATAAATCAATGCCTAGAAATGTTGAATATGGAGAGGTTTTTTATGTTTTGTTTTGTTTTGTTTTGTTTTGTTTTAGAATAAGACATATCTTTTTTCCATCCATTTCTTTTGTGTGCTTTCCAGAATAACATTCAGGATTACATTCAGGTACATCCCTAGAGACGTACGTATTTGAGTTTTAACTTTGTGTGTCTGTAAGAACGAGAGAGTGAGAGAAGAGTGAAATACCAGAGGGAGATTCATGCTGACTTAAAAAAATTAAATCACCCAGACGTGATTCGTATTCATTGTTCATAATGAATCCACTTAACATACCTCGCGTGAAACACATACTGATATTTAGAGTGTATTCGATATATCCCCAATCCCTATTTTGTTATATATCTGAAAAGGGATTTAGTCTGTATACTGTTAAAATACTGATCCAGTTCCAGTCTTCCGAGTTAAAAGAAATGTTTTCTTTCCAACATGTCTACCTGTATCTTCTTTAATAGATATCCCTGTAATTATCACTGTGTTGAAAACCATATTGTTGTAATTAATACTGGATGTTGGACAAGGTACTATGAACTTATGTGGCAAAGCATCAGCAGGACCTTTAGCATGTGTCTTTCACTTTCACTTTTTTGAGAAGCCAAAATAACAAAGTTCCAAATTATTCAATGTTTGCTTTTGACTTTTGATGAGAGAGGATGTTTAAAAATGAAACAACTTGTAAAGCAAAGGTAAGGCACCGTGGAATTAACTTCACATGTTTTAAACTAAAGATTCTTCTTTGAGTAATAACCCACCAGAGACAAAAGGTCATCTTTAATCATCCAGTTAACATTTTGAAGGTTAAAAAAAAGTTGCTTCGAAATGAGATTTATCTCTAAATGTTGCCTCACCTGCGCACATTACTGAGATCCGTAAGACAGGCAGGTGGTTAAGTTATTCACTGTAGTAAAAACCTAGTGCATTCCCACTGTCTTCTTTTTAAATCTGCATATGCCTAATTCTCTTTCACTTCATCATAATTATGTATCACCAGCACACATGCAAATCAATGCATTCATCCACTGCAGATGCCTTCAGTATACAGCAAGATGTATCAAAGATAATCCTTTCATGGGAACTTTGCCAAACTCCTAAAATAATTTCATCTTCCCAACCAACCCGTCTCAATAGATTTTAAGTCAAGGACACTTACTGTGAAAATTCACTACCAAGACTCCTCTACTGTACGTTTCCAAGAACAATCTATATCATTCACTGTCTCTGGCCAGAGAGCAGGGATTTATATAAAGAACAGGCAGACAGGCAGAGTGAAAACAGATGACGTTTTATTTCCTGCGGGGAAGGAGGGAGAGAGAGTGAAGAGAGAGAGAAAGCAAGATGGAAAGAGTATGGAGTACAGTATGTCTTCTGTCTCCGTCAGAAAACACTTTTGGTGCAGAGGTCATTATTTAGTCTTGTGATCTGGATAGCCGCTGCTGCAGAAGTCTAATGAAAAGTGCCTTAAACCCCTTCCCCATGTGTCACTTTTTGTTAGACAATATGATGGATAGTCCATTTTACAGCCTATTTCATCTGCTGTGCTGTTCTAAACTGTATTTTCAGGGTGCTTTTACTTGAAACATCCATTTTTGTGTGACATGGTTATTCATCAGGGAGGAGGCAAAAAGAAAAAAAAAAGGGCCAAGGCTTTCAAAGAGGGGGGGGTGGGAGGGGCGTGTACCCTGCTGCACCCCAAACACATCTCCCTCGCTCGCTCTGTCATTATTGCTTCACCCTCCTGAGAACATAACAGTTAGTGTACTGGACTCCAGCAGTAAACACTCATATCCTAACCACACTAATGACACAACAGGGGGGCATTACGAGATTGACAGACACTTTATATGCAGCATTTCATTTTAAGCAGTCAATTGTTAAATCAAAAATGTGGTGAGGGCAGAATTTGTCCTGATTCAATCACGACCCTGACAGCCTTTCCCCTGTTCATAAACTTGTCCCTCTCATGTTGTGACACTCTGAAGGGAGGGCCGGGTAATGAGCTGACCTGGGGAGTGTGTGTGTATGTGTGCGTGTGTGTAGGGGGGGGGGGGGGGGGTTTGTCGTCAGTCAGCCCGTCCTCCAGGTCTCAATAACACACTGACAGAACATTAAAAACGACCCAAGGGACTTCGAGGGGGGTTTATGTGGTTATAAGGTCTCATCTGTGTCCGGTTGTGACAATTATGGCTGTAATTTCCATTCTGCCTGATAAATGGGACCTACAGTTTTCACTTGGATGATTGCTCTCCATAAATCTCCTCAGATTAAACAGTGTACTCTGTCCTGATAGCACTTAAAAAGCAATCTCCTTCTCTAATGGCATCCTGTGTTCTGGAGTTCATGAGGTACACTACCCCCAAAATACTCACCTCACAGTACGTCAGGGTGATAAACTTAACTTTCCTCTCAAATCCCACCTTTATATTCATATTCTGTCTCCCACACAGACGTTCAAAGCCACCAGCACACTCCAAGTGGCGGTATACTGTATCAAACCAATGTCCTGCCCCATGGGTAGGTCATGTCATCCAAGGCCACGGTTGACACATCCCTCTGAGGTGTTCACACATCTGGTTCCCCTTGCTGTGCCCCCCTGCCTGTTCCCACAGGCTGAATAGACCTCGCCTTTGGACATCGCTGTGCCCTAGCAGCTGGGGCTACACAAGGTTTTTTTTTCTCAAACCCCGTCAGTAAAAGGTTAGGGTCCTACAACACTGACTGGCACTCACCCACATCAGGGGCATGCACATATTTTTCTGTCCCTTTTTTTTAATGGCACGCTGCATGCTGTTCTGTAACACATATGTGCACTTAACGAGAGTACCGCATGTGCAGTAAATGAAGCTCCCGTGTGTTGAATACTAATTACAGCATTGGGGGTTCCTTACAAAGTGCTCAACTGGTCTGTTGCACACACACACACACACACACACACACAAACACACACATAGCATACATAACCCCCATTGTATTCTTTTTTTTCTCTCCGTTTCCAGTTGATAGCTGGAAACTAAAGCACCACAGGGGAGATGTTGACCCTGTTTGAGTAGAGTAACCCCTGCATCTGTCTGCAATACTACCACATCAGCAGGAAAGCTTGCCACAAGGTATATGTCCAGCAAAGCCATTGTGTATGCAGAATGGCCTTTTCAAAGACGACACTACATCACTACAGTTAACAGCCTCGCAGCGGCAAATTTGTGGAGGACGACAAGCCAGCATGCAAACAGATTTCTCCTTTTTTTGAGATAAAGAGAAATATTTATTGCAAACCACGACTGTTATGCTTTCTCTGTTTTATGCCATAATTGTTATCTCAATATGTTGAGCAGTACATGATAATCAAATAATTCAATTGTAGTATGAAAATGTTTGAGATTTGTGAGAGTGTCACTTCCCTGCTTTGTCTAAAAGACATTAAGAGGGACGTAATAAACAGGTTCTCAGAGCATGATTTCTAACAGCATCTGACAGACTTAAAATGATGTATCCTGTTTGACTGTCAAGCTCGTCTGGCCTTATACTTGTGTGTTATGAAGTGGTTTGAGGAAAGAACAGGAACAAGAAAATTAATTCTTCCACAGATATCGCTGCCTGCCAATTTTCTGCAGGGTAAGGTCATTTATTGATCCAGCACAACACTTATTAAAAAGCAGCTGGGTAATAGTGAGAAGAAAGGCATGAGGTAGGAAAAACTTTCAAATCTCTCCCGTGTTGCACAGATCTATGTTACATTTCACCTTTATTGACTTCACATACAACAACAGATAGAAAGTGTACCTTTTCCCACCCCAAGGTATGTCTGTTTTGAGTGCTAAAATGGAAGTGTGTGCAGGATATATGCTCTCATTTCCACATCTGTATTATAGTTACTTCACAACACAGCAATCATAGTTGATTGATACTTAAACACGTATCAGTCAATTGCTGATAAAATACAGGCTTTGGTAATAATAGAGATATTATCAGCAGTTTACAGGACATTGTTTTTCCCTGCGTTAAATCAAGAGGTTCTATGGAAGAACACATGGAAACATCAGGTCACAATACAACTTTCTGACATCCTGCCTGTGAGCATAATGGGATCTTGTCACTCAGAGGGAGCAAAATTGGATTTAATTCAATTTGTCACAGTCACAATTCGGGCTCTGATTGAAATGGACTCAGACAATGGCTTTGGTGCTAATCTCTATTTTTTTTTTTTTTTTAGTTTAGTTTAGTTTAAAATGACTGCTGTGCTTTGTTGTCAGAGTGCCCGGGAATACTGACTAAAATTTAGGCGATGCAGCTTCCCTGCACGACTTTTCAGTAAACAACTTTGGCTGTTAATGCCCATGTCGCACTGAATGTGAATGTGAGTAGAACACAAACAGTTAGAAACAATCTGCATTTGCTTTTAGTGAGTCTAACAGACAAAAGCTCTACAGAAAAAGGAACAATTACAGATAATGAACTCGCTTGAAATTGAAGCTGTTACACAGCCACTTGAATTCATTACACTGAATGCAGAACTTTGAAAATAGGCAGTGCCACGATAATGCCACTGTTTTCTGGGCCTCTCCCTCCAAATCATCCAACCTCCTCCCTTTTAGCCCTGTGAATAACATCCAATCATTTACAATGAGCCCTCCTCTGAGAGCTTAGTATTATGATGATGTTGTATTTCTAAAACTAGGTGATATAAAACAATAGTACCATGTAAAAAATGAGATGGGAGGCCCAAACAGAGGCTCTGTTCAACTATACATCACAGTAGAGATGCAGGACAGGGAAATATGCTGACATCAGGCCTCTATCTACCTTTCTTGCCCTCCATGGACACTTCATAAAACAAACGGTGGGTGTAAATTTAGAGTATGCAGCCGTAAACAATAGGCTACTGGGAAAAGTTTAGAGAGTTCAGCTCGGATAACAGTTTAGCCAGGAGAACCTGCTGATGATGAATAGGTTTGTTTGTCACCTTTCTTCCCTCTCTGGGGAACAATGATATGGATCACGGAGGAAAATAGAGGAAGGGGATATGTGGAGAGAAGAATATAGCATCCTAAATAGAAACATGTTACAGCCAGCGAAGAAAATACCTGCCCAGTGAACATTTACCAATCTCCCTTATGTGGCATGTCAGATTGTTTTTTGTTTTTTTTATATTCTCAAAGAGAGCTGTGTTTCAGTTGCCATGTCGAGACTCGAGTTCATATTTTGGCTTTAACTCCACACAGTAAATCATCATTGAATAGTTGGTTTACACGTTGTTGAAATGAGCAAAAGAACTTATTGGAAAATATTCCCTGCAGCAGACTTGTACATCGAGATTCAAGTGTACTCAAGAACACACACACACACACACACACACACACACACACACAAACTGCCTTTGAGTTTTCAATAACCTTAGAAGTATGCATATACAGTATACTGTATACACAGATAACAAACGAGGTCCCTTGAGATGTGAAATGCACTGTTCATTGAGTTCAGGACACTGTGTAGCTTAACAAATGTGTATCACTGTTTTTCCAAAATGAATTATCGGTGTAATGTAGGAGCGCTACAGTGAGAGAGAGAGGAAGTGAGGGAGCGAGGGACAGAGAGAGAGACAGAGCGAGAGAGACAGAAGTCTTATCTGAAAGTGTGCTGTGTCTTTGAGAGTACCTCAGAGGAAATATGGTGTTTTAGATAATGACAGGTCCCTTGTGTTTGCTGATACCTGGCCCCGCATTATGCCATGAACAAACCCTCATCACCATTCTCGGCCCGGCTGTTGTCATCTATCAGCAACACACACACTCTGCAAAAGGTAAACACAGTCACTGCAAGGCTATAAACCATACACAAATCAGGTGTGATGGCAATGATAACTATGTGTGAGTATACATGCACAGTTCCCAATGCCTCGCAATTTGGTACGATAGATTCCTCCTGAAGATCACACCTTTGTAAAATAGTGTCATGCTCTATTTTTCTGCTATCATGGGTGGGGCAGAGGACAGTCAGGCATATGTACTCAGAATCACAGATGAGTTCTGTTTTCTCATTAGAATGAAACATGGAACAAAATGAAAGCTTTTCTCTGTTCGGTGAAACAACCCAGCTGTTATATCCTTGTCATGTTGATTCCTGAATCTAAATTCACTGAAAATGCATAAAACTTTCCAAGCGGGTGACAAGATTGTGTGACATTAAGTGTGTGTGTGTGAGGCTTTTGCTTTAGAGTTGATTTGAGGTTTATAAATACCATATTTCAGAGTAGTGCGGCATTCATCCAAAGTGCAGACGCTTCAAGATGACACAGCATTCACAACCATTTGGGCCAGATGTCTGACAAAGAATGGCAATAGACTTTAGCGGTCAATTTTGTCAATAAAGCTGCCTAGTTTGAATGAAATGGATCACTGGCTGACAGTTGGTTGCGGGAAATGTGAAAAAATAAAAACTTCATAAGAGGCAGACACTCATATCAAGGTGCAATCTTTTCACGTAAATCCAAGAACTGGGGTGGAAATAAACTTGGGATGCTTGTCTTTATGATGGATGAGGTTCCTGTCATGGAAAGGGCATACTTCACTGTTGTTCCACTGAATGCTGTTTTGAGAAGCATATCTATTGTGAAAGAGCAAATGTGCCTTGTCCTTCAAAAAACCCAAGAGTACATTTGGAATGTGTTATAGAGGCTGTGGTCTGAGTGCACACTATACAAAAAAAAAAAAAAAAAAAAATCCATTCCATTCTTGGTAACGACAGAGGAAGGGCAGGCTTGCTTGCATATCCAGGCTGAAATCTGAGGAAGCTGTTTGAGCTGTCTGTCTGTGTTAAGATCAAGTGCATGCTTAGAGGAAGGATAGGCAAAGGAATGAAGAAGTCACACCCCACTCTCTGCTGCTGTTGGACTGATCACGAGAAAGATTTGACGGTGAAAAAAGATCACATTTTGAGGCACTTGGGAGGTATGAACTATGAAAACACTGAAAACTCCAAAGATAGACAAAACCTCTCTGAAGGCCCCAGTAGTGTAGCGGTCTATTATGTTGCCCACCAACATGGGGGCCGCTGGTTGGGTTCCCTGTCTTGCCTTCCTGTTGGTGGGCACACATACAAACACAAACAAACAAGCCAGATGAGGCTATGCATCCTGGTCGCTGCACCAGTGCCTCCTCTAGTGGTTCAGGGCATCTGCTCCGGGGAGATCTGGGGAGAATGGCACAATCCTCCCTCGTGCTCCAACCCCCAGGTGAAACTCCTCACTGACGGGTAAAAAAGATACAGCAGATGGCGCCACGTGACGTGAAAGCAGGTAGTATTCCATTGCTAATGTATAATGGAGCAGAGAAGGAAAGTTTTAAAAAAGTAAAATTCAACAACCTTCAATTCATTTCAATTTTGAAACATTGTGTTAGAATGAAACTGCTACATTTTACAATATTAAATGTTGAAACTATGTCTGCATGATTTTTTTTTCTCACTGCTTTGGTTTCTCTGTCCACCACAAAACTAAATTAATGGCGTCAGTGGCATTTTTCAAAACAACTTGGCATGTCGAGGCTTCAGAACACTCGGATTTTTGCGGACAAGCAGTATGGAGTTATTTTATGGTTTAATTATGTTTTTGTTTTTGTTTTTTCATTGGTTTTTTTAATGGTTGAAAATTTGTCACTGTTCACAGAAAAAGTGTTGTTGTAATTTTCCCAAACAACTGCACTAAAAAAAAATTCCACCAGCCTCCCACCAGCAAGTGGGTGAGTAGGTAATGATTGAATTTTAACTAACTATCGCTGGTAGGCCAGGTAAGAACTAAAGTTTGCCCAGGGGCTGCCAACGTCTGCTCCATAGAGGTTGTGTTACACACATAGAATTAATTTGGTTGTAATTTGCCCCTACACACCTACATTGAAGCCTTTCTTCTTCTATCGTTAGAAACAAGGAAAAGCTACATTAAAAGTTGCTATAAAAGGTTCTATCGCGTAAGATATTGCTAATCATAAACTGTATTTCTTCTGCTCGTCCTCTGGTCTTGACAGCTCCTCCCTTGCACTGTTACAGTAATGGACTGCGTCAGGTGTTGTGTAGCTTGAGAGTAATAGAGAGTAATGCCTCTGATACCTCCGTCTACAATGACTCAACATCACCTCTTGAGGAACAAAGTTGTATCACAAGACAAAACAGACGGCCATAAGCTTGTTGAAGATAACAATATCCTTCAGACATTATGCCTGTAAAGAGAAACAAATAGAATAGACTATTCCTCCAAACCAAAGTGGAATTAAAACTGCAGAAACATTGAGACACTTAATAAATAGTCCAATTTTAAAATTGCAGCTGAGCTCACACACATTTACAAATTAAAGCGTTTTATCACAGGGTCATTTGTTCATCAGAGCTGTATAGCATCTCCTTGGGCAGTCATAGATTCTGTCTAATCCCCATTGGGAAGGACGGAGGCGGTGTAGCTTCCAGGGATCACAGCCATACATCTTCCTGCATGCACCCACAGACAAGCACCTCAGGGCACATACTAGCTAGTCTCTCAGGAAGTCGATTCACAAATATTGCAAGGAAATTTAATCCAACTCAGATTATACTACTAGCCATCATAAATAAATAATTAATATTGATAGTGCAAAATGCTCATTTGTAAAAGGTCCTTCTTTTCCATCTAGAAAAACATGTCAATCTGTCTTCTCAAATAGACTTCATTCTTATCAAGACCAGGAAAAACTGACCGGTAACTTTAAATATGACACAATTTTGAGTATGTTTCCTAGCTAAATAAGATTTCTCATGAAACATGCAAAACATCTGAAAAAACTGTTGACCGTTAGCTGAACCTAAACGCTGACCCTGAAAAGCTACCATCACTTCCTTTATCATTTTCATGATGAGGAATCCATTCAGCAGTGATTCTACAGCTGCGGGTCAACAAAGCGTCTTTCACCCACCGAATTTGTCAAACTAATGGAAATAACGTCCAGTGAAGGTCAGAAATGTCACATGATGATGAACACTTAGAGGAAGGGGGGGCGGAGGCTCGAGGTGGCTTTCAGGTGACTACATTAAATGGAGACCGAGGTTGGCGAGGGGACATGGAGTATGACAGGATAATGAGGAGAAGAGGGAAAACAGGAGGTAACAGCATGAATGACGCATGGATGCTGCTGAGACTGTGAAAGCAGACACACTTTTAAGACAGACGGGGAGAAGACCACTTAAATGAAATTACACATTGAATTTATAGTGGGTTGTGTGATATTTCTTATTTTGCACGTATCAGGAAAAGTAAAAGACTAAAAACCTTTGCCAGGTGGCATATAAAATACTTATCACACTGCACACAGCCCTGTTTAACAGAGTAGCTCAGAAAATGGTGGTGCTGTGTGTGTGTGTGTGTGTGTGTGTGTGCATGTGTGTGTGTGTATGTGTGTGTGTGTGTGTGTTTGTGAAAAGGTGTGCATGCATGCTCTTTGTCTAATCACAACTCAAGCACATATCCATCTTTGTCTGCTTAAATAAAACGTATGGATTTGGATTCTTCAGGCAAAGTAGCAGAGCAGTACTTGCCAAGACAAGCCAAATGTCTGGACATTTAGATGAAGAGCTCATTTTAGGCCACGTTCATGGAGATGGACTGACAGAAGGGGAGAGTTGCCGTCGGTCAGGGCCCTGGCCAGGATTCATAATGACCCCGGGCCAGATTACCAGCCATCTGTACAGAGTTATAGATTTGTGCAGACTGCTCCAATGGCGGAGGGAGGAAACATGGTAGAATGGACGAGTGACCTTTGGGTGAATGTGTAAAAAGATGAGGCTCATAGGACAGACAGAGCTGGTGAGACAAACAGAGGTAAAGAGGGAGAGAGGTGATTGACAATGATAGATGGAGACCCTCACAATCTGGAGGAAACGGAAGGAGCATGACTTACACCCAGCTATGTCCTACAGTATATCACTTATGCCTGCTAGGCACAGCCCAAGGCTTGGAGGAAGAGGAAAGGTGAAGGAGTCTGTCAGTTCCATCTTCTCACAGGTGCTTGGAGACAAGCCATTTGTCAAAGTTTGTCATTGGCTCTGAGGTTATCTTGCCTCTCTGATAGAAGATGATAGGGGGAACATCAGAGTTGTGCATGACAGACAGGTGTGTGTGTGTGTGTGTGTACGGGTGGGGGGGAATTTTCATTTGCTCTCTATATATAAAACATCCATCACCCATCAGACGTGTAGGTGTCACCTAACCAGGCAAATCTAATGATGTGATCCCGTGGAACTGAGGAGGAGGAAATCGATCTCAAAAAGTAGAGAGTGAAGTTTAACAGCACCTGACTTTGCAAAAGCTACAAGCCTGCATCTGTCATTCAGAAACGTTGTTTTTTTTTATCAAATAAATGGAAACAGTATACTCTGCAGCCTTGCTTCAGAATAACTCTGGCTGTCTTAGTGAGAAGAAAACATCACAAACTGTCATGCAAGATTCTTTTATAAATGTTTTATTGTATTTATTTTTAAACATCAGACTCAATAAGTAAAATTGAACGTGATTTTAGATTTGGTGCCATACAGCTAAAGTATTCTGACTTAAAGGTTACAGAGATTTATTTCCTGCTTGCTGGTTTGCTCCACTGGATCAAGACCAGAACCTTCACAGTGCCCAGTAGCAAGTGTTAAAAGTGACCTGTTGCTCCAAGCCACTGATGGGGTCTTATGTAGATGTCAGACCCCTCAACGGACAAGATGATGTCCCCTGGAATGCGTAGCAATGCCAAATCTGTCCAAACACATTTCCTGCTCTCACTTCAGCTCTCCTGACACTGCACGACAATGAGAGGCATCTGACATTTGTGTAACATTTACTATACATGTCCAACATGTACAAACGCATCTGAAAACTGGCAAGCTTGAAGCCCGTCTGATTCCATTAGAGCCATTGGACCTGGTTTTTGATCTTTTTGGTTTCTTTAATCTTTATTCTTCAGTCTGATAACACTGACTGGTATTTACCTCATTAGTTTGGTGGAAAATTATATCCAAAGGCTGCAAATATCATGTGTCATCTGTCTCCCAGGGACCCTTGGCCATAAGGAGCAACATGTTGTGCTCAGAGCAGTATTCTATTTACACAAATTTAAACTACAAAGGGGACTTTTGGCTTTATCACTTTCAATGAAAAACAAGTGCACCCTATGAAATTAACACTTGAATATTCTATTAAACCTGAACAGAGAACTGCATATGAGAAACAGACTCTTACAGACACTGGCAAAAATGATTACTGAAATACTGCATAATGCAGTACTTCAGCTGTCTCCAGCATGGCACCGTGCCTGAGAACAGGTTGGCTTCCATTCTTCAAAATAAAATAATAAAAACCAAGATGACCTTGAATTAGCTGGGGCTGGCTCTCTGGCACAGCTGACATGAAGTCTAAAATTACTGCTGGGGGGTCAGCGAGGGCCCCTGTCGAGGGAATGGAGAACCAAGGGCCGTGTTTCGCCTTTCCAGTGAGGTGGAGGAGAAACAGTCAGTGACGGATGAGTGAAAGATAAAAGTGTGACTCTCTAGCAAAGATTCTATCCTGGTCAGATCTCTCCTGGTTTATTTTTTATCATTCCTCTGTACGGGTTGGCCATGAAAAAGCAGAAAAAGCCGAGGTCACATTGACTGGACATTATAAACATTAAAGTTTGAAAGCTTGAATAGTAAAATCCCAGAGCTCTTTTCATTTCTTTTATGGAAATGGCAAGCAATCCCTCTGACCCATTATTGTTAATTGAAAATGTATGCAGTAAAGCCTTTACACGCTAAAGTATTCCACAGATTTTTGCAATTATATCAAAGGATAGAAAAAAAATGAAATTACAAGTTAGATGATATGAAGTTCTTTGAGCATAAAAATTATTATCAGAAAATAGGAGCACAAAAACAGGCAAGTTTCGCACTTACTGTACTTCCCTTGGCATGTTTAGATCATCATCCAAACATACAAGATTGAATGAGATTGATCATCATTAAATATTAGTGTAATCCCCAAGGCTGTTCAAAAATAAATGAAATTCATGTTTTTTAATTCCTGTTTTACTTTACGGAACACTGAGTTGGTTTGAAATATTCAAAGATGGGAGAAAAAAACGTGTTCTCCCTCGTGCAACATTAAGATGTGGATTTAAGGTTGACTGAGTGAATTCACTTTATTGATGGGTGCTTTCAGTACATTTTCATGGCTCTTTAGCCCAAAAGATGCTAAAGTTCATGGTTACTCAGAGAGCAAATAAAGCAGAGATGTTCTTCCTCTGTAAAATGAACCTAAATGCTTTTAGTTCGTATATTTTATCAGAATGTGATTTTATTTGCATTCGAATATCAAATCTTGTTTTAGCCTCGAGTATTGACCTCAATACCATAGCTGCATTAATCCAGGCTTCTCCTAAGATTTGCAACTTGTATCTATCACTTGTCAACACTAAATTGTAAATGTTCTATTTGTCATTCCGTGTGCTGCTTACTGTGCAAAAATACAATCAATAAGATCAAACATGATTGCATGAAAAACATTTTTTGTGTGTGTTGACAAGGACAGGGCAGCCAACAACATTTGACCTTAAGGTGCTTTGTGTGCTGTCACATGATCTATTTTAACATCTACCTCCTCTCTGCACATGCCTGGCTGAAAGATGGGAAACGTAGCCTATCATTGACACCATAACCTTTGACCTCTGTGACCGTGGCCAACCACTTGAGGTACGGTTGAGTTTCAACACATAAATGAATGGGGGGAGAAGGGCGTTTGGCTCTAAACGGTGTCTGTCTGGAGGATCACAAGCAAATGAGCATGGCTGGCCCTTTTCC
The DNA here is from genome assembly GCF_037954235.1 of Aulostomus chinensis. Taxonomy (NCBI): domain Eukaryota; kingdom Metazoa; phylum Chordata; class Actinopteri; order Syngnathiformes; family Aulostomidae; genus Aulostomus; species Aulostomus chinensis. The sequence goes on from NC_141321.1 coordinate 15,927,864, forward strand.
AGCCATTGAATGAATTTACAGTGACAGAGGAATCCAGAACCAAAGAAACTGGCACATGTTCCAGCGATTTGTTAGAAGTGATGAAGCAGATAACAATTAGCAAAACAGACGAAAAAAAATGCAGAAAAATAATTAGATTATGTAGATATAGAGCAACTGAGCTGCACCTGGAATCTACATTTTAACATTTTCTCATTCTGTTTCTCTCAATGGTGAAATAATTCATATCTAAGAAGGTGTGATATTGGAGTGTCACAGAGGCTTCAATAAAATAACAGCTCCCTCAAGCTATCAGCGGTTCATCTCCATTACAGTCAGGCACCCTGTGAACCCGGCCTCTGCCGATTCCAGCTAGACGCCTTTCCTTATTGTCTCTATTCATTTTTGTTTATTCATGGTTAATAGAGACCCAACACCCCCGCGGTCACAGATATTCACAAAGGTAAATAAAAGCCAAAAAAAAGGCCTGTAAGGTTAAAAAGGGTCCAGAAATATGCAGGAGCAGGTGACTGTGTGATATGCAAATGGGGAAAGATTTTTGGTGGATTTATGTTGATTTCCAGGGTGTCACACGCGTCCAGTGTACTCGTACAAAACTAAGTGAAGCTCCATAACCTTGGAGTCCCCTTTTAAGTCAGTGTTGGGGTAATATGTCATAGACTAGCACTCATTTCCTGTTGTGCCTTTTCCTCTTGGATGTAATTAGTGTCCCTGAAAGTGGAATGGGTCATTCACACACACACTCATGCACATGTGCGCGCACACACACACACACACACACAAACACACAATTCACTCTGTGAATTGCACTCTAAATCGCTTTAATCTGATGTATTTGGGGCATTTTTGTTAAACTCAGGTAACAGCTGTGTTTGACATATGGAGTTCCCAGAAGGTGTATCATTGTGGAATTTTGATTTTTCTGCACAATTTATAATCCATCCATCCATTTTCTTCTTCTTATTCTGTTAAGGGTCACGGGGGGGGAGGGCTGCAACCTATTCCAGCAGCCTTCAGTCTAAAGGCAGGGTTCACCCTGGACAGGTCACCAGTCCATCACAGGACCAATGCATAGAGACAGACAACCATTCACACTCACAGTCACACCTACGGTCAATTTAGAGCAGCGTTTGTAAAAGTGTGTGGCGGAAGCGTCCCAGGGGGGTGCGAGTCACCCGATGTCCAAACATTAGTTTCCCCTCACCTTTCGCTTTGTTTATGGTTCCGCTGCGAAAAAATTCCACCCTTTTCCCCCGGTGAGGGGGGGAACTAATGTTTGGACGTCGGAATTTTTTTTGCAGCGGAACCAAAGCGCGCTTTAAACCTCTTTCATAGCAACTGTTGTCAGGTTTGTTTTTAAAATGGAGAGATGTTTGACAGGGATGAAACACACAGAAAGATCCTGTGATGAAGCCGGGACTCAGATCCGGAACCTGCTTGCTGTGAGGCAACAATGCTAATCACTGCACCACTGTGCCACCCACAGTTTATAATTGCAACTACAATGTTCATCTTCAACTTCGTGGCATCAAAAAAACAGAATGAGGTCTAACAAGCACTAAAATAGTTAAGATATTGTGTTTTCAGATTGTTTCCTCTATTAATTTGTGTGTCTTCTTGTATTATGTAAAAAACAACAACAACAACAACAACAATGTGGCTAATATTTTTGTAAACTTGGTGTACTATAGCATGGGCCGAGGAGGAACCCATTCAATTTTGACAGAATATCTGTTTAATAGAGCAAAAAACTGGCTTTTTTTTTTTTTTTTTTTTTGCATTAGGCTTAGTGAAGGTCACCTTGGAGGAGGTACTCACTCCCTCTGTCTGTTCCAACTTTGTACCTACATGCAGGTAATGTATCTGCGTGGGCTGTCAGCTGCATTGTTAAGTTCTTTCAAATATATTTAGGAAATAGTTTTGCTGCATTTTGCAGACTGTAATCTAAATCATTATTCATCATGGAAACGACACAGTAGTCTATTTCAATTTACCCAGCGATGCCCTCATAGATTTTATGGTAAACATCAACTTACTGTATTGATTTTTTTTGGGGGGGGGGGGGTCTGATTTAACTGTGAAATAAATCCCTCAAGCATGAAAATAATATTTTCTTTTATTGTACACTACTGGTGCAATTTATCCAACAAGAACTGCTGGTATATGTGCCCTAATGTTCTGAGCGGAGATGTGATGGTCATTTCCTCCACAGCTGGTGCGTGACTGTCCTCCTCAGCCTGAATTGTCTCTGCAGCGATATCATCAAAACCTTTGTCTAGCATTGGGCTGCGAGTCTCCTCGAACAACCACAAAATGCTGACCCAGTGTGTAATCCTCTCCCACACTAATTTAACATCATCTGGCCCCTGTGATTTATTTGTGGGGCTGTATATTTCAATTTGCGGTTAACTCTGGAGGCTGGTAGGATTTAGGTTTGTTTTTTTCATGTGTGTAAATGGGGTTTGCATTAGGAATGGTGATGAGAGTGTACACACGGAGAAGATTAGAGGGAAAACTGTGCAGTAACAGCTGCCTTTTGCGTACACAGCTTTGTAATAGTGATCAGCCCACCTGTCTCTACCTACTTATCCCTGCCTGTTTACGATTCTCTTTGGGACGAACCTTCCTGCTCCGTGTGTTATACTTTTAACCCAACTCAAAGATCTCTGATGGCCTATCATTGGGGGATGTTATGATTGCCGATAAGTGGCACATCCAGCAACAAAGGTGTGTCTTTAACAGGGTGAGCTGTCATCCTGCCATCACAGCATTCAAAAAGATGTTATGTTTATTCTAGGGTCATACTTTATCCGAACAGGTCATTCTCAACAAACCAGTGGAGTTAAGCAGATTGAACCCTGAGAGTGTCTGGGGAGAGGAGAGGGAACACTATGCCAGGTGTATTGTACAATAATCTCATGACTCTTACAGCTGGCCTACAGATAAGTTAATGATATTCGTGTTAGCACAAGTTTCTGATATCTTGTTGTAAACAGCCCCCCCCCCCCCCCCCCCCCCCCGTGCCTAACGGTTATTTAGGCCCAAATGTGTGTGGTACACAAGGTCAGAGCAGAGTTATAGTCTCCTGGAGAACAAACCACATCAAAGTTTGTTTAGAGCCATCGCTTCAGTGTGGTTTTGATTGGTCACAGGAGAGTAAGATGTGCTGTTCACACCTGAAATGAACCAAGAAAATGGGCTTCAGTGTGTGTTAGAAAATATGTACAGACACATTTTTGTTTTATTACATTCATGTTTTATTGTCATGTTGTTTTTGCCTGATGTAGAATAGCATGAAAATGTTGTACCCTTTATTCAGATCAAAGTAATGAAGTTTGTGCAGGATGTATCAGGCTGTGTTTACACTCCTAAGATAAGAGTTTGGGAAAGGCCTTGGACAGTGAGGAGCCAGCGTCCCTACGCTCTCCCCCCACCTGTCCTCGATGGAAGAAGGAAGAACAAAGGCGTGATGGAAAGCCACTGAGAGGAGGAACTTTGCATATATATGTTTGGAAAACACTGAGACTGTTCAGTGCAGATGTAAACCTTTGCCTGGACTCCTTGCTGCAAGTAAAACTTTAATTGAGATCTCTGTCTCTGAGAATTTGATCTTATGTGTTGGGAAATTTTGTGGTACGAACTAACAGCAAAAATACAGTCTTTATCTTGCAGAAATAATTCCCTGACAGTGTGCAAAGTTATATGTTCCTTAACCACACTCCGCTGCCTGTCTGCCTCGCCCCAACCACTTATCGAGTGCCTCTTCATGTTTGCATACAACAAACAATTTTGCCAAAGATGTCGATGTACTGTGCAACACAAGAGTCACAGAGCCACCACGGACTGGTGGGCCAGCAGGTGATGTCACCAGGAAAGAATTGGGACAGAACGCACACCACCCACACCAGAGCAGAAAACAGTTAATTGCTCTCCGATGAGTTACTATTGCATAGAGGTCACTTCCAGCTGCTAAGTAAGAACTTGAAAATGCCTCAAACTGCTGTTTGGTGGGTTGAACCCACAACAGAACCCAGAACTAAAGTATTATAAGTAGTCAAATTGAAGAAAAAAAAAAAAAAACCTAAACCTTTGAAGAGAGAAAACTAGTGGCCACTGGCATTAAGAAGAGGCATTGGCATGACATTAATATGAGCAACACACAGAAATACTTCAACACTACGAAGTGCTTTGTTGTTAGATAGAAAATGGCTATATAAGTGTGGTCCATTTACCTCTCTGAAAGCTAATGACTACTATAAACCTGTGACAGAGTGATATCTCAGGTTTTCAGCTTCAGCTTGGCGCTTTTATCTGGTAGGATCCAGTGTTTCGGCTCTTGTAGCTCTGATTGTTTTTCCCTCCAGTGGGTGGGGAGCAGGAGGCACTGTGCTCTGTCTCTATTGGCTGGTCCAGGACAAGCGCCAGTCCAATCAGAGCAGACTCCAACAGAAAATTACCCAGTGGAAAGACTCAAACTACCAAGAAAGTGATAACTGCAAATTTTAATACTAGTAATAAGCAGGAACAGGCAGCATTGACCATGGCCACAACACAGACATTCTTGTCTAACGCCAGTTGCACAGCTAGAACAGACAGACCTATTCCCATAGTGCACCAAGGTTATCTGAGCTTCCAGTTGGTGGAGAGGGCTGGCAGAGAATACTGTTTGTCTCTGTAAGTGCCAAGGATTTTTCCAATGTTGTTTCTTTTCTTTCAAGGTTCATCAGAGAAGACCTAATGGCTCAAGTGTTTATTTCTTGGTGTACAACAGGATTTGTTTTGTTCAGTCAGTTGCCTGATGTAATCAAACTGCTGCACAATGCAGTCTAAAATAATTTACCCAGAGACCATCTCACAACTTAATCAGATACACTTTCAGACCACTAATTAAGAAGAATAATTACATAAGCTTGTCCCCAGAGGGCTAGACTACTCCTGTGCATGTGTTTTAGAGGGACTATTATTAATTATGGTGGCTAAGGACTGAAAAGATGATGGCTTTCTGCATTGTTATGTCAAGTGGGGCGTACCTTAAGATCTAATTGTTTTGATCAGCTTTGCTTCTGTCAAAATCTCTAGCTATTCTGATAAACACTTCAGAGCAAATATAATTGTCTACTTAAAAAGTTTTCTTTTAAAAGTATCTCTGAAATTGAGCAGAAAAGTTTTCTTCCCACACCAAGGTGCTTATTCTGCTCATTATTTTAACTCCCTGATCCTGGCTTATATTACACAACTGTGACAAGGGCTGATCCACAGTGAATCCTTCAAGAGGTTGAGTGAACCTTCACTGAAATGTTGAAGGTGAAAGGTAGAATTACTTTCAGTATCAGGTACTACTGCTCTGTAAGTCAAGTCAAGTCAGTTTTATTTCTATAGCTCCAAATCACAACAAAAGTTCTCTCATGACTCTTTACAGGTAGAGCAGGTCCAGCACCACACTCCTTCAAGGAACTTACACCCAACAATTCTCCATCAGCAAGCACATCCTGCAACAGTGGCGACGAAAACCTTCCTTTTAACAGGCAGGAACGTCGAGCAGACCCAGGCTCAATGGGGACGGCCCTCTGCTTTGACTTTGTAAGAGTTGTAAGAGTTGCTGAATGTATTTGTCTTACAATAAATTGTCCATTATGCTAAATGTACAGTAATCCCCTCAAAGAGTAGAATTTTAGTAAGATAAAGTTCCGTCTATCCATCCTTTGTCTTCCGCTTATTCCTGTTAAGGGTTGTGGGGGGGCTGGAGCCTATCCCAGCAGCCTTCAGGCGAGAGGCGGGGTTCACCCTGGACAGGTCACCAGTCCATCACAGGACCAACACATAGAGACAGACAACCATTCACACTCACAGTCACACCTACGGTCAATTTAGAGTATCAATCAGCCTCGTCCCCTCTTGATGTCTTTGGACTGTGGGAGGAAGCTGGAGTACCAGAGAGAACCCACACAGGAACAGGGAGAACATGCAGACTCACACAGAAAGATCCTGGAGCCGGGACTCAAACCAGGAACCTTCTTGCTGTGAGGGGACAGTGCTGACCACTGCACCACCGTGCCGCCTAAGATAAAGTTAACATAATCTATTTATCTCAAGTACATTATGTAAATTATTTACTCATTACATTAAAACTGCACTTAGGATTTTGTTTTGCAATAAATTATTTTGTAATAAATTTAATATTTGCCAGTGGAGTGAACCACATTATTTCCAGAGATGTCTTAAAAACAAGCCTCTTTATTTCAATGAGATGCTACTTGTGAGGTGCTTGCATGAGCTTTTTGACCAGAAACGAGGCAAACTTGCTTGGCAAGACATTTTTGTAGTGTTTCTAGCAATAGAAGAGGTTTTTTTTTTTCTCTTCTGCCAAAATCAGTGATATTCTGGACGATTTGGATTCTAAAATTCAGTAATCATGAGTTAAAGTTGCTTCTAATATGCAGCGTGAACCATGGAGGAGCACCCCGGTAGCAAAATGTCATGACAGAATAACACTTTAAAAGTTTTGTGACCATTACACACACAACACACACACGCACACAAACACACACACACACACACACACACACACACACACACACACACACACAACAACAACAACAACAACAACAACAATTAAGTGACTTCCTGCCTGAAAATACCTATTTTTTTGGTCATATTTAATAACCATACATCCTGGTCGCAGCCCTGGGAGTATCAAGGAGAAGCTGCTGATCCTATCACCCCTTAAAACAGCATCTATCAGATATGCTAACGAGCTAAATGCTGCAAGCCAGGACGTAACAGAAGTCAAGTCATATCTGTGAGCATCAAAGTGTTTTCATCTGCAAAACTAAACATCTTTGCTGATGTGTGCAGCAACCAGCATCGTGACAGAGGGAGCGAAAACTGTCCCACCTTGCCTCGTGTGGTCCTTCCAGTGACCCCACCGGGAAAATGGAAGTATTATATGTGAAAGCAGGCAGGTAGGTCAGCAGGCCATGACACTGAAGTCATAATCAGTTGAGCTACATCCATCTTCAAACCTCCACCTGTAGACTTTGCTTTTTTTAACCTGGTGAAAACAACTAGAAGAAGGCAGTGCTGCAGTGCTCGTCATCATTCTGGCATTAATCTCAGCATATTTGATCTTAGCACAGCATTTAGTATTATTAATCAGAAATAAAGCAATCTAAAGTTATTTGCACTTTGAACTATTCCTGAACCAGCTCAAGTCCTAGCTTTAGTACAGATGTAATCATGACAAATTACATTTGGAGTCCTGCAAAGGTCGATTCTCTGACTTCTGTTATTTAATTTGTACATTCTTGCTTTTGCTGCTATCAAATTGGTTGTATAATCTATCCAGTGTATGGAGATGAAACACAAATGCATCTATGTGTCATCACATCATTTTATAGTCTGACAGATAGTTAAATTAGTAGCTGAGGGTTAAGATCAGTAGTGCAATCCGCCTTTGACCACCTTATAATATCATAATAATTGATCAAATCAGACTCTTGATGTCAAAACATGATCTGGGTAAAATAGCACATTCACTTACCGGCTGGTTCAATAAGTCTAGGACGCTGCAGCCAGGGCAAGATCTCAAATCACTTCCCACCAAAAACGTCTGCACTATTCATGATGTTTTAGAGATATACTCTTAAGACTTTCACACATGAAAATTGAATAAACAAAAATAGGTTACAACAGTTTTCTGAGCATGAGCTAGCCCTTCAGCTCAAAAACATCCTGCTCCCCGTGGCTGTGATGTATTATATCTTAAGAATAACGATTGCCAGCAATGTTAATCCCAAGAGTTTCTATTATAATTCTAGCTTTGCTTTCAGTATGTGCTACCTCCTGCAGCAAAGTTATCATTAACAAACCCTTCCTTGCTTTAATGTGCATGTTCTCTTTTCTCCCTGCAAACACGCATCTTTAGTCACACCTACAAATGAACTTTTCTGAACCTCTGTAAAGAGGATGATCTATTGAGTTTAGTATGAGGTGACAGTAAAGTTGGATCGCAGCACTTAAGACGTATATAGGTCAGAGTAAGGTCACATGTAAAGGGTTCGTCTGACAAATTAAATTCGTAATGTAACAAGACATAACACAGACATCCTCTTCTCATCACATATAATTGCTTCAGGCATACACTCTGTAATACGTTTATAAGATTAAGACTCGCAGAATGAATGTGTCATCTGCAATTCAGAAATAGATGGACGTTTTCTTTATGAAGCATGAAGATAGAAGTCACCAAGTTGATTGATTCTGTAAAGCGTCTCTCAAATGCACAACTTGTTGCTCTCAATTTCTTGTCTTTTCAAATGCTCATGGTCAATTTTACAGTCTAGTCAGTGAGTCCCCCTGCCTGTAGGCAGCAGGGAGTCTCTGACAAAAGTATGAGATGAAAAGCTGATAACCATCAGTGCTTCACAGATGATACATTGGTACGGGTAATGTAGATACAAGCACCTCCTTCCTGCTCCTGAGTGCCATTCTATATATCCATCTGTTAGAGCACAGGGCGATCAATAGAGTCACACAGATAAGAGCTCTCCTCATCTGATTAGGTTCTTGAAACATTCCAGAAGGCTCGTCGTGGATTATCACCTCGCAACTGTCATTTACCTCGGCAGCAATGTTGTAATTAAAGAATTTTTTAAAAAGACAGGCGTATTTGTGTTCTGTAGGGCATTATTGGGGCCAAATTATAAGTAGAATTGAACTACAAAGGCACATCTCCACTGCTTTCAGAATAATGTTCACTTACACTGAATTGCAAATGCAGAATGTTAAATTTAATAATGGTTAAATTGGACAAAAGCAAACACTTTTGGACGACTTGAAGAACAAAAAGGAACACACAGAGCATTGTGTTTTCCCGTTTATTGACCTCAAGACACATCAAGCACGAGCAAAGCAACGAAGGAATCTCACTGAAATAAAGCACAAGACCAAAGAACTTAAACAATACCTTTAAATACTTCATTTAAATACTTCCAATACTACAGAAAAATAACTAGCTAACAGCTAAAAGCAATTAAAGCTACTGAGTTGAGAACATTAGCTTTTCCAGTGGGGTTTACAATGCACAACTAAGCGCAGTCAGAGAGAGCGTATACCTCTGCAGGGCTACACAGATACATCATGTAAACATGGCATCATCAAAATTCATTGATGAATGTTCTTGCCAACAGGCTACAATAAAAACAGATCCAGAATATTACCTGCATAGAGCCATAGATGAATTTGATGTGATGCTTGCATCACAGTATGTCAGTGTTAAGCTTTCTATTGTCAGTGAAATGCTCTAAAACTGGATATATAAGAGGTTGTTGCATATTCCAGGCCCATTTTTGTTGACTCCCATCATCCTTGTCTGCCGTGGTTTCATTTGTTGACTCTCTCACATTACATGGACAGATTCCTGTTGTATACTAGCTTATGTCGAATCAAATCAAACTTTATGTGTTTACCCCGTTTCATACATGAAGCAAACCAATGTGCTTTCACACAAAATAAAAATACAACTACAATAAAATCATAAAGCTTAAGTGCGGAAAAACATATGTATGGAGGGCATAAAAGGGTCAGTAAAGACACACAAATTTCAAACACACACACACACACACACACACACACACACACACACACACAAGAACTACAAACTAAACCACTGGCTATTGTGAAGAGTAAGTTTTTTAACTTGCATTTTAAAGTATTCACTATGGAGTTCTCTCAGGGCCTCAGGCAGGGCATTCAATCAACTTCAGGTGTAAATACAAAAGACAGCCCCCCGCCCCGCTTTAGAGTTTGTACAAGGAATAGTGCAGTAACCACTGCCTGTGAACTTATGTTCCAATATTAAGAGAGCTGTGGCTGGTTTGATTCTCTTGCTACTGGATATGCAGATATGGATTTACCAAAATTACCATACGGTCCATCAAAGTCTGCTCCTTTGTGACCTTAAAGTACATAAGAATCAGAATTCCTAACGTTTGTTAAATGAGCTACTTTGAATAACAGATGTAATGAGCTCAACTTAGGACGTCTTTTGAATCAGCTGTTTCCTTTTTTATACCCTTGGGACTCCCTGCCAGTCAGAGGAACTGATAAACATCCTTTTATAAGACACAAAAGGTCTCTTAACTCTTCTTCTGCAGCCCAGTGGAGTTTCATTCTTAACCGACTTCATTACAAGCCTTTTCAGAATCAGAATCAGAAATGTTGTATTGATCCCTGAGGGGAAATTGGATCATTTTCCCAAGAGCCAGCCATGATGGAAGAGTACTTTGTTTATTCTCCATTGCCTTCATTCACTCTTCTATTGTTCCTAATGAATACATGTCATTTAAATAGCTGCACAATTGCAAACCACATACGTCAATAAACACACCGTACAACACTAACAGATGCCATCACAATTCACACAAGGCTCTCCTTCATTTTACAAAAATCGATGCACTCTTTTAAGGGATGACGAGAAAATGTTTGTTTCCACAAACTCTCGTTATCAATTAATAATGAAGATGTGCTCACAGAGCTTTGGGGGAAAAAAAAGTCTCAGCCATAACTGCAGCAGCTATCCATCAAGATTTATAAAGAGAGGACAACAAACACTTTTCTGTGTACAAAGGGTCTTTAATTGAGGCTTCCTTTTTTTTTCCAGTGCCCAATTATGTCAGAGAAGTAGACAGAGCTGTCAGGCTGAGAATGTATGTGCAGTACTGTTGGAAGTTTAAAGTGGTTTAAAGTTGATTTATAAGTGGAGGTCAACCAAGAGAAGAAAGTCACATCAGCTGTAACAGATTCAGAGAATGAATCTCTTTATGGTCATCCTTGTCGATGCAACTCAACTTCTACACAGTAGAGTTATGACAATGTTACAGAGAAGTCAAGTTATTACAATCACAAAAGATTAAGGTTAATCGGCAAGTAGTTTTCAAAGTTACACCTCGATAAACCCAAAGAGTTAATGAACTGTCTTTCTCTAGGAGAACGCAAACTGTGATAATTTGCTAGTTAAATTGCACAAGCAATAGGGATGTCATTTCATTTGCAGTGTGATGGAACATTTTAAACAGGTAGCAAAGAGCGTTAACGTCAATATACTCTAGATGGTGTAGTCTGGTGCCCTGTCGGCATGTGCAATGACATCATGCATTATCTAAATCTAGAGTTACATTTGTCAATGAATCAGAATGTATCAGAAGTTCGATCTTTTTTTTCCCAAAAGGGTCAAACGGTATTCACATTTTTTTCTTTTTTGTTTTTGGTCTTTTCCACAAGATCCCAAGATCACAAAGAGGTGAACTATTCATAAACAATAATGTGGTGTTACCACACACCTGAGCAAAGCAGCAAATGACGCACTTAAGGGGACATTGTGGTTTTACAAAATAAATGTATCCCCTTCATCGGAATTAATTTTCCAAATCATTGCAAAAAGAATTCGATAGTTTTTTTCTGCTTGTTCGAGCTCTAACAGCCAAGTAGCCTTTACCTGCTGCATTTGTGGCTAAATGTTATATTTATGAACATAATTTGAAACATGAAAGAGCCATTCTTCCCTCCAATGATGAGCGTCATGCGAGGTGTGCTTGTGATGATGGTACGATAGAGAGGGGTGTCACAATGACATTAGGCGCTTTTGGCTGCTGAATATTCATCCTTTAAATTTCTGTTGTTTTGACTGAAATTTACTTTTGGGTGTCTCATCGAGCTGGATAACCAAATTCTGCCTGATTGGAGATCTCGTACAAAAAGGCTGCAGCAACAGCGGTCCTCCTCGCGCGCTCTTCTTCAGCTGCCAAGATGACAGTCAAGGATCACTTTTGTCTGATGATACTGTTCAAGTGTTGCCTCACTTGCCCTGCTTGGTTATAGCAGTCAATCGTCCCTGGCTCTTTTCTATGTATCAGGAACAACACTGCTGGGATTGAACGCGGATTGAATTGCCGCATCTTCTGAGCTTTGTCAGGTGAGATACAACAGTCGTTATGAATGCAACTCCAGTTCTTCCCAGTGACAAAGACAACTCGATGCTATTCAGAGGAATGAAATAGCACCCTATTGTCCTTCACCAGAGTAGTTTCATGTGCCTCTCTCATCACTGAGGCCAGACATTCCTGCTGATAAAGAGGGAAATACAAGCATTTTGTAACTCTGCATCCTAGTGACCATCCAAAATTAATCCAAATCAACAGATGGCGGTTTTTAATGTTTAGAAATTAGTAAACAGTAAAACAGCCCCTTTGTTTTTAATCAAGGCACTCATTACTCTTCTCAATGTAGATGAGAGATACAATAAAGAATTGAAATTCTCGTAAATGTATGTCTTTTATTATTGTATTTTTGCTGTGCACTTAATTGTCAAGGATTTACTTTTATTGTTGGAAATGTGAGATAGAAGATAATTGTTATTTGTTTGCCATTCAGTTGTTACTATTCCAGCAAGTGCAATTCAGACAATTTCATAATGACAACCAATTTTCTCTTCACCCTGACAAAAGAAGTCTCAGTGGTGTGAGTCTTTCAGAGCTAATCTTAACTCTGGGTAATAAAATAGCTGTGCATTCTACAAAAACACACAGCGTGTGTGAAGTTGAGTATGAATAATTTTTTTCAGCAGTCTTTATTGCTTTTTGACCTAAGACAAGCGCTCGACATTGGTGCAAGTCTCAATGATTGATTGAGAATCTGTTGTTTGAATTGAGGAATATTAGGGAGAGGCTAACCAAGTACCTCCCACAAATGTTGGTCTCGCTTCTTTTATGTTCTTTTATTGTTGTTCTTGCATTGTACATGATAGTGTACATTCATAGCTATTGGGCTCCAAATATGTGATAGGATTTGTTTCATTTCAGCCATGCTAAGCTGCCTCTAATGAAAAGCTTATTCTGCACTCCATATTCTAATGTATAAAGAACATTTTGATTTGTAGCGTTTTTGCCTTTCATTATTTCAAACTCAGTATTACCATTTTCATTATAAGATGATCTTTCTCCCACTTTGAGTAGCAGAACCATACAATAATCATTTTGTAGTAGCAGCAGTTAGATATCCTGAGGGACGATCCACTGCTGGTCGTGGACATGTTTGCCCATCGCCTGTGGCCCCGGATGACCCAGACACCCTGCCACTTGTCCTGCTGATACCTCAGTTCTTGGATGAGAGTTGGAAGAATGGCTGGCAGGTGTGTTGGGGTTTCTGTGCCTGCACCAGCTGCTGCTGGGCCACCCAGGGAGCTTAAGGAACAGAGCTATCAGGAATCACCCCCCCTCCAGAGGCCAGTGTGTGCCTGGCCACCGACTGGGCCAGCATATTGTCCTACAAAGCCCAGTGGAAAGCTTTCCAGTGATGTTGGGTTAGAAGGGCCTGGACTGTTCTGAGCCCCAGTCTCTTAATCCATCACCTGTCAACACCAGTACAAAGTGTGTCAACAGAGGAAGCACAGTGTGAGGACCTATGTGCCCATCCATCCATCCATCCATCCATCCATCAATTTTCTTCCGCTTATTCCCGGTAAGGGTGGTGGGGGGGCTGGAGCCTATGCCAGCGGCTACGGGATCTTTCTGTGTAGAGTCTGCATGTTCTCCCTGTGCCTGCGTGGGTTCTCTCCAGGTACTCCAGCTTGTTCCCACCGTCCAAAGACATGCATTTGGGGACAAGGCTGATTGAGTGTGAATGGTTGTTTGTCTGTATCTTGGCCCTGTGATGGACTGGTGACCTGTCCAGGGTGAACCCCGCCTCTCACGCGTAACCGCTGGAATAGGCTCCAGCCCCCCCACGACCCTTAACAGGAATAAGCGGAAAACAATGGATGGATGGATGGATAATAAAATCATCATCATCATCATTGTCATGTGAAATAACCCAAAACTAGCACTATAAACCTTTAATAATATACTGCTCATGCTTTTAAATTATGGTTATATAAATTAAATTATTAAAGTATCAGGAAGAACTGAACTGAGACTGTTAAAAACCAAGCTTTGAGAGATTTTCAGAATAATTGTCAAGTTTATGTTCTACTTTAAATTTTTTTTTATGTAAATGAACAAAGACTTGCAATATATGTAAACACTGGATCTGAAGAAAACCTTTTGACTCAGTTAAGCTGTCTTTTATTTTCATTTTAGATTAGATTTTTCATTTAATCAGGCAGTCTCATTGAGATCGAGATCTCTTTTTCAAGAGGCCTTAGGGACAATAAAACATTCATGATCAACAACAAGAAGAAACATCAGTCCAAACTATCAAAACAACGCAAACACAAAACGTAGAAATACACAGTGAAATAAACTGAGATAAACAGTTTCAAGATTCTTGAGTTGTATGCGAGGGTCAGGACAAACAAGTTCCACAGCCGCACAGGTCAGCAGACCTGCATGTCTGACCGAGGAGCACGATTCCTCTTGTATTTAAAATAAGATGGCTATGAAAACTTAAGTGGTGCTGGAAAATGGTTTTGCCATCCATTGGGACTGTAGACTGATAAAGTAGAATGGCAATCCTGGAACTCACTCACCTCCACATTTACTGGACATAGAGTATGAGTGTGTGTGTGTGTGTGTGGGGGGGGGGGGGGTGGCAGTAGGAGGCAACAGACCAGCGTGCACACTCTTCTGCAGCTGGCTGTAAGACTTTTAGAGGACAATCATTCATCAGTACATAAATGCAAGTTGTGTAGTATTCACACCTGTTGCTGATACACATGGATTCTATTAAGGAATACATCCCCATGTTTTTTGAATCAAAACATTAATATGCTTATCTACTAAATTACTAGTTGCTAAATATTCACTCTCTAATGTGTGAAATGGCTGTCTTATCTTGATTTTACAGGTTTGGTTGATTTGGGTTTGCTTGGGAAATAGAAAAGAAAAAAAACAGAGCCTTGCCAGCGCACTGACAAAAAGTCTCTGCTCGTCTCTGCAGAGAAATGGGAAGAGAAAAGATTATTTCTTTTTTTTCACACTGAGTGACTCAATTTCACGCTCCATTGGCATATCTGGGGTGACGTGCCATGAAATCAGTCCAATTCTGGGATTTCAGAGGAACAGTATTTCGAAACCTCCTGAGATATGTGGCCATATTACTTTCTCCACCTCTGGACAGATTACACTATTATGTGACAGTTGCAAAGGTGAAACTGTAGTGATCATATGTTCCAATCTTTGGTAAACTGGTTTCTAACAGCACCCGTGAACTGAAACTGTTGAGGATATCACAACTGATTCTGCTAAATGTTGCCACTCATTTTGTAATTTAAATGTTTTTTTTCCCCCCACATAGAAAGCTGGGAGCAGAGTGATGTTGGAGAAATTGCTCAGACTCTGCTTTTCCTATTAAAGAGACTTCCAGAGGGGCAAAAAGAAATCACAGCATTTTTCAACATGGAACTAATTTTCATCGCTCTAAAAATTGTTAATAATTTCTCAGAAATTGCACATTTCGTCCAGGTGCTTTATACGTCTCCTCCTTTGGATGTTTGGAATGTACTTGATGTAAGGAGACATTTATTTGTCACAGTATACAAATACTACTTCAATTTGGCTACAACTAATATGTCTAATGTGTCTAAAAGCAACTGCAATACTCAATTTTTGTTTAAAAGGCTGTTTCTGTTACATTGAAAGACATTTTTCCAATCTACTCATGTTAAAGTGTCTGTTGACCATGATATTTGTACCGTAAATTCTGGACTATAAGCCGCGACTTTTTTTTCGACGCTTCATGCCCCGCGGCTTATACTCCGGTGCGTCTTATACGAGGATTTTACCTTCACCCTGGGGTGTGGCCGGCAGCGGCAGCAGGCAGTAATTCCCTATTGTTCCTGATTGCAGCTCCAGGTACCGTACTTAGGGAAATTCCTAGCCAAATGATATGGTAATTTCTCTAAGTACTGTACTTGGAGCGTCCAGTCCATGCCGCGGTGCAGTGTAAAAAGAGCATCACACAATATTTTCAGTCATTTGTACTCACCCTTAAGATGGAGAGCAGAAGAAGGAATGCTTATGATGCAGCTTTCAAGTTAAAGGCAATCAATCTGGCAGTTAAAGATGGAAATAGAGCTGCAGCACGTAAGTTTGGCATAAACGAATCGATGGTGAGACGCTGGAGGCGGCAACATGACGAACTGACCCAATGCAAAAAGACGACAAAAGCTTTCAGAGTTCATAATAGCAGATGGCCCGGACTTGAAAACGCTCTGGAAGACTGGGTCAACACGCGAGAACGGGCGGCCGAGGTGTTTCCGCCGTGCACCGCGGCTTATTTACCGGTGCGGCTTATACGTGTACAAAGTTGATTTTTTCCCTAAAATAAGCATCTGCGGCTTACATAACGGTGCGCTCTATCGTCCGGAATTTACGGTATATAGAAAGAAGAGAGAAAGGAAAAGGAAAGGAACAAAATACACATTGAACAAGTCCCAGGATTGTTTGACTACAATTATAGTTTATATTTGATCATTTGCGTAGTGTATTCAGATGTGACATGACAGCACAAGTCAGTGGAAGTCAGTAGCATAGTTGGACTTGTGTCTTCTGAGGTGAAGGACGTACTCAAACCATGGAGACATTCCTTTGAGGTTACACTGGTTCAGACCAAGCATTAGCAATATTCCAAGAGGACGTAACCCAAGTATGATGTGATTAAATTGCCAGCAAATATAAAAATAATAATCTTTATCCTCAGAGGAATCCTTTCCAACATTGCCTGGATTATGTCAATTTATGTGTATTTTGAAGTATATCATTGGAAAAGGTTGATGGAGCCTAATGCAGTGAATATTTAATTCGCAAGATTGTTTCTGCCACCGTTGTCGCCTCATATTTTCACAAACTTTGACTTCATCTCCAGACAGCAGCGACATGTCCGGCAGAAGCACTTAAGAACATTTACAGTTCACCCAACTGAGAATTATTCCTCATAACATCTCAGTAAGTTTCCCTGATCTGTGTTTCACAACCCCATATTTTGCTTGTACTGCCGTCTTCTGGCAGCATGGAAACACACCTAATTAACATTTCCTGCATGCAAACTTAAATTTCACCTGACAATTACATGAAGACACTACAGCAGTGTTGTCAAACAGATTTTCTTCGGCGCTGGCCTCAGTTGCAGTCACAATGTCACTCCAGAGGAAATGAGTAACTGAAGCTAAATAGGAGAGGGTTGACAGGCAGTGTGTGTGTGTGTGGGGGGGGGTGGTGGTGATGGTGGGTGGAAGACGAGAAGCAGTCAACACACTGCTGAGAGAGACTGGCTACCGGGGAGTGTAAATCTCAAGACCAGTGAAAATCCAGCTGGTGGTAAGCCACAGGAGAAGATTGGCAGGTGGCCAAGCAGAGCCGGCTGTGGCTGGTGACTGATGTGGTCGAGGTAAATGGAGCTCAACGCAAACCGCAGAGAGACTGAAACAACAGGGCTGAGGAGGGGCAGCCGGAGTCAAACGACTGTCTGAAGAGAGCGTTCAGTAACTGAACCACCCAGAGATGAGACTTACTACTACTTTAATCTTCTTCTTTGCTAAATTGGTCATTAGCAGGAAGGTTGCATGCTCCGAAGCTTAAATTTAAGACCAGCATGTGATACGGATTTTTTGGTATTTTGTAAAGCTTTTATTTGCTCAGATTTTCCCTCTTCATCTTAATGTTTCATTTGATACTGCCAATTGAATGTGTTCAATCATTTAATGCAATACATGTTTTCCTGCCCACCCTGCACCATTTTAAGTACTGGATGACTTTTGGATTGCAGTGCTTGCATCAAAGTGAAGATATTAGTCATTATTTTCCAAATCAATCAGTTCAACAGTTTTTTTATGAGAAGTAATCAACAGTTATTACATGAGAAGTTTTACACATTTCTAAACGATCAGACAATCTACCCCTTCTGCCTCCTCACTGAAACAAGAGCTATTTTTGCAACCCCTAAATTGTTTTGACATTTTAAGTTATGGTGTCCTCTTCTGTCTGCATCTGTCTCCATTCTGGCGAGGCAGGTATTCAGCATCTCTCTCAGGGACATAAGTCCTTTTTCAGTCTCAAATTCATGTCCCCACAGATTTACAAGGGGACTGATCATCTGACAGCGCAGGCCTCTCCCTAACCTCATTGTTCTTGGCTAAATCTGCACATCACATTCAATACTAGCGTAGTTTCATGTGATCTGAGGTTTGATTCTTCAGAAATTTCTCAATAAGTACGATTTTTTTTTTCAAAATGGATATAAAGTCTTCTTTGCTCCACATTGAGTCAGCTGTGGTTTTTCTCTATCAGTTTTCCAAATTGCATGAAGCATGTGACAGCAATACATCCGCTTCACATGTGGCAGTATGTGTTTTATCTAAATCACTAAAATTCACTTTCACTTAAGAGCACAGAGCCAGTGGGGAAACTCTAGTATGCAACAGAGATCTGAATGAGAAACGCCACGACTTGGTGTGTGCTTTTAGCGGGACAAAGTAAATGTATGAACATGATTTGTTTTCAGTGACATGATTTATGATGTTCCTTATATCCACGCGTGTATACAGATGTGGGGTGTATGTTTACATATGTGATTTAATATTCATGCATGCATGTATGTACGCCAATTGTAAATCCCTGTTTACACTTTTAAAAAGAAATATTTTCAATATTTAGTTTATTTTCTTCACAATTAGCTCAGAGTTGTAAATAATTATTCAATCTAAATGTGAAATCTCTATGCTAAATATAAATGTTAAATGTAAACAGAAGCTCATGTGTATCATTGTAGTTTCAATAAAAGCTTATGTTGAATGAAACAAGGCTCACACTTTTCTTCTGAACCTGTGATTAAAACAACTACACTTGGCAGGTTCCAAATTTATGGTTCATGCAAGCTGGTGTAGGTCCACACCATCAGTGTAGCCCTGCAGGGGAAACAGTGAGGAGACGAACTGTACCACCAGTGGATCAGTTTATGCGCAGATGCATTTCATAGCTAGAATCTTCTCACATGAACATGTATAACAGTCACAATAGTGTAGTCATACTGTGCGTGGCATTCTTTTGTATCAAGACTTGGTGTCAGAATTTAAATTTGACGTTTTGATTTCATCTTCAAAATCGACATTAGATTTAACATTTAGGTTTCATTTAGATTTAGCGTTGAATTTTCTTTCACACATCCGAATATATGTTTTTATAACTTGTGTCTTTAACGTGAAGCAAATGAACTAAATATTGAAAATATAATCACGGTCTTACAATCAGCATCCCATACACACGTACAGTTATAAGCATATGTTTGAGGCTGTATTTGTTTATAAAAGTGACACTTGAACACAGCATTACTAGTAAATAATTCCTTGCTTTTTTCCTATCATGACAAACAAGTGTGTATGTGTGTGTGTGTGT
The DNA here is from genome assembly GCF_037954235.1 of Aulostomus chinensis. NCBI lineage: Eukaryota > Metazoa > Chordata > Actinopteri > Syngnathiformes > Aulostomidae > Aulostomus > Aulostomus chinensis. Next base: position 15,947,246 of record NC_141321.1, read on the forward strand.
GTGTTTGTGTGTGTGTATATGTGTGAGAAAACAGACACACACACACAGACACACACCGAAGTGAAGTAGTGTATGTACACAGGATTTTGGTTAATTCATACTGTGAAGGCCCTCAGGCAGAAGATATTCTCCTTTTTTGTGTTGGCAATAAACAACAATAAAAGAAATCCATTTGTTTTGAACTTTATATGCTGTGAAAAGAAAAAACAATTCTTAGAACTTCTTATTTCAAAGTTTTAAATGATAAAAGTGGGTGAGTGGCTCTTAACTGCATTTTAAAAATGTTAGAATTCCTAGATTGGAAGAAAAACTGTTACATAAGAGAAGAAGAGAGGAGACTCAGTCCACAGACATGAAAAGGCTTCAGCATGCAAACCATAGCTTGAGTAGCATTGCTGTCAAAACTGCAAGCAAGCACCTCCTGATAAAATAAATTGAAAATGATAGAAGAATCTTATCACAATTCAAGAGGCTCATCTAAACCATCCATCCATCCATCCATTTTCTACTGCTTATTCTTAGGGTCATGGGGGGCTGGAGCCTATCCTAGCAGCTTTGGGGCGAGAGGCGGGGTTCACCCTGGACAGGTCACCAGTCCATCACAGGACCAACACATAGAGACAGACAACCATTCACACTCACAGTCACACCTACGGTCAATTTAGAGTATCAATCAGCCTCGTCCCCTCTTGATGTCTTTGGACTGTGGGAGGAAGCTGGAGTACCAGAGAGAACCCACACAGGAACAGGGAGAACATGGAGACTCACACAGAAAGATCCTGTGATGGAGCCGGGACTGGAACCTGGAACCTTCTTGCTGTGAGGCCACAGTGCTGACCACTGCACCACCGTGCCGCCCTCTCATCTAAACCATTGAGGAAAATAGTTCATCTATTCTAGAAGCACTTCAGCTATGCAGGGGTTTACTTTGTCGAGAGACGCAGCCAAAATTTCAAGTTGAAACTCCCACAATCCCACTGGAATCTACATTACAGTCAGTGACGGAGCAGGAGCAGGGATCAGCCCACAATTTAATGCCTTACCTGCTGGGAGCATATGTGAAGAGCTCATCCTCAAGCTTTCTGACATTTACTTGGATTTATAATGAGCAAATTTTCTAAATTACACAATGGATCTGAACAACTATTATAAAGGTTTACTGGCTATATTTAAAAGTTCCAGTTTTCTTTGAATGTCACGCTCTTGGAGAAAAGAAAAGCAGGGCTTTCCGTTCAGCTGTACCAGTGGATGCCTCCTTCAATAAGAATTCAAAATAAAATCTCAGAAGAAATGTATTTAACTTGTTTATCTTGTCTTTTGTGAGAAAGAGGGAAGTGTCTGATGACCCTACGATGACTCTGCAGAGCATCAACACAAATTCCAGTCTATGCAGAAGGGGTTTGACGGGGGGGTGTCACTGTTTGCACACAAAGAGGCAGGATCTACACTTGCAGTTTATCATTAACAAGTGGTTGCTAATGTTGCGGCACTGCTGCCACTGGCCGTTTATTTCCTGGCAGGAGACAGTCAGTCTCATCAGAAACAGCCAAATGTGCTCTCACGCTACAGCTAAAATAAATTAGAAACAATGTAAGTCAGCTAGCACACTAAAAACAAGTCTATCTCTATGAGAACATACAAACTCCACACAGAAAGAACCCGTGCGTGGGACAGGACTTGAACCTGGAACCTTCTTGCTGTGAGGTAACAGTGCAGACCACTGCACCACCGTGTCACTCTGAAGTGTTTCACACATTTCAAAATTAAATTGATCCCAACATAGACAAAGTTCTTCCATTCACACCAGATTAATAAAAACACTGAAGCAGTACATCGCCATCAGCTGCTCCCACTTGTACAAAACTGGTTTATCCAGAAAAATGTGCAGATGGAACACACCTGATAGTTTTTCTGAAGGCGAATTGGAAATAACTTTTTCTTAAAATGTGGCTTATGCTAGAAAATGCTAGAAGCAAACACACCATGTGTTTGGTGACTATGGCTGCTTTCTACTCAATTTCATCGCTGTTCCTTTCACACTGCAGGACTACAATTGTAAATGTCAAAGCTGTTTGACATTTACATTCATAATGCACTTTATCTCTGGCTGACTACCCAACACTTACATACACTTAGTGTTTGACCAATTTTCTTTATCTCTGACCAGAATTCCTAAAAACAAGAAAGAAAGAAAAAATGCGGTTCCAGCGCAATCCTGTACACGACTACCTTTCAGACATCATATTGCGTGATAAATGTACAGTAACATGAGTTTCAGATTAGCAGAGTCGGTGTAAATATTCACATTCAAGGAAATTTGTTTGCGTTGTGGCTAACAAAAAACAAGAACAACACAACACAAGAAGTAAGTTGTGGGGTATGAATGAGACTGTTAGTTTACAGTATAGATAGTGATTTAAAAAATTAAGTTGCCGTGAGATTATGCACATAGCCATTTTAACTTCCCCTTATGGAGAGGACATGTTTTTTTGTAAGTAAATATTTTTCAGTTCTAATGTTTCTTGTAATGTTTTCCAAACACAAACATGTGCCCAAGAACCCTTGTCTACCTTTCATTGTTCCTCCTGCAAGTGGGTGAGCCCTGGAGTTAAACCAGCACGAGACCATGTTTTAAACACTGTTGGTGGAATTAATTCATAGTTTGCAATAAATGAAGATGGCAGCAGAGCAAACACACAGGTAGGACTTTGTCGATATTGACCTCTGTTGCAAATCCAAAATCGTCATTAGCTGCTGCTATAGTTCTCAGCCAGGTTTTCAGGGCCGAGAGTTAGCGCGATCTAAACCTGTCAAACATCAGGTCTGTGAATATGGACCTTCTTTTTAATTTTTTTTTTCCCAGGACATTACATTTGGACAGTGAAGGATGGACTTCACATTTTGCTTCTTTCTCCAGGCAAAGTTTAATGTGATGAAGATGAATATGATCAAATTCAATTACATTTTTGGCGTCATTACTTATTGCGATCCCGGTGAGATATTTCCCTGAGTGGAACGACAGAGAAGGGCTTTGATAATTTCGATTGCTGTCCATGCTATAGCTCAATGAATGTCATGCACAAATTAAAAACAAACTTCTGATATCCAAATAGTTATGTCTGCGACCATGTGACTAACCTTTTACGTAACTTTTCATTTAGAGGATCAGCTTCCCGGCTAGTATTCCAGGAGCTCACTCAATCACATAACATGTGTAGCACGCTTGGACACAAAAAAGGATTTTCCAGGCGTGTATGGGTTTTATCAACAACTTACTTTCCTCTTTCTGCAAACACAGAAACACAAGCACATCGGTAACTCAGCTGCTTACTGCAGGCTGTCCGTTCAGTGAAAGAAACATAAAATGTCCGTTTCTGCTATAATATTCAAAATAAACCCAGTTATAATGTTCTGCACGCTCACACAGTTTACATTCCAGCAAGCTACAGGTGGACAGACTGTTACTTTTCTGAGCTAATTAACAACGCCAGGCGGCTCATCGTTACAGACGAGCAGGTCGTTACCTATCTTATAAACTCCAGCAAAACTCTCATATTAACGTTACTCACAGTCCCTGCCATGCACACATCACTAAGACATCTGCGTTGCTACTTTTATACATGTTTTCATTACTTTACCTCACCTGCAAACAAAGAAACACAAGCACATCGGTGGCTCAGTTGCTTACAGCCTGCTGTCCGTTTGGTGAATGACACAACCGCCCCTGCCCCACCCATAGGACCCCTCAGGACCCCCAGCTGCCCAAAGTGCCTGTGTGAGCTCCACTCATTGACACTGCACTTTAACCTTTATAAAAATATTACAGGTGAGGCCAGAATAAATGAATCAGAACATTCATGGACAAAATAATAAACTCAAACCAGGAAAAATCCTAAGGAAAAATAATAAATGAGAATGGGGGGTGCCCAGTGTCCATTAATGTAGTCAGTATTACTGAGGGTTCCACAATGATGTGATTTCTTTGAGTCCATTTTAACTTTTTCTTTCAATTCAAATCTCATGAAAACAATGCAAAATTTTGCATGCCCCGATACACACACACACACACACACACACACACACACACACACACACACACACACACACACACACATTGAGTTGTTTGTTTTCACATGTTAAAGCATGTTTAATCAACAATTACACTTCATGGTAATTTCGAAGAAAAAGTACAAAAAGTTACATTCTCATTATAAGCTCATCATTTGATCGACCTGAACATTAGTCATGCTTTGTGGTGATTGAAACCAAGAGCACTGAGTTAGAAAAAAAGCATTTGACCAAGTTATGGATGAGTTTTTAATCAATGTCAGATAGCAACGTGTTCCAGTATTCAGGTTTGGTTACACACAAGGTCGCGCACTGATGTTAAGTCCTCTGCTTGTGTGTGTGTGTGTGTGTGTGTGTGGGTGTGTGTGGGTGTGTGTGGGTGTGTGTTTTTCCTGGACCGTGGGCAGTCATTAAATAATCATCTTGTGTCTGGCTTTGTTAAAATCAGTTATGGAGCGCTTTTTTGTTCCTCGTGACATTTTGATCCCAGCTTTGTCATTAAGTGAGAGGATGTGATGAAATTTACATAGCCCTAATTCTTCAGCCTGCTGACAACATATTTTTTTCCCAGTGACAGCCATCTTTAATATTTAGAAGAGTGCTTTCCAATGCCCTTCAACTGTAACTGTGCCTGCAGTATTAATGTAGACTTAATGGCCAAGGTTCTAGAAACGGGCCACAAATGGAGCTCGGCATTTTTATGCTCGGGTAGAACGGCTGTTTTCCACATGTAGCCATAATAGCCCACATTGCATATTTCATCAGGTGGTGGCTAGTATTAATTGTTTATCAGCTAGTGTCCTTTTGTGTTCTATGCAGTTGATTAATGCATTTCAATGTTCAGTGTGTGTGTTCTTGATGATACGACAGTTTTACCGTTCTGAATTGAGGAAACTTGTCACCCGCAAGACAAGTCATTAAACTTTAATGTTAAAGATTATTGTCGGGTTAAGATAAGGTTAGGAATGGTAAAGTGATGGTTACGGTTAGGGTAAAGCTCTGAGATATTTACTTCAAGTGATGTACTCTGAAGTGGTGGAAACATAATCAGATGTTCCTCGTGTGGGTTCTACAGGAAAAGTCTGTAATGAAGTCCTCTTAATGAAAGCCAAAATAAAAGTCTTTTCCACAAAATCATATAAATCGGATCTTAATTCTTAGTTGATTTTTTTTTTCCTGTGTCAAAACACTTTTAGCTACCAGCAGGGAAAAAAGATCTCACTCAAGGAACATATTGGATACTTATCTTTATCGCTGTTATGCTTAAATATTACCGTTTAAATTGCAGATGATAATCAGTGTGTTTGCTCTCTTGTTCTTTGATTTAGTGCAGCTGGGGGAAAATTAATTCCCGTCAACTGACATTCTCTGTCTCATTGTTTTCTTGTGCTGTTACTGCTATTTCCCCAAGTGACGGCATAAATAAGAGGCTAATCAAGTCGGGAAGACTGTTGTTCTTAAATGGGGGGGAGGGGTGTCCTCATCAAGCTCAGCCACCAGTTGTCATCAGCTTGTCTGATACACTAACCAGGCCTTCAGGCTTCAAAGTGCTTGGTTCTCTCTATCTCTCTGTCTGTCTCTCTTTCCGTCTGTCTCTGCCTCTCGCTGCCTTTGCTGATATCTACCTTCTTTTTGCACCTTCAACTCCTCCACACAACCATGCAGTGACAATGAGGCTGACCTACATATCATCATATGCTTTAGCTTATTAGTGTTCATGTTTGTTTAAATTAAATATAATGTTTTTCAAGGCAGAGGTTCTTGTTTTGATGTGACAGTGTGTAATGTCAGAGGGATCACTCTTAATGATGAACCTGTATCATCCACCCCTGCATCTCCAACACGGAGACACCTCCATGAATTTAAACCCGAGTGCAGGTCTTACCTTCAATTACTGAGTATTTTTCAGGATGAAACAGTTACCTTCAGTGAGTTCAGCAGTCTTCTGAGTTTACTTTCCAACAATTACATGAAGTGGCCATGATTTCAGACAACTCTATAATCTAAAAGAACTGTATGATTCTGTGAGATGAAGAATTTTCTCCAACTTAAATTATTAATAATGAGAGATAAAACTCTCATACAAAGGAATTCACTATTTTTAGGATCATTTTTGAGTCAACTGGAAAGAGTTCTTAATCACAGTTCTTGATGTCTGGACTCCAAAGGCATCAGGGTGCTTAACACCGCAGTTTGACAGCTTCGCATTTGTAAGAAAAGGCTGATCTCTGTCCTCTCTGACCATTTAATTCCCTGAATGGACTCGGGCTAATTGGAGATCCTTATCATGATGGTATGATGCATTCGAATGATGTGGTCCTTCTTACTGGACTGAGAGCAATTGGGGGGAAAATAGGAGAGAATGTCTTGACGGCAATGACTTTACCGTACTTCCTACAAAGATCTGCAGGTTCAAGAAACCATGCAAAGGATTTAAAGAAAACTTTGGGCAGACATTGATTATACGATGTTGGCTTTTTATGCTTTTACTAACCTGCAACCTCTATATTTAAATTAGAGAGCGCTCTGTTATTTCTTTCATTATAATTCTTTTTTTCATACGAACAAGTTTGTTGTTGAACACAGCGAATCCAGTCTTAATGCAGACCAAACACAATTCACAAATCAAGCATTTTAAAGTTGTTTGCTTGTCAGACGGACCTGACAAAGCATGATGTTTAGCACAATTGCTATCATTATATCATTACCTCAACATTGTGTTTGATCTGTTTATTCTAGGACAAATCAAAGCAAAATCCAAACTGAAAGTCTATCCATCATCCGCTTGCTGGAGACGGCTATGAAAGTCAGTCAGCTGTATGAGCTTCCAGCTCCTGTAATACACACAGACAGACAGTGATTGGCTGTTCAACATGTCAGAGATTTCCATGAATGGGAGAGCAACAACACGGTAATTTCAGGTTAATAAAAGGAGTTAAAGAAACATGTATCATGCTGCACGTAATTCCCTGCTCCTGTCCTGTGGGTTGCGAACAATGTGGTAACACAATCCTGTGATGTGTGTAGCTACTCATAATGTAATAACGGCTCATAATGTAATAACGGCTCATAATGTAATAACGGCTCATAATGTAACAATGGCTTATACTGTGTGAAAAGTGTTGCATTATCACCATTTTTTAACCTTGGCCATTCCTGCAGGGTTAAAGGTCATGCTTTCACCTCTGTGATTGTCTGTCTGTAGGGAAGCAGGATCACAACATTTCTGCAAAACTTCTGGTGGAGCATGAAGTCCATAACGGCCACACCTGCACACTGACTACTTAAAATTCACTGACACAACACAGGCAGAGGCCTGTAACAGGGTGGATTAGGGAACAGGGAGTGGGACTGTACTGCAGTTCATGTAGTTTAAGAGCATTTTCCATCCATCCATCCATCCATCCATCCATCCATTTTCTTCTGCTTATCCTGTTTAGGTTCTTGGGGGGGGGCTGGAGTCTATCCCAGCTTTCTTACTTTGGACTGTGGGAGGAAGCTGCAGTACCAGAGAGAACCCACACAGGGAGAACATGCAGACTCCACACAGAAAGATCCTGTGCCGGAGCCGGGGCTTGAACCCAGAACCTTCTTGCTGTGCTCTTGTTACATTATGAGCTGTTACGTATTACATTATGAGTCGCTACAACAAGTCACTGCAGGACTCCAGACTCTCCTGTTTAATTGAAGTTGTATGTCACTTCTGTTGAGCTTAATGCCTCTGAACTACTTGTTAAGGTTAAGAGAAAACATCATGGTGTCAGTTGAATTTTCAACCTTCAGCTTCTTTCAACTTCTCTCCAGTGAGACTGTCCCCGGGCACTCTTCTTTTGTTTTGTTGTGAAGCATTTGAAAACCCAAATTTTAAGATATGTAGGACCACACATGAATGATCATACAATGTGTTGAAGTTTTTACTTGGGGTGCAGGTTAGGGGTTGGAGCGTCCAGCTTCACCACGAGCTGTCACCAGGGGTATAGTGGTATTTGCATGAGTACTGAAGTGTGCATTTGACTCGTATGGCTGTACGTGCATGGTTTACGTGTGGTTCCCTTCAGGGCCAGTTCTCTGTAAGCCAACTAAGCTGCTGCTTAAGGCCCTGTGGCCACGGGGGTTTACAAAGAACCAAGCAGTCATAAGACAGCATCGCATTAAACTGCTTTAGGCTATTTCCTCTCTGTTGGGTGGCAATAGTATCTTTTCTTTGTGTTGACTGGACAGGAGTGAGGAGAGCAAGCACAAGAGTGAGAGCAAACACGAAGGCAAGCGAGGGAGCGCTTGTTCAAGAGTGTGTTCAACAGCAATACACGTTCAAGTGTGTGAGTGTGACTGTGTGTATGTGTGTCAGTCACAAAAAAACCTAACTTCATTTTGCAATGTCCTCAGTGTTTTTCTTTTATGGTAAAAAGTTCCTGGAAGCTCATGGTTGTGATGTTTCCAGCCCTGTTTGGAGTGACAATTGCTCAGAACTTCAGTTACTTTTAAGAGTTCTCTCTGTGTATTGTAAGTTTTACTAATACTAACAGAAAATTCACTGTGCTGCTATCATACACCTTTAACTGCTTTTTGACTGCTGCCACAAGGAGATTTTAAGGGGGGGGGGGGGGGTGGTATTTACTTTCATCTTACCTGAATCAGCCAATGCTACCTTCAATGTAAAGAAACTATGCTTTTGAATAATCTCTCACAAATGACATACACTCTTATAATCAAGCCTTCAAGCACTCACAAATTTATAATCGAATTTCAACCAGATGATGCAAATCGCAAATATTCTATGATCCTCTGTTGAAAGAAAAAAAGTACTGCAGTGAAGCGCTACAACTGCGGCTGTCACTAGATCCTACACACTGCACTGGAGTAGACACTTATAATGGTAAGCTCAGTTTAAAGTACCTGGTGGACATTAATTCTCTTGAGCATGGATCTGCACAACAATAGAGCCTTATTCACCAAATACAAGTTACCATGACACCCCCTTAACCAGAATGAGTAGCCTGTGTGATGACAATGGTAATATGTTGCCTGGCTTTGAACGCACTAAATCCAAAGTTGATAAACACTTATGTTAGCACTCCTGTGATTCAACACAGTCTAATCTACTAAGTTTGATAAGTGAAGGGCAAAACCACCCTCATGCATTTTCATCAGCAGCCCCTGGACAAGGTTCTCACACACATTTCAATACCACAGAGAGCCCTTACACAACAGATAGGCAGACTGTAGCTGTATTGTACATCCCACAGCAGCCATTATTGGAAAGAGGTTGCGAGGGTGTCTTGTTGAGGAGACAGTTAAACAGTTTAATGAGAACTTGGATACTTGCTTAAAAAATTTACGGTACAGGATGAATTGAGCGTGGCCATCGATAAACAAGCCTCAGCAAAAACTAAGTGGACACCTAAATTTGGATTAAGAAGATATACCTGTGTATGTGTGTGTGTGTGTGTGTGTGTGTATGTGTGTGTGTGTGTGTGTGTGTGTGTGTGTGTGTGTGTGTGTGTGTGTGTGTGTGTGTGGGCCAGCACAGCACTTCAACAGATCTCTGTAATAGGGGTCAATATCTTGACTCGCTACGGAGGGCTTGTCTGGACTCTCCCATGTGTTGTCTGTCTCAGCAGCCTTTCCCCTGCAGCAGGGAATACAGGCGATAAACACTGTCAGACAGGAACATGACAATATACCCTGGATCAAACACACAAATGTGTTTTAAGGAAGTCAGAAACCAGCCAACCATGTATGAAGTTGAGTGGGTATAACTTTCGCATGAAGGTTGTTTCAAGGAAGCTTGTTAAGCTCAGAAAATGCATCCCAAATCATTTGCCTCCAATTTCTTCCCAGTCCTTTCTTAAAACACTCTCGGGATTGTTTGAGAGATTCTGGTTCCCTTTTGAGCAAGTAAATAATGCACTCAAAAAAAAGAAACACAAACTGAATGATGATCTGGATGCAAATGTGAAAATAAGGAAAAGGATCGGGAAATAAGAACAATAATTATGCTATTAAAGTCTGCAGAGATCATGTCAGAAGTGCTGGGGTGCAGAGTCACACATGGTTACTGGTATATAATCAGCATGTGATTATTCACCTTTCTTGTCATTAAAACAGGAGAGGAGCAGACGCTTATTATGCTCATCGTTTATCCTCGATCAGCCGTGATTGAAAAAACATTGCTGCTGTATTCCGCTTAGATACATTAAAATAATCAACATAACAAGCTCATGAAGTCCATGAATTCCTTGTTAAGTCATGTTGGCTGCAAAAACACAAGCAGATGACCTTTTAATGTTGTTTTTTCTGAATGAAGTTTGGCACAGGCATGCAGTTTCGATCTCCCCCATCAGTCGCTGCCATCACATCTCTCTTGGTTGTGTTCTCACCTGCATCCTCTGTGTGTCCGCGTAAATTCTCCCTCAATGTCCTCATTCTGTAAATGGACAACATCATAATTTTCAACAAAAATGAAAACCTCAGAAACATAGTCGAGAACTGCATTAGCACTAAAAGGCTTAAACATACAGTAAATGTGTCCTTTCTGGCCAGACACAACATGGCAGACATTATGGAAAGTGACAATGGGACACTATGGGAAGTGGATGTAAAGATTCAAGATATTCAAGATAATCAAAGCTGAAAACATAATTCTTATTTTTAGGTGATTTTATATCAATATATTTATGAATATTCAATAAATTCTAAAAGATCCCTCGAACTACTACACACTGCTCCTTTAAAGAGAGAAGGCCCTTCCACAGGTAGGATGAACTGCCGGCTCTGGATAAACCAACATGTCCCTGATTACAAAATACTGTTCTGCAAAATGAGCTACAGGATTACTTAGACCTTGGGAAGAGGATCCACATCCAACAAGTACCTTCCCATAAAAAAGTGGATAGGAACACAAAGGACCATGTTACTCTGACTGAGTAACTGAGTCATTTTTATCTGGCAGGATGAAAGGCCTGGTTATTATTCACTCTGTTTTAGCATCAACAACAGGCTATGGTTTGGCTTAGTCTGCAAGCTAATTCACTTTGAATGCACCATACTAAGTTAAGGGTTCATTTATATTTTCTTAGATTCTGTGGAGGGATTCCTAAGCGCAGAGACCAGTTTGGAGGAATTTTGGAGGAATGGTAATTCAATCACAGAACTGTTAGCCTTATTGTCCATGCATTGAAACTGCAGCCAGGGAGAGCAGCCAGTGCTAAAATAATGAAAGCGGTGAACTTTAGAGACAAGAAGCATTGTTTTCTGACCTTCCCTGCTGGTATTATTTGGAGCCTTAACTTTCCCTGCACACTCATCTTAATGCAAAGTAGCAGACTCACTGAGTGACTGACCAGATCACCTTGCGTCACCTTATATTTCCTGCCTTTATCGATTATCTCAAGATTGACTGATACATGAAGACATGTGATTTGTAGTAAGTATGATTGTCCCTTTAGCACAATGAGCAGAATGTTATCTGGAACATCATAAGTGCTTAGTAAGACCCCAAAAAATGCCTGACTGCCCAGACAGAACAGTGGCCTCCCTTCCAAATTGCATTCAGGTGCAAACCAGTCCAGTACACATACAAGGTCACAGTCCTATTGAGCTACACTGATATTGTCGTCAACAAAGTCAGTAATGCCACTGTAAATTCACTAATCTAGACAATCTCCAGACTGAGGCTGTGCTGTAACATCTTGTCCAGGCAATAACAAGAGGGAGAGGTAACAGAGAAGAACCTGTGAGCAGTAGATTTTCATCGTATATGCATCGCTTTATGGAAAATATCTTGATGAACTATCTTCCCACCATACAACTTATCAACTTATCTGAAAATGCTTTCATAATGATATTAATATGCTTCAAGCAGTAGCTTTGAACATCTTTTGTTTTACTATTTGCAGCTGTTTATTTTGTCTTTGATTGAAGTTATTTATTCATTTATCTGTACTTTTATAGTTTGCTGTATTTGTGAAGTTGAAGAGTAAATCCTCAACTATGGTTATCTATGGTTATTCTGCCATATATATATATGTGTGTGTGTGTATGTGTGTGTGTGTTTGTGTGTATGTATATATATATATATATATATATATATATATATATATATATATATATATATATACTGTATATATATACACACATACACACATACATATGTATATATTTATATGTGTGAGTGTGTGTGTGTATGTGTGTACACATACATGCATGCACCCTGATATTCATTTGATATTGCTGTTTGGAATTAAAAAAAAATTTTTCTCATCTTCTGGCTGGAAAATAAATTTTAGATGTTCCTCCATTCTGGTTGCCTGGAATAATTGTAACCATTTTCATATTCTTATTTTAATAGAAGTATTCCTGTGAGGAAGAGTTGAGTGGGGTACATTTCATAGTTTATGTCCATGCATTCGGTATTTTCATTCACAAACACTTCTGATTAACATAGAACGAATATTAAAGTCTAGAGTCCGTGCATGAAAATCCCAAAGGATCAGCATTTACCAAAATATTCAAACCAGCCTGTCAGACAGCCATAATTGTGTTATGATAAAAATCACTAAGATCACATTTTTTCCATTCTGAACATGAACAGAAGCTACTGACCCAAATCTCCATGAATTTATGTGTTGCACAGATGCCATATGATTGGCCTATTAGATAATGTCATGAATAAGTCAATAATAAAGTGCTCCGTATCTGGCACTGATAAATAGATGCAGTATTCTACTAATCTCAGTGGAATATTGTGGTGATGAAGCTATAAAGTTACTTAAATCATTAAACAAACAAGACAAGGACAGTCAAGGAGTTTCTTCTATGAATAACACGAACTGAGCAGAAACATGAACGATTCTTTAACTATATTAATATTTCTACTCATCGGGTCCAGGATGAGACTTTACATGCAAGATGCCCGTAATTTTTATGATTTATACCCAAACGTGTGCCAGCTGCTCTGGTTTCCTCTCCAGTATCAGGTGAAATTTAAGATGGTGTCGGGGACATAAAAACAGCAAGTTGTAGTCGCCAATCCAGGAAAAAAAAGAATCACTCCTTTTTCCATTGCGTCCACAGAACGTACCCTCTCAAAATCATGGTTGCCAAGGTAACAATTCAAACAAACAACTTAGCCTGCTGACCAAAAGTGTAATATAATGGGCTGTCCTCAATTTTTGTGAGATGATTTTGAAAAAGCAACAAAATACATCAATTTGAGTGAATGTGCTCACTCAAGTTTAAAAGCCTTACAGCAATCAAGCAGGCAGGAAGTCCATGTAGGGAGGGGGCTCTCTGCATCTGCAACAAATTGTGACCATGAGTCCTCTGCAACCAAATGTTACAGTGAAGGTGTAGCTGGTTAAAGCCAATGGCCTTAACAGCCCAAGGCTTCTTTATATTAACATAACTTAAACTTATGTATAAAATAAATTACCCCGTAAGTGTGTTATGATGCCTTTATTTAGTCTGCATACAAATCCAATTCTGACTGCCTGAGAGCAGATGAAGTCTGGTGCTCCCTTCGTGAACTCTGGTGCCCTCTCAGGGGGAGGTTGGGAACCACTGATGATGAAGATTAGCGGAAAATTGCATGAATTCCATTTCCACGCAGAGACTGTGGCCGTGTGCTGGACACACACTAATACGGACAAACACACACAGAGGCATGTTACAGTCTGCAGAGCAACACTGACGAGGAGCCTCTTTGTTTCCCATCTGTCTCTTTTTTTCAGTCCACTGAGCTGTTCTGTCTCTTCTTCTGGTGGATCTTATTCAATATTAATTGATATGTAACTGCCTTTGCCACAAAAACATAAACATGTGTTGATGGAACACAATTTTGTATTTCCTGTGTTATGACAGCTGGGAGACCTTGGCACAACTAAAACCTTCCATATATTTAGCACTGGCCGCACCATGTTTTCCCGATATGATGTCAGAGTTGAATAACTTTTTGTGGTCGGTTGTGATAAACGTGACAGGGAGTTGTGTTAAAATGTAAGAATTATATGTTTTCAAATTGGTAAGGGCTTTAGGGCTAACATCTACTAACTTAATCAAAGATATGCCCTTGCATCAACCCATTAAACTTTAACAAAAACATTTTTACTTTAACATGAGTATTTTTATTCAAAGAAATTGATGCCACAAGGCAACAAGTATAATGTTAAGTTATCATGTGCATAATATAAACTCAAGCCATAAATTCAATCCGGGCAGTGAGTTAAAAAAAAAAAAAAACACTTGTTTTTTCACATTTACAAATCCCCTGCATGGGAGAGTAACATTTAATTTAAAATGTCATGCTTTGCCTTTTAGGGCTATGCTGTTATTGGATGAATTGATTGGTGTTGATCATGACTGATGTTCATTTTTTAACTAATGCTGTGTTCAGTTTAACATTTGGGAGCGAGACGTGATCACCATATAAAACAGTACCTTTGTGTCTTTCTTCTTTATTTCTGCATTTTTGATGAACATTGATTGGAACTTCAGTAACCTTTGGATTCTGGTTTGTTTTTTAATCCATCACCGCTGTGTGCCCCAGACACTCTAAGCCACATTAATAACTAGACTGTTACTCCAGTTGAATCCAATTACACCTGTGTCTGAAATCCCCTACATGCACAAATCCATGTTTTAGGCTGCTGCCCAAGTAAAAAATTCTATTTGAAACGGTCAGCATGAATGACAGACGTAATGATGCCTTCGCTAAATGACCAAAAATGATCATTAAATGACCCATCCATGATTGCAGATGGACTATTTTTCAATATAGTCAGTGATTTTTTATGATTTAGGAGCAGCCTCTGCTCTCAAAGACAAGCAGTAGTTACCAGAGGGTTCCAGCAGGGGGAGCACAGACATTTTTTTCAAATAAAACTATAACCAAAAACTGTCCAAAAAAACCATCTGTTTAAAAACTCTAAATGGTATTGTATGATATAATCCGCATCTTCTTTATTCACTTGTCAGCTCAGTAATACAGAAGCCCTTTTGATACATTTGAGCTAAAGACAAACTATAACACTTGGCCTCGAGCGCAACCAGCTGGTGGATCCGGTTGAGCCAATTCATCGACGCTTGTTCACCCTTAGCTGGGTGCAGTAGCACTTTGAGCTTGAAGGAAATGTGCCCTTGCTATGGTCATACAGGCATATTTAGATGACTTACCTCCTTCTCCATTAACAGTGCAGTCATCGTCATAATGGTACTGCCAAAATGAAATACCACAGGGTTAATGGTCAAAAAGAAAGAGCTATAGTAGAATAATAGTGCATTAGTGAGCGAGACATGTAATGCATAACTGCTGCAGTTTCACATTGTTTATATCATGTCAGGTTCCGTGTTGATGGACGCATTCACGTAAAAATTATACACAGTCAAAAATCAGGGTACAGTGAGAACTGGCTTGTTTGAATTTTGCTTTTATGTATACTTTTCTGCTGCAGTGTTCCAGCAGAAATCACAGGTGTTTTCATCGTACAGTGAGTTTAGAGAACAATAGATCTGCATTAGTTTGGATGATTGTTTAACAGAAGACATAATCTGAGCAAAGCCGGTGTTGTGATTCTTTTCCAGTGGGTACTCCTCCTTTCAGGGCTTCTACATTTGGAGCTAATTTACAGATGTGTAATGAGTTTATAGCACTCACTATTGTCTCTAATCTTGTTGTGGGTTGATAGATAAAATAAATATACTAACCTCTCTGATAATACAACAACACTATTATGCCCATTGATTCCTAAAGGGTTCTCTTGTGAAGCACTTTTAAAAGTGATTAAACTTGACACATTTTATTTGAGAATCTTATTACGGCAGATTTTTAGTTTCCATGGCATACATGTGACCATGAATGAAAGCTGAGACAGATGATCACTGGATGTGAGCCCTCAGCAAGGAGGAAATGATAAAGCAGGGCTGGTTTTACTGCTGGGAGAGCTTGGTTGTGGCTGTCCAATGTGCTGGAATTCAACTCACTTGCATTTTTTTGTTTCTCATACACATGGTCACCACCTAATTTCTGCCAACACTGAATAAGCCAAAATGTAATTCAGTTCATCAGTTAATCCCAGTTTGTCAGTGCCAGGCTGGTCATGAGACCTTGTTCATGACATCATCACTCGTCATGGTTCTTACACCTTTGAACGTGACGAGAGCAGGTCATGATCATGACTGAATGGGGGGAAAAAAGGTGAGCACGAGGGCTATAGAAATAAAGCAATCCAGAAAGTGTGTTTGTTGTGTTATTTATGTGTACGTGGCCCAGGAAGAAATAACAAAATGAGATAATAAGTATCAATGCAGAGTGAGCGTAGCAGACCAGACGGTGCCCTCCCAAAAAATGCTACTCACGTCAACCACATATTCATTTATTAACAGGTATGGAGGAGCTGCTGGACACGAGAGCTTTCTCAGGAAGTGTTATTCAAGGATAACACTAACTGATAGAACTTTAAAAGGTTTGAATTTTTAACTTTCAACCCAAGCCCAACTTTTAATGTAGGTGATCGAGGCTCTCCACTTCTGTAAATTACGACAGCATTTATCAACTTTCAGGCTCTACAGGAGGTGGTTTAAAGTCAGAAGCTGTCAAGCACGGGCTCTGTGGTGTTGTCCACCAGCGTTTTGCTGAAAGGCCAGTGGGTGCAGAGTCACAGTAGGTGGCAAGCTTTTAAAAACACTTAAAACAGCGAGCAAACTTTATGTCTTGTTAAGTTCTGCACAATATTGCAATGTAAAGGACCGGAGACGTGCAGTTGGAGCCGACGGTGACTTATTTCACATTTGAATGTCAAACAATTTTGGCCTACACTCAAGGTCAAACATTCACATGACTCGGGTAACATATTCCTGTCCTGTCTCTTTTCTTTTATCTGAGTTTAATCTGCCAACTGGTCTGCGCAGAGGAACTAATGTCTGTCACACTTAAATGTGTTTCTTGGGGCATTTTCTTATGCTAGTGGCACATTTCTCAGCATCCAATTGATCAAAGCATTTGACAGCACTACTGTTAGCTCATGTTTCATGATTTGACATAGGATTTCCTCATTTTGTCCAACTGATTTAGAACAAATGTTTCAAACATTTTGTGTGTCAGGCCTATTGTCTACCAAGTAGGCGGTACAAAGCAACTTCTATCAAAACAACATGAATGGTGAAGCGTGCCTTCAACCATCTTTAGACATCTGCCTCCGGGTTTGAGAATTGTTTTCTTTTTCACATCAAATTAAGCTCATATCTTGCCCATGGTGAGTAGAGTTTGATGGAATTAAGTGTTTCTTCTGCCAAGATTCACTTAGATGTGATTGGTAATGGTGCGTGCGTTCCATAAGCACAAGACTTCTCATTGTTAGTGCTCTTCTTTGTGACATAAATGATGAAACTCTGGCTGAATAATATGTTGATCTTAATAAAGCATGCAAAGATAGTTGTCAAAGACTCAAATGAATGTCTTAGAGTTTAGTTCTGAACTAATATGATGGCTGCCAGCAGGAGTGTGCACCAGGGAAGTCTAATTTGGGGGCTGTGTGAGTTGCTGCCAACATGCTACCAATCGTCCATTTCTAATATTTCTGCCATGGAGGTTAAGTGATCAATTCCATGTTAGTTGGTCTGTTTAGGGGATTATGAACAACTATGAGGCATATTTTCAACAGTCTTGGTGTAGCGTTGGCGCTCAGGCCAAGGAGGAACCCATATAGTTTTACGGCAGATTAACGTTGCAAAAAATTACGGTTTTACATCGGCTTTGGCTGACATCTTTAGCCTTCAAGTGCCTGTCCGTCAAAACTAAATTTCTCATGAAATATTCTTCATAGGAAGGTCAAGCATATGACATGGAACGTCACAGCATGATCTTTATGATGATGCTATTTGCGTGTCTGCGTAATAAAAATCGATAAAGGTGGTTTCGAATTTGCATCTAATTTATTTACCTCTGCCAAGGACGTAATATGATTCCTGCTGTTGATTTGTCCGTCTGTTAGCATTTGTGGAGGGATTCTGATGAGCTCTACTTCATGTATGTATTGATACAGGTTATTACTATAAGAGACAGATGATCAGTCTCAATTACGTGTCTGTATTTGAAACGAGTAACTTTTCTGCAGTTCTCTGTTGGATGATGTGAAGCGGGCCTGCAGAGAGGTCACGTCAACATGATCAGAGAGGTGACACCTGTCCTTCCAGTGATCTCTAACGCTTCTCTGAGATTAAATATGGTCCTGTCTGGTGCTTTACAGTATAAAGAGAGCAGCTGCACTGATCTTGTTAAGAGCCAGGGGAACCGACAAGTACATAAAGAGTGATTTAGTTCCAGTGAAGTACACAGCAATCTTTGGGGTGAAGAACTGAGTGTGTGCGCACGTGTGCGTTGGAGAGCAAAGGGTCAGGGTCACATTCCAAATCACAGCGGACCCAGAGGGAACCAACTGAGCCTGTTAGAAATAGTGCAGAAACAAGCTTAGCCCATTTTTAATAGTCCCTCTCTCTCCATCATTCCCTTCCCAGACCAGTCCTCTGTAACAGAAGGCTGCTGTTTTGAAGGGTAAAATACTGTCAATAAACTGACATTGAATAAAGTCCTCATAGTGTTTTAAGACTTGATACTAAAGCATTTTAAATGTGCAGTAAATATATTCTGGCACTTGTGTAAAGGAATTTTAATACACATATAAATCATCCAAGGTAACCTCTGTTTAAAAGAGTAGCAATAAATGTTGCAACAGATTTGAACATTTATTTATCTGATACAGACATATTTGAGAAAATGAACAGATGATGTAGACAAAAGAGTGTGCTTCCTCTTGAAATTGTCCTTAACTACAGTACAATATACATATGACAAATTAACATGCAGTAAAACTGACAGCTTCAAGTTATGTCTGTTTCTTGATGCTTTGAATAATAATTTTACACAACATTACAGCAGGTATTTACAATTCAAAGACTGAGGGTGCATTTTTAACTCCATCAATTAAGGAAATAGCAGCAGAGATGCCAGATACTCCACTGAAGCAAATCTTTTGCAGGCGGAGATGTACCATGTGTTGTATTGTGACACAAGCTGCACTTGCTTCCCAATGGGAAATTGTTTTGATGTTTTCCATAACTGTCACTCTTCTGCTTCATCAGGATCCCTCAAAAATAAAATGTTTTGACAGGTAAACATGCACACCTTGACTGAGGCACATCACACAAGAAGACTGCCAGAGTTTCCTTTATTGCTAATGGCAATGAAGGAAGTTTTACTGTCAAGCATTGGTGAGAACTGGATACATTTTCTTAGAGTTTCTCCAACACTTCAGTGAAGCAACACCAAGTTCTATCACAGACCCAGATTTCACGACAAAGGTGTAGTGTGAAAGTAGACTAAACCCATCCACCTCTGTAATGCTCGTGCGACATTTGTTTCTCTGGAGAAACAGCACAGTCCTGGAAGCACACATTGCCTACACAGTTAGACTACTTGGGAGAAGACCACAGGCACAGTTTGCATTGGCTGCAGCCCAAAAAAATTAAAGTTATTACTGACCTTCAAATGAAGTTATACACAATGTAAGGAGGGGTAAAGAAAAGGTGCACTATTCCAGGCTTCTTCTCAGAAGAATTCCACCATCTCAGACTCTGAAAGACCCTGCTCTTTAATAACGTATAGACATTAAAAAAAAGAATATATGGAAATGCTACTGACTTGTTAGCCCACGATCAGCAGAGCTGCAAGGGTGTCATGTTGTTAGCGTCACGGTTGCTGCCAGCAACACTGCTAGTTTCTTACCAACAAGCTGAAAAAGCTCATCTTTGTAGAAGTGGGGAATGGCAAAGATGAAAGCTGAGGCTTCGTTAATTATTTCATACCAATTGGTTGAAGTGATGGGACCTTTACAGGTGGGCGTCAAACCAACACATGCTCAGTCAAAGCTTTGATTTAATTTGCGGAGGACAGTGGACAGAGTCATCTGTCTGGGTTTAATGTATAAACATAATGTCTCCATGAGGCATCTTATAATAATTAGCACTTAGAGTAGTAGCCAGCTAATCTGAATCAACCAGGAAGGTGCATCTGCAGCTGCAAACTGCTTAGTCTGACAGAAACTAGGATTAAGTCGACAGATGTCTCTCGAACTTTGACATATTACTCAAAGATGGTAACTGGTTTTTTTCTCATTATTGTGGGGAGCAGATGACTAAGTGGAGCACTGTGATAAAGTCAAAAATGTGAAATAAAATACCCCAGTTCAAAAAATTGCCCTCTGTAGTTCCCCTCCTGAAAATCCAGGTTTCAACATGGATCCTATAGGACAAGTGGACGTTATTCCTGTCACTCTGATGGTCAGTGAAACATCGCCCGCTATATCTGTTTGTGATGTCACCCACTCTTGCCTCTGAACATTCCGTGACAATTAAATGTCCAATCTCCCAATTCTAATCGAAAAAACAACAATTAATGCATCTGTGTCGTGATTTTGGATCTGTGTCAACATTAACAGCTCATTTTTCAATCCTCCACCAAGTTACATTGAACCGGTACAGTGGAGGTTTTGTGCAATCCAGAATGTGAGCGAAAACAGGTACAATATCATTTATATTGCTTCACAAGTTGCAAGTGGTATTTTGAAAGAAGTTGACTTTTGTATATGACAGGAAAAATAACAAAGGTATGAGCACTCTTTCCTTTTGTGGGAGGAAAAAAAGGCGTGCGTAGGCAGGACCGGACTGGAAGTCAGAAGCCTGTTTGTGACAGCTGACAGCTCACTGTCTGTGGCAGGGATGCGGTATGTTGAGGTGATGGAAACAAAAAGACACAAAAAACACGAAGAGCGTTAAGGGGCATCATAATAGTGAGATGTGTGTCGGCGATAAAGTGTCAGAGGGTTGAGAGGGCTGTGAATGGAAACACTGGCCCTGCTTGTCTTGTGATTTCTGCAGACTCCCTAAGCACTTTGTGTTTTTTCCGGAAGCTTCAGTTTCCCCCTGCTGCCAGTACAAGACGTCCTCTCTGCGGCCATCGTTGCTAACAGACGCCATCAGTCACAGTGGCTCAGAAACCACTTGCGTCCAATCTCACCACTGCTGTGAAGGCAACTGCTCAAGCATGTCTCACAAATCTGCTCCTCCGTGTGCTCTGCAAGCAAAGACATATATTTACACACTGTCACAACAACACACATGTACACAAAGAGACAAATGCACAGAGAATTCTTCCCTCACTTTGCCAGGACCAAATGCATTCCTACTTTGTCACTGTCCTGCTTTTTATATCCCTCCCTGTATGCAGTTGGCTATAGGATTTACACTGACAGAATCCACCTCATGTCCTCCATGTTTCCTGGGTTTGCAGTCTTCATCTGAGCATTAAAGTCTCATATGCCACAGATCCTCTATTGGGCAGCGATAAGTCCATGGATCATTTTGTAAAGGTCTAATTTTGTCAAGTGTTTACTGGTTTGGTTGTGGTGGGGAAAAAAATGGTTCTTATTGTCAGATTTCTGTTATTTAAACAGGGGTCACAAGCTGCACTGCTCTTTGTCTGGAGACAATTTATCCAAGACTTTCCTCTAACTAAGGACTTTCTCTCACTTGATAAAGAAACTGAGTTGAGGGTGATGGTTGGATGTACTCCAAGTTTTATGTTAATGGTGTCACTTTTATGCACACTCTATTTTATGTGATCTCCTATGGTTGGTTTAAACAGATGTGTATTTCATTATGTTTTTTGTGTCTCACATCCGAGTCTGAACGCTGTCTTTGTTTCACCTGGTTAATGTGGTGCTCCATCAGTTAGAATAAAATGGGTTTGGTTCATATTACAGTATTAAGTTGTCAACAGCACAACATACGGTTATGGTAGAAAAATGCCTCAGCAGAGAATGACCATGTTAACAACGGTATAAATCTTGTGAATGTTGATCAGCCAATAACACTAATGAGTTTGGGGAAAAGTGGAAACAAACACAGGCTGCAGTTTAAAGTAAAAGTTCACCCTGAAAAGAAAAAGACATAATGTTTTTCCTTTTGCTAGTAATTCTATACATCCATCATCATCATCATCAGAATTGGTAAAAGGGCAAATAAAACATAAAATACTGAAGATGTTGTGTGGCTGAAATAACGGCTCGCACCTAAACCAGAGGATAATTTTGAGTAACCAGGGATTCATTTCTGAAATGATCTACAACTGTCGTGTTTTTCAAATGTGTTTGTTTTTTGGTGTCTGAATTGGTTCCTTTGTATCTGAGAGAAGGCTAACAATCTCCACGGCCAATACCACCAACATTCAATAACCCGCACAAAAGCGATCTTGAAGGATTAATAGCAACACAGTAGAAAACAGGCTGCGCCGGGCTGAGTGTCGCAACATAGGAGACACTCGTTCCAGCAAGGAGGCCCAAACCCCTGGCAGATGGAGCTTCTTGTCAGAGGTGACAAGATCTCAGTGCATCCTTATGGATCGTTGGTAGTGGAGCTGTGACCATTTTTCCCTGCGAGGGTGTATGACATCGGAAGCACCTGAAGCTGTCTGTAAATTTGTTCACCTGTCTCGTCTTCCCATCCGTCTGTTTTTTCGATCCTTTCACTCGGAGTTTACACCTAGCTGAGCCATTTCATTTGGTTCCTCCTCTATGCAGCTGCCATACTTCTAAATGTAACATTCACAGTACTTATATTACCATTCTACATTCAGCTAAATGCACATTCCCCTGCCACACAAGCCTTCACCACACTGATCAACTTGACCTCAGCTTCCCTAATGAACACAAATGCGGAAGTTAACCCCATTACCTCTTCCACTCCTCCCATATACTCTAATTGACAAACTGACTAATATCCATAAGCACTTGTGGTGTCAGTGGACCTGACCTTCGATTTCAAAGCCAACCATGTGTCTGAAAATAAGTATTAGCCAGCACAACAATAGAGGCTACACATTAATCAGCATGCCATTATACATGCAGAGGGAAGTATCCATATTAACAAAGGTTGCTTCAAGTTTTATTCGGTAATAATTGTACCCATATATTTCCGTCTGATGCTTTAAAGCTTTTTCATTAATTATTCATTGATTTTGTATCATTACCTGTGGATGTTTTTTAACTGAAACTGTAGGAAAAAACATGCATTTGTAGCGAATACAAAAATCTTGCATATGACCTTCACCCAGAAACACAATATCATTTCAATAATAAACCAACACCCTCGATTCATTTTGTATTCTTTTCCCTCTGTGCTCACAGCTTGTTGAGTATACAGTAGATATAAAGTGATATACATGCACTATATAAATCTTAGAGCCTGTTTTACATGCCTATGACAATCTCAGGCCTCATCACAGCTACGCCTGTTGAACTCATCTCTCTCTACCTCTCTTTCTCACTCTTTCTCTCTCCCTCTCAGCTGCTATTATTTATTCAGTTTGTTTGGTGGGGCTCAGTAGGCGCAGCAGCCCCAGCCTGGCAGACCTATTGAACTGTGGCATAATAGATGTAATACATCAATGCGTTTGAGCTGAGAGCCTTTAATTAGGCCTTCCTGCTCGTTTCATCAATTCCCCAATGCCCTCCCGGGATTTGGGGGAGGGGTGGTGGTGATACAGACAAGCCTTCTGCACTGCATGTGAATCATTGCACCTCTACCTCCTCAACTGATTCCTTCGCCTCCTCAGTAGGTTCTTTGTCCCTGAAATCACCAGCCTGAATCCTTTTCTCCGCCCAGCTCACTGCCACTCATGTCTGCTGGGTCAGACAACATAAAATGCTAATCCTAACCTGGATGTCAATAATTAAAAATACACCGCCCCTGCACACACACCCTTTTAGGATTTCAAAAGAGGGTGTTTTTCATTCAAAACCAGCAAGGTTGACTACTATTAAATGATTCTGGGTAGTTTTATGCATTTCCGTGCGTAGGTTTGAGTACGTGTGCGGTCATGACCTTGATCCCCAGGTGCTTTTGAAATGTGTCATGTATAATAAACGCAATGCAGGACCCAGTAGTGACCAGCGGCACAACTGCAAACACAGACCAATCTCCTGCTGATTTTGCCATTTTCTGTTTACCATTTGCAGCCGTACGCATTTCACATGAATCACAGCAACAACATCTGACATTTACCACAAGTTCAAATATGATCACACCAGACCACATAACTGAGGGCCACCAGCGCTGGAGGCGGAGGCTGATCTGAGCAAGCATGAAGGGAGGACGGCTGCTCTTCATCTCTCCGTGACTGCAAGTGTGTTCATACATACTGTAGACACAGAGACGTGTGTGTTAGGTTCAGATATCAATAGAATCTTACAGACTGCATTCATGAGTTTATCAAAGATGACGTTATCACTTTGAAAAGGGGGCATGAGTGTGCAGGCCTGCATTTATGTTAATTTAAAGTGCTGCACATTTTTACAAGACAAATATTTCCGAAACTTTTGAGAGCTAGTTGATCTTTTGCTAAAAACAAAATCATCCACAAGTAAAAATCATATTGTAGTTCTGTAGTTAACAAAGCAAGTCTTTGGTAAGAGGAAATTAATGTCCTAACACAGGTCGTAAAAGCTTTTTTCGAGATTACTTAACTTATCCCACAGCACAATTTTTGAATCGATACACAATTTACAGAAATGAATTGAATCACCTTTTAAGGTCATCTAAATGCACGTTTTAGGATAATAATTCTCCGATACCCAGAAAACTAGATGGGAAATCTTTACTAAAATCAATTTAATCAGTCGATTAAGGGGGACATGTGCAAAGAGAAATTCATGGGGTCGAAAATGGGGTTAAATTTTTAGATACTGCTGAATTATTTAATTACTTCTTTGTGACTATGGGTGCTATGGTGGCTAAATATACCATAGCACCCATCTTCTGTTTCCAGGATGAAGAGCTTCTTGCTTTACTGTCCATGACATCTAATTACTGAACCTGACCTTGTTGCCAACAAACTCAAATAAACTGCAGCAGGATATGATGAAGTGAAGTTTTCAATCATCCCAGAATCAACTTTTTTTCCAAACACAACTCCTTTAAAACCTTGTTGTATAAGTGGCTTGTTTACAGTAAATATTTAAGTGTTAATAATATTCTTTAATAATAGTCCACACAATATGCTGCTACTGCACGAATGTTCGTGCCATCTCTAACCATTACCTGTTTTTAACATTACATGTGCAATATTTTAGTTTATACTTTATTTTATCTGTCTGTCTGTCTGTGTATTTTTACTATTAGGTGTTTTTTATTGTATACTTTTATATTGTGAGTGCACATTGAAGGAGCTGCTTCTCAAATCTCATTGTTCTGTGTATAATGACAATAAAGGCTTTCTATTCTATTTCGATTCTATTCTATTATACTCATCAGCATGCGTTCAGAGAGAAACATCAAACTCCTCTCATCCAACCTGCTGACAACATCATTAAAGAACTTGACATAAGGAAATCAGACCTCAAGCACAGAACTAAAGACTGGATCTTTATCATTTTGTATTCAAATAAATTATATCTGTGTGAGATAATCAAAGGCATGTTTTCATTTGGTTTGCTCTCTCCAGTTTTGTTTTGTTCTTTTTGTAAAACTTGATTTGACCAGTTTATGAACTCAGAATTGACTAAAACTGACACCTGGCTCAAGGCAACCAATCTTAAAAAAAAAGTTCATGAATATCCTAAAAAACAAAGAACACCTTAGACAATGACATCTTGAGGTTACAGACACAAAATTTGCTCTTGTTGTTATTATTATTATTTCTAACAAGAGCGCAAATATTGTCATAAGGGTACTTCACCAATTGTCATAAAAAAATCATCAATTGTCAGTCGTTATTAGTCAGCCTAACACTGTTTGGGCAAACACATTTTTGACAAAAAAAATATTTGTTGAGGTTTTTTTTTTTCCCGAATATGTCAAAAGCAAATAAACAGCTACATTACATTGCTTCTCATCCCACCCATCATTCTCTTCATCATTCAATAATCAATAAAACAGTAATAAAGTAAATTATTAAAGAGTAATAAGATTACTTTCTTTGGTTTTCACTCTTTCATGGATGATAAATGTTTTTTTTTGTTTTCTTTTCTTTTTTTTTTCCTTCAAAAGACTGATATTTTAGTTGGAAAAGGTTTGGTGCTCTAAAGCCTTGGACAGTCATAACAGAGCCAGCTCATGGTTCCAGAGTGCTCCGATTCAGATCCATTACACACGTCGGCGAGTGAATCTTGTGTTCATTTGACCTCCACTCATCCTTTCTTATCTCTGCATCATTATATCAAGTGCATCTTTCTATTCTCCAAAAACTCCTTTGATTTATTTTTAAGTATATCATAAATGATTGACTCTTGACCATGACCGCCGCAATGATGCACCATCACTTCTTCCAACTTGGACAGAGATGAACATTGAAGTGAGGGATTTTGTGCTGTTGTCAGAGTTCCCAGTTGTAACTACATGAAGAAGTGTCGAGGCAACACTGTCCCTTTGTCTCAGCATCTCAAAGGTCACAACTTTGCCGTTATTACAGTGTCAATCACTGATGTTGAGGCTTTTGTCAGCTCTTACTTTGAAGACGGTTCCAAGTCCTAGTTGTATATATATACTGTTACTTCATGGGGGGTAAAAGTGATGTTTATGATTTTGGTGCTGAAGCTGTGTTTGGTACAGTTTTCTGTGGAGGGTGTTTAAATCCACTCCCCTGACTGACCAGTAATAGCAAAATTACTATATATTCTACTTTATATAGAATTAACCCCTTAACTTATGACTTATGATTTCATTTAATGTACGTGAGACAACTTGTACACGCAGGTACGCATAGTACGTAACACACAAGTATGCATTTATGAACATACAGAATTCCCAATAATTGCATTGTAAACATGTTCTAATGCCTTCACCTAACACGATGAACTCCCCCCAGTCTTTCACATCCACACAAGCTAATCCCCGCAGTCTTTTGCTAATATATCCATTACATGAGTGATGCTCCCATAAGCCAGCCCTAGTCAGTAAATAATTCTGGTTAATTAAAGCCAAGACATCCATCTTTGGGTTGGCTTTGTGTGCAGACTCTGCGAAAGGCATGTACTATTAATAAAACAGTGGTTATCACCGCTGTTGATGTAGTTTCAAACCTGTTAATTAGACTGTAGATTTCAAATGGAAATGAAGAGACAATAATTCAATGGAAAATGGGGAATGACACTTTATGTGCATGATCATGCACCATCAAGAGGAGGGTTGGAACACAAACACGCTGAGGATGTCATTAATTTTGTGGATTTGGAATGTTATGAGGAAGACGTCTTCTTTGCCAGCAGAGGTCGGTAGTTAATGATCAGTTAAGAGGCCCAAAAGCTAAATTTAGTGCATGACAACAAATGCCAGCAGCATATCCTTTCAGTATGAAAAATTAACTTATTCCTCAAATGGCGTACTGTCAGCATCCTGCTGCCATGTGAAATGGTTTAAAAGAGAATGCTATTTTTTTCCGGCCCATTTACCAGTTTGAGTAGACACTTGACCACAAGTGATCTTTGTGCCAAATTCCCATTTTTAATGTCCACAATTGGGGAATTATACACAACAAGCCAACATTTTTACTTTAAATTAAAAAGAAAATTCCTTTCATAGGACCTCAGATGTTGATATTCCTACTCTTGTAGAACAAGGAGCAAAATTGTCCCCAGGGCATAGCTCCAAGTAGGACTATGTGGTAATGACGCGGAGCATAGATCAGGCCTGCATCTGTCTGTCAGTCTAAATTCCAAAGATATTTTGCCACTTTCTCATGGCTGATCTGATGGCTGTGAAGCCTGCTGTAGTTCCTGCGTGTATGCAGCGATTCATGTGGATGCTCATCAACAAGGTTAGGATGCTTCATCAATACGTAGTGTAGCAAAGTAGTGAGGAGTTGATGTAGTTTCACACGGATTGTTGTCTTGTACAAACACCGTTTCTCTCTTCTACTGACTGGTTTCCCAATGAGCGAGTTAATCTGATTGGTTACAAAGAGATAGACGGATGGCTCATCCAGTCACCTACCAGGTATCGATTTTAAGCACCTGCCATTTTCCCAACAGTTACTATGGAGTAACAAACAATCTGGTGTGTCAGGAAAATAATTAAAAGTTTAGAAAAAAAGAATCTATCTGGTGATAAATGATGCAGAATATTTCTCATTCAAACATCAAAAATAATACGTGTTGACATATTTGACTATAAAAAAATAAAGACACCTGCTTTGTAGTAAATTTCATCCTGGTGGTTGACAGTATTTAAGGTTGTGTCTAAATTAATGTATGAGATTTGATAGGGTAGAGTTGGTTGTGTGTGTGTGTGTGTGTGTGTGTGTGTGTGTGTGTGTGTGTGTGTGTGTGTGTGTGTGTGGTGGGGGCTTCGGTCCTTGTAACTGTTAACATTCATTTCTCAGTTGTAATTTCAGAAATGTATTGCTGTCATCACTAGCAGCTGTTTTTCTTCTGCGTGTCTGTGTTTAGTTAATGTTGAAATCAATACGATTGAAGTGGAAATGAAATCTTGATTGCACCTGTTTTAAATGCGTGGCTCTCTATACCTCTTCCTGTTTCTATTATTTCTTTTTTCTGATTTTTCCATATGGATTATACATTCTTGACTTCTTCATGTGAATCAAAAGGTTTTTCAAAGAATCAGTGTTGCACTTACATCTGTTGATGCTGCCACATCAACGTATGCTAAAACCACAGAAAGCCCGGGCGCATGCAGCCATCAACATCACAAGTCCGCAGAACTGTAATAAAAACAACTTTTTTTTTTTTTTCTCAGTGACAACCAATTAGAAGCTTTTTTCTGTTCCTGGGAAGATGGTGCTGATGGAACACCACAGGGAAGATGGTGCTAATGGAGGCCTGGGCAGGAGGACTTCTGTAAGCGTTCTGCAAAAGTCATGTAAAACAGGGAGACTAATTCACTTTGCCTCTAACCTGGTGTTCAAACTGATGCTTTTCCTGCAGCTTGATGTTTTCATGAGTGCTGTAAAAACACTGGAAAAGCTGGGATTTTATAATAAACAAGCTGGTGACTTTTAAGAGGAACTCTGTCCATATCTAATATAGATTTTTGTGGAGTAAAAGATGGAGCTGTGAATAAAGTGGACCTTTGCAGTTTTGAGGGAAAACTTGAATCATTGAGAACTGCCAGATTGAATTAACCTGCTATTCTGTGCTGTCAGTGTTCAAACTACCAATTTGGAGAAAACAAAGTCTTGTAAACAAAAACACAGACTAGTATTCATAACAAATGTAAAACATGATGGAGGATTAGTAAACTAATTTAGTACATTTTCACTTTCATCTGGGGGTACATTTACTTCATTGTAGGTCCAAAACTAGAGATTCCGCATTGTCCCTGTAGTCTTCCTCCATTGACTTCTGACTTCCAGCATTTTGGATTTTATGACCTTGACCTTGAACCACCTGAATTCACCGCTGGCAGAGGAGTGAGGGGTCATCTGTTTTTTTTTTGTTTTTTTTTATTGCCTTCAGAAATCTAAACTACTCAGATTTACAAATGGTGAGCTCTTCTGTATTAATTGTTGTATTATTATTATATTATTGATGGGGGGGGCGTATTAAAAAGGCGAACGTGATGTGGAACAATTGTGCAAAAGGTGTGAATGATTTACTGCACGATGATTCTCAGTGGACCCTGCTAGCCGATAGCTGGACTAAAGCTTGTGGCTAATGAAACTGTTGGATTACCGGCAAGAAACAGGAAAATGTGCTCCATACGGTGCATGAACTGCGGTGCCTCGCCATCTTGGCCTGATCAGGTCTTCTCATTAGCCTTTCAAACTCGGTTGTTTTTTTTGGGGGGGGGGGGGGGGGTAAGTTTGATTGGTGTTGTGTCTGTGTGCATATGTGTTATTTTTTCTTCTTCATTTCATTTGTAAGGAGAGTTTTTACAACCTTTGACTACCAGAATCTTTTTGGTTCTCCCTGGAGTCCCTGGATGTCTGTGCTCTATTTTAAGAAAAATTCCCTTAGGTTGTTCCAGAGGATATCAGGATAAAGATAACGGGACAGTTATTATTCGGTTACTGATCTTGACCTTTGATCTTTGGCCATTAGTTCATTCTTGAGAAAGTGGACTGAGACAAGAATTGAAGACAACCTAAAAACATAAAAGCTCTGGTCTATGGATTTTGCCTGCAAGGAAGCATCCGAAAAATGGCTTTTATGTTATTTATACAAAGAAAAAGTGAAAATGACCTACAATTTGAGGCAGTCTAGAGATAATATGTTTGTCTGGAAAATGACTGAGGTTTGCTTCGCCAAATCAAGGCAAATGTGTCAGCCTGTCAGAACAAAAGAGTGCCACAATTCCCATTTGTGTCTACAGAATCTGAGACTGACTCATGGATAAGACGGAGCAGCTGCAAAATGTTATAAAGTATTCACAAAAAAAAGAACTCTGAAGTATTTGCATCACTTTTGCTGCAAATGTGGGTCACATTAACTGGAATGCCTTTCATGTGTCCATCATGGTAGCTTGCCTCCTCATCTAAGTGTTCCTCTTCTACATTTGCCATTTGGTTGGCATGAAGCTTTACTCACCATTTATTTTTCAAGTTTTATTTTGACATGTGCTCCTGTTTTAGGGGGAAGCTAATTGGCATTTTAACAAATGTGATGCACCCGTGTGTTTTCATTGTTTAACCGTGAACGTACCTGCAGAAGCTTCAGATTTTTGCTACTTTGCTGCAGCCTGTTCTTTGACATTCATTATTTCTAATCGTTATCATTGTTCCTACAAATTGTATGATGGTGCACATGAAGTAATAAGAGGAAAGGGTATGATGAATCTTATTAAATGAATTAAGCAAACAGAAGAAAATAACCTGAAAATATCAAAAAGGCGAGCAAGCATTTCTCTGAAAAAGCCCTAAAACCCCAAATAGGGTATTTTGAGCTCTCCAGGCGTGGTTTTCAGTACCAAAACTGTTGTAGTGGATTAAGGAACTATTTGGTGTCAGCCCCACCTTCATGTTTCTAACATCTCAGACCCCGAGGATGCACAGTAAGATTCACCATGGGAACAGAAATGTTTGTGTCTATTTAACACAATAGAGGGAGGGCTAGCAGACTCTTTCCTAATGAGCCTTGAAAGACCTCACGCTGTTTGATGTCTAGGACTATTTTATCCAGCGTAGACACCATCTCCGTTTCCCCTCCATGCCTCCCACTCTAAGAGGAAGGTACTGGCAGGCTGACGCTCCTCTGCCCTGTACCCGCCACCCACCAGGCCTGGCCATGTTCTCCACCTCATTTACCTTATGCTTCGCTCCTCTGCCAGAGCTGGGCCAGGGGCCAAGATGCAGACAGATATGGACCTGCAAGGCAGCTTCCCTCCCCCAGGATTAAAACAGGCACCTAATTGTGTTTGCATTTTGACAGGATGTTTTTAATTTCACCTGCCAGCATAGGTTTGTTCAGGCTCTCACTGGACCTCTGTCTGGTGTGTCGCTGTGACCTAGCATCACCATATGGTCACAGTTCCCTCAGCTCACCGCTGACCGACCTGGTGGCTCTAAAGAAGTCATTTGCCTTGTGTTAGTGTTGGGTTGTGCTATATTAAGGCTTTAATTGTTCTGTGTATTGGAACATTCAATTCTAATTGAAATGAAATTTATGATGATATGACGATATCATGAAATTTAGCACTTCTATGCAGCAATAGAGCTAATGCTGAGATAACACAGCTGAAGAAGCTGAACTCATATGATGTTAAAACATCAAATGTTTCTGTCGTATGATCTGATGGGGGTGCAGGAAATCATAGAGACACACTGATTATCATTCACACCTATGTGCAATTAAGGGTCATCAATTCAGTGAGGGGTGTGGGGGGGGCATTTGAGTTCACTCACATGATCTACTACATCACTAGGCTAAATGACAATGAATCTTCAAATATAGGAATGACTTTCATCTTTGTCTTACGGAGAACTCAAGTTGCCTTTTTGTTTACTGTTGTTGTTGTATTTGGGTAGGTGGCACAGTGGTGCAGTGGTCAGCTCTGTCGCCTCACAGCAAGAAGGTTCCGGGTTCCAGTCCCGGCTCCATCACGGGATCTTTCTGTGTGAGTCTGCATGTTCTCCCTGTTCCTGTGTGGGTTCTCTCTGGTACTCCAGCTTCCTCCCACAGTCCAAAGACATCAAGAGGGGACGAGGCTGATTGATACTCTAAATTGACCGTAGGTGTGACTGTGAGTGTGAATGGTCGTCTGTCTCTATGTGTTGGTCCTGTGATGGACTGGCGACCTGTCCAGGGTGAACCCTGCCTCTCAGCTGAAGGCTGCTGGGATAGGCTCCAGCCCCCCCACAACCCTTAATAGGAATAAGCGGAAGAAAATGGATGGATGGACGTTTTATTTGGCAGAGAGAGAAAAAAGTACCTTGATTATTTTGAAAAGAGGTGTGAAGTGTTTCAGCACCTCACACCTCAATTCAAATTCACTGCCAAATACTTGTTAACTCTTAACACCTGCGATTCCTGTCTAGTTTTTTTCACCAACCTGCTACATGCTGACACGGTGAAAACATCAAACAACCAGAGTTCAGTTGTTTCAACTTTGTTAATTCCTGCAAACATGACATCTCTTAATGTGCTGCTGCTACACAGAGGTGAAATTAGTTGAAGTTGCTTTATAGAAGATAACTTTTGCATTATTATTATGCACACACACTAAGATGTATCATCTCAGTGTTGCTGTCCTTGGTCAGCCAGCCCACCAGCAGGGTGTTTAGTGATTAGCGTTGAAGCAGCATGTTGGTTTAGAAGGTGTTTCTGAAGATTAGCATTCATATTCTTTGATGTGGATAAAGGCCTCACACCTGCACACAGACCGCAACACACGCCAGTTTATTGGTGTCCTTGATCTTGAGGAGGGAAAAATAATATCGCCTAGAGTCTCCGCCATCAGGGGAGCTCATGCTGATTGATTTATTTAAGGACAGATGATGCTAGATCATAAAAGAGAAATTTAGCGGAATATGTTACAAGTTTTGTCAGAAGAGAGAGACAGAAGATGATGGCCAAAGTGATTAGCAGTGTTATTACGATCAGAAATTAGATGGCAGTTATTTTCCACGGCTATGTATTTATTCCAAGGACAAGACACTGAAGTGTGCTGTAACACCAAAAGTAAAAAGACTGCTTGCTTCTGTTTCGTGCAACATTCCCGTTAATATATGCCAATACTGTATACAACTGCTGCTTAGCTGCACCTCCGAGAGGCAAAATTCAAATTGAATATGCTTTTCTTTTATTCTTCCTGGCCTTCAGTTTGTGGTACGATCTTTGTGTTTTATTTGTTTCTGCCCCATGTCACCTGCCTGGATTACGCTGAAACAGTCGCTGATGATCCATTTCAAGGAACTAGTTTGTCTTTACATTTGATTTTTACTCTGGAATTATTCATGGACATACATGGACATTTCAGCACGTCTGCCGCACAAAAATGAAGCCCAAATGTCTTGATCGCCACCTAGTGGTGGGCTATTTTACAGCGCATAAGCATAAGAATTAAGCAGCTATTTTTCTCTTGAGCCGAGCATCCTTTCTAAAGATCATTATTAAAATTCATTTATTTAAAGCCAAAATCACGATCAAGATATCCAGTCGTTTGTGAAGCCCTGCTGGTCTGTAGCAGTCCATGAACCATTTCTTGCAAGATGCGTGCTGTGAGTGCTCTATTAATATTTGTGTTCGTTGTATGTATTTGAAGAAGAAAAAAAAAACACTGAAAGTAGATGACACAATAGACATCAGCTTCTCAGTGTAAACAGGGAGAAAAAGATAATCCTGTTATCCTGTCCAGTTTGAGAATAACAAACACGAGAAAGGCAGGACTTCTTTAGGCCTCTCAACTCTGACAACTGGATACACAGAGCTGAGACTTGGAGAGTTCACACAAACAGACGATAGCAATTCTCCAAATCAATAAAGCAACAACACTTAGTTTTCCTTGAGTGCACAATGAAAAAAAAAATGATTGAGAATTTTTTTTAAAAATGAGGTATTTTATCTAACAACACATCACGAGTTTCATTGATATTTCCAGTATTGATCCTTCAAAATTTCTGAAATTGCGTTGGCTCATTTGCAGGTCAATACCCTTTTCCTGAGGAGCTGTCATCTTGACGAGCTGATTTTTCCAGGCAAATAAAGATCAGTGCGGTGAGAAAGGAAAGAAAAAGAGCATAATTAAGATTTTCAATCGGGATCAGGTTCAAACAAGGGGAAGGGTATTTCACAAGAGCTGAGTTTCAGTTGAAAATGGAAAAAAATCTTGACATTAAATGGTTCCTAGTTAGAATGTGGAGTGATACTTTTTTCTTTCTTTTTTTTTTTATTTAAACCTGTCCTGTTCAGCAGCTGGGGCAAGCAGCATATATGTTCCTGGTGCTGTGTTGTACTGAAGCAGTTTTACTCTGCAAAGGAGGAATCTGAACTCCTCCTATCGGCATCTGTGCGTAACTATATTGGGATTGGTATTGGTTCATTGATAAAGCTACCGGACTGAGGCTCAGGAGTGGATAGGAAGAGAGAACAAGGACAGGATAGCGAAGACGGGCGGGGGGAACAACAATAGCAAAAAAAACAACAGTAACAAAAATAACAACAGAAAAAAAAGAAAAATATTGGTTGCAGGATTTCCAATGCTAATTCACCATTTTGTTTAATATAATTTAAAATAAATGTACGAGTGTGTGATTATGTATCAGTTGTGCATCGTGTGTATGTATGCAACTGTGTATGTGTGTGTATGTGTATGCTACGGTTTGTCATTGGATGCTGTGGATAGCTGACTGTCGCTGATGTGGGTTACCAGAACAACACGCCCCTGGTCCAGGATAGCAGGCAGGTCAGGACCAAGCCACCAGGACACCCAGCAACCCCCCCCCCCAGGAGACAGCCACTGGCCCAACCCATGCCAGGACGTGCAGAAAAAGATGGGAGCAGCAACCCCTGTCCGGAGGCAGCCCACAGAGAGAGAGGGGAGACAGAGGACCCCAGGCCCACCAGGCACACACCCCACAGCACAAGCTTAGCCCAGGGGCATGGAGCCCCTCCAGCCTGGGACCCGGCCAGAGCCCCTACAGGGGGCCAATCACACACCGGCGAGGCCGACACCCGCCCACACCCCACACCCCACGCCCGGATGGAGCGAACCCCAGCCCATCACAACAACCAGGCCCATCAGCCCCAGAGAGAGCACCCCCCTTAACCCTCCACCCACATCCCCTGTTCTCCCCCTCACCCCAGAGCAGGCTAAGCTCCAGGCCACAAGGCACCACCAGCAAGTGACCACCCCCCCTCACACCCCAAAAAGAAAGAAAAAAAAAAGGCCTGCCCTGCCCCCACCCACAAACGGGGCTGAGCCGAAGGCACCCGCGTCCTGGACCGTCACCCCCAGACAAAATAAATAAATAAAATCACTGCACAACCTCTTCTTTTGCCGCCCTTGCAGGGGCCGAGCTCTCCACAGATGCAGATGTAGAACAGGGCACCTCAGACCTAGTAAGACCACAAGCCAGGGGGCCCACCGCACAATGGCAAGGCCCGTGATCAACCCCAGCCCAACCGCCATGCCGGGAGGAAGACCACCCGTCCCGAGAACGCCAGTCAGGCCCCTTAGGCCACAGACCCCCAGGCTAGCCGTGGTGCAGTCAGCAACAGAGGCAGCAACGAACCCACTCCCTGCCCCAGCCCCCCCCCCCCCCCCCCCAATCCCAACAAGGGTGCAGGTTGAGTGTTGTGCGTGGGAATGTAGATGTGATGGTGTGGATGACTAGGATGAAGTTAAAATTGGGGGAGGCACAAAGGAGTGATTCTGAATACACACTTAATATGAAGCCACTATTGGAAAAAAAGAAACTAGAACATTTCCTGTCACATACTCACATGTTTTGAGGGGTATTCCTATTTGATTTTAATAGAAAGAAGGTTTATTTTATGTGGTTTGGTATTTAATTAGGGCCTGAGCCCGGAGGTCCTCCGGGGCGAAGACCCTATTATGTTTTTTTCTTATATGTCTGAAAAGCTGTTGATGCAAATTCTGATGTTTGAATTTGAATGTTTTCATCTGCACTCAGTCACAGAAACAAGTCACGTCGTGAGTAAAACTCATGCAGAGATTCAGCTGTAAACTGCATTGTGAAGAATACAACACAACCACTAAAAACCACTGGGGTACAACCACTGAAATATCTCGCAGTCAAATGGTCCTTTTGCAAAGTCAATTGATCAGCAGAGGAGCAGACCTACTGGGAAGGGAACAGAGTGAAACAATTGACCTCGCTAATGTTGAATAAGTACACACAAGAGTAAAACTGAAGAAATCCCAGAGCAAAATATAAAAAAAACATGTTATTCTCTCTCTTTCTTTTATCTTCTTCTATGAAACCTAAGAAGATTATCCTGAGATTTGAGAACAAATTAACAAGTAACAGTGTAAAACAGTATTATATTTTTTGATTGAGGAACTACTCATGTCACATAACTAAAGTAACAAGCGTTGTCCGCACTACCATTTACTATCTTACCATGAAAATAATATTTTCACTTATGTCAATCTGTTGGACAAACACTACCAGAACAATTATCATGTTGAGGCAAGGAAAAATCCAATCTGTCAGAGGCCCAAACATATTCTTTTCTTGAACATTTGCATTGTGATTTATAACATGGTAAAGGTATTAGCATGTGATTTTTTTACCATAGTAGGAACCTCTGTCATTTGCCTCGCTTAAAGTGATGAAAACAAGAAAAAGGAGAAGAAAAACTGATTTTGGAGAGAGAGAATTGTTGCTGCTGCACGCCTACTGTGCGTAAATGAAAAGATTTTATTTCTGTGGCCTTTGTTCCATTTGGCTAATGGAAAGAGAATGAAATACGAAACTAGCAGGATGCAACCTTACATTTACACGTTACTATGTGGGTCGAATGATGTCATATTTTAGCTCTTGATTTTTTTCGTATATCAGCGCTGGTAGTAAAAGTGCTGCACACAGCAGAGCTGGGGGGTTTTGTCTGACTTTGTCTGAGGTCAACTAAATGATTTCAAAGTAGTGAAAATTTACTGAAAGTCCCACTAAGCAGTGCTGATCCTTGAGGCAGCAGAGTTACAGAGGGTGGAGACAGGAGCTTGGGTTCTCCGTAGAGCATGTTAGTCAGCAGATGCAATTTGGCACTTAATTTCAGATATGGACAGGGTGCTGCCGACAGGGTGGTGCCAGCAGTTTTAGAATCCACGGAGATTCAAAATTCAGACATGAGCTATTTAAGGTGACCAGTAACAGGGAATGAATATAAAATAATGCAATGCCATGGTCTTTTTCACACAGTTGCACACTCACATGTGGAATCTGCTCGGTACAGCCATGGTCTGCTGTCACTGAGCAGCTTCACTGGAGTAGGGTTCAGGGCCTTGCTCAAGGGCACCCCAATGGTGGTAATGTTGCTGGTCCTGGGGATTGAACCAGTCACCCACAAGTCACAAGCTCACTTTTTTAACCTTTAATGATAGAAACTTATGGTATGGAGTTTGATTTTATTTCTTGGGTGGTTCATTAGAAGAACATCATGAATTATGTTAGAAAGAGGGATTTTTTATGACACATTTATGATTTAACATACATGTAACACACTGAGCATCCCATAAAACCTCTTTTCTTACTGACTTCTTGGCCCAAAACTATTCTTTTGCTGTGCAAACAAATTTTCTTTAAATATCAAATTCAAACACGTCTGGACCGTTCCTTTAATTTAATTGTGTGGCTCTCAATCCTCCATGAAAATGGGTAACTCACAAGGACACGCGTCAGCCTCTGTAGTGGACTAAAGCTTTGTCTATACTCTCATGGGACTCATCTCTGATGAACATGTGATAAACTGAATACAGAAGGAGAATCAATAAAAGTATAAAATTACTGGTCTCAGTTTACACAGTTTAAATGGGAGGGAGGTGGGTCCTAGGGTGGGTGATGTATCGCTACATTCAGCAGCGGCCATGCTACTGTAGGTTGGTGCAGCTTCTACTTCTGCATGCTAACTTACTTGCGTTGGCGTTTGTGTCACTATGTGTTTGTTGTTTTTGACATTGATCAGACATATGTAGCCAAGGGACCGGAGGAAAGATAATTCACACACACCTATAAACTTGATTTAAAATGAAAAACACTGAAACGTCATTTTGATCAATTTCCAATTTAGAGTTGAGGTCATGGTACCACTTTTTATGATTTAACAAAGTGCAACCCATTGCAAGTTCTGCTGTTTTTTTAAACTTTTTAAAGC
Source organism: Aulostomus chinensis (assembly GCF_037954235.1). Taxonomy (NCBI): domain Eukaryota; kingdom Metazoa; phylum Chordata; class Actinopteri; order Syngnathiformes; family Aulostomidae; genus Aulostomus; species Aulostomus chinensis. Next base: position 15,985,648 of record NC_141321.1, read on the forward strand.
AGGATATTTATTTCGCAGTTTACGCTCATGAGTATGTCAGTTGAGTATTAAAGTTTATCCGGAATGAAGGCTTGAAATGTGTATAAGTGTGTTTCTGTGAATGCGTAATACATTTTCTGTCCCATTGCAAATTCTGCTTCAGGCATAGTTGAGCTCCTGAAGAATTAATTTAGCTTGTTTTGATGGTACATGAGAAGAGAGGGGAGAAATCTGTGGCACAAAAACACCCTGAACACACTTCAAGGTGTTTACTATCTATTAAAATCATTCCACAGTAACATCTTTTGAAAATTCCCTGCAAGGTCACCCATGAAATGGTATTCATCCTCTTCCCACAGAGGAGCATTCTCATCTTGGCATGGGACATAAACTGTGTGCGACATCAAACACATTTCATTTTGCGCTGCGCATAATAAAGGGCTTTCCACATATCACATCACTACTTCCTGTAAATCTGCATTGACAACACAAAAACACATAAACGTGTGCCCACACACCCACACTTCATCAAAGTGTAATGCACTCATACACTCTTGAACATGAGCACATCAGCCTCCCCCTCCTGTTCCCCTACTCACACACAATAAAATGATAAAGACACTGACGTACTCAGATCACGGATTCTAATCACATCTTTGCATCTGCAGCTTTGTACTCTCATCAACAAATACTAGGTTATCATCTGTTAATCAAACTGAAATATTTGTCCCAGGTTGTGTGCTGTAAAAAAAATCAACCTTGAAGGGCTGTTGGGTTCATAGCTCATGAGCAGGTACAGTCAAAGGATATTTTTGTCCTGGTTTCTGCTCAGGTATGGAGCTGCAGAATATAATTAGTGAGCGACTTGAGCTCTGTTCCAGTTTCCTCTTCAGCTTTGACAATAAACATGGGAAGCTTAGAGGTTAGGTTTAAGAGGTCTGACAGAATTTCCAACCCCTGTACGAGGCTTGCTACAGTTTCACAGACTCTGCTGCTACTGCTACTTCTGCTGAACAGTTCCATCAATGGACAAATGTCTAGTGGTGCCCTCAGTGGTGCTCACATGGCTGGACTAACCACAGACTGAGCTACAGACCTCTTCACAGGTACATTTTATTATATTCTCTTGAGATATCTCTGAAGAGCTCTCCGAAGGAGGTTACGAGTCCAATGCTGCAATTCCCCTTCATCTCATTGTCTCTCTCCTCCATGTTGGAAGACCTGGAGTTAATGGATAGTTAAAGAGCAGCAGCTTCTTCTTTCCATTACCATGCTAACCCACCGCTTGGAGCTTCCCTGAAGCTACTGAGTATTTTTATAATGTGGCAGGTCGGAGCAGCTTCAAGGTAGAGAATTTCCTCTAATATTCCCAACTGTAGTCTGGAGCCTTGAATGGAAATGGTCTGGGCCCACTTGGCTGCACATAATCCAAGCCACTTGGCTAGCTCTTTCTGTGTTTCTTGTTTGACATATATTGCACAGTTTGTTTTTTCACCTTCTCTGTGTGCTGGACTCTGCTGTCTCTCATGCCCTCCACCCACCACCGGCCCCAATAACAGCAGCGTGAATAGTGCATCACTTTGGCATGTTTGATTGTTCCTTCTGAGATCTAAGTTGGCCTCCAGTGTTGTTCACTTCTACCATACCTAGTTTTGAATGAAGGCTACTGTGTCTTGCTGGCTTTGTATAATATGACGCATTCCCATAACAATATGAGAGCCAATGAGTCATTAAGTTTCTTGATATCAGTGTAGGCTATGCACAGGTTGGTCTGCCTGGTTTTAAAGTGTAGGGGTGACTGAGGCTGTAGCTGATGCTTTCAGCTTCTAGTGTTATTTCCAATACTCTTCTGAGTTTGTATGACTCATGTGCCTCTTCAGCTCAGACACTATAATGCCACACAAAACGGACATCTTTCTGTAAATCATCAACCAGGAATTTCTTTCGTCACATTTCTGTATCCCTGTTAACCGTTAACCCCCGTTTTTTTATCCTGCACCCAAGGCCATTCAGAATTATTTTTGTGTATTTAAAAGTGTGTTGTCCTCTGTCATAGTGACAGTATGTTGTTTTTACAGGCCAGCATAGATGCAATGCTGATACTTAGGCAGTGGGGCGTCACCCTCAACAGGACGGTTGCTGCTGCAGCTTGCACTCTGTTCTCATGTCTCTTCTGTGCCGGACGGCCTTTTGGACCGTATGGTAATCTTGTTGGAAGCCCTCCAACTCCCATTGTGATGGTAGCTTCCTTCTATTGATGTTTAAGCACAATACAGAGTCAGTCATCTTTACAGGTGTCTCTTTAATTGAACAAGATTTAGTGCCGGACTTTTAGCCTCGATTGATTCATCAATATTGTCTAGCCACTGTCTTCTTTATTTTCACAAGCAGAAACAAACCTTGCACTAGTGAAACATTACGTACAGCATGCAAATTTAAAGATTTCAGTTGCAATTTTGATATTGTTTCCATATTCAACTTTTCTGCTGCTTCTGAAAGATAAAGCACTTGTGTTCGCCTTTTGTATGTAACACTCTGGACCTGCTCAGACCTGGCACTAGTGCTCAGGAACCATTCAGACCTGGCACTAACACTCAGGACCTACTCAGACCTGGCACTAACACTCAGGACCTGTTCAGACCTGGCATCAACACTCAGGCTATGTTCAGACCTGGCCCTTGCACTAGGACCTGTTCAGACCTGATTCTTGCACTCAGGACCTACTCAGACCTGGCACTAACACTCAGGATCTGTTCAGACCAGACATTAACACTCTGGACCCATTCAGACCAGACACTAACACTCGGGACCTGTTCAGACCTGGCATTAACACTCAGGCCATGTTCAGACCTGGCTTTTGCACTCAGGACCTACTTCGACATGGCACTAACACTCAGGACCTGTTCCTACCTGGAACTTACACTCAGGAACTGTTCAGACCAGACCTTAACACTCTGGACCCATTCAGACCAGACACTAACACTCAGGACCTGTTCAGACCTGGCACTAACTCTCAGAACCTACTCAGACATGGCACTAACACTCAGGACCTGTTCAGACCTGGCTCTTGCACTCAGGACCTACTCAGACCTGGCACTAACACTCAGGACCTGTTCAGACCTGGCTCTTGCACTCAGGACCTACTCAGACCTGGCACTAACACTCAGGACCTACTCCGACCTGGCACTAACACTCAGGACCTGTTAAGACCTGGCACTAACTCTCAGAACCTACTCAGACCTGGCACTAACACTCAGGACCTACTCAGACCTGGCACTAACACTCAGGATCTGTTCAGACCTGGCTCTTGCACTCAGGACCTTCTCAGATCTGGCTCTTCCACTAGGACCTGTTCAGACCTGGCTCTTGTACTGGGGACCTGCTCAGACCTGGCACTAACACGCAGGACCCGTTCCTACCTGGCACTAACACTCAGGACCTGTTCAGACCAGACAGCAACACATGCAGAGTAATCAAATGCACTCACTGAAGGCATACAGTATGTGGAGGTGTTGCCAAGCATGAACTGGAGCTGTCATATTGAAATCAGATAACTTGGAACACATTTTTGACAGTGATAGAACTGAATATAGATTATCTAAGCCACTTAAGTAATAACTCATGATCTCTGCTTAACTGTTGAGGGTGTTGGTATATTTACATCCATTTACTTGTATTCGATGAGGTGTGATCAGGAGGATGCCAGTTAAGAGCTTTTGGGTGACACTCAAGTACAAGCAGGGTTTTGTCAGTCACCTAACTCTGTGACATCACTGATTTGCGTTACGGTTGCACCACCACAGGGGGAGCTTATCAGTGCTTTTCTCAACAATCCTTCAATTGCCATCCTTCTGTGTCCCAAAAGCAGCTCAGTGCTCCATGAAGAGGCAAGTGTATTTTTGATGAAAGGCACGTCAAACTGCACAAAGCTCATCAAGCCTTACAGGAAGTCCCCACATGAATGGCCAAGTTCTAAAAGTAAAACACCATGTACAGACTCCCGATCATAAAAGCATACAGGAAAGGACACAATGTAACCACAGATTTTAGGTACACATGATATAAGTCAGAGGGTCCAAGACCCAGCACTTAGTGATTATGTAGCACTAAGTGTGTTGTGTGATGTTGTATGTTTGTCAAAAAAAAAAAAAAAAAAAGGGAGGGCGACACTACTTCTGCCACGAGATGGCAATACCTGTGACCAAATCACAACTGAAGCACTTTTGCGCTTCCTTTGGGTTTTTCCTTAAGTCTGAATTCTTGCTTGTGTTGTACGTCGCTTTGGACAAAAGCGTCTGCTAAATGAAATTGTAGAATTGTAGAATTGTAGAAACACATAAACCAAGAGACAGCAACCAAATCAGTAGAATCTGAGCAGGTTAATTAGGTGGGCAAAACATCACACATCAGAAACCCTGGTGGTCTGGCTGGCAGCTGTGCAGAAGATGGAGGGAATCCATGTTGCAGGCTTTAATATGATGGATTCATGCCTGGCAGCCGGCAGCAGTGTAGGTCAGAATGGCGATACATGCAACTATGCAACTAAAGACTGAAAACTCCAGAGAAGCAAGATTTTAGCTAAGTTGTGTGTCCTTCGGCTAATTGGTGCCACAGTTATGCTGAGTTCAGCCTGTCTGCTCGTGTCTCGCAGGAGCATGCACAACTAAAGTGAAAGCTATGTTCTTATGATTTTAACGGGCACCGGGCACGTCTGTGACATGTCATATCATCAGAGCTGCTCTTCTTACCTGCTACGTCAGCTCTGTGTGTGCTGTTGTGTGCCAGCATGTGATCTGAGGAGGTTTATGAGACGGATGCAATTTGTTGTAGGTCAAAACTCCCCTGAATAATGCATGCACACTGGTAATTAATTTCTGGACATCTATGAATCAAAGCATTCTTTTTTTAATCAGTACACATACAGTATGGTTACATTATAATCAGAAGCTTGTATAAATCCTCAGCAGTCTGTTAATTTACCATAGTTTCATCCTCGTAGGCCCTTTCGCTTTGTATCCCTCTGCAGCAGTCAGGAAACAGACCACAGAGGGGGTTCTGCACATTCGACTAGGTAATGATATGGTACATTCAGGAACTCACTGCAGTAGGCTAACTGCTGCATATTGGCATCAGATTCATTTTTACTTTATTATAAGTTCTGGCTCAAAACAGGGAATATACATTCATCCATTTCCCGTCTAATTGACTATGAAGAAGTCTCTTCGAGGCAAGAATAAAGAGAATGGCTGATTATGCATGACTCCCTGCATGTATCATGTGAGGCCTGAAAGAAATGATCCAAGTCTTTCTCATAACCTAGTGACTTAAAAACTTAATCTTAATGATCATTTCTGTGGGCTAGGAACAAATTAACTATTTTAGGTGATAATGTGTTACATATGTCGGCACTGAAATGTTGGATTTATATTTAGCCTTTTGATCAAATTTTGTATGGTAGGGAGCTGAAAGGTGATTCAGTGGATCCACTTCAGTAGCCAAGTAAGGAAGGGAATATGGCCGTATGTGTTGATCTACAATTCTGCAGCTTGATGAGTGTTTAATTGATGCTTCAGGGTAGAAAGGTCTAGTGCTCAATAAAGTTTATAGCGTTTAAAACAACAATATGCTTTAATCTGCTGTCAGCTGGCCTTATAATATACCATCTTGTACTTAAACGCTCCAATATGCAAAGCATGGATGGTCTCCAGAAGACTGAGGACGAGCAGTGACGCTGTCTGAGAAAATATCCCAACTTAAATAAAACTGGAACTGTTACAAATTGCTTAATGGTGACAGTGAAGTGTTGTATAAGCTCCAGTGGCAGATCTGAGTCTGTTAATGTGATTCCCCCAGCCTGACCCCGTCACTTAGATAACACACCTTTCTTGACATGGAATAACCAAAATTTGCATGAAATTTCAGCGTGTGCATGGAGGAAATGAGATTTGTGACAGAGAGACTTGGAGGCATACAACGACACTGTGAGACTGTCATTACCTAATATAGAATGCCGATGGAATAAATTACTGCTGATCGGTAAATTAGTATTTAATGAAGGGCCGACACATTATCCATTATCAAGCCATTTGTGTTTCAGATATCACAAGAGTATCCTCTCTAATGTTGCAAGGTTTCCAGTGACCCGGTGAGAAGCTGAGGAAATACTGTACTACCACGGAAGGACCCTCAAGGGCACCTCTGGCACACAGTTGTGATGGATAAGCAACGCACATCCAGAAAGATCAGCCCGCCAGGCTGAGAGTGATTCATATACAGCACAGACCCGACAGATGACTTTAAACCTGGCATCTTCCCTCGCTTCTGATGGCTCTAGCTGTGGCACTTTGCTGCCTTTCAAGAGGATTCTACATAATGTTGACAGGCTGGCTCTGATGGTACAGCTTGCATTTTTATAATAATGTGTTAAAGGAACAGTACAGGATGCAAATGTAATTGAACCTGCCTCTATTAACCTCACACATTATCTGAGTTTGAAGTATTATAACATAAAAAAACAATATATGATAATATATACTTGTTGACATAAATGTCAGAGGTGAACTATTGGAATGCCAAAGTTGATATTTTCTTGTTCCGTGCAGCCCTGTCGTTGGTTTAAACTGAAGCTAGTTGCAGTCTTGAATTTAGTCCATTGTGTGTGCTTCATCTCTGGGTGATTACGAGTAGACAGCAGCAGTCCAAGTGTCCTTGAGCATAGTTTCCATGTCTTAGTCACATAATTAGCTAACAGCAATGCTCGTCATCTGAATCCAACTCCATAATCTAATTCCTTTTTTCAACAGCCTGTCTTACTCCTAAAATGATTCGAACTCAGATGACAACCTCATGAAAGGACATTTCTGATGGACTATCAAGTCTTACAAAAAGTTGAGTCACATGTTGGCTAGATGACATTTCTTACTAGACTAAAACCAACTGTAATACGACTAAGACGAAATCTAAAGATCCTGGCAAAAATTAACACTCTACTTAATAAAGCTGTACATTGCAACAGTGACCGATTAACATGGTTGTCACAATGTATTTCATTATACCAACTATGGCTCATAAAAGAATTATGCAAGAACCACTTTCCAGGCGTCAGCAGAGACCACTTTATATCCTTATCTCTGTTCTTCTCGCCATTTCAGTGTCCTACATGTGTGTGACAGAACTGTAACACAGACCTTGGGAGTAGCTGAATAAGACTGTGTGAACATGTGTCAGTAGAATCTCTAATGGGAACACCATGCTCCTAATATTTAGTCCATCTGTAGCCTGCACAATGAAGAACAACAGCTCTTTGCAATATTGACACCTCCCCATTTCTCCATTTTCATGATTATGCCTTTGTCCTCTGTGGTAAAAAGTCCTGCAGGAAACATTCCATTACTGCTTTACATGGGGGGGGGGGGGGGGGGGGGGGTTCAGGGGGTGGTGGAGAACAAGGCTGGCTCTCCTGTCACATCAGCTCTTTATTATTCATTAGGATCTCTTTCTTTTCCCTGTGCAAAAGGACCTTGATAAGTTATGTTTATTCATACACTAACCTTTTAAATATTTCAAAGAGCTCTCCAACAAAGAGCTACCTGGCATACCTAATGTACTTAATCTTTGTGTCATTATTCACTTCTCACTAAAGATGCAATACCTCAATTGCATTTCTCATTGTCTTTCCATCCTGTTGTCTGCCTCCAACTCCTCCTTTGCACTATCATTTTATTATTTAGGTTTTCAGGCGGCCAGTTCTTTTACCTTTTCACTGCATTGAATTAGTTATTCCTTCTCTCACCCCCCCCCTCCACTCTGCTCTCCTTTTCTCTGGCGTTCTCTCTTTCAGAAGACCTTGCCTCTGCAGATTGATCCCCGAGGGCAGCCAAATGATTAGTGCCGTGATCTTCCCCTCTCACTCTCTCCACCTCCAGCTCGCCTGCTCGCAATTGTAATTTTTACCTTATTTAAATTATCTATTATCCTGAGGTTATTGTCACTCACAACAATACAATCAACACAGGGTAAAATGCAAGTGAATCTATCCAATGGCATCTCAGGGGATGGCTGTCAAATAATACTGAAATATGTGCTTATTAGATTAATACTAATACTAGCGGGTGTACTAATGAACTAATTTTATGCCTCAAAGTGTTTAGATTGTGTTAGTCTTCTTCAGTCAGATAATTAGTGGAATTATAGGAGTTCTAATAACAACTGAATAACATTTCAATTATTCAGATTAGAAAACAATCAAAATGATAAGAGAATGACAAAAGATATTCAAAGAATTTTGTGAAGTTTCAAAAGATGTTAAAAGCCCAACTATGTATTATTGTTGTTTATAGAGCCTACTGCATAGTCGGATTGGCAAGGAGTTTTCAACTATTTGACTATTTATTATAAATCCCAAAAATGAAGCGTTATAAGACTGGCTGTGATGTGCCGACATCTTTTTCTTTGTTTGTTCTGCCAGCGCCTGGTGGTGGCATATATTTACTTCTTTTTTTAGTTCACCTTGATTTAACCTGGTAAGTCATTTAAAACTAATTCCTATTTGGCAACACCCCTTCCTGCAGGGTAACTCAAAACATTGTGGATTATTTTGATGAAGTTTGGTGGGATGATTTTGGAATCCCTTTCACGGAAGTCTGGGCTCTCAGACTGCCCTCTAGTTCATATTAAACAGTTACATCACATGTTGTTCCAATTCAATTTATAGCATTAAAAAAAACATGTGTTAAACATTTTAATTGAGTGACCTGTCTTGACTCCAACAGGCCTGAAATTCCTTTTTCCCCATTTCAAGAGGTTCGATATTGTCAGCATATAAAATCGTGTTCCTGTCCAGCTCCAGTTGCCTTCTAGAAGTGGCTCAGCAACCTTTCACTGCTCCTCCATTATACCTGCACCGCTTGGATAGATACAACAGTTAGCAGTAGCAGACACGTTCCTTTTTTCTCTGTGCCCACATCTGCCAGACTGCCAGCCACCCATGATACTTGGCAGGATTGCACTGGCTGCAGTGAGCGCTGTAGCTGCACCGCTGGCGCTGTCAGCACAATGCTACGAGATGGGCCAGCTGTAAGCCCAGACACTGATGTACTAACACAGGCTCTGGTCCCAGTTAACACAGGTAATCTTCAAGGTGTCTTAAACGGAGAGGTTCCAATATAAACATGGCTGCAATCCAAGAGAAACGAGATAATCCACATATATTCAGGGTATACTCAAACCTTCATTACTGCTCTTATAATCGATTTGAGCCCGTGCCTCAAAATATTTCATGCAATGCTGTCCAACACAAATGAGTCTCAGAATTAAATTAGATTTATTTGTAACCTGACCCTCGTCATATTTACTTTTTCATTAGATGTCTGCATGCAGGTCTCCGGAGCACTAGGAAACAGAATACACTTGCAATAACAAACGTGGATGTTTACACTTGGTGGTTTGTTGATCAGAGGATTGATTTCTGAACGGCTGTGCCTTCATGCTTGTGGTCTGTGTTAAGAGCCCATCCATATGCATTTTCCACCCTTCCCTCACAGCTCTTCCAAAGAGAAATAAAGCTCATGTAAGTGAGCTTTGACCTCATTAGGCATGTGTTTGAATTGAGACGATGTGACACGAGCGAGACAGTGGCAGAGTGACGGAGAACAGTGCAGCAGGAAATATCTATTAAGATGACATCTATTGAGTACATCAGGAAATATTTATTAGTGAAATTAATTACTGATTCAGCAACTGTGCCGGCTTCTAATTACTCAGTCTGGGTTACTTTATTCTCCAGCTCTACTTTTCTGTGTGCTCTTGCATGCTGTCAGCCTCATGGCGCTGTCAATCTCTATATAGATCTGCCTGTTTGTTTTTCCCTCTCCCTCCCATTCTTCCTTCAGATGAACTGTCACATCCCCTCCACTGAGTATCAATCTACTCTCTGCAATCTGCCCCAAAGTTAGTAATGCCAAATTCATGACGGCCTCACTCAATCCACATTTTCCACCCAATGGAATTTCAGGACACATAACACAAACCTTGCTTGGATATGCACATTCCCTCTCACACTCATCAATCAGCCCTCATGGGAGCTGCGGCACTCCAGAATGTTTTTTAGCTTTTCAGTGCATTGATTGAGAAAAAGTAATGCGTTTGCCAATAAATTGCCACACCAGCTCAATCTGAAACGGCATTCGGCGACTGTGGCTGCCTCTTCCTACCATTACTAAGGCTTTTTGAAGCTATTTGCGAGAACCTCTGCCCCCGCTGTTGGCCACACAAACTGTCAAACTACAGCATGTAAAAGTACCCTTGGATATTACCAGCTACCACACCTACCATGAGAAATATGAACTTGTATGAAACAAGAAAATCAGAAAATTTGAGTGTAAGTACTGTAAGAGAGGGTTGGGAGGACGACTACTGAATTGAAGTAGCTTGGTTGTGAGAGTGGAAATCTGAAGGGGAGAGAAGAAAGAGCTGAAATCCAAATGCTGCAATCTGACAGAATAATTTATGGAGTTTCTGCAGTTTGGTAAAGACTTTCTGATAAATGGAGTAAGTCACACTGAACTGTTATCAAAAAGTGAGAGGAGGCTCATACCAATTGAGAAAATATAGAGCAGAAATCTGAAGTACAGCCTCCAATTTGTTATTTAATGGTGACAGACTCAGAGATGGTAGTGCAACGTTGTCGCTTCATCTCGTGTTTGGAGCAACCCTGATTGGATCTGATTTGATTTGTGGAGCAAAAGAAAAATAGAATTAAAAAAATCCAGTGTATTAGAAGCCACATCCCTTCTGTCTTCCATGTCATATGATATCATATCTGCATATGAAAAATCAGGAGTACTGAGGTGACATGAAGATGTTGAATGAACCTAAAAAAATATAGAGAGAATATTCATCTTCACAGTTATAAAAAAGACTTAACAGTACTGGTAGATGCAGAATATGCATTTATAGATAAATTGTTTTATGTACAAACAGAATATTTAGGTCATTATGTTTCACAGGAAACATTATAAGTATATAAGTTATTTCAAACAAAAATATTTCAGTGCCCTAATAATGAAACATGAGAGGTTTGCAAACATGGAAACAAAAGATAGGAGATTTAAAGTTAGAAATATTTAGTGTCATCAATCTGTGAAGTAGGTGGCAAAGTGCTGCAGTGGTCAGCACTGTCACCTCACAGCAAGAAGGTTCCGGGTTCAAGTCCCGGCTCCAGCACAGGATCTTTCTGTGTGAGTGTCCATGTTCTCCCTGTTCCTGTGTGGGTTCTCTCTGGTACTCCAGCTTCCTCCCACAGTCCAAAGACATCAAGAGAGGACGAGGCTGATTGATCCTCTAAATTGACCGTAGGTGTGACTGTGAGTGTGAATGGTCGTCTGTCTCTATGTGTTGGTCCTGAGATGGACTGGCGACCTGTCCAGGATAGACAATGTCATGCTGACAGAAACGGAGTGAACCTCTGTGAACAGCGGCGCAGCACCTAGCGGCTAACAACAGCAGAACAGCAGCGGCGGCTAACAACAGCTTGCACCCGGGGGCTAACAGCAGCAGCAGCGGCCGTTAGCCTCTTCATACAACCCTGGGTAGAAAAACAAGAGAAGACACAGAGATGCCCAAAAAAGTGGAGACGAAGCCAGAAGGTGAGGAGGATGAGTACATGTCACTTAGCCAGGTATCTGACCTGATGCAAAAGCAGAGGGACATGTTCATGGCCCTCCTACAACAGCAGCAGGAGAACTTTAAAGGCTTCGTACAACTTATTATGAACTCCACAAATAATAGATTTGACACTTTAGTTAAAGATATCCAAGAGTTTAAAGCGAGTCTGCAATTCACCAAAAAAGAGGTGGATGACTTGAAGGCTTGTAACAACAAACAAACTGAAAAAGCTAACATAATGCAGGCTGACATACTTAAAGTCTGTGAAAGTTTGCTGTCCATGACAGACAAGCTAGAATACTTGGAAGGACAAACTACAAGAAACAACCTGGTACTTGAGGGAGTGGCAGAAGCACCAGGAGAAACCTGGGCTGATACGGAGGAGACAATCACGAAAATTTTGAAAGAAAAACTTAAACTACAGCATAAGGTAGCTGTAGAGAGGGCACACCACATAGGGAAACCTCAAGAAGGTGAGAAACCAAGACCTGTAGTTGTAAAACTCCTCAGGTATAAAGACAGAGATGCCATTCTGCAGCGAGCAAAAGCTCTTCAAGGCTCAATATACATCAGTGAGGACTACAAAGACACCGTCAGAAGGAAAAGGAAAGAGCTAATGCCTGAGCTGAGAGCAGCAAGAGAAAGAGGAGACGTCGCCTATCTACGAAACGACAGCCTGATCATCCATCCACGCACCAGCACGCTTAAGCAACATAACCAACCTTAGTACACTGAATAACAGACAATGGGTACGTGAAGTACAACACTCTATATGATCTCTGGACATGACACAGACACAGCACTCTGAATCACAAGCAGTACTTAGAATCAATGAATTCCAACAAACTGAACTAAATATTTTCAACTACATGACCTGCCAGCAGCTAGACAATGGAAATGACATTGACCCGGAAAACAGGTTTCTCTTGAACATAAACAGTTGTAAGGTTGTGCTGGTGTAGGCCAGGCAGCATGTGTTCAGCAAAACACCAGTTAGCAGGTTAGCATCAGAGAGGCGACAGACAGCTCGTTGGCATTTCCACGCAACAGCTTTATTTTTACTAACTAAAATATCGACCATACAATGCCAGGTCTCCACGGCGCTATATCTACATATCATACATGAAGAGCAGAGTAAATACGGCTTAATGACCTGCACCAACTCCTCCTTACGGATGATTGAGAGTCCAGTCTCGAGGACGACCGGAAAATTGCAGCGATCGACATGTAGCACTCAAATACGACGAAAAGGAGGCGCCGCCCTGTGGCGCAATCTGGTACTGTAGCACTAGACTCTGGCTGGCTACAGTGACTGCAACAACTATAATGATGAACAATACAATAGCACTTTTACGGCTGAAAACATAATATCAATAATTCACTTCAATAGCAGAAGCATGTATGCTAACTTTCAAAACATTAAGGACTATTTAAATCAATGTACACAGCCCTTCAATATTATTTTAATTTCTGAAATATGGTTCAACAATGAGAGACGCATGGAATTTGAGATGGAAGGATATGAGCTGCTATACATGAATAGGAGGAATAAAAAAGGTGGTGGTGTAGCGATATATGTGGACACAACTTATAATTTCAGTGATCGAAAATATGTCAACTGCTGTGGATCCTACGTTTGAATGTTTAACTACAGAGATAAGTAGAGCAAAAAGAAATATCATAGTAAGCCGTATATACAGAACACCGGGATCGGACATAGATGTGCTTGGAAATTGGATGGAGGTGCACTTTACCATCACGAACCAGAAAATCATATTCATTGGGGGAGACATAAACATAGATCTTTTGAAGAAGACTGAAGAATTCATCAATACTCTATTCAGTATTGGCCTATACCCAAAGATCACTAGACCTAGCCGAATCACAGTACAATCTGCAACTCTGATTGATAATATATTCACAAATGAAATGGAAAACAATACAGTAAGTGGACTATTGGTGAACGACTTTAGTGACCATCTCCCAGTCTTTACCGTTTGTAATGACAACAATAAAAAGCATAAAGACAATAGGCCACTGTACAGAAAGGTTAAGACGGAAGACTCCATGAATGCACTAAAAAATGAGCTTTTGCAACAAAATTGGGATCTGATATATAATGAAATTGATACTAACAAAGCATATGATAAATCCCTAAGTATTTTTAAGTCACTGTATGATAAAAATTGCCCAATTAAACAATACTGTAATACACACAAGTACAACAAGAATCAGTGGATGTCAAAGGGACTGCGGAATGCCTGTAAAAAGAAAAACACACTAAATAGGGAATTCATAAAGCATAGAACTAAGGAATTAGAAGATAAATATAAGAAGTGCAAGAATAAGCTAACAAACATTGTGAGGATTTGTAAGAGAGACTATTATAATAACTTACTAGAAAATAATAAACACAATATAAAAGGTGTATGGAATATTCTAAATAGCGTAATTAGAAATAAATTTAGACATGTTAATTACCCACAGTATTTTATAGATAATGACAAAACTATAAATGATAGGAATGAAGTAGCTAATAAATTTAATAACTTTTTGTAAATATTGGACCAAAACTTGAAGAGGAATTCAAAGAATCAAGAAAAGATAATGATAAATTAATAGATAGAAATACAAAGTTTCTGAAGCCCATAATAGAAAAAGAAATTATAGACATAGTCCACTCCTGCAAAAGCAAGACATCCACTAATTTCAATGACACTGACATGAAAACAGTAAAAATAGTCATTCATGGAATCTCCAAACCATTAACACACATCTTCAACTTGTCACTGCAAACTGGTCAATTTCCCAAAAATATGAAAATAGCTCAGGTCATTCCTCTGTTCAAAACTGGAGACAAACACCTCCTCACTGATTACAGGCCCATCTCTATTCTACCACAATTCTCAAAAATCTTAGAAAAAGTTTTTATCAGCAGGCTGGACAACTTTACAGGAAAACATGGCTTACTTACAGACAATCAATATGGATTCCGGAGCAATCGATCAACATCACATGCACTAATTGAATTAATGGAAGAAATAACGAACTCTTTGGATAAAAAGAAATATGCAGTGGGGGTGTTTATCGTTTTTAAAAATAGCATTTGACACAATTAACTATGAAATATTAATACATAGACTAGAACAATATGGGGTGAGGGGGACAGCACTACATTGGGTAATAAGTTATTTGAAAGACAGGAAGCAATTTGTAAAAATGAAACAAGCACAGTCAAGCTGGTTGGACAATATTTGCGGTGTGCCACAGGGGTCAGTGTTGGGACCAAAACTATTTATCATTTACATCAATGGCTTATGTAAAAACTTCTAAATTACTCAAGTTCATTCTGCTTGCCGATGACACTTCCCTGTTTCAGGTGAGAACTTGCAGCAGCTTTTGGACATTATCACATCTGAATTCATCAACATAAAAACTTGGTTCAATACAAATAAGTTGTCATTAAACTTGAGTAAGACAAAATTCATTATATTTAGGAACAGGAAGATCGACAACAAAGCAGAAATACAGATGGGGGGGGTAGTATCGAAAGAGTACACAGAATCAAATTTCTTGGTGTGATAATAAACGACAAAATCTGCTGGAAAACTTACATAAAATACATCGGTACAGAAGTCTCTAGAAGCATTTCAATCCTAGCTAAAGCACGACACTATTTAAACAGCAAATCACTCCGCACTCTGTTCTGTTCACTGGTTTCACCGAACTTAAACTACTGCATAGAGGTCTGGGCCAACACATTCAAATGTTCATTAGAGCCATTGTTCATCCTTCAAAAAAGAGCCATTAGAATTATTAATAAAGTCAGTTATATTGAACACACCAATCCGTTATTCATCAAGTCAAAGATAATCAAATTGCACGGCACCATAGAGTTAATGACAGCACAATTCAGGTACAAAGCCAGAAACAATTCATTGCCGAGACAACTACAGAGAAGGTTTCACGATAGAGAAGGAGGTTATGATTTGAGAGAGCCATCAAACTTTAGGGTCAAAATTGCCGGACCACAGTCAAAAAACATTGCATAACTACGGAGTGAAGCTATGGAACAGAACTGAGCACGGAGATGAAACAATGTCCAAATACAAGTTATCAATCTGGGCCAAATATAGGGAAGAGGGGTAGCATGGGTGCTGTAAAACAGTCCTATCTGCGTTATTATATGAACATGGTGTTGATTATAGTATATTATTGATTATTCTGATTATTGTATATTAGTACACAAACAAACAAATCTAGTATTATATGAATGTGGTATATTGATATGGCTTTGGGTATGATGAGATGTGTGAGATATAGTAACATGGTAGTGTGTTGACTGTTGCATATGGATATAAGATTAGATATGGCAATATGTGTGTGATACAATAGCATTGAATACAGTTGATTTATGATACATTAACGTTGAAATCAGAAAGTATATATAATATCCATCCATCCATCGTCATCTTCCGCTTATTCCTTACTAGTAAGGGTCGCAGGGGGGCTGGAGCCTATCCCAGCATCTACGGGCGAGAGGCAGGTTTTTTTTTTTTTTTTTTTTTTTAGAGAATCCAATCCGCCTAGTCCCCAATTGCATGTCTTTGGATGGTGGGAGGAAGCTGGAGTACCAGAGAGAACCCACGCAGGCACGGGGAGAACATGGAGACTCCACACAGAAAGATCCCGTGCTGGAGCCGGGGCTCAAACCTGGAACCTTCTTGCTGTGAGGCCACAGTGCTGACCACTGCACCACCGTGCAGCCTATATATATAATATAATATCCAATAATATCTGTTTCATAGTAATTATGGTATGATACTGTATTATAAATAGAGAAAAAAGAGATAGGGGGTAGGATTGAAAAAGTTTCTTAACTTCTTCCTACGCCTTTTTGAGCTGTCCTGATTGTTGTTGTTTCGTTAAGTTACTGTCCTGTTTCTTTTTCTCTTCTTTATATTCTTTTCCTCTTTTTTATAACACCTTTACTGATATCATTATCTGTTTTTAAGCTCTAAATAAAGATTACTAACTAACTAACCCCGTCTCTCACCCGAAAGCCACTGTGATAGGCTCCAGCCCCCCGCGACGGAGCAGAAGAGAATGGATGGATGCAATCTGTCAAGTATAAATGTCAGAAAAGAATACTTCAAATGTTTATAGAGCGATCCATGCATACATCCTTTTCCACACTTGTAGTTTTCAGTGCAGTAGACAATGTAAACTACGTGAAACAGACGCCCACCATGTTCTTTGTGAACCCTCTAGTACGCTCCTCTCTACACTGGTATTCATTTTTTCACGCGTTTACCTGTTTATTTATGTACACTTGATCTGCCTCTCGCTTTTTATTTTGTGACGTAATCATTTAATAATCAATTCTTCTTTTTCTATCATGCTGGTCAGAGCTGATTCAGGTGATGATACATTTCTTTTTTCCACCGTGTACCAGTACAGCACATACCAACACACACCCATGGGTACATGTGGAAACAGGAGTATTCGTATTTCAACGCAAAAATGGTGCCTCGAGAAAACATTCGGTCAGTGAAATGTGAGGTGCTTCATAAATTGATCAAAAATGAAAAATATATCATGGTGGTAAAAGTACACAATACCAGAAGTATATTCACAATCAATACATTAATAAACCAGGAGGGAAACAAACCAAGGTCCAGTGAAAATAGCACTGTTGTTAATGTACTGCAGACATGTAGCCACAGCTGCTGTGTGTTGCAGAGAACTATGGATGAGTAGAATACTATACTTGGGACTTCACAATAGGTGTGTACAATTTTTTTTTCTACTTTTTTTTTTTTTTTTTGCTGATATCCAGACACTTTTATTTGTTGTTCTTGATATTATCCATGTAGAAATAAGTTTATATGACATTCACAAACTGAAAAAAAAACATATGTAAACACTGTGAATGTTTAAAGTGTGTTTTTCTTCCATAATACCGTTTCCTCATCATAAATGAGAGATAAAGAGCAAAAAAAAGAAGAACTGAGCAAAATTGGGCTAGAATGAATAACCCCATCAGACCAATGAAGTGCCTACTTCAGAGAGTGGATGTCTTTGAATTATTATACTGTATCTATTGGTATTTGAGAGCACAGGAAGTGAAGACGCTTGTTTATGGCGAGGTTTCTACAATGAATGAGGCTAAATTGAATGCTGAGGCAGCTCTAGAGGATGGTCAAGGGTATGTTTTTTCATAGCTGGAACTTCAAACTCCAGCTTTGTTGCTCAGTAATTGCTGTACCTGATAACAAAGAGTGAGTATCCTTGAGTTAAAAATGATCCTTGGTTCCCAGATTGCTACCCTCTTATTCTTTTTTGTTACACGAAAATACTACGACATGTGGGAAGTAGTGGTAAATGGCCTCATGCACTCGCTTTAAGGACAAACAGAAGTATTTCTCTCTCCTGGTTTGGAGTTTCAACTTCTGAAGACGAATCAACTGGAAGAGTCAACAAGGAGCCGCCTGTGCTTTGTCCGGTAAATATTGAAATGGTTGGATTCTGGAGTACGTTTGCTCAGTCTTTTCTATGGTGCTTGACATTTAGTAAAAGTTTAGACCAAAAACTTGGTAAGAAAAATGTAATTAAACTTTATTCATCATATATTATTTTATACTTCATAATGTACCAATTAAACTTATTATCAAAGCCTCATATTTAAGATATTGGGTAAAACATTCATCAGATTTTGGCAGAGAACACCATACTTTTCAATCTTACTCTAACATTTTTTTCTTTTTTTTTTAAATTCTAACTTTTGTGCCTAATCAGAGCATTTTGGAATCGGCACATTTATTTTTCAGCTGTGATAAACAATGTTGGCAGGTACAGACATGATGTTGGCCTCCTGGCCATCAAATCAGAAAATTTCTTAATGGATTGCATGGACCACAGTGTCATTTTTTGAAATATAATTTATATGCAAAACATCTGTCTTTCTTATAAAAATGCAAACAAATCTTGGCCGAGGAAAGTGAATGGACACTCCAACAGTACTTAACACCATGAATTATGGCTCTGTAGGTTTAAAATCCATCGGGTCTGACTGGACCTAGCAGGTTGTCAGGTTGTCAGATGTCAATCACCTGATTATTTTTTAAAAACAACTTTTCTCCATATCTGAAAAATAATGCGCAATTAAAAGAAGTGGGGTCCTTTTGAGGCATCTGACACAAGTCTCATAAAGCTCAATCGTAAAAATTGAGATGGGTCTTTTGTGTCAATCCAGCTTTGGTCTCAGGTCTTCAAACCTGCGACTCAACGTGAGTGAAATCACGTGATGTGAGGCCTCACCTCTGATGTGAACTCCACACACATCAACTGGTTAGACACGTCCGGATCCACCTGAATAGCTACATAGTTCCGATTTAACTGAAAGCAAAAACCTTTTCCAAGCATCCCCCAAAGAACTTCTGAAAACATCATTCACAGAGAATGTAATTCATGCAGCAATCAACTTAAAAACAGGTAACACTTTGATATGGAAAGAGGAGGTTTGATCTCATCACACTTTGTCACAAAAAAAGCCAATAGAAGTATCAGTGAGGCCCGTTATTACATTTCCTTTGCAGGAACATGTCATTTTGAGCCTGATGTCAGCTCAGGCACTCTTTGATTTAACAAACCACGAATCCTGAACTCCAACGGCAAGATTAGAGCCAAATGTCACCTGCTGAATTCTGAATGCAAATATTAAAAGATCCAGCAAAAGGTTCATCACCATCAGATTGATAACAGAGCTGTGCCATCTCAATTCTGCTGCTGGAAATTTGTTCATGTTCGGATGTTGTGAAGCTGCTGTGGGTCGAAATAACACCTCAGTCTGGTAGGTGCGATGTTCCTCGCTGAGCCAATGAAAATGCATAATGCAGCATGAGGTCAAATACTGAATAAGCAAAGGGAAATTATGTCAGCAGCCTGATAGTTTGATATGGACAAAGGTAATGTTACATGACAGGGAGTAAAACTGTGATTTGCAAACGTGATCGCTTGCTTCGTAAACACTTTCAATGACCAGAGCAAGTTTCCTGATTGCTTATTGATCAGGAATGAGTATCCCACAGATTGGAGATCAGCTCAAGGTGAAAAGGTCAGGCAAACAGCCTGTCAGGTTTGACACAATTTAATGTTGTTGATGCTTTGCCGTGTTCATCAGTACCTAATGTGTGAATTATTCATGGTATAGCATTCAACTTTATTCCTGAGACTTTCGAGGCTCGTTAAATCATTGAATAATTAGTTTTACACAATATTGCTCAGAGAGGTTTTGATAGCATGGCTACAAAATCCTCTTACACTTACATAACTAGGGTTTTTTCATAGTTTGCGCATTGTATTTGTATATATTTTGTTTATTTTTACCTTATGGAAATCAAATTAAATACCGGGGACCCAGTAAACGGCATAGCTTTTGGTTTAAAGAATGTTTCACAGTTTCCTCACTCCATTTAAGATGAGCTAATTGGTTTGTCCTGTCTTCAGAAAGTAGCAATTCTATTTAAATAGAAATTGTTGTGATTTTATATGCATATTTGTTTTGTTTGTCCAGTGTGTTAACATATATTGTCATTGTAAAGACAGGTGAATAATTTAAAGACACCCCCCGAATAAATGAGCGGAGGAGCAGATGCCAGTGCACCGACAGGTCACAGGGTGCTTAGATGAATATGAAATGATGTGAAACCTTTGCTGTCTCACGGATCTCAGCTCAGTTCGGCTCTTAAATTTGGACCAATCTTTTGAAGAACAGCACTCTTCTGTTAGAGTTCAGTTCCTAAGTAACTTTACAATGTGTCAGCAGCCTGATATTATTTCTAATTCAACTCAAATGTAAATCATTTGATTCTAGGAGTGGATGATGGATGCACATGATGACATCTAACACGTTTGTCTTATTTTGAACCAAAAGTAAACAAATTAGTGCCTGGACGAGTGCAGATAGAAGTAATTAACGCTTCTAATAAAACAAATTAATCTTGAGGAAAAGGTTAGCTCGCTAAACTGGGCTGTTGACTTTCCAGTGAGGCTTAACAGCACTCATAGATGCTTATCACAATTCTACACCACTTGCATTTGATAATTAAACCTTTGCATGGCTGACATTTTGACAAAGCAGGAAAAGCACAAGTGAAATTAAATATTAATAATGGCTGTATTCAGTTTAGGTGCACAGATCAGGAGGTTTATTATCACAGTATGCATTTTAATCTACTGATATTGATTATTGGGCCAATTATTGAACCACTCTTATTGTGAGTGTTGACACCTGCACTCTGTTAATTTCAACAAGTCAAAATGTCAGGACCTGTTGTCTTAAAATGTTATAAAGTCATAGAACATTATTGAATGCAGCTCTGTTCCTATCTCACATACCATGGGGTGTTCCTTCTGGTTTGCCCTTTTTTCCTAAGGTAATTTGTAGCTGCAGGTCTTCTCACTCACTTTTCCTCCTGCCAACATTATCTTTGAAAACGTCAAAATGTCAAGCACTTTCTTTCTGTAGCCGGAACTCGTGCAGGCCGAGTACTTAGCCAAGTCCAGGTTTGAGAACACCTGGAGGTGGTTTAATGGTATTTAATGTTACCAGGGAGATGCTTTTTGCTCATGTACCACTAAAAAGGTTTTTTTTTTTTTTAAGTCAATTGCTATACATCATTAGATTTTCTATCATGCCGATTACCAATAGACAATGGAGGCGGTGTGTCTGAGTACAAGAGGTTCATGAATAGACAGACTTGTGTGAATACTATGGTGCTTTTCATGAGAATTATAGGAGACAGCTGGCAGTCCTGTGATATAATCTATAGGTTCTTAGAGGAAAGGGGGATGAGCAGAGGATTGTAAACCATATTTCAAAGGAACAGGGCAAGATAAAAACTCTTTAACATTCTTTTGCTCTCCCCTGTTCCCCAGCTGTGTGTATCAATCATTCTCTAATATTCCCAGCATGTTTTCAGGGTCTCTCTGTTCAGACTCTTGGGCCCAGCTTATGGCATCCTTCAGATCTTTCCTCTCTTTCATGTGAATGCATGCTCAAATTCAACATTTCCGTCCAGCATTAAGATTTTGGGTTGTCTTTGACGTGCAGAAAAGGGCGCGTGTGTGTGTGTGTGTGCGTGAGCGTTTGTGCGCATGCGTGCTTATGCACGTGCGTGCGTGTGTGTGGGTGTGTGTGAAGAAAATCCTCTGCAAATTTGAAAGGTCAGTGGCAAAAGTGAACTGTACGGAGAGCAGCACAGAAGGTTAGCTTCAGAAAATGTATCTGGGCTTTATGTTTGATCTCTGAAGAGTACACTGAGCACAGCATGATATGATACAGGCTGGAAAAGTAGAACTAATACACTCAATATCCTCTCACTGGGGTTATGTGGTCAAATGATTTAAGCCCAATATATTTTAGCAGCATTTCTAATCATGAAGTGGTCACAGCAAAGGTTGTTCAGCCATACTGTTCTCTCCTCTCGGGACTGTTTGGAAATGTTTGCAGGGACATCCAACTGACATGTGGATGTCAACAGCACAGTGTGTCTGATACAGGTACAAATAAATGTCTAAATTCTCATACAGAGGCCGAGGGTTGGTTCCACACCAAATCTGGGGCTGTTGAGGTTGTGCGACATCCTTGCAGCGGTGTTGTCATCCTCATACGGTCCATTTATTGACTTATTTGGTGAACTGTAACCACCCCTAAAGCGCATCTTCCAACATGAAACGAATCCTAACTGAAGTTTGAAATTCACCGCCTATACACCACATAATGTGATTGTTGCAAAATCGCTGCCGTCAACAATTAAAGTAATTCAATCGAAGCAGCAATACTAACTACATCAACTGCACAAGACATGTGACCATGCCACAGAGACACGCAGTCATCCCTTTTTTTAATCGTGACAGAAACTCCTCAAAGTAGAGAAAGTTACAAAACACTCAAAGACATTATCTGAGGTGAGAGAGCCTCGCTGTTTAACAAGTCTAGAGCGTCATAATTTGATGGTGTGAGATGAGAACGTATTGTTTGACCGTAATGTCTCAATATCCGTATCAAGCAATCGACATACTGTCTTTGATCGATCTTTTTTTATTTTTTTAATAATTCCTGGGAGACAAGCAAAATGAGGAAAAGAGCTTCAAAGCTTGAAAAAAGAAAAGACCAACTTTTTAATGAAGTAATTGTAGACTTTGTCAAAGGATCAAAAAACACAGCACATCTTCAGAGTACACAACAACAAATGTAGCTGGAAAAAGAAAATAATTCACTGAACCATCATTGATGTGTTCTCTGAAAATGTGCCATGTGTTTTGATCTTTTGACAAAGTGTGCCAGTATTTAATTAAAATGGTGTATTGTGTATGTGTGTAATATCAAAGGTAATATATTGCTGGCACACCAGTTTCACTTTGAAGAATTACTTTTGCTTGGAACTCATTGTCAAGTTGCTGCAAACTATTTTTGGTATGAACAAAAAAACACGTTTTATATTTGTTTGATCCTATACAGTAATGTGTAATCAAGTTTTACTAGTTCTAGAGGTGTGTTTGTGTGTGTGTGTGTGTGTGTGTGTGTACACGTATATGTGCGTGTTTTCACCTGAGAACCATCAATTAAACACATAAATCCAAATACAAATCAGTTTATGTTGTGACAGCATGAATACAAACAACCTGAAGTATTCTATGAGAACTGCTTCACAACAAATCTCCCACAATGCAAAGTGCAGCTAAGAAGTCGAAATGCTTCTCCTGAAGGGAAATTTAGACATGAGGACCTAAATCCGTCATCAACCTGTAGATTGCAAGAACAGAAAAAAATAAACAAGATTAATGTGCGAGAGAAATTTGCTGCCTAAGCGTGTTTTGTTTTTTTAACTCCAGCTACCTTTTACATCTACACTGTGCTGCCTAATTTATAATATTTGGATATATAACCATTTCTCCCCAAACAAGCAATTCCAGACTTTTTCTTGGAGAAACACCTGTCCACGGTTCAACAACAAAACTCTGCATCACAGCCAACATCTGAGGAGAGGGACGTGCAGACTGGAGGAGCAAATCCCAATTCTATTGATCAATTCAACAAATGAGTGAGTTATCACAGAAAAAAATAAGGAAGCAGTGATTGTGCGTGGTGAGCGTGAGAGGAAAGTGAAATCTGATCATGTTTGGATTTTGCAGACACTGTGGCTGCAAATATCCCTTCCTGCATATACGTGATGGGGCTGCAGGACATATGAAAGATATGATGTTGCTGTGAATCATAAAAAGAGAATTAAAGACATGTAATTTTGTCAAAAAACAATACGTTTATGATCTCAGGCTTACTTCCTGTAACCATTGTGGTGCTGTCTGCAGCCTGTAGATGGTAACATTTACACTGTTAAACACCGTCTAATGAAAGCGCAGCCTTCACAGTTGTCCACCACAACCTTTGTTTCTGACCAAGTTTGATGTACCCACTTGAAGGTGCACATCAAAATGTTAATAAAGGTAACTTCTTGTTGCAAACTGGTGGTGCTCTGATAAAGCTGCCCCACAATTCTCCCTACATTCTTCCTTGATCTATTCTGCACCCTTTTAGGCACCTGGATCCAGAAAATGCTTGATTCTCTGGTTAACAAGAAGAGAATGAGTAGTTAATAACAAGCAGCCTATAATTACATACCTGCAAAATGAATTGCATCCCATGTAATTAATACTCACAGCCATCTCAGTCAGGTGACATACAGCAGATTCGAGTTTATTACAGTTACAGTTTATTAAAAATATTTGTAACAAGATTAAACTCTCCTATGAATCTTTGCCCTGGCATAACAACATAAGCCCCCAACTAGCGGCTCCTCATCTGAGAGCACGAGAAGACAGCATGACATTCTGTCTGCTGCATTTCAATCAATCACACATAATCTATGGGTCAAACTTAATTCTTCTTAATTCTTTTAGTTTATAGTTGGAAGGACTGAATAGCCTGCAAGTTGGAGAAGGTTAGGATTCACACAAATGTCAGAGTGTTTCCTATTTAACATCAAAAAGATGTGTGCTTTCAATGTGTGGTTCATTCAAAAATGTTAACACAATAGCTAGTTTTCAATTACATTGAGAAGTAAAGTTTTTAATCGTATAAAGCTGTTTTTTTTCCCCCTTTTCATTCAGATTTTGAATCAAACTACAGAAATGAAGGGGGGGTCCTGATTGTTTTCCCAGACACAGAAACAGATGATGTCTTGTTGCACCCTTAGCATCCAGTAAGACAAATGCCTCCGATTTACACCCCCACAACTATTTCCATATATTTCTGTTTACTAGGCTAACGAGCATGAAAAAGTGTTCAATAGTACCATAAACACATCCTATTAGCCAACATTCATTACCAAGCAGCTGCAGTGCTGATAAAATCATTATTTTACAACTGAGATGTAAATCCAGGTTAATGGCAACAGCTGTGCTGTGTACTCTTCTATGTGTGCTTCTAAAATGAAAGATCAGAGGGACATCAGATGTGGCTTAAGGATGTTGCGTCTAACTAAGTTTAGTTTCTGCAGTCACTCTGAATTCTTAGCTTAAACAGGGGAATACCTCAGTCGTGTGGTCAAAACAGATACTGTTGCTGTCTGAATGGAGTGCACGAGACCAAAAGATGCCTTTACAAATTGACTGTGGTGGAGCTGCATGGTCACCAGAGGAGGTGCAAGTTGACAAATGATGGTAGAAAACACAGCATGAGGTCATGGCGAGGTACCTCTCGCTGGGTAAATAAATAAGCCGTGATGCTGTCTGCAGAGCCGAATATTCATCACAATAATAGCCACCTTGGGGTTGGTTAAATGTTCCTAGGAAACGTCAAGGTCAGTGTGTATGCCCTAATAACATTATAAACCCCAGAGAATGTCTCATTTCCTTCTCCCTGTACCCACAAACACTTAAAGAAGCAGTACAGCCTCACTGAGGAAACGTGTTTGTGAGAAACACCATTTGAATAATTAATAGCTTTTATCAGCAGCATCTCCTTGAACTCGGCAGAGTCTTGCTATGTTCATATATGCACCAAATGTTAGTCACTCACAGCAATGAATCCCCAGCAAAGGTGTCATTAAAATTATTGATCTACATCTTTCCTGACATGATGTCTTACAAAACACCACCAAAGGAGTCTCAAAAGATGCTGCAGAAACATCTTTTGCCATATTCATATTGCTCTTATCACACACCCTGCTCTCATTCAAAGCTAGAAACGAGCGCGCGGAACATTGTTTTTGTGCCACGTTTTCTGTGTCCTTGCCTGCCCCATTTATTGAACGGCCTACAGAGACTCCGGAGGTGGAGGATAGTAGTCATTTAGATTATATGCACCTGAAGCGCAGTTAGAGGGTACTAAAGGGATATTACTCATCACAAGCAGTCTCCAGATCATGCTGAGTAACTGGTTGTTTTTTTCTTAATACTCTGAGGTGTACAGATTGTACTGAGATTGTATTGCTTTGTCGTAATGTTTTATATATCATATTCAACTGCAGAAACACATGCAAATAGGAGAATACTTCTTTAATGAAGTGAACGGATATCCTTAAAATGCTGGAATACAATTCACTGAGGTGAAATCTCTCATTTTGGTCCTGGCGCCTTTTTGAGTCTAAAGTCAGGAAATACCCTCAGTGCCGCTGGACTGAAAGAGGGGTTATCAATTAATCCTTCAAGTGTGAAGTCCCATCGAGGTGGTTTATTCATGAAGAAAAACAACTCAAGTAATTCATTTGATTTTTAATAGGTTGAATTTTAAAGCTGGAAATGTAGTGGAGGACTTGAGTTACAGCAGCAAGGGCAGTTATTAATACACCAAGTAATTAATATGACTCTATAGTGTTATGAATGAAAGTAATTGCATCAGACCTCTCTCCCACCTCTCTTAAATTTTATTGAAATGAAAATTCCATGGTGACCTTTTAACCTTGTGCATTATTCAGGTGAGCTATATACCTTCTATTTCTCTCACAATATAGCCCAGGGTCCAGGTTTTTAGCACATGTTGAAACCTCTGCAAGGCTCTGGAGACTCCGGCTAGGGATTTATTACCCTTCTCACACCCTTTTGGCTTCTTGAAAAATACCCTCCTTCAGATTAAATGTTAAAGACTAACATACTCATATTTTGTAGGGAAACTGAATTAACCTACATACCCCAAAGCTCTCTTCTTCTTCCTCACACTCCAAGCCAAAAAGTGCATAAAGCATAATGTTAATGTCGATGAGACAGATGCACTCATGGCAACACACCGAATGCTCTCTCACACAAGCCTATACTGTAGCACAGCTAACCAAAGCTTGATTCAGGACACCTTGGTGCTTTCATGTCCATAGATGTGCAGCAACTTGATTTTCTTTTATCAAATTTTGTTGCAGACCCTGGATATATCTACGTATATATAAATACAGTATATATGTATATATATATATATATATATATATATATATATATATATATATATAAATATACTATGCAATTATTGTAATGAGGGGCACACTCTTAGTGTTTTTAATCACACTGGAATAATGACTACTTTATTGGTCCTTAGTTGTAAAGTCAAGGAGCTGCTGTTCACAGTTACAGTACATCAGTGAGCTCATTTTCAGCATCCAGCTGCCACCTACCAAGAAAAAGAATTCTGACGCTCAAACAGTGACATTAAAGGGACTGTACATTTTTATTATTTCATTCAAGGTCACTGT
The DNA here is from genome assembly GCF_037954235.1 of Aulostomus chinensis. Taxonomy (NCBI): domain Eukaryota; kingdom Metazoa; phylum Chordata; class Actinopteri; order Syngnathiformes; family Aulostomidae; genus Aulostomus; species Aulostomus chinensis. The sequence goes on from NC_141321.1 coordinate 16,013,034, forward strand.
AATAATTCAGAAGTGAAACCTGTCTGAGGAGGTATCTGTAATATTCAGGTATGCATCTCAAGGGTGGGGTAAATGCACATAAACACTCAAAGATACAGCTTTGGAAGAAGAAATTGTTTTTTCAGGAAAGTCGTGTGGAATAATGTATACAATACTGTATGTTCTCTGCAGCACTGAACTGACATCGTTGGTATTAAAAGATGACATTGTGACCTTGATGACGCCTTCCTGCTGGTGTCACACTTGTGGGACAAGTTCAAACCATTTCCATTGAATTCCCATGATGAAGATTGATGACGTCAGTTCTCTCCTGACTTGCACACAAGCACAGCGGGTGTTGATTGCAGACTTTATTAGCTCCATGGAACAGTTTATTTATAACGTGATGATTTATTTGTCCAAAGACGCGCAAGTTTGGTGAATCTATACTCAAAATTGACCGTAGGTGTGGCTGTGAGTGTGAATGGTTGTCTGCTGGTCCTGTGATGGACTGACATTTAAAGGATAAGCAGTATAGAAAATGGGTGGAGGATTTGTTTGTCAGTCACTATAGTTTACTTATATTATTAATATTAAATTACAAGAATGAAAAAAGGAACACATTAAAATATTGTTTTTTAACAGTTTCACAATGCCAGTTTTACCAAAACTCACTGAAGATGAAGCAGTACTTATATGAGCATTTTCTGTTATATTGCAATATATTACTTTTATTATGGTCACTGTAAAAAGTAATGTTAAAAAAAACATGTAAAAAGGTGTAATTGTAAGATATTAGGACTAAAGAAAGCATTTGTTCATTTTTCATGAGAACTGTTTTGCATACATGAACTGAAATGCAAAGGCATTGCTAGGGGACTGTTAAAAAAACGACTTTCACTTAAGGACTTTATTTGAAATAATTTCCAGACTTGATTGTTAAATAAGTGCATTTGGAATGGGAGCTAGTGTGAAAAGACCGCATAATCGGTTTTTAATAAATTAATTACAGCTCAGTGTGTAAGTCTGGATGACTGGGTGGTGTGTACGTAAATACCTCTGTACTGCTGTTTAACATTTCCCTTACTAATGCAACACTGGGAGCCTCGTCAGCCCCTGTTGGGCAGCCTGCTGAGGTCAGCATCCGCAACACGACCCATCCTGCTGCCCGTCGCCTTTTGGGGCACAGCATTACCATAAAAAGGTTGTTAATGACCTTGTCATCTACACAAGTTAATTACCAAAGTTGTGTCCCCTGAACATCTTCTCAGATGAATTATACATCAAGAGGTTGGCTTCAGATGAGGGCTGGTGACATACGCCTGCTCCAAGGGCTCACTGAGTCTCAGTTGTCTTTTGTTTGCCTACAGTTTCATAATCGTCCATCCATCCATTTTCTACCACCTATCCATTAAGGTTGGCGGGGGGCTGGATCCTATCCTAGCTGTCTTTGGGCGCGAGGCAGGGTCACCCTGGACAGGTCACCAGTCCATCACAGGACCAACACATAGAGACAGACAACCATTCACACTCACAGTCACACCTACAGTCAATTTAGAGTATCAATCAGCCTCGTCCCCTCTTGATGTCTTTGGACTGTGGGAGGAAGCTGGAGTACCAGAGAGAACCCACACAGGAACAGGGAGAACATGGAGACTCCACACAGAAAGATCCTGTGCTGGAGCCGGGACTCTAACCTGGAACGTTCTTGCTGTGAGGTGACAGTGCTGACCACTGCACCATATATGCTAATGACCATAATGATCACTTTCTCCATGTGTCACTATTAAGCAGCATCATTAAAAAATAAAACATTTGCATTGACAGAATATTTTACAATTAGAAGGAAAAACACTGTACTGAATTTTTCTCTTGCACTGCACTAAACAATCTGAAGCATAAATCAAAATAAAACCTTCACTTGTTGCGTCCTTCTCTCTTATATTAAAAATAATGGTGTTTTTTGATTAGTAAATAAACAAATAACCTTTGAAAAACTTAGGTTACTGGAACACAGTACAAAAATGTCACCCACAGAATGTGGAGTTGCAATATGTAACTAATGATATGAGTCATCATTACCATAATTTACCTTATTTGAGTTTATTCCAAGGCGGCACGGTGGTGCAGTGGTCAGCACTGTCACCTCACAGCAAGAAGGTTCCAGGTGCGAGTGCCGGCTCCATCACAGGATCTTTCTGTGTGAGTCTCCATGTTCTCCCTGTTCCTGTGTGGGTTCTCTCCAGGTAGTCCGATCAAGGGTCCGCTGATGTACTAAGACAAGCCTCATGCAACAAATTTCTGTAAAATGAGTCACAAAATACTCCAAAAATGTTCATTTACAACTCTTTATATTGTGATTTTTTTTTAATCCATCAAGGTATAATGCAGGATTATATATATTTTTGTTGAACCTTTTTCCAATACCAAGGTGCAGGACCTCTCCATACTTTTTCAAAAGTTCATGTGACAATTCAGTGGGATGAGCAGGCAAAGGTAGGGAGACACTCACCCAGAGGCAGGAAGAGAAACCTACCTTCATTTGTCTTAAAGTAAATGAAAACAACTTTGTCTTTTGTGTAATTAAATTATTATTATTATTATTATTATTATTATTATTATTATTATTATTGTTGTTGTTGTTGTTGTTGTTGTTGTTGTTGTTGTTATTATTATTATTATTATTATTATTATTATTATTATTATTATTATCATTATTATTATTATTATTTCTACATCATCCCCAACTCTTTTAGCTGCTGCTAGGCCTTGTGGCAAAAAATGTGCCAGGATATACGAGAAAAGAAAAAAATAAATACATGTCAAACAATAATAAATACATTATTGTGTTCTGCTTTATAACTTTAAAATGCTTATTTCATTTTGCTTGAGTGAGACTTTTACCAAATAATGGTATTGTCATTCCTGTAAATATTAAAAGAATTACATGTCTTTTCCAATATAGTTTGCACATAATAAAGCAGTATATCATTACATTGCTGGAAATGGCATAAATATGAGCTTTCTTTAAACAGTTTATTTATGCTCTTTGTGCTGACTTCACAACAACACTGCAGACTGAAAAACGAGCCTTATGTTTTGCTTTAAGATTAAAATAAGAACTCAACTGTCAAATTCTCAGCCGTGGTGATCATAGTCAGCTCTCAATAAAACAGCTGAGCGCAGCGTGCGATGTATTTGATATCTGCGAGCGCTGCCACAGTCTTAATCCCTTGGTCTCAAGTTTGGGTTTGAATAATGAAATGACCTGATTTAATGGTTTAAATTAATGAGGTGGCTACAACTAAACAGTAATCCCTGGAAAGAATTAAAAGGTTTTGTGTTTTATTCAGTAATCACAAGGGCTGCTAATATGGGCTGCTAATATGCTGCAGAGAAGCTCACTGTCATCCTTCATGTTTCACTCCTTTCTTCACAAATCCCACATACATACACATGCGAGCACATACACATTTTCTGTTCCATTTGTGAGCTCCTGCAGGGACAATGAACACCTCTCAGCACGGCTAGTATGTCTCATTGACCACTGGTCCCTGAGTGCATCTTCAAATAAGCTCTCTCTGAAACTTGTGCGTAACATAAAGTTTCACTAATACTTCGTCTGTTAAAAGCTGTGTTTATGAAGGGAGCACTTTCTGCATGACCACCATCTTTTTGAGGAGGGGCTTTAACAGTTTTTCTGGAGAGGGTTCCTCACTGTTGTAAATGAACTGTACACAGTATTTTAACAAATTGTGCCAAAATGCAGGACAGCCCATTTTCTAAGGTACTTTTTTCTACAAAGAAGTACTTAATGAGGTCCAATTAACCCAGACTATGCGATTATAACCATGTGATTATAATGGTGCTCTATCGGGGTTGATGAAGGGATCCATAGAGCACAGTTTCTTTTTTTCAGCTGTATTTTTTTTTTTTTTTATCATAGACAACCCCACTGCACACATTTGCATATTCTTGAAAAATAAAAGACAAACAAACCACCGGGGGCAGAAATGTTGTTTACCTTCACTTTCATTCTTTGCATATGAGTTGCATGTGACAACAAAAATTATAAGTCCATGAATGTCAAAGCCTCTTTAACACATCTGGGAGCGTTTTGACAGTTGAGAATGAAAGGTTGACTACTCACCAGACGCACAGACCTTACAAGTGAAAAGGTCATTCCACTCTAAATAGTCAGTGTTGCTGGAACCATTCCCATGATAGAAGTGCTGATAACTCTCTAAAATGAAATCTATCTGGGGCTGTGATGCATTAGTGTTTCACCGCCAGTGGCGTTAATTCATTACAGAAGAACCAGGCACAGATTACAGCTTTGTATTCCTTGACAATGTCACGCCGGCCTGCGCCATCCAGATAATTATGAGTCGAGAGCTGCGGCCTCAGAATGAGAAAACTCTCTGAGCTCATCTCATTCTTCTGAATGGGCCTCTGTCAGATACTGACAATGAGTGACCTTGTGCTTGGAAAATCGTTCTGAATTAACCATGGAGCAGATATCACTTATACACCCCGGCTGCATTCCTCTTGAGGGGCCTCGAGTCATCTTTCAAAAATGAATCAACTCAACTGCTTAAATTACCCTCCCGCCTTACACACACACACACACACACACACACACACACACACACACACACACACACACACACACACACACACACACACATACACACAAAAGTGGCATGCTAATTTTTTCACACCACATCCTTTGCCTGGGTCTCACTGAAGCTAAAATAGATGTGATCGTCAACACTGGGGATGATAATTGATTCTCAGACAGTTACATTTATTAGTTAGTCATTAAAACATAGTTTGTTAAAAACTCTTATTAATTAATTTTTATGTCTTTATTAGAGGGGCCTTGCTCCTGCAGCCACTTATGGACTCATTTATCCTGCACCGTATTTCTGACATTTTCTTCGCCGTTAAAGTGCTGTCAGCTGTGAATCGGGGAAAACAACAGCGCTGTTGTGGAATATCAATAAGTCTGAGACACTTTTGTACACTCAGATCTGGTTTTCAACATTTGGAACCTTTTTCTGCTAAAAGTAAAAACATAGGGTAAATACCACCAGGCCTAATTTAAAAAATACATGGCTGTCAAGAAACCTGTTACCCAAGAATTTTGTGTTGTTTGTTGCAGTTGTTCACCTTTTTAATCCACTTTGATCTGAACAATTGCACACTCCAAGTGTTATTGCCAGGACACTCAGAAAATAAAAGCCTAATTATTTCTTCCGCACTCTTCTCTAATTAGTGTGGTCCATTCTCTGTTGGCTGGCCATGCACCCACTCCTTATTGAGACTGGTTGATTGAAACCTGTGCCCCCTCACTTCCTTGAAAGAGCAAGTACTAATTGAGATTGTATTACTGCTAAACTAAGCACTAGAGCCGTGGTCATTCATTTATTAGTTTGTTTGAGATCATTTTCCAGGGAGGTGAAGAGACACTCTGCACACAGGTAGGTTGTGTTTTTAACCCTTCTTCATTGTGCACGGCTTAAGTGAAAGTGAAGTGAAGCTAAACAGGCAGAGTTTAAAGACACACATCTGTATACTCATGTACAGATTTAGAATGTTTCTATCCCTCCAGACCCGTAAAAACAGGCATTTCAGGTTGGTTTCAAATTTGGCATTTAAGTGTCGACAAGGACTCAAGAATGTACCGAAAAGATTCTGCTGGTCAAAGGTCAAGGTCAGAGGCCCCTGTCAGAGTGGCACATAAACCCATTGGCCACACTTGCAAAAAGGGAGAATATTTGGCAGTTGTTTGATCAAAGTGCAGTAAGCTCAAATGCTGCAGAAATTGTGAGTCTGATACTTGAAGTTAATTCTGACAATGTAGCCATGAGCTGCACACTATCAGCTTAAGGCCCACTGCATGCCTCCCACCACCTCCTTCTTCTGCCACCCAACTTTTTCATTGTGAGAGGACAAACTCCTCTATTACTTTGTATTCACTAAGCCTTTATATACTTAGGTGTCTTTTCTCCACAGACCTGAGAATTCATCCACCTCCTCCCACAACACACTGGTGATCAGATGTTCAATAAGAGAAGTCAAACCAGGAAGACAGTAGAGAACAACACCGCATGTCCAAGATGTGCAGTGACATCCTCTGCCTCCCCTGAGTCTCTGTCCTTGAGCAAAGACTAAACTCCAAATTGCTCCGGGTGCTGCTTGGCATCTTACACCCAAGTCAGAATGAAAACACTACTGCTTTGAGTTTGTAAAAGGTATAGAATACATTTCTTTTATCACTTACAATATATCGAAGCTCCTGCACAAGCAAAAGCACACACATAGAAGATGACATGTAGCTTTCCAGATGGAGCTTACTTTGAATTTAAGGCCACCATGGATAGAACAGAAGCTTTTCATGTGACAACAAAATAACCTTAATGACAGTTAGTCAGCTAGTTTGTTTTCTGCACTTGTGGTAGGGATGGTAAGGTATCTCTCCATCCGGCCAAGATTTCTGGCACGTAATGAGCATGATAGCCTATTGAGGCCAGCTGGCCAAACACACGGCTGTAAAGTGACCTTCACTTCTAAAAGCATTGGCTTCCTGTTCAATTACTCCATTACAGCTATGTTGGCTTTGTCCTTTCAAGATAGTGATATTAGTGTTCTCCCATGCTGCTGAAAAACATACTGCAGCTTGAGACCAAATCATTAGCTTTCATGCATTGAGATTCAACAGGTGAGCTACAGCCTGACTGCTCACTTTGCTGTCGTCTCTCATCCCTGCCCCCATCCACCCCCAGCCCTGCTGTCTGCCAGTACACATCACTGCCTGGAACTGACTCCTACACTTGAGATGAAAACTTTGCAGCAGCAGATATCATGTTTGGTAATCCAGATTCAGTAGTTAAGCATCCTTGCACGCATTCAACAGACAAGAGAGAGCGTCACATTATAGGATTTAGACAAAAGCCCCACTCGCTCACTTCGTACTCTGTGATCTAATTATACCTGTTTTCAGCTGGCAGAATTCATCCGGTTCTGTCATTGCCTCCCCTGACACTGCACCCTCTCAGCTCCTCTGACTCTTCTTTGTCTGCTAGACACAAGTCAGGTTACCAGTCACAGCATTAGCTGCATTTCATTCTCTTTAGAGTAAATTGGATTTACAGAATTGTGAAAATGGCATGATGGAACGGAGTCCGGGTTTAATAGACAATTCCTGTTTTATTTCAATTCAGATTATCTCTTACCTACACTTGTCATTGATGTAATGCATTCCTTGTCCCCTTAAACATCATAAATATCAAGACTGAAGCGTCCTTGAGCAAGAGTCTAAACTCCTAAAGCTCCTGACAAGCAGGTTGTCACCTTGCAAGGCTGAGGCATGCAATCAGAGCGCAGCTGATGTGAAAAGAACTGTCATGTAAGGAGCCTTTTTTCAGTCTTGTTTAGATTCCCAAGTGTAGAGTCAATATTCAAATTTCATAAATCATGTCTTCAGGTGGGAGGAGTCAAACTGCGGTTCGCACCCTGAGTTAAATTTTCTTATGACCAAATTATAATCACCTGTGTGTCGAAGTATAAGTGCAGCTATTGCATTTCTATGTCATACCTAGAAATAGACTAGATACCTGTGTTTATTTCCAACATCTTCAGTGCTATCATAAAGAAGTACCATACCATGAAAAGAACTAACACTCACAAACTCACTCCAAGCCACAAAATTAAAATAATGTCACATCAGTCCCAGTTGTGTGGAGACAGAATTGACAGTTGTAAATAACCGTTAACAGCCATGCCATGATGTCGACGTCATCTCATCTGATCTGAAAGGTCAACATTTATTCAAAAATTAGATGCCATACACTTTAGCATGACAATTAACAAACCCCAAAAGAAAAGCTTTTTACATTTTTTTTTTTTTTTTACAGATTTTTAATCGGTATCATAACATTTCTATAAAACAGTGACTGAGCAAACAAACTCTCTTCACCCAGCATACACAAGACTTTTAGCTTTCATTTTTTAATGATCAACAAAGAAAATTAAAGTTGGGGGACAATGGGTTTATTCTGCCAAAAAAAATTCTTAGCAGCAGTCTGGGCCAAATGGCAGCGTGCTTTCACACCCTGCTTTGTGTTTTTACACTCTGGTGGGTTCCTGTCAAGAGCTGCATATGTCACCAGAGCATTAATATTCAGCATCAATAAGTGAACACGCAAGACTTCTAGCTTGTTATCAAAGTTAATTGTTAGGTTCACAGTGTCAGCCTGCTTTCTGTAAACGAAGATGTTCAATGCAATTGTGCACTCAGGGAATTTCATAAACTGAGAACAAAGGCCAAGTAAGGTGTAACTGTCAGAATGAAAAATGGTACTGCTCTCCATTTGTCCCAAAGCTTGTGTACCAATAGCTTCAGGACACTGGAAAAATTATATATATATATATATATATATATATATATTTCTCCCGACCTGTCCAGGGTGAACCCCGCCTCTCGCCCGTTGACGCTGGGATAGGCTCCAGCCCCCCGCGACCCTTAATGTGTAGGAATAAGCGGAAGATGACGATGGATGGATATATTTCTCCTCAAACTGCTTATTTGAGTAACTAAAGAGGTAAATTGTCCTAAAACACATCAAAAAACATTCTTTAATGTTTTATTCAATCATGGTCAACTCCTTGGTGTCAATATCACGGCAGAAATGAAGTCAAACCGACAATATAGGAGAAATGTACAACAATTCAAAATTACACTTGGTAGTGGTTTGGCAGATGTAAAATACTATATTTGCCCAAATTATTTCAGTGCTGTGTGCTGGGGAATGCAATACTTGTCTTTCTGTCTGTCACCCCTGGCAAAGCTGCAGGCGTCAACTTCAGAAACTGTGAACCCAGTGTTGCTGGAATAACACCGACTGTGCATTGAAACATTACACTGTGTTTCTCACCCACAGTTGTTGCAGCTGCATGCTGCTATAACTTTGATGTCTTTTCATTAACAACACTTGTTTCCAGGATAAAAAAACAAAATCATCTTGTGCACATAAAATGATGGAACTAAAGCACCTCACATCCTTTCAGATTAATAATCACTCTGTTGTTTCTGCAGAGAGAAATTAAAAGAAAGCTACTATCATGCTGTCAAGGGCAATTTCTCATAAAATCCAAATTCCTGAAAATGACACTTTGGAAGAGTTGTTTCACTTGGTGGTTTCTGATGTGGGAGTTGTGTTTTACATGCACTCAATCAACCCCCTAGTGGCAGAAAACAAAAATGGAAGCAGTTAGCATTTGTATCACGTAAAGCACAGAACTGATACACCTTTGGAATGACTTGCTCTTTTTAATAAAGAAAAACAGCAAAGAAGGGACTTGTGAGAAATCGTGGCAAGTAAATTACCCTTTCAAAGGGCGTCATTGTTGCTAGGAGCAACGGGGCTGATTTTCTATCAAGGAGAAGGCTCCTCTGAAGAAACGCAAATAGCTGAAACTTGCGTGAAACTTCCATTACAATCAAGTGAAAGTGGTTAAATGACCATGTGAGCCACAATGGACCAGTTACCCATACGATCAGCTGCGCAGCCCTCCAGGATTGTTACCATCCTCTGTACAAACCTCATATTTAGCAAGAAAAAAAAGCCAAACAACTTTGTTTTGTGCGCTTACCAAAAAAAAAACCTCTTCCAAGCTCTTGACACCACTAAGTAGATGTGGCCTTTTTGTACTGACAAAATTCAATAGGGGAAATAACCATGGGGCTCAGGGTGAGGCAGCACTCCTGGATATTGATGATTACACCTTCAATTCCCAGCAGGTCTCCTTCCTTCATCCCTTGCCTCGTTTCTGGAAGTGATGGTCTCGCTTTGACAAATCTAAAGCAACAGAGAGGCGACAGAAGAGCGGCTACTGCAGTTAAGTGGATGTAAGTCAACCTGCCAATGAAGGGCGTCCTTTAATTGCAGCACTTGTGCAACAAATCAACATAAATGGCCCTGGAAGTGTGGTCTTGAAAATCAAAGTGAAGTCATTGAATCACACCTCTAAACACAGGATCAACAAACGAGGGCTTGGCTGCCATTTAGCTTGATGTAATTTTGCCACTAATGTCTAGAAACCCACTAGATCTCAGTCGGGGCAAAAGAACATGGACAATTTAAGATGCAGCTCACGTTCTGTAATTTTATATTTCACCTTGCTGACGTCTTCACTCAGAACGGGTTTTTCTATTTTTTTATGATCCTACATTTCAAACAAAGCTCTTCTCTCCCGGCTCAAGGACTATTATCTGTCTGATTTAACTAACATGGCTTCCTCTGGCATGTGATGCCAGACAAGCCTGCTACTTCAATTCATCCATCGCAATTGTTTTCAGGTAATGTAACAAAATGAGACAATAATCAAGACAAATGACTTACCTCATTTTGTTAAATATGAAATTCATTTTGATTACACTGCTGCTCTACTAATATTTTATAATCCCTCTGAATTATCCATTACCTGTAATGGTTCCTGATAATGAAAATATTACTCATGGTCCACATTAGGTTGAATATGAATTCTAACACTTGTAACATTAAATTCTGTCTGTTTTTGTTCCTCTTAACCTAAAAGTTGGAGACCAACCCTTATCAGCACATTAAACTATTTGAAATTCCAAAATAACATGTGCTTCGTTGACTCACTAGAACACTCAACAGCAACACGTTCTTCAGCAGAGCCTTTGATGGATTCTGTCTTAGCACACTGTCCTAGTGAATGCTAATTACTGGTATTAACTTTGTCAGATTTCATGCTGAGGCCTATTCCCAGTTTCCCTTCTGAAAAGCTCCACACAATTAAAAAAAGAAAATGTATGGTGGGGGAGGCGGAAAGAGAAGCCTGAAAATGTGTGTGTGTGTGTGTGTGTGTGTGTGTGTGTGTGTGTGTGTGTGTGTGTGTGTGTGTGTGTGTGTGTGTGTGTGTGTGTGCACGCAACAACACGGTTCACTGGTCACCTACCTGTCACACATGTCAAGGGGTGTTACCATTTTAACTCCGTGTACCAGGGCACTCCCAAAAATATTCATGTTTTCAAACATCACGCTGCTGAGGAACCAATCCAGGCAAAACGAGGGACCAGAGGACTGCCTTGTTGTATCTTTGTTAAAACAAAAAAAACAATGATTTTATAGCCGTTGTTCCTATTGTCATATTTAAGGTAGAGATGTTTACCACATGGTATTCATGTGACACATTTGACTTTGTGTTAAAATACATTCAAATTTCGATTCGTCCACCTGTGAGTGATCCTTCTCTCTTCTTATGCAGTCTCTTTCTGGCTGAAACATGTGTGACTGAATTTCTTCGATATTACCACATCCTCGGTGGAGCAGCTAGTGAAACAGACACTGGCTAAGGTCACTGTGTTTGATGAGCAGAGTCAAAGGTGAGCAGGTAAGCATGAAGCTGCAGGCGGAGGCAGAGAGGTGGAGGGTGAATGGAGGTGCAGACGACTTGAATATGAACAGAGCAGCGCATACTCAATGAAGGCAAAGGTGTAGAGTTACATCTAAGGGGTTTTAAGGCATGAGCTGATTTTCTTCTTGTTAAAACTTCAAAATATATAATTTTGATGAACAGTGAGTTTTGGGGGGGAAATGCCTGGAATGTGTCTTTAAAGACTTGAGTTGAAAAGTTCTTAAAAACAGACATTTCACTCTTATTGCTTTATCAATGCATCCATCCATCCCTCCATTTTCTACCTCTTATTCTGTTGGGGGGGGGGGGGGCTTGAGCCCATCCCAGCAGCCTTCAGTCAAGAGGAGCAGTTCCCCCTGGATGGGTCACTGGTCCATTGCAGGGCCAACACATAGAGACAGACAACCATTCAGACTCACAGTCACACCTACGGTCAATTTAGAGTATCAATCAGCCTCGTCCCCTCTTGATGTCTTTGGACTGTGGGAGGAAGCTGGAGTACCAGAGAGAACCCACACAGGTACAGGGAGAACATGGAGACTTACACAGAAAGATCCTGTGCTGGAGCCAGGACTTGAACCCGGAACCCTTCTTGCAGTGAGGAGACAGCGCTGACCACTGCACCACCGTGCCGCCTGCTTTATCAAGTCAGTTTTATTTGTATGGTGCCAAATCACAACAAAAGTTATCTCATGACTCTTTACAGGTAGAGCAGGTCCAGTACCACACTCCTTCAATGAATTTACACCCAACAGTTCTCCATCAGCAAGCACATCCTGCAACAGTGGCGACGAAAACCTTCCTTTTAACAGGCAGGAACGTCGAGCAGATCCAGGCTCAATGGGGACGGCCTTCTGCTTTGACCGGTTGGGGGGAAAGGGAGCAGGAGAGCAGGGCAGAGACAAAGACAGATAATGGAGGAAGACAGATATACGGAAGAAAAGACAGGGGTAGAGATCAAGAGGGAGAGAAAGGGAAGAGACTGATGGACAGACGGGGACGTGAGCAGGTGGAGCTACGGGTGGCAGCTTGAGCCTCATCAGGTCTGCAGCCTCCTCCAGCAGCACCCAGGATCTGGGATTAGGGGAGCCTGAAGGGACTGGAGAAGAAGACGAGTTAGTAACACATGAGTATGATTTATGTATGACAAATATAGGAGGACAGAGAGGAGGAGAGAGAAGCCCAGTGCACCATGGGAGATCCCCCAGCAGCCTAAGCCTAAAGCAGCATATCTAAGGGCCAGCCTAAGCAGCCCTAACTATAAGCCTGATCAAAGAGGAAGGTCTTTAGTCTGCTCTTAAATGTAGAGAGGGTGCCTGCCTCCTGGACCACTAAAACTGGGAGACGGTTCCCCAGGAGGGGAGCCTGATAGCTGAAGGCTCTGGCTCCTGTTTTACTTTTGGAAACTCTAGGAACCACCAGTAACCCTGCATCCTGGGAGCGAAGGGTTCTGGCTGGATAATAGGGGACTAGGAGCTCTGTCAGGTATGAAGGTGCCTGATGGTTGAGGACTTTGCATGTTAGAAGGAGAATTTTGAATTCTATTCTGAATTGATATCCCCCCGGTGGGGAGGGGGTGGGAGTCTGATTTGTGTTGTTAGGTGTTTGTGTGTTTCCTGGTTTGAGTTCACCAGTAAAGGGAGATGATTTAATAAAGCAAGTCAATAGCATACCTCTGGATCCTCATCACCTCCCTTAATCCTTCAAGTGGATCTGTCTATGAAATGTCAGAGGTCAAGCAGAAATAATCGCAAGAGCAGCCCTCATTTTCTCCCCTGTCCTGGATTAAAAATGAACTGAGAATTAAGATGACATTACAACCCCTCAGGGCACTTTCTCACAGCAACTGGATGAAGTGACGTCGGATTTTCTCAGTGGCCAGCAGAAAATAAAGGCGGAAGAGGAGGAAGTGAGTACAAAATGGAACTGAGTACAAGTGGAACTGAGTACAAAGTGGAACTGAATGTGACAGGGAAACTACAGAAAAACAAAACAAGACGCAACAGGAAATAAAAAGAAAGTGTAAAACTTAAAGAAATCCAAAAGACGGTCAAACGGAGTACAGGATCAACAGCGCTGACGAGACTGCAACACAAGCAGCTTGAGGACAAATTGATTGTGTAGGGTTAGACTAGTTATCAAGATTTTCTTAATTTGCTCTTCTTCCCTCCCACTGCGTTTGATATACGTGACAACAAAGCTTGATGCTATCAGGTTTTTTTTCCAACTTTGACTTTTGTCAGTCCGTTCAGGTTCCAGCCATGGCATCAGTGCGTGTGTGGCTGCATGCTTGTCATGCATTGTTTCTATTTTTACATCCACTTTCTAATTGTATTTCTTGGTTTCCAGCAAATGCCTATTTAAAAAAAAAAAAAAAAACAGATTTGTCTACATATACATGCTGAATAATAGAAAAATGGGGAAAAAATATTGTATACTGTATGTAATGTATACTAATTATAGTTTCACAACTCAAAAAAATTCCAATAGTTTAATTAGTGTGCATGTGCTCACTTTCAGAGTCAGGTTAAAGGGTTAAGTTCACTGTAAACACCTGGCAACGATGTCAAGAGCAACAGCCGATTATTTAGCAGAAATTATTGTCAGGAAGAAACAGAAGATACTAAACAACAATAGAGACTGATCAGATGGTTTAAGGACCACTTTGGGAATAGGAGAACAGACTGGTGATAGATGGGAGCCTGGAAGCTACAAATGAGAATAAACTGCTCGAGTCATCATTAGAACTGACGAATGCACACTGTCCTCTGGGTTCCTCTATGTGGGTTTTTTTTTTTTTTAAATACACCATTTTTTTTACAGTTTGCTATAATGTATTTCTTGCAGTCTCACCCTGCATGCATTTCTTCAAATGAATTTTCAGTACAGCAAGACTTGTGGGGGATGGGACTGTGAGAGGGTCACAAGAGACACAATGAAATAGAGAAAAAGACTTGATGAGCTGGATTTCAACCTCTGCAGGAGACATTCTGTCCTCTAGTGGACACCGGGGGTCATTTTCTTCTCCGCACACACCAGATTCAGCATTGAACAGCAGGTCCAAACCATATCAACTGTGCACACATATTACACGACGACAAATGATTTATAGCAGCTCATGCAAATTTGCATCTATGAACTGTCCATCTGTAGAGTCCAACACTTCACTATGCAAAAGAATTTGTCATCCACTCAGTACTTGGCATGTATTTACTGTACGCGTGCAGTGTATAAATCAAACCTGAATGATGAAAGTATGAGAGGTCAGGGGATAATGTTTTCAGAGAATTCAGAGGTTGAAGAGAGTTGACACCGTGTATGAATAGATGACGGCGGTACGGTGGAAGGGAGGGAATTAAAGCAGCATTGCTTACACTGCTTATACTTGCAAATGGTTCTTGTTTGGGCCCATTTATCGCTCGCTTCCCATATGCCTGGCAACAAAATGATTAAAGTGTCTGATCGGATGGTCCATTCAACTACAAGTGTTAATGAGGGGAAAGTTGTCTTCTTATCTCTCACACGTTATCTTAATATCCAGTAGACAGCTTGTGGTTGTTATTTATAGTGAGTGGCCTGTATCAGAGCGTCACAGGCTGGATTGAGTTTTAATGTAAGACTGCTCAGTAGCTGTCTAAACATGACCGTAATATCAGACCAGGAACACGGTGTCTGACCTACTGTAAATGGTTTTAGAGGTATGGACATATGCATTATATTAGAGCCACTGCAAAATGAGTAAAACTGGAACAGATAGAGCCTATAAGAACCAGTCAGTCAAGACCAACAATTAAATGTTTGCATTCAATGCACTCCAGCAGAACTGTAGTTTTTCAAGATCGATGATCTGTCATTCACACTCACCTCCTGCTGCATGCAGAGTTGAGAAAGACACCTGGGTATGAACTTCTCTCTCGTCTTTGTTTTTCTTGACACAAGTATTTCTGTCATTTTAGATGTGTACACCTTTGTGGAACGCTATCAAAGCCTCCCAGGAGAGCTGGTCTTTTTGTCCACCTGCCACAGCACTACAGTGGCTGCTGAGATCTCAAATCCACCATCACTTTATTCTTTCAACCAGCTCGGTGTAACTACAAGAGGTGGAACAAAATATTGCCACTGCAGTATGTTGCAATACTCCTCTGGTGCCAAGAATTTTTTCATTAAAACAGAAGACACATAAACATATTCAACCATCAATATTTTGACAAGCTGTTTATTGTACAAGTGTAAACACACACGCACGCACACACACACACACACACACACACACACACACACACACACACACACACACACACACACACACATACATAATATGGCACTAAGAAAAACTTTCGAGTGTATTGTTTAAGTGCTGTGTACAACAATATGGCGTAAGCCACGTTAGAGACCCAATCCAGACTCAACAGCTTGTGACTGGGTAATCTGGCAGGTACGATTGGGTTCAGAGGCCACGTGCTCCTGTTTTGGTTTAGACATGGAGGGTCTAGGTCAGAGGCCACGGGTACAGGCTCCACTCCACCATCGACACCAGCTCAGAGCACAGATTAGAAGGTAGTTTTCTGACACACTTTTAAAAGTGGGGTTTTTTTTTGGCAGAAAATCATTTTTGGCCCATTACCATTTTTTTCTCACTATTTTTTATTTAATGCAAAGCCAATGATTCATTCAATTGATCACTTCAGAACACGTGGTGCAGTGGAGTGGAGGGGAGGATTTTGAGAAGCTCAGCAACAGTAAGACTGATGCCATAAGAGGGTCTGATGATTCCAAGACTGACCAGGATGGGAATCAAATCTGACACCAGATGCATAACCATTTAATATACTCTAACAGTACGTGAGTTGAGCCGAAGAAGAACCTGCAGTGCTGACAAAGAGGGAGTCAGTGGCCCTCAAAACTATTGGGACGGTGTGGAAACTCAGTTTTGCAAGTTATAAAGAGATACTTATACCCCTGTCACACTGAAACATGCGTGTCAAAGAGGGTTTTTGGACCCGCGTTTGCTCGGCATTAGGGCGCATTCAAGCTGAACTCCCACTGTGAGGGCTGTGTGCCTGTGTTTTTCTCTCTCGTACGTCATCGCGCTGACAACGTCATCATTACACATAAAAGTGCGCCGTGTCTCAAAATGCTGGTGATGTTCCCATAAATCACAGTGTCCCTTACGGTTCCAGAAATCTGCCACCAGATCATGGATGGCGAGCAGCTCACAGACTTCACGGTCTTGCCAGTTTGCTGCCATGATCAATAAACAGATGTGCAAGATCGCTGTACAAGTTGTTTATAAACACGGTCGCGTTTGCGCAGTTCACGTAAGTGTTCCCGGTTGGTGGGAGTTCCCAAGCATAGATTAATTCACACAAGATCATACACATAAAAACTGTTTGAATAAAAAGCATGAAGTAGAGTCTCGGGGACATCAACAGGAAGACTGATCTCATGGCAGAGGCCAAAACTTTACTGAGAGATGAGTGAGCAGCTCTCACAGCGCAGCGCTAATTTTTTTTTTTTTTTTTCCTGAGCTTCCACAATGACAGCCTGACAGGCGGCTCAGTGACAAAATCAGAATGCGACAGGAAGGTCGTGTGAAACCTGAGACTACGCGGGTTGCCTTTTTCACACTGCAGGCGAGCTGAGCAGAGCCAAGTCAAGCCGCTAAACACCCAGGTCACTTGGAGGGACGGTGGATGCTGGTCGAAATGCCGAGTCAACCCTTTCAGAGTGCCCACCCGTGTTCACCCGCATTTTCAGTGCAGTGTGAAAGGGGCTTTCGTCACTATGAGCTCCTTTAAGATCCAAAAGCCAGATTTCCTAGTGGTACCATGTAAATGGAAGGTGTAAAAAAGAGAATGAGATGTAGATGTCTGTGAAGGCCCACAGTATATATAAAACAAAGTATTGGAGGCCTTTGGAGAAAAAAAAACGTTTTTTTTTTTATTTCTTTTTGGGTCAAAGTGCTTTAGGTGAGTTTGTTCATTCAAACCATCGGGGTACCCCGTTAGACGCTTTCAGTGCATTTGGGCCTTACATCTCAGAAAAGGAATAAGCGGAAGAAAATGGATGGATGGATAATTCATGTGTCATTATTTGGCGACTGTAAAATTGATTGACCCAAAGACATTATGATGTGACTGTCTTTACATACAAATTCATAACCATCAACATGTCAGGGAAAAAAATGTCCCACCTTGAGTCAAGGGATGTTATTTCAGTTTCATATAAATGCTAAAAAGAGAAGGAATGGAGCATCGATCACAAGCTCCGCCAGTGTAAACTGCAAAAGATTATGAGACGGTTACATCACCTACACTATTGATGTACCTATTGTACACATCCATATTACTCCCAGCGTTGTCAACCTCATCCACTCCTGCTTGCTTATACAGTGGGTAATGTGGTGTAGGACTTATGATTGCGTATGTGTCATAGAACAT
Source organism: Aulostomus chinensis (assembly GCF_037954235.1). Lineage (NCBI taxonomy): Eukaryota > Metazoa > Chordata > Actinopteri > Syngnathiformes > Aulostomidae > Aulostomus > Aulostomus chinensis. The sequence goes on from NC_141321.1 coordinate 16,030,901, forward strand.
GAGGACCCATATTCTGTCAGTTAAATGATGAATTTCTTTTGTAGCCCAAGACATTTTAGTTATTCAGTATTACATCAGTAAAAACAATTGGCTCCTATTAATCTGTGGCACCTGAGATTTCTGGACACTTTAATGTTAGACACGTCAATATTCTGTACAAAAGGTGCCAAACACACCATGACTGGAAAGCTCTCAAATACTCAAAGAGCTCAATAATGACAAATCATGCATTGATGAACTAAACCCTCCGGGAAACTATAAAGCAAACGTGCTTTTAACTATTCATTCCTGATTACTCTTTAACTACTTTACTTATTACTCCATGCCAACAGTAATTCATTCGACTTTTAAGACCTTTTTTTTTTTTGAGGGAGAAGTTGATACTTAGGGCGGCACGGTGGTGCAGTGTTTAGCACTGTCCCCTCACAGCAAGAAGGTTCCAGGTTCCAGTCCCGGCTCCATCACAGGATCTTTCTGTGTGAGTCTGCATGTTCTCCCTGTTCCTGTGTGGGTTCTCTCTGGTACTCCAGCTTCCTCCCACAGTCCAAAGACATCAAGAGGGGACGAGGCTGATTGATACTCTAAATTGACTGTAGGTGTGACTGTGAGTGTGAATGGTTGTCTGTCTCTATGTGTTGGTCCTGAGATGGACTGGCGACCTGTCCAGGGTGAACCCCGCCTCTCACCTGAAAGCAGCGGGGATAGGCTCCACCCCCCCCCCGTGACCCTTAACAGGAATAAGCAGAAGACAATGGAAGTTGATACTTAGAAGTAGATAAACCTGGAACCTCCTGAGAACCTGTGGACGCGGTGCTCACAGCTGATTGGTCCAGACCAGGCTCATGATGTGAAACATCTTTGACTATTTAGTAAAGCCAACTCTATCTTAGGGAGATCCAATGCATGCTCGAGACACCCCCCCCCCCCCCCGCACGCGCGCGCACACACAAACTCACACACACACACACAAAACGCAACAATAATATCAACAGTCAAACTGTAACTTCAATTTTGTCACCATTATTATTCATTCAAAAGTATAATTTTCGTATTCAAATTTCAAACATCTTCAAAGTCAAGAACAGCAAAGAATGTATATGTAAGCATCCAAGTTATTTGCTTTAGAGAGTGATGGCGGGTTTTGTGTAACTGAAGCATCACTCCTAAATTTGCTTGTATCTAAGAGAAAATCCCACATACAGAAATATCCGTGAGTCTGGGATATTCCCATAAATCACCTGTACGAGCTGTGTAAGAATAAATCAGTGCATACCAACGGTTCTTGGACAGTTCACAGCTCATGAAATATCTGAGCCTGAGTTTCTTTTACATAAATACAGTATTACAAATGAATGGAATTTAGCTCACATTGCTGTATTGTAAATAAATGATACACAAGCCAGATTTTATGTCGACTGTGACACTGCAGATGAATATTTTGAGTCAACTGATGTTCTCATTTGACCTTTTTGTGTTATTGTTATTCTCGGTGTGAGTCGAGAACTGATGCAACCCAGTTGACTACTTATTCTTTTTCATCTCTCAGAGCTTTCATAAAAAAGTCGTTGATCTACAAAGGTCAAGTTTTAGCCATTAAATATTTTGTTACTCTGTGTCCACAGGTTTTATAGATGTCTTCCAACAATTAGATATTAAATATAAATAATAACTCCAGAGTTCTTAAAATTCATGAGGACTGCAAACTTTCCTACAGCATGATGACCATCAGTCATTCATGTGGTGTCACAGGAGGAAAAAAGGTTTTAGGACTCTTGTTTTATGTTTGAATCTATCAGGGCTGTTAGTTCTGACTTTATTGTCATTGTGCAACCAAAAATTATTTTATGATTGCCTCTTTTGTGTGATATTTATAATTTACTGACACCACCTAAGTGTTATGGCGATTGAAAGCTTGACGCTCCAAAAGACAGATTCAGTAAACTGTTGTCTTTTTCATCATGTAATATAGTGATTATTAAATTACAAACTGTCATGTCCATTCGAACGTAATCTAATCAAATTTTCTTTATTTAACCCAAAATGACAAATCCCAATTAGGCTTTGAGGAGCTTTACACTCTGACAGAGGTATAGAATCCTTTGAGTTTAGGTCCTCCATTCAAGTGAGGAAAACAACTCAAAAATGCTGTTCTTGTATTGACATTTAATGAAACAGTGATACAATGCTCCTTTAAAGGAATCCTGTAAGTTGAGTGGAGGGGGTCGCAGTTCCAGCTGGGAAGCCCCAGATTTCCCTTTCACTGGCCACATTAAGCAGCTTTGACTGACTGGGGGATCCCGAGGCGTTCCCAGGCCGGTATGGAGATATAATCCCTCCAAGTGGTGTGGCCCACCTCCAGGAAGAAGAGAGCCATGGTCTCACATGGAACACCTACTATCCTCACATCAAGATGAATCTTCAAAATGTTGTTCATTTCAAATGACGATATCTTCTGATGGCTTGTCCTCCAAATATGCATTGAGAAAATACATTTATGAGCTAAGAATTTATGCGAGAGTCTTCATCAGTCCTGGTTCTCTGAACACATGTCTGTCTATCCACAGTAATCACAAGTGTTATGAATACACTTCGATGATACACTCCACCTGGTGTGTAAAACCAAAACCAGCTGTGCACAACATTTCAACTCCCTGTTGCTCGACAGTGTGAGCTCCAACACAGCTGTCTCATTTCCTTGCATGTCAGTGAGCAGAAGTTCATGTACTGAGGTGATTTACTTATAAAACATTCAGTGTTTGTCACCTTTGCTTTACTCTCCTGCTTGGTCACGCAACCCACGTATCACGGAACTGGTGTTAACTGCTCGAACATTCAGGTGAAGCTCATACAGGAGGCATCACACATGCTGCCACTTTATCCTGATTCTTATCATTTAGAACCCAGGATGGAGTGGCACCTGCATCTTGAGGCTTCAGCCCCTCAGCAGCCTTGGAGCTACAGCTGTGCCTTTGTGTGAGTGACCTAAGAATTAAATCAGCTGTGCCTAAAGCAACATGTATCTATCTCAGGCTGAGAGACGTAGATGTCAGGACGTGCTCCTGAACACCACAGAACACCAGATCAACAGACAGTAATTAATAGGTTTGATGTGAATATGTAACTGTGCACTCATTAAAACAGCAGCGTGGAGGAAATGGATGACAGGTGTTGACGTCACTCCGACCTCTGAAAGGATCCATCTCACTAAAGGTTTGTTGTTATTCCTACACACAGACTTTGTACAAACAAACCACGTCACATCCTTCAGCACTCTTCTCTCCAGCAAGCAATGCTGGAAAAAAAACACGTTAAAGGACATTTTGGTCCCGGAGAAAATTCAGTGGAGCTCCAACAATACAAGAAACGTCCAGCAGCATACAGTCATCAGAATTCAGCCTTGAATTTCAAGTACAAAATAATGTTATAAATAAATGTAGCTAGCTGACTGACTTTGGATAATCACAATAGTTTATGTAAAATGTCCAGAAGAACCAGAGCAAACATCAGAGAGCGTTTCGAGTGTGTAGTGAAGCTAACGACCATAGCAGGCGACTCTTTGTTAGCAACAACTTCTTATTCAATTGAGTGGAAACCCTGTTTTAGAGCTTCATGTCTCTCGTCGTGTCTGTTCAGTGCCTTGACACAGGAGACAGTACAGGAGGAACCAGCATCTCTTTCTCACATTTGTATGTGACAGATGAAAACATACGTTCCAAGAAGCCTTGGAGGAAGCAGCTGCTTTCATCCAAACACCCAAGATGTCCTCAATTCTCCCCAGACCTTCTCTACCATGTAGTTCTCCTGCACCCCTTTCAAATAATATATGAGAAGTAAACTCCATCAATTTGTTGTTGTCATGGATGTCTAGAGAGCAAACCATTTTGTGTTTTCTGTTTTACCTCAGGCTTTGGCATGAACACTTGTTAGCAGTTCCTTGGGATCTCCCTGTTTGTGTGAGTCATGCTCTTGGAGGATTTTGTGTTTGCTTTATGTACGCACAGTGATAGGTGGTGCACCTTGAATATAAATGATGAATGGAAACTGTAAGGTGGATGTTTCCTTTTGAAAAATGCAGAGAAAGCCAATTCGTGAAATGACATGTAATTTGCTGTCAAAGCTACCCAGCTGAAGTAACCAGAAACACACAGCTTGCATCCAAAAGGCAAAAATATTGTGATTTTTTTTTTTTTAATTTACCACAATCTCTGCACAGAATAAGATACACAGCCAACAGCAAGACGCGTTCTATTGTGAGTTTTCAGTCTCTGTGTGTCCTCTAACAGGCTGATGTGCGACACAGTTGCAGAATCTTTCTTCATTTACGAGGCGCCAGAGAAGGAACCGGAGAGATGTGAAAATAAATCGACACTTCTCAATGAGTATTCTACTCACAACTCCCTGACCTTGAGGTGAGCTTATCCCTGACCAGTCTGCAAAGCTGCATGAATTATAATATCTACCTACAGGTGCAGTCCTAGCCTCTGTCCTGACCAAACAGCACTAGACCTCGTACTGCCTCTCCTGAGACCAGCAGGAGCTTTTCACCACGGTGTAATCTGCCTGCTGAAATATGAAGTCAGGACACTTCCTGAACCAGTTCAGCTCTTGAATACAAAGCAGGCAGAAGGATCATACAATACATGATGGTGGTTACTGTCTATTTATATTAAAAATTCATTCATTTAGTAAAGGTTCACCATCTTGAAGAATTGCAAATGTGACATTTCATATGGATTTTTTCATTGTTCAGATGGCTGATGCATTTTGATTCATGGGTTTACACCTGAAGTCCCCATTCATGATGTATAACATTAGCAGCGTGGAGCAGGATTTCTCAACTTCTACTCACTTAAAAATTGTGCAAGTGTGAATGTGAGAGGGTGCAAATGGTCTCCTTTTTGAAAGACAATTTTGTACCCTTCAGTTGACTTTCATGTTTGAGTAAAAAAGGTGCACAGTTGGCAACTTGATGACTAATGCTGTTCTTTTAAGTCAGTGGTCCCCAAACTACGGCCCGCCTCCACATTTGGCCCGGCCCCATGGACAATACCAGAGATGCATTTTGATTTTTTTTCCATGTGTTTTTGTATTTGATAATAAAATTGATGACTAGCTATGAACTATTTTCATTATTAACAAATGAGGTGTGTTCACTAGGGCTGCAACGATTAGTCGATGTCGACAAAAATCGATAATAGAAATAGTCGACGATGAATTCCATTGTCGACTATTGTCGCCACACGCGTTTTTCCAACATAGTGAGGCATCAGACTTGATTATAATCTCTGCCGAGAGTCGCTCATGTGCAATAGCGTCTCTGTCTCTGAGCGGTAACATTCAGGAACACGGTGTCAACATCAGGTACGCGTACCAAAACTTCTGAAGTTTGGTGGCATTTTAGCCTGGATACAGCGAATAAAAAGACTACTTGTAGAGGTTGTAAAGCAGACTGTGCGTGTCATGGCGGTGACGCAGGAACATTTAAAGAAGCCCGTCAGGCAGTTAAACGAAACGGAGTCTGATTCGCCTCGGTGAGATTCAAGTAACATTCAAGCCAGTACGGTTTTTATGACTCACATTGTACATTTTAGAAGCGTATTTTCACTATAAAAGAGAGCTCCAGCGTTATGCCAGACTGTGCCTGACAAACGTATTTTAAATTAATGAATGTTCAATAAAAGATGTATTTTTCCTTGTACCCATCTTTCTTGTTTATTATCATTTGCCACATAAATCAATTTCATGCTAAATTTAAGAAAAAAGTTAATAATTATCCGATTAGTCGACTAATCGTTTCAATAGTCGGTGACTAGTCGACTATTAAAATAGTCGTTAGTTGCAGCCCTAATGTTCACACCAAACGCAACGCGAATTTTCACGTCGCTTTATTCTCGCAAATTTGATCGCTGGATCAATATGTTTATATTCGTGAATAAAGCGACGCGAAAATTCACATTGCCGTTTGGTGTGAACACACAGTCAGTCAGTAACTATTTCATACACGCAGAGAGCGTGACATTCTATTCCACCCTTCTGCAGTCTGTGCCCCTATCTGGCAACACCCAGAAAAAAATCCTAGACCCGAACCCAGAGAGGGTTATTTGGTAGTGTCATTATTATTTCCTGACTTTTTTTCTGTGAAGAACCCAGAGAGGGTTGTTTGGTTGTGTGGCTTTCTGGAAAACAATACATGTTTACGTTTAGGCAACCCCATGATTGTCACACTTTTTCTGTTACAAACTGACATCAGAGAAGGGGAAAGTTATGTGGCTCTCACAGAAAAAAGTTTGGCGACCTCTGTTTTAAGGTAACAAATGTACCTTTGAGAGAACATGCTTTAGAGGAGTACATGTAAGTAGAGGACTGCACTTGCCTTGTACCTCTATTTTTCAGGATGAGGGAAGTTCAAATTTCTGTCATTTTCAGTTCCAGCTGTGAAATAAATAGAGATCTGTCGCGCAATCTTGTACAACGAACATGGTCAGTGTAGTTTGTCCATCAAACCTACGCTAACATTACACGGACACAGCCAGTGTAGTTTGGCCTCAGGGAACCTCCAGTGTTATTTGCAGGTGGTGGTAGGTTGTGTAGTCTTGGGAAATATTTGTACTGATACTTACAGTACATGTGTGACAGTCTAGACCCCACTGTCACTGTTTGTCCCTGGCCCACCTCAATGAGTGCACAGTTGTTTGGTGGGATGGCATGGACAAACCCGGAGACGGCCAGCAACGTTGAAGGACATTTGTTCGGCAAGGCCATGCATCAAACAGGTTACGGCCTTCTCCCTCACCAGGGCTCTGAACTGGATCCTAAAAGAGTCAGGGTGGGGCTGGAGCCTTTAAGTAGGCGTCGAAGGCTACGCCCAAATTGGGGCGAACCATTCCCTGTCCGGAGACAGGGGAACTCGAACAGTACATGGACATGTGAATGTGTTTGGTCAATGAAGGACACTGGACATTTGTTTATTGCAAAGTAGCAGATATATATGGTCACTGAAGGACATGGTGTTTCTTTGCTGTATGTTAAGGTACACAGAACAATTTGGGAAAACAATACAACTCCCCTTAACTGGTCTTTGGTCTGTCTGGTGGGAGGGGCCATGAGAGTATATAAGGGGTGAGAGTGGGCTTACAAGGCAGTCTGCTGTTAACTCTGCTGGGGTGAGGTGCTCATTGCTGAGGTCCAGAGGTGAATATTGTTTCTCAAAAGTTCTATTGTTTCCAAGTTATGATGTTCTTTCTATTGATTACGCTAAGAGTAAACCATGGTTGATATGCGCATTGACTTATTCTTGTTGAAAGTATTGACTGCTAAAACATAGAATATGCATGTTTGATTTATTCTTGTTGAAAGTATTGTGACTGCTAAAACATAGAATGTACGCGTTTGATCAACGTTAAATATTTTGATTTGCATTTTGCTAAATTACTTTGTATCTGAGTTATTATGCTTTTGTTTTGAGCTCATTATTTAGTTTTGATTTTTATTACAGACCTCTGGTCCCTTCTGTATATAGCTGCTTTATTATATTTGTGTATCACAACTGGGGAAATATTGTTACAACTTATGCAACTCTGTCGTGTTTTGCCATCAATGGTTTAATGTCTGGGTCTCACACTACCCATACCCGTGTCCGGGGTGTGACAACATGTGCTTTGAATGATTACACTCCGGGGGAATACACATGTCCCTTTATTTTAAAATAATCATACAAACAGCGCAATTATTACTACATTGAAAAATATCCTGTCATTTATTTGCAAGTGCAAACTTTAGTATGTCTTCTTTGATTTTATCTGACGTGACTCCAAAGCCAAACCTTCCATCCCTCCATGATGGCCATAAAGTCGAACAGATGCAAAACAAAAAGATTTTCCACACTAAGAAAAACAGCTCTCAAATGTTCAGAAGCACAGAATATATAATGGGCACCTCTTTCCCCTCACAGATTTGCATAGATTACCACAGCTCCAGGGGGTGTACAACTTCCATTAGTGATGTACATAAATTGACTTGGTGCCAGAGAGTAGCAGTTGTGTCATCATTAGAGTCGACATTGGCCTCGGTGGCACATGTTACTGGGCCCAACTGAAGTGAAGAGGGGAAGCAAATTGGAATGTCATGGATGAATAGCATCTATCAAAACCTTCACATCCTGCTTTACAGCAACTTGACAACTCCTCGTTCCGTTTAGCACCATGACAGGGTAATACTGCGTGTATTTATCCACAGTTCCAAACGAGGAGGGTGTGCTCTCTCTACCCCTTGTATGTTTACATGTTTGCCTGTTAGCAGGAAAATAGTGGAGGGGTGGAGCACGGCTCAAGACAAAGCCTGCATGATTTTTTAGGCCGTATTTTATTTTTACTTTGCAAGAATATTTATTATCATTTCTCAGGAGATACGTCATGAGATTTAATGAAAATATCTTGACATATTTGCAGAGATTTCTATCTGTTCCAAAGAGATATGAATGATCATTTTAGTTATGGAAAAAAGTGTGGGCCATTGGCCTTGGCAGACGTCTGTGCTCTGCAAGCCCCCGCCAAACAGACAGACCTGAAATGAGAGAAAGAGATTAAGTAGGATTTAAAAAAAAAAAAAAGTCAATCAACTGACTTAGGGCAAAATTTTCAAAAGAGATTCAAAACTTGACTTTTAGTTGCACAACTGTTTCAAGCAGAAAGGTTATTTGGGGTTGGAAATTTTTCTGAAACTGCAGCAAAAATGGGGACCACATCAGATTTGATATCAGCTGACACCGTTTCTGTTACGTAAGAGGTCATGACCCGCTATGTTTCAAGCCTGCAGGGGTGTCTATAACAAAATGTTGGAGTATCACTTTAAGAGCTTGGAGCTGTCAGTCAATCAGCAGTAGTCTGAATAGAACTACGACAGTCTCTAAAATATCTCCTAGCTGATGCATTTTAGCGCATTTTTCAAGAGGTCTGCCGGTGCGGCAGTGGGGAATTAACTGCACCTCCAGAACTCTCAGGAGTTCATCTCTTCTGGCTGGAGAACCACTTTTGACAGAATCTTAGTAAATGGAGCTCCATACTTTTCATTTTACTGTCTTTTGTCCTGGCTCATTTCACAGAAAAATGCTCATCTCTGCGATTGGTATTTAAGCTCTTGATTACATCTGTCGTTCAAACACAGACCCTCTGCCTCAATGGGTGTCACATGAGCAAAGACCAGAACCTCCGACAACCACTAGAACCCAAATACACTAACACAGTACATAATATAGTCAATTTAAGACTGCTGGCAGAAGGAGATCTTCAAGCTCTCTGTGTTCTGACTCACCACAGCATCCATCTCCGCTGCAAATGTTGTAGCCTTTTTTTGTTTAATGGCTGTTCGAGCATTTTTTTTTTTTTATTAGTCTCATTTTTAATTTTTACCTTGGGAAATATTTCTATTGTTTGTATTATGAGGAAAATGTGGCACTTGTCTTTAAAGTATCCCAAAAACAGGTTTCATTGTGTTTGAAACAGGAATTAAATAAAAGAGAGAACGCAATAAACAAATTGAGATGGGTGCCATACTTCAAATTATGCTGCAGTGAGCAATTGTTGCCATTTCTCTGGAGTTACGCAACATTGTTTTCTTTCTCTCTCTCCCTCTCACTTTCTCTCTCTCCCCATCTGTCTTGTTCTCTCCTCTATGTCCATCCGTCTGTCCTCATCGCCTGCCTGCCTGTTCCCCCATATCCCCCTCCCAACTCTCTCTCACACACACGCACACACATGCACGCACTCTGCCTTATCTTTATTCCCAGACAAGGCTCCCTGTTTGAGCTGTCATTATAATCACTTTGAATAGCCTAGCTTCCTGGCGAACGAGGAGAGACACGCTGTGCCCAATCACACAACACTTTCTTCTTGCCCAATAGATGCATGTCATATTTCATTCTGGGTAAGGTAATATGTATTGAAGGATTTGAATCCAAAATCCTGGAGTGACTGAACATAGCTCAGAGAGTTTTTATGACAAAACTCTCAGACGGAAATGGTTAGACTTTTTGCTGCCCAGAGCAAGACTGACATTAATTCCTTCACCTAAAAGGTGCAATTATGTATTTGCCTGCCAAGAGGTCAACTAGGCTGCTACCTTACCTTACTTCTGAAAGTGGGACTTGTGAGAATACCTCACAACCTTCAGTGCCTGTCACACCAGAATTTAAAATTTTAAATGAATGAACTGTTCACTGTAACTGCTGTTGTGAGTGACAAATTAAATCTTGTAAATCTTGGTGGCGGTGAAAGTTGACCAGTGATTTTCTGATGTTGACCGACATTTTGACAACGCTGACATCTGAGATGTCTCAGCTAATTATGTGTTGCACTCACATTTTTCAACATAATGTTTTGAAAAGATGGAGAGGCTGGAGTCAAATTTTAAATTAACAGTGTGAATTTATCGTCCTGTTAGCAACCGAGCTAATGAGCTTCACTTTTTTACAGCTTCAGCAAACCAAATTCCGAGGGGAAGTAAACAACAGTGCTGAGAAAATTGGGAGACACTCCAGCAGTGATGAACTCAGCTTCCTGTAATAAACTAAAATGGTGTTAGACGGAAAGCAGTTTGTCAATGAATTATTTGTAATTCCTCCATAAATGACTAAGAGATGTGTCAATACATAGTCGTGTTGCAAAACAGTCATCTGCTTCAATTTTCAAGAATATTTTACCTCAAGTTCTGTCAAATGTGTTTTAATTGACATTCTGAAGACCGTGCGTGCTGCTCCAGGAAGTTCGATGACTACCAAGCATTACATTTTAACAAACTTTTCTGCCAGAGATTATCAAGGTAAACATGGAGAAAAATGCACTTTGTTTGAGTTTGTTTAGAAAATATGTGGAAGTTTGAGTTTCAGATCCCCTCAAAGTTTCAAGAGCCTACTGTGGTGATTCAGAGTTGAATAGAATTATAGAAGTCTATGAGAAAATGAATGTACTTTTATTTTGTTTCAGAACCCAAAGTGCAATGCGTGACCTCGTGTTCCAGTGATTTGTAAAATCATCCGTCCCTTTTCTGCTGACTGAGTCATGATGGCAGCTGATCAGCTGGGGGTCACATTCTGATGATGGCAGCAAAACAACATCATGTGCAAAAGCAGAGAAGTCATCCTGAGGTCCTCAGAGTGGATGGTGTCCTCATCATCACACACAGAATCGGTGACAAGGCAGAGCCCTGTCAGAGCCCTGCACCCACTGGGAGCATGTTTGACTTTATAGCGAGAATACGGTCACAACTCTCAGTGTGATAATTATGGTATATTTTATTTGGCACAAATCTGGATTTGCTAAAGTGTAAAAACATGAGCATAAAAGGCATATAATTAGCGAGCTGTGTTCATGCACTGGGTGGCTCATAACAACGGCCCGAGTAGCACCCACCCATTGGGCAACCAAGGTGGTTGTGGTTGTGTCCACCTTCTCCGGTCCACAGAGGGAACAAAGACTGGTGACTGACGGCCATACTTCCCAAACCCCTCCCCAGCACCCAGGAAGACCCTCCTAGAACACATAGGAACTCCTAGAGGACCAGGTAGTTCATTAGGTGTGTACACCCCAGTGACAGTGAGGTATTTCTTTTCTCTGCAATTCACACAGTAGCTGCAAGGACACAATACATTGAATTATCTCCTCCCACCTCCCAAAGAGTTTGTATCCAGAGACGATGGCGTGTGTGTGTGTGGAGGAGAATCCAGCTACATGTAGCTGGTACAGCTCCACCTCCTGCAGCAGCTCTGCCTGTTTGCCACACCAGGAGTCAGCACAGATGTCTGATACTTTACCCAACCCTGGTCGCTTCCTCTGCAGATGGTGAGCCAGAGTAAATTCAGATGATGCGTAAATGATGTAAAATAGTGGCAACAAGCATCAAATGTTAATTTGATGTTGAAAAGGTAATAGGTTGAAAGTCAACTGCAGTCACGCCAACAGTTTGTGCTGTCATACCATCTGTAAACGTTCAGCGGGTGGTCAGTGCTCATCAATACACGTTTGATTCACATTTGGCTTAGTGCTCATTCAGCTGGAGATCTAAATGAGTTTGCTCACTTCTGTAATTGTAAGCATTGATGCTAATGAGTTTCAGTGGAAGCTGACTGGTGCCGGTGTGTGTTTTTAAGTAAAGAGGTGAGGATGGGCCTGCAGCCATGCTCAAGCCTGCACGTACAGCAAACACTTTCATCGCAGAATGAGTGATGGGACACTGTGCCACATGCACTTCTTTGATATTTTATTATGATGGATGTTAAGTGTGATAATGACAGAGGCGATGTTGTCTTCTACACGTCTCTGTTCCTGATCTCAACGCCCACATTCTCTAAACTGACATACTACCATCGAACTGCTGCAATATTCAAACATTATTGCCTAAACATAAAACTTCAGTTCATCCAAACCCCCACCACCACCACCCATGCGCCACCACCACCCCTCCACATGCCACTCATCCAGTCTGGCAGAGGAGATGCTCTGAGGAGCCATGTTTGTATAGCAGATGAACACACAGAGGCCACAAACAGCCAGACATTCATAACAGACTAGGGGTGCTTATATCAGTGTGACTTGGTTCCATGTAACAACTCTGCATGAGAGGAGAGAACGAGTCTATTTAGTGTTCGTAATTATTCATTTAACTTTAGTTAAAACCATTCCATTTTTATGTAATGACCATTTACAGTTTGTTTGAAATGTTTTTTGAGTGTTTTTCCTTCTTTTTAATTAACAAGTAACATTTGAATTAAAAATATATATAAAATTAAAACTAAAACTTGAAGATTGGCAACAACAATCCATCTGGTCTGCCAAAAGAAAAAACAAACAACAACTCAAGGATAAAGAAATGTATTTTTCTGTGTACAGCGGGGAGGCTGAGGGTGTTGTGGGAGTGGTTTTAGAGTCTTTTGGTACTGCAGCAGAAACTTAGTCAGACTTCTTTGGAACTAATATTACGTGACACAAATTCTGTTATCTAAGAGAAGCCTTGAGTCTTGACCCAGTTATGTACGAGTACCACACATGAAACAAGAGAGCTGTCAGTCAAATCAATGTAATCTGAATAAATCGACATTTTTATATCTACGCTATGTATATTACATAGTCTAGATATATCATATATTACAATGCATTTATATAATTTTAGAGACAATGTTGAGTAACTGACAATAAAGGAAGACAAATCTCTAAAAAATTCATCATGGAAATGAATTGTGAGCTCTTATTACAGTTAAATCTCTACCAGCCGGATATAAACCCAATCCTGATGTGAGTTCACCTGCCTCATATATTATTCATCTAAATAGCCATTTTAATTATTTTCATGGATCTTTATCAGCATATTTTTGTGATACCATTAATACCAAATCTGTCTGTTTCATAATTATGGAGGCAGCCTTTGTTAATTATGCCTCAAAACACTCCGCCTGAGGGTCTTAGGGGCTCGAAATCTGTTGACACTTTCAAAGCAAATCTTAAGAAAGATCTTTTGTTCTTAATGTTTTTTTCATGTCTTTAAGACATTTCAATCTGTTGCTTTAATGTTAGGTTTGAATCTGCTGCATAGTGAACATTTATCATTATTAATGTCTTTCTAATCAGTACACACATCTCTGACACCATTAGCTGTCTGTCTTGAGAGCGAGAGCAGCGTGTCTTACACTTTTTACAGTTATCATGGTCGGCCAGCAGGTGGTAATTTGATTGACAGCTTGTATTTTTATCTCAGATCGTCTGGCAGGTTTTTCTGTTTGTGTTTTAAGCAGCTGAACTAAAACAGGGCTGTAAAAACCAAGCACATTTTGAAAACAAGCCCAGAAAAACAAAGCCTGCGATTGCCAATATTTCCAAGCAACTTTCAATAAAACACGCCGAAACAAAAGTGGCACAGCAGGTGCTATTACCCAAAAAAAAGGATTCTTGAAACACAGGACCTGTCTCTCACCTTTATTTGTGCTACGAATTCATTGAGGATGCAACATATCGATTTTTTTTTTTTTATGCAATGCAGCAGACAAAGTGACGTACTTGTTTTTAGATGCTGATGCTGCTGTAATTTTTATTTTATCAATACTTTAGAGCATTTGTCAGAAAGAACAATATAATTTGATGCTATTTGCAAAAATAGTTCCGCAAACAAAAGAGAGAAAATATTAAGCTGGTAAACTCCAGTTCATCAGTCCTAATTTGCTTTGGGTGCAAAAAAAAAAAAGTCTTAACGCTATAATAAATGAGCAAATGGTTCAATGGTGAAAAGATGGAAATTAATGAGAAATACATTTAAAATAATAATTAAGATTATTTAAATCTAGTAGATCTTTTAACACTATTTTAATTCATCATTTAGTGCTTTTTGCATCCTTGTGTGTCCTTAAATGAAGTTGAAATGAAGTCTGTATGCTCCAAAGGAAACTCTATGTGAGACATGAGATCAGTTTGAGCTAAAGGAGACCAGCAAACTATGTTGCTGTTCCTGAGGAAGTTCCAGCTTGCTAATGAATAGTAAATAAATCAGTTGTCTTTACAGTTCTAAAGTAACAGATACAAACTCATCTGTTGTATATTTAGTTCTAGGTGGTCAAAAAATCAACCAAAAGCCAATTCACAGGAATGAATAAACCCTTAATCAGCCAGGGGTAAGGAGACGTGTCAGCCCGAGGTGGTAGATTAGGGAACTGGGACCAGTGTTTCTGACCAGCCATGTTTAAACTCACTGTAAGACACATCAGTGTTGCATTTCAGCACACTTTGAAATAATATTCCAAAGCGAGGAGGTCAACATTTGAATAAGTGACAACAACATGGTATTTTTAGCCAGGAACAGGGTCGATACTACTGTAGCACCACGAGCCTGAGGGACAGCTGCATTTTAGATAGAAAGTGTGTTTTGGTGTAAGAAGAAGACGTGTGAGCTGATGAGTGATGTGTGGCTGCCATCTGTCACAGCTAGTTTTTATGGTTGATGCTGAAGCCGCTAGTACCACCGGTAGTTTTATGAAGCCGCCAAAGAGCTGTGAAACTTGTTTAAATACTGCTCACCAACATTAAGTTACGGGTAGCTGCCAGAACACTTTCTGACCCTTCGACTGATGCGTGATACCCTGACGATTCAGCAGCTGAGCTAAGTAAGCTGAGACCCTCACTATAGCCAGAAACAAGGATGATGAATAGAATAACTCAGGGGTTCACTTTCAAATCGAAGGTGTTTCTCAACAGGAGTCCGAGTGATCTGTAAAAAGCTGGTTAATCAGATTTGAACTCTGGTTGAGTTTAGTTGACTTATACAAAGGAGTTCTATGAGATAACAGAACAAGAGATTTTCCAAACAACAATTGTCATGCGTAATAATGAAATTAAATTGTGCTACTTCCTCACTTAGTTCCAAACTAATTGCCGGTCCAGAAACGGCTCTCAGGGTTGTTTTTAAATGGCTTTGAGGTGAGCAACGCCAGATGTGGCAGGATATTGTGCACCCTGTCCAGTTAAAAGCCTCCCCCTCTATAATCCCATTAATGTCCCAAATGTATAATGAGGAAAAATAATCTTAAATACACCTGTGCAGGGGCCACTTCATAATCAGTACATTGGTAAATTTGATATTAAAATCACCTTAAGAGCCTCTGTGAGAGAGCAATAGATTCTTTCTGAATGAGGCTTAATGGACCTGTTTCACAGACCTCCACAACTCAGGTGTAACATCAACTCTTCTTCGACTGTTTTTGACGATGCACCAACTGTGTAAATTGATGCGGATGCCACCTAATATTCTCATAACAGTGGTGGATGGTAATGTGCATCATTCCTGAAGTGTTTCTCTGTTCTCATTAGCGTGACTACTAACACTCACAGTGAACCATTAATAGCCATTCATTCATGGAGCCATTAATATCATCAGTTTAGCATGAAAAAGTCCATTGTCGGTCACTACTCAGCAATCAAGAGGATGCTTGACACTCGCTGAGCGTGTGTCTACATGTATGTTCGTGAAAGGAACATGTCCTCGTTATTCAATCAGACTTAGATTGAGATTGTTGGGATTTTTTTGGGCCCATAAGAATGATTGAATATGTGATACAATGGATAATAAAGAGATGCAAACACAGTAAAATGAAATATTATGGTTATAATATTTATAATATTATAAATATATTAAATGGTGGTGAAATATGATCGACGAGTTATATTTTTAAACTCGATATCGCTGCATGAAATACATATTTCTTCTGTTAAAAAAAGCTAAATAGACCAAAAATCTTACCCCCCAAAAACCCCTAAGTGAGGTTGTCACAGTTCATGCACGAAATGGTTAATAAGAGAAAATTTGATACAGTTACTATGTTTTTTTTAAACAAAATCACACTAGGAGCAAGTGTTCTTCACTGGTGGTAAGGAGCATAATAAAAAGAAAGAAAGAAATATTTGTAATAAAATTGCATTCCAGTCATAAGTTCTCTTAAAAAAGGAGTGGGGAAGCCCACTCTCATGGCAGCTGAAGCATGAGAGTTGATAAGCATGAAAACAGGAGTCTTACCTGCAGCATGCAATGAAGAAAATGGGCGTCACACATGGTGTCTTTGGCTTACACATCATCTCTCCTGTGTGGTCAGTATGTTACTTTAGCGTGTTCCACCCCTACGGACAGGTGCAACGCCTCGTGGAGAAGCACTTTCTCGCCTTGTCTGAGCTCCATTTGAACCGTATTTACTGAACTGAACAAGTACATCAGGATTTTTCATAAAATGACTCCCAGTAAATATACGACAGCTGTGTTTTTAAAGGTGAGCTGCCATTCTCAGCCCCTCAGCAGAGTAAACACTCAATCAGTGAGCCACCGTCGCCGACCTGAATCTACCTTGGCAAAGACACTTTCTTTGCTTGCTTGTTCAAACTGCACTATTGATCCGGACAAACACCCCGCGCTGGGTCCATTGCAGTCCGTCATCGTATCTCTTCTTTCTTATGCAGTTCTGAGCTACTTTTGTCAACAGATCTATGCTTTGTGCTGCAACACAAGCATTCACCTGAATTTACATTGAACGAGCAGATCCATAACAAGTCACTAAGTGTTTGTTCAAGCAGGAGGTGGGGAGAAGCGAGGGAGGGGGCGAATCAGCGATGATAAATCACCAGTGAGGACTATGTGAAGCTGACAGTATTACATTCTCGGACTGTTCCTCAGTAGGCAAGGTTAGGCTGTCTATTGGTGGGCTGCAGCTCCCTCTGAGCCTGCAGGAAAGGCAAAATTAGGCAATTACAGGCAAATAAATCTTATATCCCGTGACAGCAGCTTTCACAGTCAGAGTGTAAAATGGTATTAGGATTCAGATGGAGTGCCTCTGTGCACCAGGAGTGCATGATGTACTCCACACTTTATGAGGAAAGGTCTTCTTCTTGATACCAAGCAGTAGTGCTGCCATTCTTCATGAAGCATAAAACACATATTCACATCATATTTCAGGAGGATTTGGGTAACGTATATGTGCTTAAATTATCTTGTGTATAATGTTGCTGTATTCTGTTTGCCTGCAGGGCAGAGATGGAAATGTGTTGCCTGTTTTCACTGAGGGGACAAACATATCAGTAGTCATCTTCTCTCAGTCCCATAAAGATGTGTGATGATGAAGACACGTCAAGGAGTTAATGTGCTCACCCGAGGGTAACTGAGTGTTTGCAGGACATATCAGGGATTATTTGTCTCTTTTTTTCCGTCTCCCCTGTTGTATATGAACAATTACCCAATTTTAAGCTCTCCCACGGTTGCTAGTTGCTTCCCCCCCCCAGGGAGGGCTGTGGACCATCTCTCTTCTTATATGAGAGGAGCTGCCTCTTCTTTTCACCTGACTCTGAGGAGTTTCACCAGCAGGACAAAGCACAAAGGAGGATCGGGCTATTCCATCCAAGACAGTGACAGACAGGCCAGAGAAGTGGTGAGGTGACTATATGAGGACTGATTGCAAAACAAGACCCAGGAGAAGCACTCAAAAAAGGCGGGAAACAGGAAGTGACAAGCACAAAAAGACACAGGAAGGAAGAGCTGACAAAATAAAACAGGAACTGAACACAGTGGACTAAAACACAAGTAGAAAGACACTGGTGAAGAACAACACTTGAACTACCAAACTAAACTGTCACTAATTTTAACTACAGAGTCCAAAACCCAACTAAACAGGGTCCTGATGGGAACATCAGGACTATTTCTTGAAAATATCCACCCTTTCCCCAAACAGTTTCTGGAATGATTTCTGAGGTGGTTTGCTGAAACATATCATCTACCAGGATATTATATTAAGGAAGAAAGTTTATGTACAGATTTTGATGAAGCTGAGTTCATGTGTCCATCATCTCCTTAGAGGACGATTGCCTTTTTCAGACTTGTTGCCTTTTGCAGACTTGTTTTTTTTTTTTTTTTTTTTACTGTTTTTAGTGCATTTTAATCATCTTATTTGTAATTGCATTATTTATTTGACCTATTAACTGTTTGTTCCACCAGCTTCCTGCTTCTGTCTCTGTGGAAAGGGATGGATAAATAAGGTTTATTTGAATATTTGTTGCCTTCTTGATTTGGCTTGTCAAGAGAACTGATACTTCGGTACCAAGTCGGTACTAAGATTCTGAAACTGGGACGGTACTGACTTTTCTAGAATACCCGAAGTACCGTTGGTACCGAGGAGCCAGATCTGGCCGCTTCTTTAACGTTGTTTTTTGGCTGTAAATGAGCGATTATCTGGCAACCCTCCCAGGGTGTTGATCACGTGACTGACTACCCTGCTAAGAAGAACAACATGCATCGGGGTCGTCAACTACAGCGACAGCTGCCCCTCAATTATTTGAGAAGAAAAATGCCAAAAGTCGCGTATGGAAATACTTTGGATTCAAGGCTGATGAGGAGGGATTACTTATTGATCCGCAAAAACCTATATGCAAAAAATGCCGTCACCGTACCACGGCGAATGGGAGCAACACTTCAAACTTGGCAAAGCATTTAAAAGACAAATATCCAGATTTGTACAAAGAATTCAAGGTGAGTGCATTTGAATTCAAACAATATTGTTTGCTGTTCACATGGTTCAAGTAAAGGAGTGTATGTTGTACTACAGGGGATTTATTGTTTATTTTTCATTTTTACCGTGGTATCGAGTGGTATTGAGTATCGTGGAATTTAAGTGGCATTGGTATCGACTTCTAAATTTCTAGTTTGGTGACAAGCCTATTCTTGATTAATAATCTTAAAGTAGTATGCATTCAGTTGTCCATTTGGGCTCAATAAGTCACCAACTGATTCAGAAAATGGCCATTTTTTTCCTAGTTCTTATTTGTATTGCATAACAGTAGCGACACGCATTCACTCAACCAGTATGGTTGTGTGTACCAGTTGATATTCACCGCATGAAATCACACCTCAGTGCTCCCGACTTTTACCAGCAGACGAGGTGAGGCAAGAAATACTAAAGATACATTTAATGATTGTGAAACAGAGGTGTAGTTAGTATTCATGAAGAGGAACGCCACTGCGATGCCTGTGCTGCTGCGGAGGGATATGGCTGGCCAAACACAGCAGCTTGAGGTAAATGCACAGAGGTAGTTTATAATGTTTGGGAGCCATAAACAATCTGCCCTTGGCTCTTCCCTAGCAGACGGACCATGGAGAATTTTACTATTGCCATAAAGCATGTTCATCTTCTGCCTCTCCTCTTGCTTCCCCTCAGTTATGACACACACAGAGGGACGCACATACAAAAACACACTCACGCACGCCTATCTCTGTCATATTTCACCACCACCGTCTGAATTAAAATGAAGGAGGTGAACAGGAATGCTCTCGGTAAACAGCGCATGCACATCTCCTCGCTGCTGCTGCTCTTCTGTCTGCTGGATACCAAAACTGAAAGCTAATGAAAGGATCCACATTTTGACGAACTTATTTCAGGTCTGATCATCTTAAAACCGATCTTTATAGGAAACATACAAATTGGAATGGACGGACATTTTAATAGTTGTGTTACTAGTCGCCTTATTGAATGGCATTAATTTGTGTGCGCATATTTTAACTGTAACAGGTCAAATGAGCAAAGAGTGAGAGGAAAAAATAGATTGCAACATATTTCCAAGTAAAATGAGGCACACAGGTGGAGGAAATTTTTTTTGTCTTTGTTCAGAGGATTCCAACTGACTCAAATAGGTAAACTGGCCACCCCAATCATAGTTAATCTGATAGATTTAGGTATAGCTTTAATGCTGAATGAGTCAACCAAAATATTTCAAGATGTGGTCCCCTTTTCATCTGTATCTTTTGGCCATCTGAGAGCATCAATACTGAGGAGAACTGCAATCATTAAGTAGGAAAAAAATATCCTGCAGTATCTTTAATTTTACATGCTTAGTTCTAATGGACAAGACAATTAATCTAGTCTCTGCCACATAAGTCATTTTTTTCTTTATTTTTCACCAGCTAATAATTAGCAAAAAAGATTTTCTATTTGGTGAGACATCTACTGTCAAGGAGGTGGTTAGGAAGAAGGACTGAATAAAGAGCAAATAAGCAATTTTTTGCCTTCAATTAAAACTTCTAACAGCTACATTAGACAGTGTTATATTTTTGCTGAGCCCGAGTTTATTCTTTCAGTCAGTGGATTCAGGAGAACCTGCTCTTTCCCTCTGGTACACAGTCAAACTACGTGCATTTATGTCAGCATGACAAACTGGAGGCACATAAAAATGACCAGAGTAACGTTGGTTGTTTTTTCCAAAGAGGAAAACTGTATTTTGAGGTTTTGGAACTCTGTGTACAATTTAGTGAGAAAACAGCTTTCTCTTGGTGAGTTACAGCCATTTATTTGCATATTGCCCAGGGCATTCTTGAGTTTGTTTCTTTATTGTACCACACGGCTCAGCTGTTGGAATTAATCTGGAGTAAAGATGGACTGTTACAATACACCACATACAAACATATGACACATATGTGTCACTACATAGCATAACCATCAGGACGATAGTGCAAATATACAGCACATAATTTAACATATTCAGAGATAAACACACACAAACACACACACACACACAGATTGATATAGATAGATGGATAGATAGACACACAAAAGGTCAATGACCAGTGCACTAGTCTAAAAACAAACTCAGAGATTTTAAGCATCTGTAGATCTGTTTTCCACATCAGCAGAATACATTACAATAATAAAGTAATGATTGCAGTACAAAAGAGCATCAAGTCCACAGCTGGGGTGTGCTAGAAACATGAATAACTTGCATGAGCGGAAATAGGCACATTCAGAAAAAAGAAAAGGAGAAAATAGTGCAACATATCAGTTCATGGGGAATATAGATGTGGTGGAGGAGAGAGAAATGGAGAGTGTGGCAGTGCAGCCCTATGGTCCATATGATTGATTTGTGAGGCGCAACCAGCAGGTATGTTTAAAACAGTCTTGGAGTTGTGTCGCCGCTTCCTTAGGCCTCTCGGGCCTGTACCCAATCTACATTGGGGTGTCTATGTTATTGACTGAGAGAACTGATCTGACCTTATAAGTCATTGCACCAATTCAGTACTGGAAAAGACAAGATATATATGGCTGCTCCATGTGTGTCATGCTGCTTTGTAATGGACAGCTGCAGGTTAGGCAAAGTGGTAACTGGTGATGATGCACTTCAGAAATCACTTGCTGAATTGACAGCATCTCAAGTCTTAATCCCATTGCAGGTCTGTCAGGGAGAGGAGAGGGTCAGTGGAAATGCAAAAAGAACGCACTACGGATTCTCGTTTCTTCATTTTATTTGTGAAGAATGTCTCCAGTTTGAATCATTGTAGTAATGGTTCACACACAATGAATGCACTTGTTGCTGCTTTAGAGCAAGACATATGCCAAGTGAATGCAACAGTGGCGTAGGCGGACTTAATTAAATGAAAATTATATTTTATATGAATTTAAAACAAAACATACAGAACCATTTATCCATACCGCTTAGCCATGGGGGGGGGGGGGGGGGGGGGCTGGAGCCTATCCCAGCTCCATCTCGGGCCATCAGGAGCAATTAGGGGGTAAGTATCTTACTCAAGGGTACTCGGGCATGGTCACCGGGGGAAGAGAGGATCAAACCAGCAACCCTTCAGTTGCTAGATGGCCATGCTACCTCTGAGCCACGCCGCCCCTTTCAGAGCCACCTAGTTTTGTCTAAACTCTCCCTGGAGTGCATGTCATATTTAGAAATTCTGTGAAAGAGACTTGGTTTGATAAAATAAGTAAATGAATAATTCATATATTTATTATTATCTGCATCTTTTGACCTTGTGCTTTCATCCTCCAGCACTGTCATGCATCAGCCGGCCACGGACGATGATGGAACAGTCAAAATTATAAAATTTATCTTTAGGTGGCAGCATGGCAGTGCAGTAGGTAACACCGTCAACTCACTGCAAAAAAGGGTCCGGGCTCTAAACATTCAGTCTGGTTGCATGATCTCCCCATGCCTCCATGGGTGCTCCAGCTTCCTCTCATGGACAACAACTATGCAAATTGGGTGAACTTAAGATTCTAAAATAAGTGTGAATGGCTGTCTGCATCTATTCGTCGGCCCTGTGATTGACTGATGTGTCCAGGGTGGAGCCCATCTCTTGCCCAATGTCAGCTGCGATAAGCTCCAGTTCCCTGCAGCACTGTTCATGATAAGGTGGGTCTGTAACGGAGTGTTACAACATAGATACATGTTCACTAACACCATCAGTCAGGCTTCGTATCTTTTCGACTTGTTGGAGGCGTGTTAGCTACGGTCAGATGGACATTGCCGACCTCCTATTTTCCTTCCACCTCTCAACTTAACTGGAAGGTTGCCTCTGTTTTGCTCATGTATAATAAAACAAAACAAAAACCAGCAGGACTTGGTGAGGTGTGTATGTCAGCAATTAAAGAGAAGCATTGTTGATCCCAGTTCTAGCGTGGGTGTCGGGTATCATCCTCTTCTTCTACATCTTCCCCCAACAAGAAATACCAAAATGTTACCTGGGGAACAGATCAGCATAATAATACACCAACTCTAAACAAATAAACAATATCCTCTTAATAAATATCTGCTGGGTGATATAATTGATTTAATTATCCAGCTAAAGCCTTAATGAGAGCTTTAATTAAGTTACTATTTTTAGAAAAAAAATGTCTGTCAGTGGTCAGTGAAAACCTGGGGGAACCACAAAGATGCTGTGATAAATCCAATTTATGTGCAACTCTTCAGGCCCGCTGAGGCCTGGCTTGGTTTTTCTCATAACCAGCAGTTCTATTGAACTTCTCCAGGGATCAATATAACTTTGATTGAAAATGATGCCAAAAATACACTTACACTCCCTCACCCTATTTACTCTGGACAGTTTCTTTCTAACCACAGGCATCCTGGACTTGTCCTCAGGTGGTTCTAGGGTCAGAATTGTTGCCTGCCGTGAATTTAAGATTTATTTGTATTTGCTCTTATACTGTACACCCAAAATAACAGATGGTGTGATACACTCCAGAAATGTGTGTGTGGGTGTCATTCAGACCATTCACCTATTCAGCTGTTACGTTGAACCCACAAAGAGCTCATCAGTTGTCTCTTTCACTTCAAACTGCAAGAAATGTTTGCACATCAAAGACTTACCTCAATATTCTTCCAAAAAAGAAAAGAGGATCAGGAAAGAGAAATAGATTTGCATGTCATCAGTGTAAATTAAAATACAATTTTAGAAAATGTGATGGAGGGGCAGCACGCACAAAGTAAGAATGTGTTTATCTGCCGGTAAATGTGCACAAATGTTGAAGTGGTGAGGAGTCCTTTTGAATCAATGTCATAAACCTGCAGTGTAAAGACCTGTTTACACCTGTTTACACCTGGAGCTAAAATGTGTTTTCTGCGATCAGAAGTGGAAAGCCTGAGCCAACACTCACGTGTAAACGACTCCGAGATCATTCAAACTTCTAGCCGAGGTGATCTGGGACACGTTCGACCACATATTTTGGGAGCGTAAACTCTAATGCATCCTGTTAAGTCCAAGGACAATATGTCATCAGTAAAGACTGCAGTGTGATACACCCTATTGCTAGACCGCATAAAGACAGACGACCATTCCCACTCACAACTACGGGCAATTTAGGCAATTAACCTAACCAGCCTGTTTTTGGTGTGTGGGAGGAAGCTGGAGTACGCAGAGAGAACCCACGCGGAGGCAGAAAGGCCCGAGTCGGCTGGCAGATTTGAACCCAGTACCCGCTTGCTGTGAGGCACCACTGCACCACTGTGCCGGCCTTGACATGAAGCAATGCGTCTGAATACTCCGGTGAAACGTGTTTGCAGTTGTCTTCCTCTGGGTTGCTGTCATGATTCCAAATGATCAGTGGGCTTTGCATGTATTCATCAGCATTCATGAGGGGCGATTGCTTTGACTGTTTATCGTGGAATGCGGATGTGTAAAGTGGAAGAGAGAGAGAGAGAGAAAAAGAGAGAGCAGGGTGTGAGGCTGATCCACATGCATGTATCTCCAGGTGGACTGATTTATAAAAGGAAAATTGCCTGCAGGTGAGAGTGTGCTTGGTTTTATAAATCACTTTTTTCATGGCAAAAGGCATTTTAGGTTTGGAGCAGACACACAATTTTCGTAAGGAACCAGCGCACTCTTCTATAAATGAGAACCCTGGTGAGTGCAATAGGAGTGTTTACATCAGAATGCAGTCTGAAAATCAAAAGGATTAGACAGATGGACTAAGAGCTGGCTAGAAATTTTTTAAATTCAGAGAGTTCTTGATGCGTGATGAGAGGACATCCCAGTGGAGGGGCTGACACACTACTGTAGGAATGGGGTCTCGGATACATTGTTTCTGCCACGATCCCTGTCTCGTGTTTCCTGTTTTATTTTGTAGTCATGTCCTGTCTTCCTGACCTCCCTCCTGTGATTACCTCATGTGTCTCACCTGGGTGATTGCACCACCCGTGTCTCGTTTCCCTTCTTGTATTTAACCTGTGTGTCTCCTTAGTTCCTGGTTGGGTCATTGTCATCATTTGTCGTCATTTGCCGTTGTCGTCGTCACAGTTTAGTTTTGTCTCGTCTCGTCAAGCCTCCTGTCTCACGTCTCACGTCTCAAGCCTTCGGCCTCACGCCACGTCTCAAGCCTTCGGCCTCACGCCTCGTCTCAAGCCTTCGGCCTCACGCCACGTCTCAAGCCTTCGGCCTCTCGCCACATCTCAAGCCTCCGGCCTCACTCCCCGCCTCAAGCCTCCAGCGCTCCCCGCCAGCTCTCCCCGCCTCAAGCTGCCAGCGCTCTTAATAAACCTCTTTTTGCACCATCCCTACGGTCTGCACTTGGGTCTCATCATCCCACAAACACCCCGCAGGTGACAGAATGACCCAACCTCCTAAAGAGACCCAGCGGACTAACTCTCCTCCACGTCTTAATAAAGAGGAGGACTTCAGGGACACCCGGCTGGCCTTCGGGGGTCCTCGCTCAGTGCAGCGAGCCCACAGGCCGATTCGGCCCCCATCCAGGAGGCCCAGGAGCTCCCGGCCCCACGGAGATGACGCCCTCGTGTTCCGAGGAAGCCAGGTCCAGCCCTCATATCAAACCCAGCAGCTGCTACACCTTCACCGCCGCCACGGGTCCTGGCGGGCCTCACCCCTGTTCTGGCGCCGAGGATCCTGGCTGGCTCAACTCCTGCTCCGCTGAGGGTCCTGGCGGGCATTTCCCCTGTTCCGGCGCAGAGGATCCTGGCTGGCTCTACTCCTGTTCCGCCGCCGAGGGTCCTGGCGGGCGTCACCCCTGTTCCGCCGCCGAGGGTCCTGGCGGGCGTCACCCCTGTTCCGCCGCCGAGGGTCCTGGCGGGCGTCACCCCTGTTCCGCCGCCGAGGGTCCTGGCGGGCGTCACCCCTGTTCCGCCGCCGAGGGTCCTGGCGGGCGTCACCCCTGTTCCGCCGCCGAGGGTCCTGGCGGGCGTCACCCCTGTTCCGCCGCCGAGGGTCCTGGCGGGCGTCACCCCTGTTCCGCCGCCGAGGGTCCTGGCGGGCTCCATCCCCGTTCCGCCGCCGAGGGTCCTGGCGGGCTCCATCCCCATCGCAGCAGCTGCAGCACCTTCTCCGCCGCCACGGGTCCTGGCGGGCGCCACTCCTGTTACGGCGCAACTCCTGCTCCGCCGAGGGTCCTGGCGGGCTCTGACATTGCGTGGTCTGCGCGCCCTCCGGGCCGCCCCCCTCTCTGACACTGTATGGTTGTTCTCTCCACGGGTGTGGTGACTGAGTAGTTTTGTTATTTTTTTTGCTTCTTTGTTGTGTTCTTGTCCCTTCCCGCCTCCTGGCCACCCTCCACCCACCCTGCGGTTGTTTGTTTTTTGGGCTGTCTGGGAGCCAGCCCTTGGGGGGGGGTTCTGTCACGATCCCTGTCTCGTGTTTCCTGTTTTATTTTGTAGTCATGTCCTGTCTTCCTGACCTCCCTCCTGTGATTACCTCATGTGTCTCACCTGGGAGATTGCACCACCTGTGTCTAGTTTCCCTTCTTGTATTTAACCTGTGTGTCTCCTTAGTTCCTGATTAGGTCATTGTCATCATTTGTCGTCGTCAGTTTAGTTTTGTCTCGTCTCATCAAGCCTCCTGTCTCACGCCGTTGGCCTCTCGCCACGTCTCACGCCGTCGGCCTCTCGCCACGTCTCACGCCGTCGGCCTCTCGCCACGTCTCACGCCGTCGGCCTCTCGCCACGTCTCACGCCGTCGGCCTCTCGCCACGTCTCACGCCGTCGGCCTCTTGCCACGTCTCAAGCCTCCGGCCTCACTCCCCGCCTCAAGCTGCCAGCGCTCTTAATAAACCCCTTTTTGCACCATCCCTACGGTCTGCACTTGGGTCTCATCATCCCACAAACACCCCGCACGTGACAGTTTCACTTCACCCGAAAAGTGTTTACAAGTACCCATAAATAGGCGTCTTGAGCTCATGAAGCTGTATTTGGATTAAACTGTTTGCACCTTGAGCTGTTATTTTCACAAATATTCTTTTTTTAGAATGAGCTAGTCTCTAATTATAGCCAGCCAGGGGTTCCTTTGGTTGACAAAGTACTTGAAGAATTTACTTTTTGGGTGAAGTATTCTTTAATACATAGTTTTAACAGGCATCACACATCATCCGGTGATCTGCTGGTAAGCACGAAAATAAAAACAGAACATACATTGTTTATTCTGTGTGTCACGAGTGTGATGATCAGCGTTGCAGTTAAATTTCATCGCGTGTGGATGGATGATTATCATGTTGCTTTACCAGCTGCCACCTTTTTAAAGTAAATATACTGATGTGCTAGACAGAGAAAAGAAACTAGGGCTTTGACAACTGCAGTGTATCCCACATTGTCAGACAGAAAGATAATGATGTTAGCCTGCAATATAAGAACATCAAAAAGACAAGCCCTTGTACATCTAATTAGTCAGCAATCAGTCAAAAACCTGAAGAAGGGAAAAGCTCATTATATTGCAGATTGTGTGTTGTCTCCAGGAGGAGTGGCACATTCAACAAAGACAGTAAATGATGTTTAATGGCTTCATCATCACTGTCAGTGCAGGGCAGTAGAAGTTGATACACTCACTCCTACTGTATTAAAAGCTTTAAAAAACAAACAATAATTATGCTAAGAATTATGTACATGACTAGACTTCTGCCTCACAAAGCCGTTCTTTTCTAGACAGAAAAACAACATAAACAGACATGTAGCAGCTCACTGCTTGAACCTTTCTCAAGCCCCATTTTAAAGAGTGCACCTTCATTTAATTTTTAGTCCCTATTTAGTTCTGAGCGATTTCTCCAATTCTATCACGCGTTAGCATCCCAGCGGAGGGACCACTGTGGCCACCCGCCATCGGTGCCCCTGTTTGTATCGGCTTCTGAAGTTCGAACGGTCGCTTTGTAGAGACGTCCCATTCTTTGAAGCCCTCTCACTCTGGCACTGTTTTGTCCATGATGGGGACTTGGCTGTGTCACCAGCCTAATTATGTTAATGGAAAAAGACTCATTCCAGTTCAACTGAGCATACAGAATTACCTTCAGGGCCTTTATAGTTCAGTCAAATGTACGTGTACGACGGAATTGTTGCTTTTTTAAAAGTTGCTCAAAGTTTGAACACTTTCCTTGCAAGTTTTTTTTTTTTAAGAGGCAGTATATTGATGTTATTGTTTGTAAAGGAATTTCAAGCCTGCTTAAAATTCACATTTACAGCAAGTAAAGCTTGACTTGGTGTAATTCTGAAAAAAAAATAGAAAAAAAATAATAATGTATCTGTACCAAAGAGCTTCAAAAACTGGCATTTATTATGTGTGGGACAGCATGTAATAGTTGGGCATGAAATCATAGGTTGGAAAGCTGCAAGAAGCAGCTGTGAGCCTGTTTTTTTAACAGCAATAGTTTCAAAGGCACAGATGAAAACATTTGGAAATTTAAAAAAAAAAAGGAAAGCAAGAAACATACTGTAAAACATTGGAAGACCTTGTGGGAAA
Organism: Aulostomus chinensis; assembly: GCF_037954235.1. Taxonomy (NCBI): domain Eukaryota; kingdom Metazoa; phylum Chordata; class Actinopteri; order Syngnathiformes; family Aulostomidae; genus Aulostomus; species Aulostomus chinensis. The sequence goes on from NC_141321.1 coordinate 16,059,407, forward strand.
AAAATTGTTGAAACTCCGATGTTTTTAAGAATGAAGTTATAAGGAATATTTATTGATTTCCTTTACACAAAATGTAGTAAACAAACAAATCAAATCAGTATTCAATATGGTGACCGTTTGCCCCAAGGAAGTTGGCATGTAAATTGTTGGAGTGCATCTGCCTCCTCATGTAATCCCAGAACGTTGAGATCAGGCCACCGTGGGATTCACACCAGCTGTTACAGGACATCTTGTTGCTGAAGATAATTCTCTGTGACTCTGACTGCACGTGTGGGATCATTTCCATGCTGCAGAAGGTTTCACGGCTATTCTGATGCTCCCTGGGTGATATCGCATGATAGAAAAGAACCCGAATGTGCTTCTGTGCAACTTACTGTTGAGTTGACAAAAATCAGAATTCAGGGTTGAGCAAACTCAAAAGCAAAACTTAATATATTTAGTTTATTTGTCCAACTGAATATTGAAGTTTGTTGCCGTAAAAATTTAAGTTCACCCAGCGTTTCTTTTTTTGCAGTGTATTGATATTTATTCCTGATCATGATTCTGTGGAATACACTGAGATTTATTGCATTTGTGTTTATTTTTGCCTCTCTTTAGTGAGTGCTTTTTGATTTGCTACAGTCTTTTAATCGAACTTCAAACATGATGCCAACAAAAACAATAATAATATTACAGAAAGAGGAGCGCTGGTATCAGAATCAGTATCAACAACAGCACATGTGTATCCTAATCAGATGATAACTGAAATATGTACTAAAAAAAAAACAGTAAATATTTGATAGGTGTCCAGAATATTGATAAAGCTTTTTGGCGCTACAAAAACTGCTTTGGTTTTGGGGATTTTTTTTTTTTTTAACATTTATTTCTAAACCTCATTGACACTCACAGCTGCGCTCATGCTATTGTTTAAGGAAATCATAAAAGAAAAGGAAAACACTTTTTACTTGCTATAGTTGTGGATTCTTCCACTTGTGCAGTAAGTTTCTGAAGAAACAAAAAACGATAAATGCAGGGTTATCTTCATTTGAGATGTCAAAAGGGTTTTGTGGCCCCAGATGTTTTCTTTCCTATGGTCATCAGGTTCAAATGGCTATTTTAGCTTTTAAGGTTGCCGACCCATGTGCTAGTGCCTTGCTGCTGTGACGGTCATCACTGTACAGCATTTCACCCAACACCGATTCATTTGGAAAGAGCGGCAGGAAGCAGCAGCATAATCATGATATTATATGTACTAAATTTTGCTGGTCATATTGCTGCATCATTGGAAACACTTTGCCAAAAATCTTCCTGGACTAAAATACGCTAGTTTGTGATTGATTTTTTTTTTTTTTCAACTTCAACTCAAGCTATAATGTGGGTTGCTGATTTACAGGTTTTTTACTCACCAGGTCGCTGATCATAGCGTCTGAAAATTCATAGTAGCCTGAAAATAATTGAACGTAAAAAAATATTTTTTTCGCTTGTGAATAGAAACATAGGGTATGAAAAGGAAATTACTGAGCGCTCAGCCTGCATAACTGTGTGATTGACATGTCGGTGCAAGGTGAAGTTTCTCTGTCGTCTCGTTTCCTTGATAAAATGTAGTCTGTTCATGTTGGTTCATCCTTACAACAGATTAGAATGTTTTTGAGGGACTGACAGAGATCCACACGAGTTTTAACATGCATAGTGATGAAATCTGACTTCTCAGTTTCTTCTCATCATTTTCTGCTGTTGAGTGTGTGCATCCCTGTGTTGTCATGGGTAACCACTCATAGGCGGAGATTGACTATTGCGGATGGGAGGGGGGTTCCAGTGATGTGAGAACACCCAATCCATTTATTGTGTGCGATGTTAAGCACAGAGTAACAAAAGATGGTCTTACCAGGCTTGCCGCAGAGTCAGACAATAGCGTATAATAGTTTCTCGCCACTTTGTGTTTATCAGACACACGCATGTGTTGTGTTGCCAGATCGTCTTCATACTGAAGCGCACTCACATCCATGAAGTACAAGTGTGTTCAAAGAGAACAATCGATTCATTAATGCCTTCATTTCCATTGGGCTCTCCTTCCTGTGTACATCTTTAATGATTTAATGCAGGCGTACCACATCATCTACTGCTGTGTTAAATGAAAAGATGATATGCCTCCTCTCTGATTCATTCATATCCAGTTAATAGGACGCAGACACTCACAATTACAGCTTCACAATTACAATGAGGACCAGTGTCCTACCTAGAATAGAGACAAATGACTTTTCTTGTATCCTGCTTATATTTCCACTGTCGTCTTAGGTGGTAGTTTTGCCTTCATCACCTCCTCAACATGGAGTACCACCAGTGCTGTAACCCTTCCTCCTCCCATCCTGGACCACAGCCAGTTACAAATTCTCCTCGTGGTGGGAAAATTTCTCTCCAAAGTCATAGATCCCACAGGTACACTCAGAGCCAGCTGTTGCATTTTATACAGATTTGGATGTGCTTTCACAGTTTTTTTTTTTTACTAAACTCTGTCCATCAATGCCTCTCCTGCCTCCCCGCAAACTCCTCCAGCGTAACCACACACGACTGTGTCACCTGACATAAATTCATCTCAACCCACATCCAGCTGTAACATTTTAGCCCTGACTTTCCACTTGCTAATGGGTGTAAGAGCTCAGATTAGAGGCAATTCAGTGCTGGAGACCAGCATCTGTTCCTTGATGACAGATTCCAGATATTTTAGAGGTGAGATGTGTGGATCAAGTCGACGACAAGCTTCCGCCTGAGCAGGAACCTACAGTAGTGGTCAACTGTAATCATGAGGTCAGAAGATATTTTTTTGTCATCTGTCTGAAGGTTGGAGACCACTCAGATTCCCCTGCCCAGCTTCAGCTAAAAATCTCCTGTCAGGGTGGTGGAAAGGAAGCTCCAGCCAATTCTAAATTCTTAGATCCAGCTCATGGAACAGCAGACCAGCTCTTCACTCTTACAAGGATACTGGAGAGTTCAAGGGGAGTTTGCTTACCCAGTCTACAGGTATTTTGTGAGAAGACTTGAAGCCATGTCCTTCAGGATACCCTGTGTGAGGTGCTGAGGGAGTATGGACTACCAAGGCTGTTGTAACAAGCCTGTCAGCCCTTTTATCACCAGAGTGAGAGCTGCATCTGCAGTCCCAGCAGGAAGTCAAATTTTCTTACTACAGACAATGTGTTTTGGTTGGCTTCATCAGGCCATAACAATCAGTATGAACTGTGTTTCATGGTTATGTACCTCCAAAGTATTCAAATGCTTTAATACTATACTGTAACTGCCACTGGCAACAGAGCTTAATTGGGATTATATCGATTTTCCTGTTTCATTGTTATTTCTTGGCAATGGAGATGGATAACTCACACAATATTGCAGATACCCGCTTCTCTGGCATCGTCCCTCCAAGTCTAGATCTGGACCAAATCAAAAACATCTCCTCTCTTGGAATAAATTATACTTCTTGCAATATGCAGATACAGATTGTAGAAATACACTTGGAGGATAGAGATTTCCACCAAGGTCCATGTAATACCTGTGAAAGTGCTCCTAGATATGTTCGTAAGACCTGTGTTATTCATGTCTTGATGTATTACCAAGGTGGCACAGTGGTGCAGTGGTTAGCACTGTCGCCTCAAAGCAAGAAGGTTCCTGTGTGGAGTCTCCATGTTCTCCCTGTTCCTGTGTGGGTTCTCTCTGGTACTCCAGCTTCCTCCCACAGTCCAAAGACATCAAGAGGGGACGAGGCTGATTGATACTCTAAATTGACCGTAGGTGTGACTGTGAGTGTGAATGGTTGTCTGTCTCTATGTGTTGGTCCTGTGATGGACTGGTGACCTGTCCAGAGTGAACCCCGCCTCTCACCCATAGCTGCTGGGACAGGTTCCAGTCCCCCCGCTACACTTAACAGGAATATGCGTAAGAAAATGGATGGATGGATGGATGGATGGTGAGTTAATAAGTAGCTGGAGATAGAGAAATTGGCTGTTAGGGATGAGTATTATTAAATAATATTATTGTTCAACAAAAATAATTTTAATGACGCCAATTTAGGTGGCATTCTTTGATTAAACAGTCAGAACTAAAATGAAACTGCTGTAAATACAAATGTGGAGGGTAGTTATTTAACAACTAAAACCATGGAGAAATCTATATCGTTTTTCCTACATCTGATGCTCATAGTGTAAAACTAAGGTTGTGCAGCAGATACTAATGATGCTACAAAAAATCTTACAACCACCTTTAAGGTTTAATTCTGGTCTCTTAAAACATGAGCCTACATTTGTTTCCTGAACATATACTTCTTTAGTTTTCGATATGATTATACTCATCATCTGCATTATGTATTTTTTTATGATGTTTTCTCCATCATGTTGTTGTTGCTGTTGTTGTCTTGTTGCTGATATGCCTGTAATGTTTAGAATGTGTTTTATTGTCTTTTTAACTCCCTGCCCAGGGACCACAGATGGAAATTAGCTGTTTAGCCAACTCTGGTTTATGTTCTGTACGTGGCCCCTGTCAACTAAACTGATAAACTAAACTAAACATCAAAGTGACCTTGGAAATCAGAAACCCATCACAGGTTGTATTCAAGCAAAGTATTCAGCCTTGTAACTTACACTTGTAATCTGCTCTCCCACAATATTAACAATATTCTTTATCTATTCATATATTCTTTATTTCTTTTATTATTTTATTTTTAGGCACAGCTCTCACTTAGGAACAAAAACTTGCTTTGGTGATTAAATACTATCAAGCAAATTCAAGGGCAAGACAGTTATGCTCATGTGCTCAGCCTCAATTTAATCACATTTCAAATTCAGGAACCTTAAAGACTTCTCTGCTCCTGACATCAAAACACAATGCCTCCCTACGATCTTTCAGTATTTCTAAACCTGAGGATGTCTTCATATGAAAAGATTTTATCAGCTGACATAATCCACACAACCATGGGTCAGTTCCTAGCTCCACCGATGGTCAGTTGACTCCTGTGCTGCTAATCATTTTTTCTGAGCATTTTCTAGACCAGTGGTCAACAGCTCCACTATCGAGACATCCATCATCTCTTCCTTGGCTTCCACAGCATCCTCCTCTGCCTCTGACACATTTGAAGTCTTACTGTCATTTCTTCTTGTTTTCAAGTCTTTCTTCTTTGGCCTTTCATTGATTACTTTTTCAGCATGGATTGCATTATGCTCAACCTCCTGTAGCTAACACAGTGCCATGAAGTACATAAGGTCTCAGTCCTGCAATGAACCTGTCTCTCAGAAGACAGAGAGAGAGAGAGAGGTTTCCATGGATTCATCACTATTTGTCCATCAGCATCCAGTTGTAGACATTCAGCTCCATCATGTATTTTACGAGCTTCAAAAAAGGCAGCGAATCATTCACAGACTCTTCTGGTCCTTGTGTCAGTCTCAAGTCCATTCCTCTCACAGGAAGTCTCGTCTTCTGGTGATTCCACTGCTGATTCTGTAAGATCCCCCAACCCCTCTCAATATATCTTCAGTAATTTAAGGTAAACTCTGCATAGGCTGTGCTTCACTTCAGACCCAGTTAAATTCCCAACTGATGCTGAATTTCAGATGTAGTGAACCTTCATCTTCCAGTGAGCTGCTGTAGCTGGTTAACACACTCACGTCTCCGTGTCGTTATACCTAAGGGAGAGATTGCATGTCACTCATTTTCCATAGTCTGCACACTTGTGGAATTCCTTCATCTCCATCAGTATCATCAGTCATTGCAGCCTGACGTGCCTCTGTGCCAGATGGTGGAGGATATTCATCCAAATCTTTTAACCAGCCCCCAGGAGAAGGTTGAAGCTTCTGAGGTCTCTTCGCTGGAGCTGTCGGTCGCTCTCTCTTTCCCTCCGTACAGCTGTCCACTCTGTGTACGTGGCAGACACACAAAAGGAGCTGAGGCAGACAGCTGTGGATTGACAGTGCAAATGGAATCCCATCCTGATGTACGCCCACTGCTCCTGGAGGATCAGGTCAATTCGGTCGTTGTCCTCCTTCAATTCAGGATCAACTTCATGGACATTTTTCTAATCTCGCCTGCACTGTTTTAGAAACGTCAATTCAGCCAGTCAAATTTTCAAGTGTTACTTGCTGATATTATTCTTTGTAATGCTTATTACTTCTTCAAAGTGTTCATGTTGTGTTATACATGGTTAAGTGTTATAACATATCTCTGACTCACGTGCTTAAAATTTACAGCTTTAAAAACTTCTCAAAAACGCACTTGGTTCAACATTGGCCCTGACTGACTGGGCTTGCCAAGCCTGGGTAATGATAATCCCGAATTGTTTACGTCTTTGTTGACTCTCCTCAGTGATTGTTGATAGAATATTTGTGCTACTAATCAGGCACAAGCCACAATATTTATATGCTTTACTCACCGACATGTGAAGTGACTTGGATATGAATCATGCTAATTAAGTTTCTATAGATGAGATGTGGTGCCAGCTCTTCTCTTAAAAAAAAGACAATCTGGTTTCGTCGGGGGAGTAGTGATCATTTATTCACTGTATGAATATGGTTATTGGTACAAAGAACGTTAAAAGTATTTCTGTATCTTTTTTTTAAGCATCCAGAAAAACAAAATAAGATATTGCCAGGGTTACATGTTCATGTAAAGAAGAGTGGGCTGTTGCCCTTGGTGAAGGTCTCCCAAAGCCCCTCTAGTTAAACATTTCACTGGTTTGAATGTTTTGGCCTCCCTGTATTATTCATTTCTCAATAAAGTACAATGAAGTGTTTCTGTCCCATTTTACCTATTTATACTGCGATGTCAAGCAGGAGTACATTTTCATAAAGCTTATCTTTCACTGTATTATACATTATGGATAAAAGAGAGGTCTGCTGGATGTGCAGCAGACGCTGATAAACGTGATCAACCCCCTGAAACGACTCGGTTCTCTAGTGTATTTTAAGACTATCTTGCTTTTATGTTCAGTCCCATTGAACTGAGCCCACTGTTAGTGATTTGACCTTCAGTTCCTCTGTCATGAGCTGGAAATCCATAGTTAAAATGACATCTAGCTGGCATTCTCTGACAGCAGAGGAGGAGGAGGTTTAGATATGTGCATAAGAAAAAGATATTAAACCCAAAGAACCTTAAGTACAACTGACAGCTCCCCCACTCCTCTTGTTTCTTCTTCATAGCTCATCTCCTCCCTTATTATTTTCCTTCCTCACTCTGTCATCTGACAGTTAAATGCACGATAGTGAAATTTTCACTGGTGCCCTTTTCTCTAGAAACTGGTGTGGGTTCCTTCAACAGGTTGAAGTTGATTGGACTGGACCGCATTCTCACCAGTGTGAAGCTGGCTCGTGTCAGCAGTGGAAAGTGGTGGATGATGGAAGTGACACACCTACGCAGGGCTGCCTCTGCAAACTATGAAATCCAGTGACCCATATGTGATCCATATATTGACATAAACCGTAAGCACTGAAACAGAATCATCATTAGGAAACATAATTCCCAGATCCAAGTGGAAACAAATCAAAACAAGATTGTTTCAACACCACTGGGTAGGCCTTCTGTATCACGTTTGGTTCCGGGTTCCCATTCCAAACCCATTTTGGGGATTTGGAATCAATCCATTTTTTGTGGTGATGGAAGTTGGAACGGTTCAAAATAAGCTTCACGAAATGGAGACTTGTGAAAACTACGTAAAATTACTTACGACTGGGGCAAATTTTTCTCAAGACTGTGTTATTTTATGGACCTGCACCCACTTAGAGGACAAGTTAGTACACAAGATGGGGTCACTCAGCTAAAATACTCCTGTGTGCCTTGCAAGTCCACTGGGAAAATATATGACTTGGTTGTGGGCCATTTTTCCTGCTATGAAGGACAAGAGGTCATTCTCCTCAAATAGAGTAAGTAAAATGCTCTCCCTCCATCTGTCTCTCAGTGGTTGTGTTTGTATTACTCAGATAGTGGGGACATAAATCTGTTTACACAGTCACATGGCAGAGGCCTGCCTCGCTTATGAGGACAAGAATCCCAGCATCATAACGTAAGGTTATGGTTACACTTATGTTTGGGTCAAGGTTAGGTGTCAGAGAAATAACTTTGTGGCTCAAGGAAATGATATGCAAGCATATTTAGTTGTAAAATGAGAGCTTTTAAATTCTTTTTATCCGGATCAAATTATAAGGGCCTCGACCCTGATGAGTGCTCTAGGGCACTGGTTCTCAAATGGGGGTACGTGGAGGTACTCCAGGGGGTATGTGAAGCTTTACAAAACCAGAATTTTTGTTTTTTTTAAAAAAAACAGTAATCCTAATAATAATTAAGTCTTGAGAAATAATTATATTATAAAAAGTTTGATAAAATACAAATGTATATTCATACACTGAATTTTATATTCAGTATTCAATTTTAATATCCTTAAAAAAAATGGACCCCAAACCAAGTTAGTTTGACACATTGGTCCAGCATCACTTGTCAATAACCTGCCGTTGCCATGACAACATGTTGTAACGATGGAGATGTGGCTAAAGCGCAGCAGCGATGCTGCTGAAAATACAGAGAAACAAGTAAAAAAAAAGGCGAAACCAGAGCCGACGAAAACTGTAAGTAGGTACCAAAGGCACTGTGGTTTTTTTTGCGGGGAGAAATTAGCCAACGCTAGCAAATTATTGATATGTTGTTTAACTTTAATAAATCAGACACTGATGGCACAGCACTGTACCTCTTTATTTTCTACCACAAATGTTTTGCGCATGTCAGGGGTACTTGACTAAAAAAAATATTTCAAAGGGGGTACATCACTTAAAAAATTTGAGAACCACTGCTCTATGGTGCTGGCAGAATATACAGTCGCTATTAGCTGTATTTTTCTGGATATGTCAGAGATATCCATCCATCCATCCATCCATTTTCTTCTGCTTATCCTGTTAAGGGTCTCGGGGGGGCTGGAGTCTATCCCAGCAGCCTTCAGGTGAGAGGCGGGGTTCACCCTGGACAGGTCACCAGTCCATCACTGGACCAACACATAGAGACAGACAACCATTCACACTCACAGTCACACCTACAGTCAATTTAGAGTATCAATCAGCCTCGTCCCCTCTTGATGTCTTTGGACTGTGGGAGGAAGCTGGAGTACCAGAGAGAACCCACACAGGAACAGGGAGAACATGGAGACTCACACAGATCCTGTGGTGGAGCCGGGACTGGAACCCAGAACCTTCTTGCAGTGAGGAGACAGTGCTGACCACTGCAGCAGTGTGCCGCCCATGTCAGAGAGTTGTCAATGTCTGAATTTTGATCAAAATTCCATTTGAAATGGTTAAAGACATTCAACCTCTGGAAAAAGTGTTGATTGTATTCTGTATGTGTGATCCAGAGCTGTTTTTGATGTAATGGTCAATATGTACAAAAACATTGTAAACAAGTGTATTTTGAGGAATATGAGTGGTTGCGTTTTGTTGCTCTGTCTATCGTACTGCATGATTTTTGATATGGTCTTTAGCTGGCTTGTAAAATTAACAATTTCTTATTTGTTGTGCACAAGTATGGTCAGTTTGGTGATTGGCAAGTATATTAATGTTTATCAAAGATAATCATTCATATATTTGAATGTTTGCTCCAATTAGTAACTTTTGGGGGCACCACCCTGTCACCAGGGACCAATGAACAAATTGACCGTCTCTAAATATTGTCTCTGAAGAAGAGCACTGACTGTAATGAATCCAGCTGGTATCACAATATTCACAATAATCACAAACAACGGGATAAATTAAAACAGGGTTTATTAATAACACAGTAATAATTATTCAGTATGAGGGAGAGAGGTGGAGTCATGTGAGTGACATGGAGCCAAGATGGCATGTGTGATGCACTCGCTAGAGCCAAAATGGTGGAAGGGAGATGGAGGTGTGTGATGTCACCGCTAGAGCCAAAATGGCGGCTGACTGCAGGATATGAACGCTGAACAAAAGGAGTGAAGGCGGGGAAATGATCCACGAGCCTTGTGGCGGCAGACTAACTGTTCCATGATCATCCCTTAGCGCATCTTTAATAAGAGTGCAATGTAGGGAATATGCATGCAGTTGAGTGAGGTGAAGGAAGGCGTGAGAGAGAGAAAAAGAGAGAAGAAGAAAGTGTTCACCACATGCACGCACACTCACACACACACACACACACACACACACACACACACACACACACACACACATACATATCGCCACACAATAACAAGCCAATAAACTGAGGTCTGTCTGGTCAGCTCTTGGTCCTTTAACCGGTGATGCGTCCAATCATCCAGCTGATCGCGGTGAACATGATTGAGGAATCAAACTCAGCTTTTGCACTGAAATAAAATCTTTATAAAGAAATACGGCTCTTACGTAAAAATGAACAGCAGTCTGTGTGCTCATCCTGTGAGTTGAAAAGGGTTAGAGTGAGGAAGACGTCAAACGTTTGGTGACTGCTCCCTTTCGGCAGCTCTCTACTCTCCAGCGCACAGGGAAAAAGCAATGAAAGACACCGGGGACCCACCCTGCTGTGAGAACCTGGCTTCAGCCAGGTCAGTTATGTTAATGTGCTTATTTTACACTAGTTTTTTTCATGTTTGTATTTATACGTGAGCAGAGGTTGATGAGGTCTACTGAGAGCTCTTGGGTTTTCATACAACGCCCCATCTTTGTGTGATCAGCAGTTTTTTCTTATAGACAAGGTAATTTCTTCAAATCAGGAAAAATGTCAGCTAGGTCAAATGATTTGCTCAGCAGGATATGTTGGTTCTTTTCGATCTTAACACAATCTGATAAAAGGCACATTTGCATTGCCATTTCAGATAAACCACCGTCAGAAAAGGAAATGGTACAATTTTGAAAGCGTCTATCTATGGGTGACAGAGACATTTTTCCATTTATTTTCCCATCTGTGTGGGTGTGAAATATACTTGATCCACAAGAATGTACATGCACACACCTTTACGTTTGTGCTTGTGTATAAATGATGACATCACTTGCATGCAAGGTTTTTTCAAACATACCTCTATTTGGCCTTGCACAAAGGAATGCACACTTCAAAGGCCTGAGGTCCGGATCAAACGTGGAGGGCGCAGGTAGGTGGTAATTGTACACAACTCTCTGCGTGGCCCTGCTCCCTTCATCTATGGCTCGTTTCATGTCTTTGCAGGAGCCACATTGACTACAACACTTGATTCTTATTGTGAATACATTAGCTCAAATCAAACGAACTGGTGGTTCACATGAATCAGATGTTGTAACCTGTGTGCAAAGCAATACTCGTTCTGTCCCTTCAGTCACAAAATCATTTGATTTCAAGGGATGAGCAGGACAAAGTGTGCGAAGCTCTGTGGACCTTCAAAGCCGACAGCCCATCAAAACACAACAGCAGGTACCACATATCAGTTTGTCTGACATCAAAAGGGATCTTGACTAATGACTATTTGAGATCTGTACTAAACCTGTCATAAAGTGCTTATTTAACATTTTGGAAATGAAATCATGGTACGTTAACTTAAGCTTAGGAGAGGAAATCATTCACATCAAATCCTCAGCCAGCAATTTTAAGTTATTTGAGGATATATATAAAGCAAAGCAGTCAAGAGCTTTCTAGAATCTAAGAAGTGGCCACTTACAAACTCCCATTAACTAAAAAATCCCCTTGGCTGTCCAAGTCAAACAGCTCTTCAACTTTATTCTTGAAGTTGTGTCCCTATGGGACCTCAAGGTCGGAGGCTACAGAGTGAGCATCCACTCTCCTCCTTCTCTGTCCCCTCCATTTCCTTTCCTCCCTCTCTCATCTTTTCCCATCACCCATGGGACACAAGGAAGGTGAAGATGGGTCATACCACTCAAACGCATGGCCAGCTCTATGTCCATTTTCAGAAACCAGCAGTGCATTCAAATGAAAATCCCAAATCTGCCTTTTTGTGCACAAATATGTTGAAATATAAATGAAAGAAAATATTCTGTTGAAACTGCATAAGATGAACTCAGTTTGATGTGACTTCTCATTTAGTGATGCAATAGGTTTTTTTAGAAATAGAACTTTATTCAAATGCTTTGATAGAAATATGAAAATGACCATTACTTTTTAACACCTACACAGCATAGCACACACCTGTTGAAATAACGCAACAACATCCTCCCTCTCCGTGAACCACCACCTGTGGTGGAGAGGTTCGGGTGGCCCTTTGAACTTGGGAGCTGGGCTGTCTCCTGCACTGTGGTCCGAGTAGGGTCTCCCTAAGGTGGGTGTTTCCCATTCCTGAGGATAGAAGGCTCCACCTACAGGTAGAACTGCCAGGGTCAGGCGTGCTGCATTTCTGACTGTGAAGGCAGGAGGCCTCATTGGACCAGACCTGGGTAAACAGACACCGGGTCTGGGGATGTGGGGGGGGGGGGGGGGGGGTGAGGGCATAGCTGGTGGCAGAGGTGAAGCACAGGTGTTCATGCAGGAGTGAACAGCACTTGTTCAAGTGCAGACGACAGCAAGACAAGTTCACAAATGTCCGTGTGAATGTGTCACAAATTCACTGTGCTGCTCTCATACACAGTGTGACTGCTATCTGACACCTGCCACACAGAAATTTTAAGATGGAGTGTTTACTCTCATGTTACTCAGTGCATGACCACGTCGTGAATCAATCAAGCGTCCTTAAATGTTAAAAAATGAAATTAAAAAGGATGTTTTAATCATCTCTCCTGCAGGACATGTATCTTTACATCCAGGCCTTAAAGCACTTAAAAAATGGGTATTTGAATTCCAACCAATTATGCAAACTAGACATTTTTCCTCAGTTGGAGGAAAAAGACCCAGAGTGCCGTTTCAGTGCACTCCAGCGGCACAACAACCATGGCTGGCATGCAATGCGGTTTTTGAGAAGTTGTAGACATTGCACATATTTTCTATAAATTTCCCTGAATTATATCACTTTTTAAGGTGCTTTTTTGTTTTCAACTTCGCCTGCGTTCCATAACTTTACCTTAAAATGTTTTATTTTATTTTGTATTGGGACCACTGTGAGCTGAGACGTTTTGTGTCTTTGTTACCAAATGACATAAATCTCTGTAACCAAGATCACATTGAAAAAATCACACACACACACACACACACACACACACACACACACACACACACACACACACACACGCATTCAACCCAGCAAATTCCTCCAGATTCATCTCCTCAGATTATATCGGTATCTTATTAAAGATCTAATGGAATGTGATTGATGACAAAATTCCCTGTGATTAAAAAGAGCTGTGACAGAGATGGTGATGTTGTCGGGAGAGTGGAGAAATGTCACCATGATGCCTTTAATGGGTTATTTTTCAAATCGCCTCTGTGATTTACAGAATTGCAAATAATTGAATATGCCAGGCCAGTAACATTGTTGTAATAAGCCATCCAAAACAATTTATTGGCCGTTCTCTCACATTAATTCATGAGGGTCATGCATATTTTATGAACAATCAATCAAACTCCAACGCCAGCAGGCTGATGAGGAACTATTGAGAGGAATGGGGCCTTTTCAAGTTCAGTGATGGAGAAGGACAAACACTGTTCTCTGCTGAACACCAACACCAGTCATGTTATAGGTTTTTACAGTTGGAGAGGTAAGAGCTGGTTTTGGTTAAGGCTTACGCGTTAGGCATTCAGGTAAGGTAAAGGAGTAGAGGATGTAAGAATGAATGACTTTCAGTCAGTGGACCACCACATTGCTGATAGTGTGTCCAAAATATATTGAACAGGATGTCAGCCTGTGATTGACAGAGCTTCGTTCAGCTTCTAAAGAAAAATCCAGCTTTCCAATAACTCCACTTTATAAAGAAAGACATCATTTTCAGAAGGTTAAAGGAAATGTTGGTGTGGTCCTTGAGAGTTGAAAATTCCCCCGTTGTTGCTCAAGCTGATGTCTGCAGTGTGCTGTTCATTGGTTCCTCTTTATAATCAGTTGGAGCTGCTCAGGAAGTTATTGGAGTTTAATTTTTTTTCCCCTCTATGAGATTGTTTTTAAAATGACTTGAATAAGCAGGCCTACCTCAGACGGCAGAGTTAAAGCATCCAAACCGTGTAATGAACGTTTTTCCTGCAGCTGATATTATTTCTTTGACTGCTTTGTCATTCTATAGTTTATCTTAAGAGACATATCTGTGGATATTCTCAGTCATCCAGGTCATGGTAAGTCTCAAAAAAGCATAAAATATGGCAACTGGACTAACCTCGTGTGAGTAGAAGAAGTTTCGCCTCTCATCCAAGAGGCTTCTTCAGTTCTGAATTCTGGTGGGGAATATACACGTTCTAGCCAGAGAAGACAGGTGGTTTGAGAGAGGTGTGAAGGAAGCCATTCATGTCAAACTAGAACGGTCATCTTTGAACAGAGGAGGAGGCCTCGGACATCACTTGTCTCCCATTTATATTGCTGTGCTTAGATCCCTCCCAAGGAGGAGCAGCCGTCGTTCTCACCTGCAGCCAGGTGACCCCAACGACCCTCCTGAGAGGGCTGGGAGAGGTAACGGCAGCCCAGCCAGGCCAACGACTCTCACTAACACCTGACGAGTCATTGGTTTCGGGTCGTACGACCAGTTGTTTTTCGTTTTTTGCCACCACCCTCCTGGTAGATATATAGCTGATATCCCCCACCAGGATTCAGAACTGAAGAAGCCTCTTGGATGAGAGGCGAAACGTCTTCTACTCACACGAGGTTAGTCCAGTTGCCATATTTTATTCTTTTTTGAGACTTATCTTAAGAGATGCGCTGAACTACAGGAGATCCATTTAAAGATTTGTTGAGGTGGTCAAGTGTGCCGGACAGATATTGGGCCCAATGTGACATAATTTCATGGGGACCAAAACCTCTGGTATTTCTATTGTCTATATTAGAACACTATGATTTGTATTTCTATGAGGGTTTTTTTTCAGTCATTTTTGTAAGACATCTAACAAACCATTACTTCATTTAATTCATAAGAAACTTAAAATCATTTAGTTACCCTTACATTTGTTTTTCAGAGAACTCTGTTTCATGTCATTTATGACTCTCCAGTCTTCTAATGGGATATGGAGCGTTAATCTTCCCCTGGGGACATGCAGTCACTTGCTCTATTACCTACCTATTATTGAGCAAGCTTCCATATGTGTGTGAGAATGCTGTAGCTCCAGTTAATCCTGTAGTGACAAAGCCAGTTAATTGATTGTGGTCTGATCCCTATCCAGGACTCTCCCGCAAGGTGGACATGGTGGTTTGTGAGAAGGGAACTTAACCTTCTCTCGCTGAATCGATTAAGCAAGGCACGGAGCAGGAAATGCTTTTAGTTCATTCTGACTTCAGAATGGATGGCATTACGTGGAAAATTACACGACAAGACATTTTGTCATGGACTTTGCACTATTGCACTGTCGTTTTGTGGAGAGAGGGAAGGAGAAGAGAAGAGAGGGGGGGGAGAGAGAGAGAAACGTTCCAAGACATGCACTTCTGTCGCAGAACAATCATAAAATTTCACATCTATTCTGTGTGCTAACATATGATGTAACCCTATGCAATGCCCTGCTTTAAAGCTTTAAAGTTATAAACTTTATCTCTCATTATCAAAGTCAGACTATGAAGCATTTTGACATCCTCACATTTTCTTTTTTTTGGGGGGGGGGGGTGTGAATCGCTTGAGATTTTCTTTCGACTAGACTGGGTGGGCTCATCCTGAAATGATCCCAGCAGACAGAGGCATCTTCTATTTAGCAGAAAGCAGGTTGCAACGTGTACAGACAGACCAAACTTTGCCCCTGCTTTCAAAGGAAACCCAGTTTTTTTTTCATCAGACGTGAATATTCTTGAAACAAACCAGGTCTAAAGGCAAAGTATTTGGAGCTATAATAGATTGCCAGACTCAAAGGCAAAGCAAGCAAAGTCTCCTCCTGACTGAATGACTGCCTCTCTGCAGTTTGCTTGTAATTTCTAAATACCATCACACAAAACAGGGATAACTGCGCACTTTCAGTCAGGAAAACCTGCTGTAGTTGTGTTGAGAAAGAAAAAGAAGTTTATAAAGAATTTGAAATCATAAATCGTTTCTCACCTCCACACACCTGGCTAATTGCTGCATTCAGTGAACCCATTTGTGGAACCGTCGGCTTCAAATCGTTATAAAGCATCAGAAATGTGTTTGGGGAGAGAAAGCAGGTAAATACCGATGCATTGAAAGCATTGGGTGGCAGGTTTGATTAGGGGCAGTCTCACAGTAAATACACGACACAAACATTGACTGAGTGGAAACCCTGCTAGCCTACACACACACAAACTACTCAAGTCGTTCTCAACAATGTCAAAACAGATGAATACCGTTATGATGATCACACGATGGTTGATGGTTACTGGATGATTGAGAGTGATCTCCCTGAAAATATGTGATTTAACCCCTAACCTCTTACTAGTTACAGGACATGTCTTAAATTGTGTTTAGGTACCACAGAAACAATGCAAACTGAAATTCATGAGAAGTCTGCGATGTGGTCATATGGACTCCCTGCCTCAACAGCATCATGCAACATACTGTGGTCAGACGTGAGAAAGTCGGCATCAGATGGCAGGTAAGGTTAGCGGCTGGACACAGGACATACCAGCGGGAGATGGATGTTGAGTCCCATTTGAGACCCTTTATATCACTGCATAGTGTTACATAGTTCAATGAGATCATGTGAGACCTAGTTTGATCAAAAACAGCTGCTAAATGACCACCTTCAGAATACAGCCAAGCAACAGTTTGTTGTGTAATTTGTGTTACGACAGCACAACCGCAACCAGGACTGAGTGCACCCAGGTCAGTTGTCCCTGGGCTCTATAAGAGCCCTCTAACCTTTAAATAATCTAAGTGTTTTGATTTTCACCTTCTCTTTTGGGAGTCAATAAAAGCTGGATGTTTTTCATATTCTTAATTTTCCTTCACACACATCAAAAACAACTTTACTTCTCCTCCCTGCCTAATACACAGCAGGCCTGCCTACAACAGTGCCGAAAATAGGTGTGACCTTTAACAGAGGGAAATAGTGTTTTTATGCAGTCTTTCATACCAAATTTAATTGAGACTCGTTCCACTGACTCCTCTGGATAAGAAATAAGATATGTTTAAGCTATTTTCTTTTAAGGAAAAACTGATACATTTTCAAATTTTAAGATTTAAAAGTCAAACACCAGTGATTATAACTAAATCCAATTTGAATGTGAGCCCACAGATGTTCCCTGAGCTGGGATGAATAATGGCTCAGCAAAGAGTTACCTCAGGAATAGCAGATAAGGAATGCTGGTTTGTTCTCGTGTGAACTATGAAGGTTCAATTAACAGT
The DNA here is from genome assembly GCF_037954235.1 of Aulostomus chinensis. Classification (NCBI taxonomy): domain Eukaryota; kingdom Metazoa; phylum Chordata; class Actinopteri; order Syngnathiformes; family Aulostomidae; genus Aulostomus; species Aulostomus chinensis. The sequence goes on from NC_141321.1 coordinate 16,076,722, forward strand.
GAACCATGAGTCCCTATGTTGCAATGCTGCAACGAGCATGATTGATGGGTGGCCATGCAGGAGAAAGGTTAGAGGGGCTTTGGGTGGCAGTTGAATTATGGGGGGTGGGGGTGGGGGGGTGGAGAGCACAGATGACACTGGAGATCACACCATGCTATCACTCCAATATTCTCCTGCACAGACATACAAGCCCTGTAAATTCCCTGCACCCATGGATGCTTTCACAAACATAACACAAATCAACACAGGACAAGAAAGTGCTTCCATTTCCTTTTTGCACATAAAAAGTATGTAGCAACACATTTATGACCACGTTGACACCCACATGCATGGGCACACATGGGCTTGATCGCAGGTTGGAGAATCCCGGTGTGCCTCTGCTTACAGAGCAGCTGGCCAGTGTCATTATCATCTGTGCTCTGTGACTGAGGCTGCAAGGGCAGACATTTCATTTCACTGGAGGGGGGGTACAATAAATAGAAAATTTTCTCAAGTGAATTCCTGAGGGAGAAGCTAAAGGCATCGCCAGCAGTGCTGTTTCAAATGATGAATCCACTATTGCCTCTATCCAGTGTAATGGAGAATTGAGGGTGATCTCACAGAAAATACATGATTTGACCCTGACCTGTTAACACTGCACTGCATCATGGTGGGCACCAACTGTGTTAAAAGCATTTGGCAGCACCACAGAAAACAATGCAAAAGACTTCAATGAAGATTCATTTTCATGTTGGACACATACTGTAAATTTCTTGTTTCAGCAGTCTTTTCTGTTTTTAAAACAGAACAGGAAAGTCACAAATAGGAAGCAGCAGTAAAAACAAAAAAAAATCACTGCTATAGATTTATTGTGTTTTTAAGGGGACTTGGTGTACTAATTCAACAAACCATCCAAATTTGGTTTAAATATTCAACTACAGCCAGAAAGTTAGTGCTAACACTATTTAGGATGATTACTGCGTTAATCAAACTCCGCTTATGCGGGTCCGGGTCGCCAGGGCAGCAGTCTCAGCGAGGACACCCTGACTGCCCTCTCCCCAGCCACTTCCACCAGCTCCTCCAGGGGAATCCCGAGGCATTCCCAGGCCAGCCAAGAGATATAATCCGTCCAGTATTTCCTGGGTTGGCCCCGCGGCCTCTTCCCAGTTGGACATGCCTTGAAAACCTTCCAAAGGAGACTTCTAGGAGTCATCCTAACCAGATGCCCGAACCACGTCTACTGACTCCTCTCAACATGGAGGAGCAGCAGCTCTACTCTGAGTCCCTCACAGATGTCGGAAGTCATTACCCAAAGCTCATGACCATAGGTGAGGGTTGGAACGTAGATTGACCAGTAAATCGAGAGCCTCGCCTTTTGGCTAAGCTCCCTCTTCACCACAACAGACTGGTTTAGCACCCGCATCACTGCAGATGCCGCCCCAATCTGCCTGTCAATCTCCCGCTGCATCCTACCCTCACTCGTGAACAAGATCCTGAGAAACTTAAAGTCCTCCTCCTGAGGCCGGACCTCCCCCCAACCTGGAGTGGGCAAACCACCCTTTTCCAGCTGAGGACCATGGCCTTGGACTTGGAGGTGCTGATTCTCATCCCTGCCGCTTCACATTTTGCTGTGAAATGTCCCAGCAAGAGTTGGAGGTCATGGCTTGATGGAGCTAAGAGGACCACATCATCCACAAAAAGCAGAGATGACGTCCTCCCTCCGCCAAACTCGACCCCCTCCACCACCCGGCTGCGTCTAGAAATTCTGTCCATAAAAGTTATAAACAGAACCGGTGACAAAGGGCAGCCTTGGCAGGGTCCAACCCTCACCGGGAACAAGTCCGACTTACTGCCGGCAACGCAAACCAGACTCTCATCCCCTGGTAGAGAGACTGAATGGCCCTCTGTAAGGGGCATCCACCCCCTACTCCCAGAGTACCCCCCTCCCACACACACACACACACACACACACACACACACACACACACACACACACACACACAGGATGCCCCTGGGAACACAGTCATAATCCTTCTCCAAATCCACAAAACACATGTGGACTAGATGGGTAAACTCCCATCCCCCCTCCAGCAACCTAGCGAGGGTAAAGAGTTGATCCACGATCCATAGCCAGGGCGAAAACCACATTGCGCCTCCTCGATCTGAGGTTCGACTATCGCCCTGACCCTCCTCTCCAGTACACCGGCATAGACCTTTCCAGGGAGGCTGAGGAGTGTGGTCCCCGATAGATGGAACACAGCCTCTGGTCCGCTTTCTCATGGATGGAGACCACCACCTCGGTCTGCCAGTCCAAAGGCACTGCCCTCAGTGTCCATGCAATGTTGCAGAGACATTTTATGTGTCTAATTGTCTATCTATTTTAAGCTGCTCTGGCCAATCAAATATGCAGCACATTGAACTAGCATGTTCAAAAGTTCTGAATTAAAAAAGGATGTTATGAAGCCTTCAGGTACCAGGACGTTACTTTATATTTGAGTTACTGTTTATTAAACTGAAGGAAGACTATTGCTAGAAGAAGAAAAAGAAAGCTTGTTCTTTTAAACTTATTACATAATTATGGAAATTTAATTGGATCATCTAACTATAAATCCAAGAAACCTCTGTTTGTCTACAGTGTTTCAATCCTGGCAACCTTCTCTCTAGATCTGGTGGCTTTCCAGATCTCTTATATACTTAACTTGTAAAAAGCATCCAACAATAAAACTAGTGTCCTCTTCTGGTCTTTGGGAGAATGTTTGTGATGACACAAAACTTTTAAGCATGACATGAAAACACATTACTTAGTTCCTCAGATCATGTCCTTAATGAGCAGCGGGGTTATCATCAACGACTTTGATTGAATTCAGGCATAAAACGAAGATCAACAGAAAAAGAGCCAATTAGTAGGTCCAAACATATTTTGTCTCTCTCCGACGACGTTAATCATTTCTCTGCTGCATTATTAAGTATTATGTAAATTTGTTGATGACATTATCTGATAACTTCCAATGACTTTAGGAAAGCCAATAGTTAATTTCCTTACTTAGGAGTTGGCAACACTGCCTGTCTATCTGCAACTCAATTATTTTAACAACCATTCATCCAATCTACAAGCTTGTCCTGAGCTTTGCTTGTGCCTCGAGGAAGTGCAGTGCCAAGTTTGAGGGTCAGAATGACTGAGATCAAAGTCAAAGATTTTCAGAGATTTGTGCTGTCACAAAGCCCCCCCCCCCCCCCCCCCATCAACAGGCAGCGTGCTAGTAGATCCTTAATTCAACCAAGTATCCTGAATAATAAATGCACACCTGGCATATTTAACAAACCACACCTCTTGATAAAATCGGTTTGAAAGAGTTCTGATGATTTTACTACACGATGGACCTGCTTCCTATGCACAAGCTGGGACCAGGTCGAAGCATGTTGCTGATGTGAATGTGTTTTATGGTCAGCTATGATGGGGTGGCATGCTGTGACAAGCTCCCGGTGACTAAAAGAGAGAAATGGGAAGGGAACTGAGTGACAAGATGCCAGAATATCAATAGAGGTCTTGCTTTTGCTAGAAAGTGCAAACAGATGAGTTAGAAAAGAAGATGGAGTTGATATTGAGAGGAAGGAATAGCACTCAAAGGAAAGCATGGAGAAAATACAGAAACAGAGAATATTTCTACCTTTCTCTGCTCCCTCTAACTGAAAACTAAAAATCAACAGGATGGACTTTAGCTACAGTACAGCCACAACATTGCGTCCCTTTGTCTTTCTACAACAACCTGTGAGATGTTTACAGAGTAACATGGCTGACATCAGGCGCTGTCATAGCATCAAACAGCATTAGGCTTTGTGTGTTTGTTTTCCCGTGTACAACAAATGACAAGAAACCCTTTTTTTTTAATTATTTTATTTCTGAATGGCATTTGTTCTCTATTTATTTAACCCCCCCCCCCCCCCCATCCCTCACTTTTCTTCCAACATGATTTTTTTGTATTGGGGTGTTGTATTAGTAGTGCTGTTGTGCCCTCTGCTGATTGTTATGACTTCCAGTCTTTCATCAGTCTGCACTTCACTCACACATGCATGATTCTTGTCTAGAATGCTGACGAAGTTGGAAGTTTGAAGTCCTTGGGTCATGTAGTTAGAGTAAGTGGACATGAGTGACTTTTTGCTTTCTCTTTATCTTATTGTGGTCCTCGTGACAGCCGTTAGTATCTGTAACATTTGTATTTCTTTACTCTTCTTAACTCTAGACTAGTTATCTGGTCTTATTTTTTATGTCATTTGTTGACAAACACACATAAACATTACTTTTAGTCTGTGTCATGTATTTTAAACTGAAAGGTGGTTATGCTGCTAATAACAGCTGAATATTGTGTAATGAGAAGCAAAGACATTGTTTTCTCACACATTTACATGTTTTTTTCATGTTTAGGATCAAACTGCACGAAATTTGACTGCCAAGGGCCTGTTGTGAGGCATCTACTATATGAGTGGCAATGTTTGGCTGTTTTTGGATTGAGACAGAATAATAAATTTGGACAAAGAATACCAGGGTGTGATTTTGCACCTGAGCACAGCACAATGTAGTAAGGACCTGCAAACCGATCCTATACTTGCATGAAAGCTGCTGAACACACATCTGACTCAAATATCTGACATTTATCAAGCAGCGTGCTGTCTTAGCATGGCGTGCTTTATCTACCGATCACTACTAATGATCCAGGACAGAGACGACCAGAGCGGGGACGGCATTTGTTCTCTGCTCTGTTGTGGTTTCGTTGAGGTGGTGAGAGAGGACGACTGCTATTCGGAGCCTGCTGCTGGATGGTCCAGTCTTGATTTGGCTCACAGATTACATGAATAAACATAAAAGGCAGAAATTTTTAGAATGCACTTGAAACATTTGACTTCGTAATGAGATTCAATTTTTAAAAGGTATTGAAAAACTGTTGTCCAATTATGGCCACTGACCAAAGAGGATTCGGTTGAATTGTCAATATGATGTTTTAAGGGATTGGGTTTATCTTTATTGTATTTTGTCAGATGCTGACAATAATAAAAACATACTTCATAAAACACTGTTAGGATTGATTTATTGTGGGGACTTAATGTACAAATCCAACCAACCATTTACGTTTGGTCAAAGCATATTCAACTCCAACCAGCAAGCTAGTGTTAACACTGTTTAACATATGATGATCGGTTAGTTAACCACTAGCTTACCACAGAACAAGTGTGTCTACTGATACATTTTAGTTTGAATTATGCAAATGTTGTAGTAGAGGGTACATTGTGTGTTTAATGTACCTTGTATTTTCTATTTGTTTATTTATTAGAAGTAATTGAGGCCAACCAAACATGCAACACACTAGGCTAACTCTTAAGGAGCAATGGAGTGAAGGCAGAGGAGGCTGGGTGCTGCAGCTGCTGTGTGATTACTCTCACCCAGGTTTTCCAACCCAGAACAAATGGAAGGCTACAAGTGACTACACTGCACATTGCACATGATGGAATAGATATGAAACTCGTGTAAACACCTAATCAATACTTTCAATCTGCATCTTTGCAGAACCCTCTCTGACCTTTTTTGCTGTGTTTTACAGCTCAGTTTAGTGAATTATGGACATTAATTTAGATTCACGATTATGAAAAATTGATTGATTGATTGATTGATTGATCTATTTATTTATCTATTTATTTATTTATTTATTTATTTATGTATTGCAGTTTAGCCTTTCACAGTCTCCCTAAGGCAAGGTCTACACTGAAATCCATTTTTTGTCCAGTATTGGCAAACAGTTCAAGGCTGCCGTTGTACTGGACAGCTTGCAGGGATTAGTGTACAAATGTGAGGCATTGCTGAACAATGAACACGTTCATACACTTCTGAGACAGAGGCCTCTTCTCATTTCTCTGTTTCTATCTTGTCTCCTCTGCTCTCCATCCTCCTGCCTGTGTCTCTGAAATCAGTCTCATGATGTCAAAGGAAAGATGATGCACATGCGAAGAGATGGGGAAATAGTCTATAAAAAAAAATGGCGGGAGCCCTGTTTATTAAGCCTTATAAGTTTTATTAGTTATTTAAGATGTTCAAAGGAGGCGGGGGTGGCAAGCACACAAAATGCTAACTCCAACCTTGGACTTTCCTGCTATGTGGTAACAGTGCTAACCACCGTGCCACTGCATTGTTTGAGAGATGACTTCATCGTTTCAGTCTCAAGTTGGAGACTGGAATACAGTTGGAGAGACCTCCGTCCAGGAGAGAACTACCACTAACATCTGTATCCTGCCACTAGTCCAGGAGAGAACTACCACTAACATCTGTATCCTGCCACTAGTCCAGGAGAGAACTACCACTAACATCTGTATCCTGCCACTAGTCCAGGAGAGAACTACCACTAACATCTGTATCCTGCCACTAGCCCGGAGCAGTCCTCAGGATCTACATTTTGATCCACCCCAACCCCTCGAAAATCAGTTGTTCCTTGTAATATCATCATTCATATAATCATTCCTTCAGATCCCCTCTATTTGTCTTTAACACATCGTACCAGATGGCCACATTGTCAGAAATAATAAAGATGTGTGACATCCTTACACTCTTATATGTTGTGAAGGGAAATTTTAATGATAACTGTTCTGCTAATGGGCTGCACGGTGGTGCAGTGTTTAGCACTGTCACCTCACAGCAAGAAGGTTCCAGGTTCCAGTCCCGGCTCCAGCACAGGATCTTTCTGTGTGAGTCTCCATGTTCTCCCTGTTCCTGTGTGGGTTCTCTCTGGTACTCCAGCTTCCTCCCACAGTCCAAAGACATCAAGAGGGGACGAGGCTGATTGATACTCTAAATTGACTGTAGGTGTGGCTGTGAGTGTGAATGGTTGTCTGTCTCTATGTGTTGGTCCTGCGATGGACTGGTGACCTGTCCAGGGTGAACCCCGCCTCTCGCCTGAAGGCTGCTGGGATAGGATCCAGCCACCCTGAACAGGATAAGTGCAAGAAAATGGATGGATGGATGTTCTGCTCATCTTAAAAAGATCATTTGAAAAAACAACAACAGATTAAAGCAAAAGAAAGGATTTATGATGAGGGACTGAAGTCACTGTAAAATGGTGTTGAGGGAGCATGAATGTCTTACTTAGATGAACATCGACTGTGTTGAATCTCCTTGCCCACTATAAGGTGCAAGGGACAAAGATATAAAACAAGGGGGATTTTTAGAAAGGAATCAAGGATGTGCAAACTGAAAAATGACTAGACTTTACTGATGACCAAACGGAGGAGCATCTCCATGTCCTCAATTCACAGTGTGTTTTTGGGAGTTGCTATTTAACCCTTTATCGCCCTCACTCGAATGAATCCTCCTGAATCAATCCTACGCGACCCCTGTGCCACTCACAGACAACGGTGATAACTCACATTTATCTGATGGAGAGCCAAACAAGAGAAGTTGAAAGGAGCCATTAACATCCACTGAAAAGTTACTTCAGAGCACATCTTGTGTTGACGTGATTATTGTGACAGGAGAAACTTCAGAGTTTAATGAGAACCAACGCACTACGACAAACAGCCTGACGCACAACATGAACTGAACTGCTCTGGATTATGCAGGTGTTTTTGATATTCTGCCCACCTTTAGAGATAATGGTTGATTTAAAAGTATGAGCTGACAGAAAACATTTGATAATGAATATGTGAATCATGGTGATTATAGCAGGACATGATGTTTTGCTCATGGAGTCGGTGGGAGGGCTGAAGTGACAGGCAGCGGGGGAGACAGAGGACGGGGCTCTGCAGGAGTTTCATTTCATACATGATTTCCCATTTACTTCTTGGGGTGTTTGCCATGCAGATTGTTTTGGTTTTATTTGTTCAGGCTCTGTTCAGACCATGATGTCACAGAAATTGTTATTTTTAATTTTCTTTGCGACTTTTTTTCTACATCTTTCTCATTACTCTTGTTGCCAGATTTAATTTGAACTTAAAACAATAAAAACATTTTGAAAAGCAACACAAATTCTTAACCAGTTACCGAGCGAGGAAGATATTATTTCAGGGATGTCAAACAGCCGGTGAGACAGGAGCAAGCACCCTTCATAGCCACTGAGGTCCCAGACATCTGGACCTCTGAAGAAGCTTTTCACCCAGGCTACAATTTGTTGTGAATTAAAGCAATTTCTGTAAATCTGTCTGACCTGTATCTATCTATTTGTGCGACTGACGTCAATCTAAACAAACACCGAAGTGGTCCTGAATGTGTCCTAAAATGCTTATATTTTTTTTTTCCACATCGGGAGGTGAGATGGATGTTATCAAAGTAAATTGTGGTGGTAAGGTGTAAGGTTGTAACCTCAAAAATGTCCTGTTGTTCCTCTGTTTCACTGCTAGTGGTAGAGCCAATGGTTGTGCTCGCTGACATTCTCCAGAAAAGAGCACTTATTGTTTCTGAATGGTTGCCAGTGCCATCGAAGCTTGACACTATAAATCTGGTGAGACTTAAACATAATTTTGACAATTGCACCTGCGAAGACACACCTCCAACAGCCATGCAGCTGCTCGCCTGAGATCTGCTGGTTATCATCGAACAAATATTGTATGATAAGACACAGCAGTCGATCAGGTATTTCCTGATTATAGCATTCATTTAAAATCTGTTTGTCTAAAACATCACCAAGGGGTGTGTGTGTGGTGTGTGGTGTGTGTGTGTATCTGTGTGTATTTGTGTATTTGTGTGTGTGAGCGAGCAATATAACATAATGATAGGGGCCATTAAAGAAGGCCAGATACCACTTCTTCCAGACGTGATACTGATACCGATACTACTAGTCTGATCTGACATTGTCCTCTCCACTCTCTAAAACAACTATGCAGCCAATAATACATTTTCATGGATGCACTTTGCCTCACCTAACCCTCTAAAAACATCATACCCACACTGAAGCAAATATTCTACTCCCTTCAATTAAAAAAAGAAACACACAGCCACGACACGATATGACTCATTTATGCAGCTGCTGCTTTGTTTATTTTAACTTTCTCCATTAGAAAAATTTTAGCCACAACTGGCAACAATTCAAATATTCAAAATGAGTTTTCAAGTGCACAAGGTGCAAAAGTTTCAAATACTTTTAAAACTAACTCCAATCCCCAAATCTTTGTTTGTATAAAAGTAGAAGAATATATATTTGTCACTTCCTAAAACACAAGATGTCATACAAAGAAGGTTACATTGGATGGTTAAACAATTAAACACTTTTAAAGATTGATATTATCCAATGGTTTTTTTTTAAACCAGTTTTTCAGTCGTGATGAGAAAAGCTTTTGTTGTGAATAAATGATGATTTATATAACAAATGAATAGACAGATAGGTGCACCAAAGTAAACATTCCATGAGTTCAATATTCCTGGAAAAGGTTTCTCAGTTGTGCGACAACAGTGTTGTCTGTTATTTCAGGTATAAGAGTATGGATGTATCACTTTGTGAAGATGAAATCCAGGAGTGTAAATTGCATTCATTAATACTCACTTATCATCTTAGCTGTCAGAAAGGAGCATAATATCTGTCTCAAACACTTTATAACTCAACTGTATAAAGGGTATTTTTTCGTCCTAATAAAACCCTCAGATTTGCCCAAACTGAGCATTTCACGACTTTCAGAGGTTTTACAGAACACAAGAGTCCTTTTGAAGAGCGTTAACAATGTTATACGTTACTTTTTGTTTCATCTCCCTGCAGGAAGCTGGAGATTGAGAGGGCCGTCGAACCTCCATATAACCAATGAGCCCCAATGTCCTCGTCTTTTTAATATTAGTAGGGACGGAGAGAAGTTAGTCTAAAAAAATCCAAAGTCTTGTTCCTTTATGGCTGGAACAGTCATGGGCCAACAGTAGGCCAGCACTGGGACCAGTCATGGAGTAGTGATTAAGTTGACTGCCGTGGTTGTTTTCCATTGGCTGCTGCTCTTTGAACAGGAATTTGCTGCTATGGTGGTTAGTTGTTACATTGGGATCCTAGTGATACTTTAAATAGCGCTGGGACCACTACAGTAAACTGCATATTGGCATTTAATATCTAGGAATTCAGATGATTCCCCCCCCCCCCCCCCCCCCCGCGGCAAACTGGCCTCAACAAGAACCATCACCACTGTTAAACTCCATCCACTAAAACTTAGTTCTAACCACATGTAACAACGAATAGACTCTCAGGAAATTTCAGGAGACTCAAGCAATATCCAGCTGAAGATTCAGACATACCTTCATTTCTCTTTCCATTACGTTGTTGGACAAGTATAATAACAATTTGATCCTGTCAGTGTGAGAAAACAAAAGCATTATACTGGGTGTAATTTGATGATAGCCATTTGCCCCATTGAATTACGTTATAGTGTGCTCTGGGGCTGCAGGCAGCTCTGCCCGTGCTCCATACTGGAGTGATTTTCTAAAAATCAATTATTTCCATTTATTTACTTACTGTACTTGGACAAAAAGCTAAGAAAATAATGTCCAGGTTGAAGAAAAAGAACGTTTCCCTTTAAAAGGTTGTGGTTATTTCATGCATTTTCATTGAGATGGTGTCAGGACAATGACCTGAAGGACTTCTTCAACATAGTAACATAAAGTATATTTCAAAAGCTGTGTAGACACAACAGGAGGAAGTATGTTACTTTGTACATTAGAAGCATCTAACTTACAACTCACCCTGCATGCATTAATCCAGAAAGAGAAAGTAAAAAGAATTCACAAACCAGTGTGAACCACCGACAGATTGTGTGTGTGTGTGTGTGTGTGTGTGTGTGTGTGTGTGTGTGTGTGTGTGTGTGGTCAGTTCTTCATATAACACTTTGAGGAATAATCTATTCAACACAGTGTGGGGTGAATGCAATATTACACAATATTCACTGTGAAAGGTGCAGCCCCACCCTTTAACAACATATTGATCTTATCTGTGCAATTTAGCTCTACTTCTCTTCCCTCCGGGATACACCGTCATCTCACACACATACACTGAAACAACCCACGAATAGTGACACACATGTACACACACACGGACTGGGGGTGTGATAGCGGAAAGCGTATGTATGTGTGAATGTGTGTATGTGGTGGGGGGAGGAGGGGTCACAGTCGAATACATGACTAATAGACTGTCGACATAGATAAATGACTTTTTAAGTAACAGAAAATTGCTCTGTATTCCCTCCACTGAACAGTAGTTTCCACTCTTCTCTCTATCTGGCTTCCATTTGTCTTTTTCTTCTCCTCCACTCATCCCTTTCTTTTGCTCTCTGCTCATCATATCTCCATCCTCATCCCCGCACACTCCTGCAGCACACAGTTCTCTCATTCTTGTCCAACTGTCCCCGCGTTCCCACTCCTGTTTCCAAAGCAACAAGTAGCAGAGGTTTGAGAGTCTGTCTTTTTTTTTTATCTCTTTTTGTGTGTGAAGGAAGACACAGAAAAAGATCTGGGACTGCACAATAGTAGAATTATGCAAATTAATCCACCCAGTGACAATGGATTACACCAGGCTCTCTCACAGCTGACAGAAGGGGTTTAGAATGAGCCCTGAGAGTCACTTTAAATGATTCTTGTCTCACAAATCAGATTCACATTCACACCACATTTCTGTATCCACCTTTTGCCTTTTTTCCAGCCTGGACATTTGAACAGCTGCCTGCATCATGTAAATATTCCTGAAAAACTCCAACAGTTTCATATGGATGCTACAGTTATGAATGAAGAGATTTTAGAATTACATCCAGGCACTTCCGCAACAAAGAAATGGTCCATAAAGTTGTATGTCTTTGTATTTGTGTGTGTGAAGGTGAGGCACTCACTGATTTGATGAATGGATACGCTGTCAAAAGCAAAACAGTCATGCCTTTGCCACACTCACCATACGTTAACATTGCCATCACGCAAAACTTTCCTTTATGAATTTCAAATAGGTATAATTGCAGCAAGTGCAAAATGATGCCTCTTTCTTGTCAACCCAACATCACAATACAAGCATGTTTTACTTCAATTGCAGGGACCCGCTGCCTTCTCAGGGCTTGTATTGTAATCAATTAACGGATCGCACATAAACCACTTTGTGAATATTTCATTACAATGTGGCAAATACAGAATCCACGTGTGCATCCATACTTGCGCAAATTGTTGACGTGAATTGATTTTGCATTCACACTCCGTGCGGATTTCAGCATGTACAGTGTTGCTTGTCTAATACATTGCTCACCAAATGAGGTGATTTGACAAGCTGGATCTTGATCTACCCTCTCAGCTCATCAGTCCTGACCTTTATGAACTGAATTTCACACAGCAGTTAAAATACTGACAACATGTGGCATTACAGACAAACTGCTGAGCATGATGGGAATTTTATTTTGTCTTCTTTTATCTTCTTTATGCAGGTATTAATGTCTAGATCGTGCCGGATGAGTGAAACATACATCATTTATGTTGGAAGTATTTTTCAAAATTGACTGTCAGTCTGATATTATTTGTACAGAAAAACAATCCCCCCCATTAAAATCCTTAAACATGGAGTAAGCGTCTCTCTCATTAAAAATTCTACATCAGATGAATTTACAAATATTTGTCATTTTACATTTTCACTGCTTGACAGGAGATGTCTCCTAATTCTGTTCTGGAGTAAGATCATCTTCCAAAAATTTTTGCGGCGTCACAATTCCTGCTTCCTAAAAATCAGATTGTTTCTGAGTACAGAAAAAAAATTGCAATAAATGTGGAAGCAGAGATTCCAAAAAGCTCAAACATTCAACTGTGAGAAGAATACACTTAAGGCTTTCACAGTAAGCAGAGCTGACCTGCGTGGTTGTAATGGTATATGGTGAAAAAGGCTGAATACAATCGGAGTAAAGTTAAACACCACAAAACCAAAGCCCACCGGCTCTGTGAATTAGCTTTGACTTGTGTTCCTGTGTCCTGTGGATATACTCAGAAGATCATTGTTTCCAGCGTAACAGATATTTTTGGCCTCTCTGGCTTGAAGAACGTACACACAGATGAGTGCAAATTGGTCAAGAATGTTTAAACTGCTGTGCTGTTTCTTGCACTACATGCGTGCATTTGCTGTCTTTGTTTGTTCGTTATATTAGCTAAAACATCAGGATGCGGCAGCCCTGTACTCACCGACAAGCTGCGATGATTGTGTATGTGTATTCACATGATCTGTGTACCATGACGTGTTTATGATCATGAAAGGAAAAAGAAAAAAACAAGATTTTTGCCCTTTCTTAAATAATTAGAAATTCCTCGATGCAACAGTGAATCTGCATTGTGTGTTGACTGACAAAACACAATACTGGAGAGGAACGTGTGTGTAACAGAGCAATGTGTGCGTGCGTGGGGGGGTGATAAGAGGAAGCTATAGGAGGAGAGTCAACACTTGTACCTTGCACTTCCCCTTGTATCAATGAAGCTCTGATAGCAAATGGCTTTCATAACAACCCAAGAACACTCTCCAAGGGGTCTCAAGATACAGCTATTCTTTTTCTCCTAGAGCTGCCATCATCTTTACCTCAACAATCCTGCCCCTGTCAGCACCCATCAACCCCTACAACCTCTGAGCCTGCCGATATTGACAATAAAACAGGAGGCATAGGATCAGCCAGTCAGCGTGAATGTGTGCACACATGTATATATTTGTGTGTTGTTGAGAAGGTTCATGAGTGGACACTCCTTCCTGCACCACCGCCAAGAGAAAGAGCTTCGTGTGCACCCGGTATACTCTCACACAGTGGGATGAAGACAGATTTTATGGAAGCATGGGGAGGAATACAAAGAGGCAACTGTATGGAGACAGAAATGTACTTGTCCTTGTCACAGTCTTGACTTCGGTCATCTCTGGTTACCTGCTGCAGAACATGTGAGAAACATTCAGTTTTGTCACGCATCATACATGGACTATCAAATGGAACTGAAGAGAAAAGGATATTCGTGCACCCTATAATAAGAATGCACAGCCTTTTTACAGTGTAGGACACATTGTACGGAGAGCCTCCTGAACATACATGTTTCTGTTATGAGGTTTTCTGGGATTTAAAGGGGCTGTACAGAATGATGGGAGCAGGATTAAGAGACAGATAAGAAGAGTCACTATTTACATTGAAATGGCTGTGCTGCTTGGGAGAGGAGAGGATGAGGCAAGGTCGAAATGGAAATAGATGAGAATAAGATGATGTGATCTGGAATCTGAATGTGAATGGGAAGCAGGTTGAAGGTGCAGACAGAAATAATCATGTGTTGGATGTTTGCGTTGATAGATACAAGATCAGCATGCATACCATTTCCCTCATCCCTGCCCCAGAAGGGCTCTTAGGTGGCAATTTCATCGCTGTTTTTTCCCTCCTAATGTTTGCTGCTGAGGTATCAAACAAAAAGTGGATTTTGCGAGCTTGAAGGAGTTTTCATTTTGCTGTCTCGGGTGGGATTGTTAAATCAGACAGTGTTTATAGATCTTGGGGGTCAGAGCTTTCAGAAACCCCATTTGTTGGTGCCATCATCCCCTTGGTAACAATAAAAGACGATCAATGTGTGTGAATCAGTTTGTGGCAAAGACCCAGACCCAGCACACCTGAGGGCAAACACCCTACCATCATCTTTGCTCACTGCTGAGAGAATGGTGAAGCTTAAGACATCATGGATGGATTCAACAGTGCTTACTTTCACTATGTCTCACTATTTCTCTGTCCTCTGCTTGTGACTGCAGCATCTGCAGCAAGACTGATCGATAGATCACACCAACAAGAGGTCTTGAGGCCAATTAGGCCTGGCAAGCTGGGTCAGGGCCAAGCTGGTGTCAGACTGTGTGTCAATACTGAAGCTTGTCTGCCCTTAGGAACAATGGATAAGGAATAAAGGCAGATAAATGTTATTGTGCCTGTGCGAAAGAGTGCATGTGTTTATGTGTGTGTCCTGAGAGCTGCAGTTATTGATGTACATAATCATCAGCCCAGACGTTCTAGCACATCTGAAGACCTCACCCCATTTCCCCATTCGCAGTGAATGCCTCCCCCACTGCCAGGTTTGTTCCT
Organism: Aulostomus chinensis; assembly: GCF_037954235.1. NCBI lineage: Eukaryota > Metazoa > Chordata > Actinopteri > Syngnathiformes > Aulostomidae > Aulostomus > Aulostomus chinensis. The sequence continues at coordinate 16,091,746 of NC_141321.1, forward strand.
ACATACCAAACAGAGCAGAGAAGTGATGGAGGGCGGCTGATCAAATGTCACTGTCCTGCTTTCATGCATGATGCATTAGCGCCCTCTGTTGGTGAGTCACAGGATGATTTGGGAAAATATCCTCTTATCATGTTCATACATACCAGTTCATTGGAATGCTAAAGTAACTTTTGAACTATATATTCAATTGTTATTTCATGCACATAACATATTCTAATACTGGTGCCCTCTCCTGGAATATCTGATACACATCATGTATTATTCATGAACTCTCTGACCTTAAACGCTGGGCTGTTAAATGTAGTGAATATATAAGGTGGGGGTTCAGTCATGATTTGACCAAGCAATAACAGTCTCTCTCTCTCTCTCTCTCTCTCTCTCTCATTCTCTCTCTAGTACACACACACTCTCACTCTCTGACAATCAAGTTAATTAAAGTATTTGAACAATCAGGTATAGAGTCGAGGCAGCGTTGGTCCCCCTCCAGCTATGCACTTTAAATCTTAATCAGACATGCACTGATTAAACTTCATTTCAGCAACTAAAATTTAAAAAAGACATTTTGCTGTCAAGAGCACATAAGATCCACAAATATCTGATGTCTGACTTTCACCTCAAGTTCAAGCCTGTGTGTTTGTGTACATGTATACACCCGCGTGTGCATGTTAGTATCACTCTAAACACAGGCTTTCTGTGTAAGCCCCAAGATCGGTGAGTTTTAAATGCAAAGTTTGAGATTGCTCATGACATCATTTGTTTGTATAGAAGTTTAGTTGTGAGGTATACTGTGACACCAGATGGTAAAAGTAGGCTAATGAAAAAAGAACTGTAAATATGCCAAGGGAAATTAGGCATCTAGCTTGTTTTTCAAAGCTTGACTAACCAGTTATGTCATGACAAATCCTGCTCTAGGCTAGAAAGGCTTTGGTGCTGCTGCTTTGGCATCCAAACTGCTATGCATGTCAGTTCAGGCCAAGCAAAGCAGTCCCGCCCGTCTCAACCTGAGGGTCTCCAAACTAGAAATTCAGTTCATGAATCATGCAGACCCAGGGCTCTTGCATGAAATCACTTATTTGTTCCATTTTTTTGTTGGACTGACAAAGTTGGACAGTTAATGCCAGAAGCTACTGCAAGAACTGGGGATTTTCTACCTGGTAATGGTTCCAGGAACTGCTTCATTCAGATCCTGTGAATAGAGAGAAGATTGGGAGCTTGAGCAGAGGGAAGTGGCTTGGAGAAGAAGAACAGAGGAATTGTTCAGCTCTATTGCCTGAGTAATTTCATCTTGTATGTGACCTCACTTCCAGGAGTGTGTCCGGCTGACAGATGTAGCCTACGGTTATAAAGTGCTTTTTTGCTCCCGTGTCAGTGCCGTAAAGTTTTACAGCGCTGAGGTTCCGGTGTTACAAGGTTCACATTAGCAGCTGCTGCATGGCCTTCTTGGTTTTTGGATACAACATAAAAATGAGTCAAAATAAGGATCAGGACTGACATTTGGACCTTAACGTAAGTCATTGATCTCTACTACATTACTTCAGACTATCACAGCTTCCATTCTTTCACTATGCCTGAGAGCATAATCACAGGAAGGCAATGATTGTTGTTTAGTATTCTTTTGTGCACATCGGGCGTTCACTTCCATTAAAAGTTTTTCTGTCTGTCAGCCTGTCAGTGACAGCAGACAAAATATGTTGCTGGAAAGAAAAGGGACAAGGTAATTTAAGGTACACACAAGGAGGCCGTTAGCATTTCTGTGCACATAAAAAGAATTGTGTGAACTCTAGGGTGGAACAATGTTCCAGCGGGAATGTCAAGATATCGTTTTAAGAACTTAAATGCTTGTCAATAAACACTGAGCGCAAAGAAAAAGCAATCACTCTGAATCCTTAATTTCACCTTCTCTTGTATAAACACTTGCGGTGACAATCACTCCTGTTTGAGGGCTTTCCATTTAGCGGCAGAGTGTTTTAATGCATATGCAAACACACCCTAAACCCTCTAGTGTACTTTATCTAGATAGACAACTCTCTCCGGGGTTAAAAGTTGACAGAAAAGTACAATGAAATCGAGAGAGCCGATCCTGATATCTTTTACAACACAAATAGCTGGCTGAGGGTCTAGGGACCTTATAAACAATGTCTGGACAAACTGAGCCAGCAAACAACAGTCAACACTACTGATCTACATCTACTGATGCAACGTGTCATATAGCTGATTCACAACATTTCATATCTTTTTTTTTTTTTTTTTTCAACAAGTTCAGCAAAAGCTGTAAATCACACAGATACTGAAACAGGGGGGTTCTACTTCATCCACTTTCAAGGACAAGTTTAACAGATGTCTGGAATTGTAAGAAACAAAAAAAGAAAATAACCACTCTCCGACTGAGGCATACCCTGGCGGAAGTCATTAGCAACCTCATAAATAATCTGTCTTAACGGTCTCCACCCCAACTTCTACCTGCATTGCCATATGACATGTGACCATGACAGCAAGGCAGCTCCTGAATCAAGTTGCATAGGAGAACAGCAAATGTTGGTGCCTGCAATTCATAAAAGAAGAGGAAAGGCCAGCAACACTCGTGTCCTTCTATGCTCGAAGGAGCTTTTCAATGCACATAAGGTTCAACACAACAGGGCTTTAACACAGACCAGTTTCAACAGCGTCTTCATCAGTGTGTCTGACACACTGAGCATAGAGGGACACGGGTTGTCGCTGGCCTTTCCTCATCTTTCATGTATTATTTGGCCCTGCACCTCTGAATTTTTTGCAGCATTTTGTTGAGTGTGCGTGTTTTTCTCTGGCTGCCTACAATTGATAGTAACTGACAGGGAACTGTGGGTGAAAGAGGAATGACCAAGCCCTGGTTTTGCAGAAGCTAATGTTTTACATTTATGCTTCAAAAGACTTAATTTAATGCTTAACTGGCAAACAATATTTAAAGACCCCAACTGATGGCACTTTTTAATTGCTACCTCATGTCTGTCTTTAATAAACTTATTTTAATTGCCTTTTGACTTCATTTCTATCCAGCAGACCTAAGAGCCTGCACTGTTGTTCCTCCTGAAACGCAGGGCAGTCAACTTAGTCTTCACTTAAAATTGGATGCTGTGCAAGGGTAAATGCTGTCTCTTCAAAATGATGCTGCAGGAGCAAGCAAGGTTGTCTAAATTGATAAAAATGATCTCACCATTCTCACATCTCTTCCTTGCATCTTCAATCACTCTTAAAAGACACGATGAGGAAGTATAGTACACGCATGTAACTGAAGTATAAACTCTCCCTTCCACTGCCTCAGGTGAAATCACTGCTCTGTCATTTACAGGTCAGAGGACATTTCTGAGAAAACTGTTTGTTGTGCCATAAAGTAATCATGCATATTGCAACCAAAGGTAAGTTCGTACCAGATAAAGGGGTTTGTTTATTTATCTATTTATCTATTGGCCATGTGGCTCAGCTGCCTCTCCTTTTGGTCAGGGCTCCATTTTCACTTACAGTTTTGCTTTATAGAACAACAGTCTGTGAGTAGTGTCACAGTACATGTTTCCTAGACTGCTATTCAGGTGAAATAAATGGAATACTCCTCTGAATTACTGTAATGTTTAAGATATTTCTATGAAATTGACTCATGAGGCAGGGTTATTCCTGAATGGTGTAACTGGTTGAATATGGGTGCAACACAATCTAAGTCAAGGTTACAGACCCTGTTTACAGCCCTGAGACTTGCAGGATAGCAGTCTTACCTTTTTGTGAGATAACAGTTGTGAATGTCGTTGCTGTTGTCTGCATTCAGATCTGCAGGTTTTGAAATTCAGCCTCTTCCATGTCAGGCAGCAGGTAGCTCTGGTTCTGCCACATGGAATCGGCCATTATTTCAATACTAATGAGTCGGGCGGTTTCCATCTGCTGGCAACTGTTCTTTTCTCTTCTGCTACGTCTGCCAGTAGAGTAATTTTCTCATTAATGGAACGCTCCAAGAGTGAAGTATCATTAAGAAGAATAACCATTTGCAAGCAAGGTATACCTATTATCTCAGAGAGAAAACCAGAGACCAGCTCCCAAATATTTCAGACTTCATGCCTGTTCACGACTGGATTACCAGAGCAAAACAGACAATTGAATCCAGGGTTTGTTTTTCTGCATATAAAATCATTTGCATGGAACATGATAGGTTAGGTAAATAATGGTTATATGGAATATGTCAACTCATGATGGGGATTTCAGTGAATAAGGGAAACATGTTTAATCGTTTGCCAGTTAAACTCAGAATTTTGCCAATTGTTAAATGTCTAAAAGAAAAACTATGTGATCCTCTGTTACAGATTTCCACAGGGAGGGAGTCTCAAGTATACGACCACACAATTCTCCTAAAGAACATGTGGCATCAGTTGACAATAAAGGTCTTTTAAAAAAATAAATCCTATTATCAAAAACATTAGGATTATTGAATATTGGACAGTTGAAATACAATTCTTTTTTCTTATTATTTCTTGGCTGACAGGCATGTTATAATGGGAATACTGAAACAAACTCAGTTTTTATCGATTTCATGGTGAGTTTGTAAGGCAATATCTTCAATGTATATGGGCGAACTATTAACAAGAGCATCTGGATCACATGGCTCTGACATCGGTTGTAGGATGAAGCAAAGTCAGCGTCTCCCCCCGCCACCCTTAACAGGATAATAGAAGAAAATAGATGGATGGAAGATTGCAGCAGTTATCGCTACTTGTAACGCTGGCTAAACTTGAACTCCTCAGCTTCTTCGTGTATCTACAACTGGGATGTCCAGGATATTTAAATGATTCCCCAAATGATTTTATACCAAGATCTCTGGCTGCATGTGAGAGATGAAATCCAAAAAAAAAGTAACAGAACATCGTCAGCACAAAAGGATATACGCTGAGCGAGTCTTTGATGACAATGGGATAGTAATGTGCAGACCGATGCACAGCTAGGGGCTAATGGCTCCTAACTGGCTTTCAATCAAGACCCCTGTCTTGGGTTTAGTGAAATATCCAATCAGACAGTCAAATCATTCTCTACTAGTGATTTTTCAAGGATTTTGCTCAAGAAAACTCTCTCAAAATCTGCCCACAGATAATATTTTCGCATATGCCCTGTCCAAGACCCTGACAAAAGTTTCATCACCTGCAACTGTAGGACTCTACTCCTCATGTCAGAATCGTCTCAGCATGATCCTCAAACAAATGGAAGGTATGGCTACACTCCACATCCCAGCATGGTAGTCGGCTCAATCTATCTACTATTTCAAGTCCTGTGAAAATGTACTCTCTCCATGGAAACTAAGCGATGTTATTAAATAAACAAATAAATTGTGCAATAACAAGGGGAAGAATGTATACACAGTATACAATTTTAAGGAGAGTGACGTCCTCCAGGTTGTCGAGTTGAAGCTGAATAATGGATGACGCCATCCTCATCCTCTGCTGGTTGAACCTGTCTGCATCACTTCATCAAAACCCGTTAACCCAGCACACACAAACAATTGCACAAATGTTGTGTGGAACATCAATGTGTCAGAACATGCCTCTCATTTAAATTTTTCAGAAAAAAAAGAAACAAAGTGTTGCAGAGGTCTGCTCTCGCCCAATAAATCTTTTTGTCTTTTCAGTGTACATGCAGCGTGAGACTCTGAGGATCGAGGAGGAGTACAGAGGAAGATCCCGGCCTCGCTCAGTTAAGCCTTCAGTTACTGGCATGCTAGCACTCATTTCCCGAATGCTCTTCTACAAACCTATTTGGACTGAAGAAAATCAGCATCACCTTAATATCAGGTTCATTTATGTGAATTTTAGTGCCTGGCATTTTGCAGGCAGTGACCTGCTGTGGGCTGGGCTTGCCATTCGATTGTTTCAGGCTATGCAGTTGAACTTTGGGAAATTACAACTCGTATTCTACCGCGTGGCTCAACATGACGAAGAGGAGGAAATCCAAAAGAAGGTTTTTGAACTGTCTTAACTTCTTTACCAGTTGGATTTCAAGATAATGTATACCCATGAACAATATCAGTTATATGTGAATCAATTATGAGAATGTAACAACTAAAATCAGGTGTATTCCTACGCTCTGGAAAACATGACAAAGATGAAAAACGATATTTTATTTTCAGAATAGAAAATAAAGCTGATGGGTCATGAGGGTCAAGATGCACCTAGAATGGCAGATCCCAGTATGGATCAGTAGAAGGACTGTGCATCGATTACATTGTATTTCTAGTCGTTGAATCAATATATCGATACGGATCAATGTATCATTAAAATCCTCAGTACATCTTAAATACATACTTCAAACTGTCTTACTACAGTAGCTCTTCAGTAAGTATACAAAAATAAAGTTTCATTAACTCCAATGAAGTATAGAGTAAGTGTGCTAATGTCATTCAGATTACAGAACGCCGCTGATTATGTCTGTCACCGAATATTTAGTTTATCATTAACTTGTTGTTGCTGTGGAAGATATTCCTCTTGTGCCACCTCCCACTATTTTATTTGAATTAAGCAGCTCCCCCATTGGCTTGGGGCAATGTACTTAGGCAAAGCACCAGCAACAGCACACGCACATTTTTTTTAGGATGTACATCGTTTATGTGACATTTTCCAATGGGAACACACGAAATCTGCTCAGATTCAGAATCAAAGAAGCTATTAGAGGCAATTCTCTAGAGAGTACTTATCAAGACATTTCACTTTATCCCACAAAAAGACAGTAACATTCTTGTGTTGCCACAAATTCATGACAATCCATCCTACATTGTAGGTTTTTTCTGTAACTGCTTGTTTTTGGTCTGTTGTCTGTTCTCGTAAAAATGTCTCAAGAGTGTGGAGGAGGATGGTCCAAATCACTGGAGGTCCAAGAAGATTCGCTGCTGCCCTCTGTGGTTTCTCTTCCTGCTCAGTCTGGTCATACCACTCATCATCCTGGTGTTCCTACTGACGTATGAACTTCCCAAACATGAGGTGAAACCAGAGGAGGTCAGTGGAAAGTCAGGCCAGTCAGGCCAGTCAGGCCTGGGTGTTCTGGAGGGTTTGATCATTGCTTCAATTGGAGTCCCTGCAGCCAATGCAGTGAGGATCATCTTCATGCTGGCTAAGAACCTCATCTTCAGCCAGGAGCTAAATATCAAGAGGGGGATGGACAACAAGCGTCTCAGCAGCCAACTGGGCTTCATGAACGAAGTGAGGAAGGAGATGTGGTTCCTGTCTCGTTTCATTGAGTTTATGGAGGTTTTTGAGAGGAGACGAATCAGAATAGTGTTGAAAATAACCAATCTAGACCGCTGTTCGCCCCAAAAGATTGTTGCCGTTTTAGATGCTGTCAACATTCTGCTGTCAAATGAGGAAAGTCCATTTATTTCTATTCTGGCTGTCAACCCAGACATTCTTGTGCAGAAGGTGAACTTTGCAGATGGCTGCTTCAGTAAAGAAGACAGAGCATATGCATTGTTGAACCGCATTGTTACTCTGGCCTTCACGGTTCCACCACTATGTGATGATTCAAAGTGCAGTTTATTTTACAGCCTGGCCAGCAATTCAAAAGTCCCTGAAGATTTAAACACGTGGGAGGATAAACAAAGAGGCTTCAAAAACGCACCCTCACCAGATGTATTTGCAGTGGAGATTGCATTGGTGACGAAAGAGTCACAGCCGCTGATGAACAAAACCACAGCAGCACTGGACGTAGCGGAGGAGGAAGTGGAGACGGTGGTCCAGAGCATCCTGAGCAGCAATGACAGGAAGCTAAATGAGTACATGTCAGACGATGCCATGTCAATGAGGAGAGTGATCAACTCCATCCGAGTGACTGTCATCATCATGAAAGCCTTAAAAACAGAGCTTCCTCAGCCAGAACTTGTAGCAGCATGGGTGGTCTTGGCCAATCAGTGGCCCTGCCGACTCAGCTGGCTCATCCAGTGTGTGGAGGACGTTGAACAGAGAGCAGAAATTGATGGTAGGACAGTAGCCGATGATGCAAAGACTCTATGGAAGGTCTTCAGTGAGTCCAGAGCTGAACTTTATGTGATGCGCGCAGAGATCGATGACCTCCTCGAGCAGGATGGAGACCCCGAGATGTTTGAAAGATTCCTCACTGTCGATTTCCAGTTCACCATAAAGGACTTGAAGACCTTTGAAATGGCTACAGTGAACCTGGACCATTCAATGAGGAAGGAGTTGGCTCAGGTCAGAGGGACGGCCAGGTTAAAAGATTCAGGCTGGATGAGGAACTTGGCTCCTTTGCCAATCACTGCTATCATCAATATGGGGACAGAGGATATATGTAAAGAGGTGAGACACTGACGGGAGGTAATTCAATACTCAAGGTGTCAAAATTCTAAGGGGTGCAAACAAAATGTATTGGACTAAAAATTAGACGAAAGCATTTTTCTAATGCTTGTTTTTTGGGGGAAAGACATTTTACATCTCACTCGTACAGCAGGGTAAGTTCTCCAAGAAACTATTCCATTAATCCAAGAAGATTCCTCATGCCTGATGTCACTGAGTTTACACACTATTCTCTCAGGGTGCTTTAACTAATAATTTTCCTCACAGTTACCCCTTGACATCCTTCCTTTCTGAGCTTCCAATTATTTAGGAACGTGTGAGCTGCTTGACAGATTAACTCCACTCTGCTCTTGTCGTATAGATGGTGGAAGACTCTTGATTGCACTAAATTTGACGAATTAAGTTAGTTCTTCAGTAGCAGAACACGTGACAGAAGCCTTCAGAAACTCAAGTCGGCTTCAAAGATATTCAGAGTTCTCAATAAAGCAGCACCCATCAGGCAGCCATCCATTAATGTGTAATATTCCTCCTCCAGAGTGCCTCAGAGCCATGAACAGCTGATTTTTGTTTCATGAAAACCAAAAGTACAATTATAACAAAACATGTTAGCTTCTTCTTGAACTGTTTCAGAGCCAGACTGGTTTAGCAGCACACAACTTAACCCTAAATCAAGAGAGCCAGAATTATGAATTATTTTAACACACGTGCCACTTCTTAACATTGGGTTTTTCCTGAGGTTTTAAAACATGAAACACTTCTAATTTTGAATCTTTATTCTATTAGGCTTTTTGTTCCTGTCTGATTTTACACATGAAGAGCACACTGGAAAATTAGAAAATGGTTTTCAAGCTTAATGCCTCTCCACAACTTGAAATACCACATATGTATGGCTCGGTGACGTGTGCCTTACTGTAATCAAATGTTGAGTTTTACTCTGATAACAGCACAGCTTAGTTAGGATCGATTCTCATATGAGTTTATGAGTTTTAACTAAGGAATTTTTTCAATCATCATGATGTGAAGTTTCCTGAAATACTGCATTCAAAAGAAGAATGATCTTCATTCATGGATTCAGTTTACCCTTGAGGGCAAGTGGATGTTTGTACCAAATTTGAAGAAATTTCTTGACAGTGAGTGATGTCATGTCATGTTTATAACGGGACAGACAGACAACCCAAAAAATGATCACATGAAAGCAGTAAATGGGCCAAAATAAGCTTAAAGCAAAAAGAACATTTGATCTTAACGTTTGTTCGATCCACAAATGTCAGGTGAAGTCCAATTCAAATAACAAAGAAACATCAGGCTAATGAGTTACAACAGAAGGGCAACTGGTTTATGGAGAAGCTAAATCCAGCTCCTCAGTATGAAGGAGGGTGCTGCTGACGCCTCTGAGGCCTTCATGCTCAGCTGCCCTCTTGTTCTGTTGTATTCTGTTATATTTCAAACCAAGAATGACTCTGCCTTGTGTTGGAGAAGAATTTCGGAGGAACAATAGGAAGGCTCTTACTGCCGGAACAGCTGCAGTAGCAAATGTTGCATTCGTAGGACTTAGCATGGTACAAATGCTGAGACTCACATCAAGCTGAGATTAACTGATCCTGAAACCTCAGTTCTGCATGACAGACCTAATGACGATGAAGATCCAGACATTCCGGTGCGGATTAGGTTCCTAATGCTACTCTGCCCTCTTCTTGCTAGCTGGAGAGGATGGAATATCCCACTAAGTACATCGACACTGTCAGAAGCAACGACCTCAGCGGATCAACGCTGGTCTTCGGTGATGGGGATGACCTCAAAGACCTCCTAGGGATGACCTACGGTGAATGGACAAAGTTCAAACTGCACTTCCTGGGTTTACCACCACATCTTCGACAACAATACAAGAATATGCTGCCGGCACTTCCTCATCGTCAAAGCCCGCCGTCTAGACTGGCCATCCACGCTTCTCATCATTACTCATCAAACCCCGGCTCAGTTAACAAGTCTTTATAGAAGTCGAATATTGCTGAAATATCAATATTAATTAAGAACAAGCATAATTTACTTGATATTTTGGGAAGTGCCCATGCTGACTTTCTTGAGAGTAGAAGATTGATAGAAGTGTGTGTGTGTGTGTGTGTCAATACAGATGAAGATGGAGCCAACATTTCTCTTATTGGCAGTCTTGCGGTAGAAAGCAAGGTTTGATTTGGGTCTGTGGCCTTTCTATTGGTTCTGGGAGTTCTCAGCCATGCTCTAAGACAACTCAGATTTAGTCAAGCACACACGCTAAAACATGACCACCCATAATTGCAAACAGCTTTGAAAGCTGAGTAAGTCAAAGCAAGTAATGACAGCTATCCGGGATTTTCACTGGGATTTAATGATAATATAAGATCATGTGGTTTTATTAAATGTGCACTAGAAAGGTTGAAACTTTGTCTTTTTTTTTTTAATTTAGTGTTACATTTAGTGTTGAAATTCTTGATGACTCAGGGAAGCCACATGAGCTTACATGTTATTGTGCCATAAGAGAAAGTATGGGGATGTGGAAGTTAAGCTGAATTCACAGTGATATTACAGTTAAGCTTAATGATAGTGTCAAACTGTTAAGTAGCCTAGACACTGTATGTGTGTGTGTGTGTGTGTGGGGGGGGGGGGGGGGGGGTCCATTCTACTTGAAATAAATGTCACGATCAGCTTTCTTTCATTGTCATCTCTCCTATAAAAACCTCTAGACAGGAGACTCATTCTTGCACAATGTCTGTATTTTATTTTTTCATGTATGTTTCATTTTGGATTTAATGAAATATTATACCTTTGATGTACATCGTGAATGCATGCTTCAAGTTTCGAAAAATGTGAACTCTTTAATAACATCAAAGACGAAGCGGAGCCAGCAGAGGTTTAGAGCTGCTTCAGAGTCTGGTCATGTACTGGGAAGGTGTTCAGATTAATTGAAGTTCACGCTGATGTGTTGAATCATCAACTGGTTGATAAACAGGAGGTCTAACATGGTGTTGCAGCAAACTTTAAATGTCCACTTCGTGCCATCAGTAAAATTCAAGCTCTGACAACTGATATTGCAGAAATGCAAATGCATATCTCCTTCATAATAAATGATGCTGATCAAAGCACATGCCATTTTTCTTGTGTGGTGTTTCTTACAACAATTTTTGCTAGTTTAAAAACTGCCAAAGCAATGTGCTGAATCATTAATAATACTCCAACATCAAAGTGTTCTTACTTGAAATTACCAACCGAAGGTTCAATTCATCTACATTCATTTGAGCCTTTTTCCTTGAAGTGTGAGGTTAGCTAAAAATATCAGACAACCCCCGGCGTTTGCAGTACAAGCAAAAAACTGGAATGCACACTGAGAACTGGAAGCTGGTGTGATAGAAAAGTGACAGGAAAAGTGAAACTGAAAATATCACATGGTAACTCATGAAATGGCACCAGAAGCCCTTCGAGTACATTCTTTAACAGTGAGTGCAAAGCTTTAGCCTGAGCTGTTCTCCCAGTAATTGCTCATAAAAGTTTTATTGAATTTGTCATGTCAGCAACAAGAAACGTACCATTTCAACAGTGATCGCTCTGTTTTTGCTTGTTTGGAGGTATGAGAACACGGATGTTAGTTTGGTAAGATCCTGCTTTCAGTTTACTTGAACTGTGCTAAAGCACAATATAAAACTGACTGGATACATGTTAATCATTGTTTTCATTTTAAGACACATAGTTCATAAGGTCAAGGCACATATGTATACACAATATGCAAATTGCAACAATCTTGAGACGTAGCACCAGGCGATTGTTGTCGGTAAGGTTATGATAAGCAGAGTCCATTTCCACTGGCAGGAAAAGAACTAGATTGGACAATTTAGGAATGTGGGTTTTGAAGAAGAATGTAAAGTGGGAGCGCACTGCATTCACTGGAGGAGAAATGAAATCTGAATGGTCTAAATGAGTTTTCAACAATGACTTCTACCCTTAACTTCTAAAACAAGATATTTATCTCAACTCTGGAAAGCAGAGCTTTTTTTTTGTATGAATTGCTGATAAGTTTTCGTGAAAAATGTTTTGGTCGGGTGAAATGTTAGCTGCAGGGCGCATCCACGGTTATCACGACTGAGTAAAATTTGCATGACCACCGATTATCTGAAATATTTGTTGTCAGCTGAGAAGTAAACAGAAATACACGCCAACATTTACAAACGTAGTTCTCGTGACCATATAATACCTGTAACACACATGATCTTACAGGTAACTACTATCTTAGCTACCTCACCTGTAACATTACTGACCCAACCTGCCAGAGTTGAGGTATTGTGATATAGAGGATCAGCAACGTAGGCTAGTCCTCTATGCAGGTGACTTAGGTTTTCAAATGTCACCAATCTAACAGACTTTTCTTTTTTCAAAATTAAAAGTGTATGTGAGTTATCTTCAAACACACAAACTTTTCGTAAAAGCCGTCTAATTCCGAAAAGCAGGAATTCTTTTTCCCCTCAGGTGAATGCGAAGTGAATGCTTCTGTACCTTTCTGATGCGACAACATTTTTCCATGGATCCAAGAAGGAAATTGACGAAGAATAACGTACAAGCATAACAGTGGGTCCATAGCATCCTAATGCAGCAATGCAGCAGTAGCTCTGCTGCAGGTTTTACCATCACAGATGTGTAGAATACTTCCAGGTGCCTCAGCCTGCAGCAGCTTACTTGCGTGCTAACAGCTCGGCCAGCTTCTTCAGTCTTTTCTTCAACTCAAGAGGAAACTTCTCGTAGCATTTTTTACAGACAGGCTTCATGTCGAACTCAACAAACTTGTTCCTGCAAAAAGGAGAAGAAAGGCTTTGTACATATTTGTCTTGTTTCACAATAAAAAGTTTCGATTTTGGTTTTAAATTGTATTAGCATGTGAACTATACTTTAAGAGCAACCATTTCATCTTCTAATCTAGAGCTACTGTATGGGAACCTCTCTCATTATTCTGCAGCTTTCCCACTTGTTGTGTATGTCTGCATGCATGTATATATGCATGCATATATATATATATATACACACACACACATATATATGTACACATACATAATATTCAAACAGAAAGTCTGACATATACACGAGGATCTTATATGCCCTTATATGCCCTAGGACAGTGGTTTTCATTAAAAAAAATTTGCAAGAAATATAATATGGCACTCAAAAGAATAACACCACAAAAAAAGAAGAAGGCAGAAAAAGGCACCAACCAGCAGCAGATTGAGTGGCAAGTTGTAAGAAATTATAACTACAGAGAGATAGTCTGTTTTTTCTTGCGGTCTCTGGCATCGCGCTCACGTCGGGCCAGGCGGCGTTTCAGCTCCTCAGGCATGTGCTCATAGCAATGCTTGCACACTGGCTTGAGGTCAATTTCAACAAACTTATCTCTGGGTTGCATAGGCGAGACAAGTGAGGCATGGACAGTCAACGAAGAAATTGGAGGGAAAATGGGAGGAAGGAATGGAGCCAAAGAGGGAAAAGATGAAAGCGGACAGTGAAATACATGGAGACAAGTGTTAAGGCTAGATTAGGAAGAGGAGGGTCACAGAAAACTAGATAACAACAATTAGTCAGTAAGACTGGACAGCTTGAGTTAAAAAGGGATTAAAGAGCAGAATCACTTACTTGAGGGTGAGTTTCGTATTGCAGGTGGAGCAAGAGAAACAACTGACACACCAGGCCTTATTGAGAGCAGACACCACTGGGGGAGGCAAGGAAAAAAAGGAAACTATTTATGTTCTTGGAGCACACACAGACACGTGATGTCAACAGCCAAGACTAATTTTATCCTATTATTCATGAAAGTAATTTACACTGGGGGTGTGCCAGTGTGTGATAAGATGTGTAAATCCTCCTATTCTGTTGTTTTTAGGGTTAGACACCTGTTGTTTTCGCTCGCCAAATTGATGGTTTGAGCAAGCAGAAAATGAGATGCTGATTAACCTGAATGTATGGGACACAATATACGAGATGGGAAGAGAAATAGATACATTAGTAGTAGAACTCTGAATCGGGAACTCAGCAGACTCAGAACATAATCTCTCTTTTATGAGATGCGATATGATGACACTCACCATCGCCCTCAATCACACGGTTGCAGTGATAGCACACGTCGCCAAAGAGCTTTGACAAAGACAAGCAACTTGTCAGATATCAGAAAACACTGATGGTCATCTTAAGACAGACTGTATGTGTAAGAGGGACACCGACATTTTATTTACCTGGTTATAATGAGTCTCGCAGTAGGCTAACCCCTTTCTCTCATAATGGCGATGACCGAGGAAAGGCTTCTCACACTTGGCACATACAAAATGCTGTAAGCACAAACACATGTTGCTCAGAGACGGGAGGAAAACTCTTAATTGGTTTTTCATCAAAAAATATATTGCAAATTTTGACTAAATATTCAGAAATTCAGTTAAGAAAATGATAATCTCTATATGTTTCCATCCACTATGGTTAATCCGCAACTGTAAAGTGTAGCTCTTTGTTTTTCCTCCTGAGAGCCAGGCACACATTAGATCTGCAAGTAGTTGAACAGAAGGTTATTTCCACGAGAGATGGGCAGAGATTGATGAGGTCTCTGTCTATTAGCAGCCCTGAGGAGAAAAGTGCCCACATCGCTCCACACATTCCAATTGTTTTCATTTCAAAATGAGCTTCTCAGATTTCTCTTTAATTAATATAATTTCCCTGTGTGGACATAATGGTTACCAAATGGGAACTTCAGTATTGAGACAAAAAAAAAAAGAAGCGGTTTCACTTGGAGAGAAAGGGATGTCCAAATCAGTGTAAACACACAAAATCCTGGCATGGTAAAGATGGTCATGATTGCTCACAAACCCTCAAAGGCTTAGTCTGCTGTAGGAGGCGCAAACACAGACAGTAAACTACTGTGGGTCAGAAACATGTGCTACACATGTTTAATCAAGAAATTAATTTTGAATCAACTGAACTGATCTCAAAACAGTTCACTCACACACCTCTACATGCCACTGCTTGCCCATGGCATTAACGACACGCCCTTCAATAGGTCTCCTGCAAGCACCGCAGATAGGCACGCCCATCTTGTCGTGACACGGTAAACAATAGAGCTCTCCCTTCAGTTCCCTGGCTTCAGCTGTCAGTTCCTTGCTGCAGATTTAGAGAGAGTGGAGTCAAATTAGCAATCACACACACACAGCTTCTGCATTTGAAAGAGTCATGCAGCATCATTGAAACCCTTCTGGGAGAAACATAATGTCTTCATTCATAGAGTGAAGTTGTAGGACTGACCCACAGTTGCTGCAGTTGAAGTGGTCTGGGTGGTAAGGGTCATTCTTAAAAATCAGCGGATGGTCTTCAATGATGGCATGGCACTTCTGGCAGATGTACTTGCCCAAGCCGCGAGCCTTCTCCCGGTTATGACAAGGGCGACACAGGTGCCTGCAGTCGGCAGAGAAGAACAGCATTTAGTGGTGTCAAGATGGAACATGCAACCTTAAAAAATGTTTTAACATTCTTTGTCACTATTCCATGATTGGTAAAAGTGAGAGCCTGCAGCTTGACAGGTGTATAACCACCTGGCATACAGACTGTCAGATTATTATATTAAGATGCTAACAAGATGGCATACAAACCTGCCAGCATTTTTGACAAAGCCCACATCTGCAAGCACAGCCTGGCAGATGTCACAGCAGAAGCAGTCCGGGTGCCAGCTATTGTTCATGGCCTTAATGACACGACCAATAATGAACTCTCCTGAAAGGAAGCAAGGGCCAGACATCAGCTCCAGGCAAGTCTGCGTTTGACTTCTACAATACCTGTGAGAACTTCATAGTTTTCTCAAGGCACTGTAGTGGATTTCCTAATGAGGATTCTGAGTGATTTCTATTGTGTTCTCAGAATGACAATTTAATGTTGGTTTTAAAGCATTTGTCTCGGTTGTGAAAGAGTAATGTTGTGTTTAATGTAAGCTTGCATCAGACTAAACTGGACATTAACACAAGGGTAAATAGAGCTGAAGTTCAGGAAGTACCTCTAATCCTCAAATATTAAGAGTTGCTACTACGCTTGCCAGATGTAAAATAATGATAGTAGCAAACCTAGGGCAGTAGGGTGGTGCAGGGGTGTGCACCTGTGCCTCACTTAAAAAGTTATGGATTTGTGTCAGGTGGCCGGCTGGGGTTCTTCCTGTGTCTGCGAGGGTTCTCTCCAGGTGCTGCAGCTTGCTCCCACAGTCCAAAGATATGATTTTATTTAATTGGAGACTCTTAATTGCCTGTAGGTCTGAATGGTTGTTTGTCTCAATATGTCAGCCCTGTGATGGACTGGCCACCCGTCCACAGTGTACACGAAGAAGCTGAGGAGTTCTGCTGCAATCTTCCATCCATCTATTTTCTACCACTTATCCTGGTCAGGGGGGCTGGAGCCTATCCCAGCTGCATTCAGGTTCACCCTGGACAGGTCACCAGTCCATCACAGGACCAACACATACAGACAAACAACCATCCACACTCACAGTCACACTTACGGTCAATTTAGAGCATCAATCAGCCTCGTCCCCTCTTGATGTCTTTGGACTGTGGGAGGAAGCTGGAGTACCAGAGAGAACCCACACAGGAACAGGGAGAACATGCAGACACACACAGAAAGATTCTGTGCTCAAGCCGGGGCTCGAACACAGAATCTTCTTGCTGTGAGGCAACAGTGCTGACCACTGTACCACCAATACAATATACTGTAAATCACTGTGTTTGATGTTTGCTTTTTAAGAAGTAAAACGCGCTAAACAATCCATTATTTTTTTTTCATATTTTGATCAGGCAGCACAGTGACCTAATGTGAAGGAAGCAACTCAAAAATTACCATCCTACATTCTCATCACCCAGGATATCTTAATAATCTTGTTTTGTCTGACTAACTGCCCAAAAGCTCACAGTAAACTGTGTCATACTCACCACACTGTCGACAGCAAGGAGCAAATAGCATCTGAAAGTCATGTTCACAGTATTTCCTGCCTTCAAACTGAAGAAAACAAGATTGAGATACTTTTAACAAAGTATCACACAAATGATCACACACACAGCACAGAGCACTGCTCAGCATGTTTGATCTCTAAGCACATGGATTAAAAATACCTCATAGAAGAGTCCCTCTGGGAACTGCTGGAAACACTGGGCACACACAAAACACTGCTCATGGTAGAGTTCTCCATTACTATTGACTATCTTCTCAGTGGGAGCGAAACCACTCTTACATCGCTCACAGGCTGCACTGGCCAGGGCATTAGCAATGCTGTGTTGGGAGACAAGAACATACATGTTAGTACATTACTTCACCGGAGTCTCTGCTATCAGAGGATAGGCTTACAAGCAGATGGAGAACTCAACCGCTGTTTATCATTTCTCACATGACTCCCATACTATCTGCTGTGTTTGTTTCAGCAGCTGTCACTAAGCACGTTGGAATTACTGTGTGAATCAGCAGGGGAACCTAAGTCATCACCTAATTTGGTAAAGGAAGTTCCAGCCATGAGACAGAGAGATCTCGCCCCCATCATTAAAACGTCCAATACTGACGTCATAGGGGAATATTAACATTGGTTCATGTCCTATTATTGTGACTACATACATGCATACATATTATCAGATAAAAGACCTGCCATGTTCAACATTAAATGAAACCCAGCGTCTATTCTATTAGATGGGACACCACAGCTAACTAGCGTGCTAACTTCAGCGTACAAAACAGAAAATGTTTAAGATGGCTAAGTAGCTTAAAGGTAGCTTCATAAGTGAACTAACAATATGCCATTTACTAGTTTTTCCAACTTTAAAAGCGGGTTCTTTTCCTCACTTCGACAAAGGGTGCTGCCTTCCTACATTAGCTTTAGCTTGCTAGCTTTATAAGTTAGCGTACCACGGACTCACGTTAGCTATGTTAGCTAACTTACTACCAATGTTCATGAAAAGTCTCACCTGCCCGTCATTCCGGCCACCCCCAGCATCACCCTAAAGCATTAGAGTTTGAGAAAAAGTGGCTAAGAAGCGGACGTGTTGTGAAACTAGCGAAGTTTTTGAAGAGATACACTCGTCTATGTCCTTTTAGTCTCCCCCCCACCGGCGCAACCGCGTCTGAGCTGGCGGAGCAGTAACAGCCCACCCACGCGGGGTGTGTCCGAGGACATCAGCACCCCCCCCCCCCTCACACACACACACACACACACACACACACACACACACACTAAAGTGCGCGGTCTCGACTAATCTGGACAGATTGAAAATCCACTGGATCGCAATAGCATCCTCACTAGATTCCCTGGAATGTTTTCCTACATGGGTGTTTTTCCAGCCACCCTCTAGGGTTGCACATTCAGTGAAACCAATATCAATAATAAGTTGTCTGTAACAAAACATACTGCGGTACCACAAAGTGGAGGTATGTTTTTTAATACTCCTCAATGTACCTAAAGCATATCATCACAGGAGTACTTGAAGCATCTGGGATGGTAGTTTTTTCAGGTGCCCACTCCTTATACACATTAAAGGGATATTTGACCCCCAAAAAGTGTATTTGTCCTCTCAAGAAGCCACAAATACATGGAGGCTCTCCCTTGTGCTGCACCACTTCCTTCCTGTGTTCAACTGAACCCTAACAGCAGAAAATATTCACTTGACAAACTCAACTTCAAGAGCTGAAGACACCTACTTGTGAGGACTTGAAAGACAAAATACACTAAAGGTGAAGTATTGCTTCAGCAGATGTACTTATTGGTGTGTCCGCCTTCGTTTGGCATTATTCAACGGAGGAACTCCATTCAAACTTTGAACCTAAGTCAGGACATCCCAACATCGGCTTTCTAATTCATGCTTTAGAAACATTCATGTTCCGTTTTTGGGACATTTTTTCTTTTTAATTCAAATGAATAAAACTAGGGCGGCATAGTGGTGCAGTGGTTAACACTGTCGCCTCACAGAAAGAAGGTCCTGGGTTCGATCCCCAGCTCGAGCACGGGGTCTTTCTGTGTGGAGTCCAAAGACATCAAGAGGGGACGAGGCTGATTGATACTCTAAATTGACCGTAGGTGTGACTGTGAGTGTGACTGGTTGTCTGTCTCTATGTGTTGGTCCTGTGATGGACTGGTGACCTGTCCAGGGTGAACCCCCCCACTTGCCTGAAGACAGCCCCCCCCCGCGACCCTTAACAGGATAAGTGGAAGAAAATGGATGGATGGATTAGACTATGCTCAAGATTCATACCTAACATATTTCCTGATGTATCAGCTGCTGCCCACTGATTCAAACATATTTCATTCATTGCAGGATTATTCTTTTTTTTTTTTAATTCAGCAATCTTGCTCAGCATCATTCTTTCATATTAACCTTCAATCATTCCTGGAGTATTTCATCATAGGTGATGTGTTTCCATCTGAGGTTTCAGCTTGTAGTGTCAGCACAAAGACATACTCAGAGGTTGCCTTCTCAAACTAGTGCTGGGAAAATCATTCCCCTCTTGTGCTTTTTAAATTACCTTTGTGTTTGTTTGATAGACCATTAACATAAAATATGGTGAGTTGTTCTGGTGTTATATCACAAGTTCTACCACATCCTGCTCATCCATCCAGGACAACAACAACAAAAAAGGGAATTCAAAGAGATATTTAAACACTCAAATGGCAAAAATGCTCAAACCAAGTTGGTATCATGTCAGCCAGCTTTGGGCTGAGTAGTGTAGAGTGGTGTGTGTGTGTGTGTTTTTGTGTGTCTGCATGTATGTGTGTCTGACATTTAAATGAAACTGACAGCACTGCTTTGCTTTTGTACACAGTGCTGAAAAGCCAAAGCTGCACCCTTAATCAAGCTCAGCCAGCTTGTATTTTCTCACTAAGAAATATGATGATCTCGACAGACACTGGTGCTGTCTTTTTAGCTGCCAGAGTCAAACAATCCCAAATGATCTGTGAGGGTACGACCATCTAAAAGGATGATTGAGTGTAAACATTTGAATGTATATACGCGAGCGTTTTTTTTAAATGTAAATACTAATTTAATATTGTCAATATGACGAACAGGATTTTCCTTTGAATCTGTATCATTGATAAATAGGACTTCACGTGGATTTAAGCCATGATACAACATTGTCTCCATCAGCTCTGAACTGAAGTGCTACCAACATGTTTCCTCTTCTTGAGACTGATGTTATTGCCCCTTCAAATCCTTTGACTTGAACATTTAATTAGCTCTGTTGAACATGGCAGGTCTTTTATCTGATTTCACTTATTGGAGCTATTATTCTCTCTTGCTTGTGCTTCTTTTTATGTCCCTGTGTTGTTTGTAGAGCTTCTGGGAGAGCACTTTGATAAAGGGTAAGGGCTGTATTAATAACATTTACCAGCATAACATCACACTCCATTTCTCTCTTCAATGATCCGATCTCATCACTTTAAAGCTCAGTGTGTTGACACTGAAAGTGCCTCCGAAATAGAAATATATTTTACCTACTTGAACGTTAGTTTTGTTCTTTTCCTGTCTAATAAAAAGTTCTCTGAGATGCATTTAGATTTAGGAGAATGAGATGCTTTGCATGAGACGCACAGGTTTAGTCAACACATTATAGAGAAGATTATGTCCGACAATGCTACAATGTCATATGATCATAAAGAGTATTTGTAGTGTTTTATATGTATCTATATCCATTCATCCATTTTCTATACCGCTTATCTGTTAAGGGTCGGGGGGGCCGGCGCCTATCCCAGCTGACATCGGGCGAGAAGCGGGGTTCACCCTGGACGGGTCACCAGTCCATCACAGGACCATCAGGAGCGATTAGGAGTTCAGTATCTTGCTCAAGGACACATGGACATGGTCGCCGGGGGAAGTGAGGATCGAACAAGCGACCCTTCGGTTGCTGGACGGCCACTCTACCTCTGAGCCATGCAGACCCCTATGTATCTATCTCGAACAACAAATTAATTTCAGAATAAAACCAACAATTAAGTTGTTTTGCATTGATACAGTGGAAAACCATTTTAAGTGGATGTAACGAAGCATCCTTGCACTCAAACTGTGGAAAAAAAAACATTTCAATTTGTTTCAATACACTCTAAAGTTTAGAGAATTAGATATTATTTAGTAATAATTATATAGAGAATTATCAGGTTTAAATAATCTAAATAGCATGTTGTATGTTGATCATTTCTAAAATGTCATGCATTTGACAAATATAAATCAGACTCTGCAAAGACACTTGAAGAGGATCTACATCGAGACGTGTTTTTGCATGGAAGAGCTGCAACATACATCATAAGAAGAAATAATTTTAAGGAGTGCATCCCGTCTATTAAAGTATTTCTGCAGTGTTAACACCATTGCTGAGAACAACTGTATATTTTCTATGCTCTAAAATATTTTTGTGATTATTTTACTGGATGTTTTTCTTTGTTTGGTAGATCAATCAGAAGGAGAAGGTCAAAATCAGGTTAGCTTTCCTTTAGAATAAGTCAGGCCTTCCCCTGAGGACAATATTCAAAGACCACACACACACACACACACAGGTTGATCAAAGCAAGATTTTAGTCTTTCTAGCTCAACAGGTAGCATGTGTTCAAACAGGTATGTTTACAGGATGAGTACACAATTTCCATTTGTCTGGAGCCCATATGGCAACTAAACACAGGGTTTTCTTGCTGTTGTACTTCACCTCAATCAAAACTTCCTCTATGATGTTTCACCCAAAAATGGAGAAATTTGTCTGACAACTGCTAAAAAATAGTTTGAATTAACTTTTACTCAATCTTCTAACGGTCAGAATTAACAGGATAAATGATCACAAGTAACGACGGTTTCCTGTTTTAAGAGTCGTATGGGCACCTGATTGGTTTGAAAAGCCTCGAAAATTGTGAACTCATCCTTCAATGCCGTTACAAACTTCATTCTGATGATACATATCTTTAGGAGAAGTACAAACATTTACTTTCCAACAAAACAGCGATACAGTTCAGCTTTGTTAAGCTAAAGTAAAAACACCACACAGAACACTCTGAAAGGAGCAACTGCAGCCCTTGACTCTTACTATCATAGAATATTACAATAATCTATCAGCTTTGATTAAAAATAATATCAACAAACAGATGACACTTTTATATAAATAAAATAGAAACATACTATAGGTCAGCAAAGCAAAAAAAGACAAAAAATTACAGACATTGAAAAACAGAAAAATTAAGACATGACGGGTTATTATCGTGCAGCAACTGAGACCATACACAAAGATATTTTTCAGGTAATATTTGCAACAAACTCATATTTTTGAACAAATTATCAGTTTTTAACATTGAATAGAACAATATTTAATTGTATAGTCCGCCAGCATTGTCCATGTTGGCCTTCAGACTCTAGCTTTCATTTCATCCACTTTGTTTGCAATGAAAGAAAGTAAAACATAAATATATGATTGTGTTCCTGCACCCTCCTCCTCCCCGTCAGGGCAGCACATACCTGATTAGGATTTTCACATTTTAATTCAAACCCTTCAATTAGCATAGTTTCTACATTCAATGAGTTTGTGGGTCATGTGACACTTCTGGGTTTATTGTATACCTGCAAAACAACGGGAAACATAGACCATTATTTCAGTGTTGTAAGCCAGCCGATAGCTTCTGTGCAGTAGCCTGAGAAAATTATGGCTGAATATGCAGGTTTTTTTGTTTGTTTGTTAAAAGCACTCCTGTACTCGCTTTTATAATATAAAAGAGATCTTGAAATTAGGGATGTCCCCGATGACCGGAAACCGGACCCGATCACATAATTTTCAAAGGATCGGGATCGGGTGAAAAAGATCCGGATCACTGATATCGGCGTATTAATAATGTTTGACATAATCTCTCATCCATGTTGTAAACATTGCACACGTGCAGAGAGTGAGCGGATAGATATACACACACTAGAGCTGGTTACATCAGCCCAACGCCACATACTCGTGTCACAGAGTAGACAATGAAACTTCGAGCACTGTGTATTGCTTTGAGTGGGCGTGCCTTCGTGCGACAGAAAGCGGTTTTGATAAAGTCTAAAATGTCTGCCGTTTGGAAGTATTTTAAACTTGAAACCGAAGGCAGTTCCACGGCCGAATGCAACATTTGAAAAACGGTTTCAATGCATTGCCAAAGTATCGGATCGGGACTGGATATCGGCAGATATTCAAAATGAAAGGACTCGGACTCGGAGGCAAAAAAGTGTGATCGGGACATCCCTACTTGAAATCATAACTGAAATATGGGCCTTTTTTCCTGCTGTATTTACAAACAAAACTTAGGTTCCCTCCCTGCCAATGACAGAGCTGTCAATCAATCTGTGAGTGATCGCTGCTTCCGCTCCTGCCTTAGAAAATGCTGGTGGTGGCGGGACGACACTCGTAAAACAACTGTTAGCACAGCACAGTCTGGAAAGATCTTTTCAGATTTAAGTACTGTCTGTATGGAGCGGTAGCATGATGGATGACACCAAAAGCTGCAACACAATTCCACACGTCAGTGACAAGGAACAAACCCCGAATTCAGTCATGAAGGAAACCTACAGGTTGACTGGCGACTGTAAAAACAGATAGAAAGCTCCAACAACTGTAGATTTATGTTCTACACATGTGCAGCTACTAATGTATGATCCTTCAGTGAAGTAAAAGTGCATCAGTAAGTCAGAATGAATGTGTATATAGACACATACTGTATATGTAAACATACACATATGTATATACATATATACATACACATGTATGTATATATACATACTGTATATGTATACATACACACATATATATACATAATACACATATACAGATATGTATATATAAACACATATACATACACATGTATGTATACATACTGTATATGTATACATACACATATATATACATACATAATACACATATATACAGATCTGTATATAGAAACACATATATACATACACACTATATATACATATATATGTATATATATATATACATATATATATATATACATATATATATATATACATATATATATATACATACATATATATATATATATATATACATACATATATATATATATATATATATATACATACATATATATATATATATATATATATATATATATATATATATATATATATATATATATATAGCGAGAGAGAGACAGAGAGTCTTTTTTTTACAATAACAACATTGGTAAGAATAGAAATCCATAAATGTTTCCACTGTACATTACTCAAAAAAACGGTGTTGAAATATCATTTATTATAAATAAGTACTTCTACATCATTATTCTTCTAAATGAGATGCAGCTGCGACACTCTAAAACACATTCCAATACCATATTTGCACAGGAACTTGTACAACTTTGGGACCACTACTCTATTTGTAATCATTGCCAAAGTTTTTCCTGTGCATAATTTGTAAAGTGAAAAAATTCCAGGGCAAATTACATTCCACCTTTGTAATCGGGGTCATATGAACCTGTCACAATTATTTCTGTAACATTTTGTCCTATAATAAATAGACATAAGCTCATACCTTTGCTGCTTTCAGTTTATAGCCCAGTGTGTTTACATGTGTTTGTTTACATGAGAATATTTTTTGTGATGTTTTTGTTTTATTCAGATTTTATTTGTTTAAAAAAATTTAATATTTTTAATAGTCTAATGTCTGACTCTTGATAATTAAAAGTTAATCATTCTTTTAAAGAGTTTACTTGCATTGTGATGATATCGTATGATCATTTTATGACCAAAAATACGCTTAAAATAATATTGTATTTGATCAATTCTAGGCATCTACTGTGCAACAGTGACTGTTATCGTACCAGGCCTAGCGTTGTAGTTTTTTTAACAATCTTTTTGTTTACTAAGCGCCTTTGTCCTGCCTCTTTCCTTGCCAAGAATCGCAGAAGCTGCACAGTTAATTCAGATAGATCACAGCCGTCATTTATGCCGTGCAAGTGAATGACGTGAGGCCCCCAGGTGGTACTAATCCCATGTGAATAGCACTGAAGTAATCAAACAGTGACACGATGATCGACACATGAACACCAATGAAAACCTGCAGTATGAATATGGTGTGTTCAAATACCTATAAGCTGTCATCAGTTCACTGTGAAACATTAAAGAAACTTCATGACTGTAGAGGTCAGAATATTAACTAATTAACCAATGAGTTTAGTTTGAATGGATAATTTGATGCAAACCTGCTCGGCATTCTGTCATTAAATGAGGAACTAATCTACAGATGACATGGGAGTGATGATGATGATGATGACAATGATCTGCTGGCTGCATGTGTGTCAATTTATTTTGATTCATAACTGCCATGTTTGGGTTTCTTGTATTCATAGGATTCCTCATGATATGGAATGAATATTAGACAATAAATAACAACCAACGTCATTTCCCCTCCATTACAAGTCATTCCCAGACATTCCTGTTAATTCCCACAGAACATTTCCCAGGAACACCATGTAGGACCACCCTGCAATTTGCTCAGAGAACAAAGTGCTTCATATATAAATATACATATAAATATAAATATAAATTTACAATTCAGAAACATAGAATGGCTGGAAACTGAGGGACTGAACTGACTTGAAATCAAGGTTTTGTGCTTCTTTTGCA
The DNA here is from genome assembly GCF_037954235.1 of Aulostomus chinensis. Lineage (NCBI taxonomy): Eukaryota > Metazoa > Chordata > Actinopteri > Syngnathiformes > Aulostomidae > Aulostomus > Aulostomus chinensis. The sequence goes on from NC_141321.1 coordinate 16,117,697, forward strand.
ACAAATATGGTGATATCGGATCAAAAACTGATGTTTTCCCCTACTCCGGGAGAGGAAAGGTACATTTGGGGGCGGAGAAGAGTTTTTTCAGAAAGAGGAGAAACACTCACAAAAATGTTTTTGCAACTTACAGCTCTACCAAGTAGGCATCATGTCGGGGAACCAAACCCGACCCAAATGCTTGGAGACCTCCCAGTGGATATCATCCAGCCCATAGCGATGATCTGGAACCAGAACCTCCTCCATGATGGATAACTGCGTCAGTCTGTCTCCACACATCTTGACAAACTCCACGAAAGCGCTGCAGGACACTTCACACTCTCCCAAGCCGATGGCTGACAGCTGCGTACAGCGCTGGGCCATGCGGATCAGCTCTTCATCCAGTGGCCGCAGCCCGTTGGCACAAACCACCAACTCTACAAGACGTGGGCAAGTGAGCCCAACACGGCCCAGCACATCTTTACTGACAGAGCGCCCGAAATATAGATGTGTCACCGGGATTTCATCACGGAAGAAGGGGCCGAACTCATCCTCATAGAGGAAGAAGTACATGACCAGATTGAATTTTGGGGAGTGGCGCACCATGGCGTCCCAGCTGCTCTTCTTGATGGTGTGAAACTGCTGGCCTGGATTCTCACTGACCACATCAATGCGAAGGTGCTCAAGGTGAACATGCTTCTCTGAGGAGAGGGCGATGAGGAGTTCATCACTCAGCAGATGGTAGTTGAGAGCCAGTTCTCTGAGACCATGGCACTGATCTGCCACACAGAGGATGCCTGAGATAGAACCGGAAGACACTTAGAGCAACAGAGGACACAGACCCATACAGCCTGTTAAACACCGGGCACTAATCAAGGATTATGACGTTTGACCCTTCTTGATGAAAACCTAGAATCAATCAAGCAAATAAGATCATCTGTGACCCATCACACATCCTGCATGGCGAGTATGACCTCCTCCCATCTGGCAGAAGGTTTAGAGTTCCTCACTGCAGACTGAACAGATATAAAAACTCATTTGTCCCTGCGTCAATTAAGCTGGTAAACAAGTTCAGATAAGACCAGAGTTCAGACTTCTTTTTTTTCCCTCCCTTCTTCTTAGCATTTATTTATTTATTTATTAAATTAATTAGGTGATATTTATTTTATCATGCACTTTTGCACACTTAGGCACCTTGTATGACATGGTTGTGCCATGGGGTACTGTTTGGTAAGAGATATATTTTTGTACTGGATGTATTTTTGTATTGGATGTATGTTTGTATTGTATGAGTGGTGTGGCCGCAGCATGGGTGTTGGCCCAAAACAAATTTCTCACTTCTGAGACAATAAAGTTAATCTTGAATCTTGAATCAAATGTTCTTTCCAATTCATGTCTTCATCATTCCTATTTATTTTTGTGTTTTTTTTACCATACGTTTTTATGGTGTGTCCAAGTACGAGTGCAATATGTATGTCCATGGGATATGTGCAATACGGCTGCATAATTCTGTTCTGATGGTGGATGTGATGTATTACTTGTTGTTTTATTGTATTTGTTTGTCTGTCAATGTTTGCTTTTGTTCGCATTCATGGCACAGCTTCGGAATCCAAGACAAATTCCCCCGAGAGGGACAATAAAGTATATCATATCCTATCGTATCCTATCGTATCCTATCATAGCCTATCGTATCCTATCATAGCCTATCGTATCCTATCGTAGCCTATCGTATCCTATCGTAGCCTATCGTATCCTATCATAGCCTATCGTATCCTATCGTAGCCTATCGTATCCTATCGTAGCCTATCATAGCCTATCGTATCCTATCATATCCTATCGTATCCTATCATAGCCTATCGTATCCTATCATAGCCTATCGTATCCTATCGTAGCCTATCGTATCCTATCATAGCCTATCGTATCCTATCGTATCCTATTGTATCCTATCGTAGCCTAACATATCCTAACGTTCCTATCGTATCCTATCGTAGCCTAACGTATCCTATCATAGCCTATCATATCCTATCATAGCCTAACGTATCCGATCGTAGCCTAGTCACTTCTGCCTAGGACACAGATCCTTCTTACGCTTTTACATTCCAATAAATTCAGTATTATATTTGGCAAAAGATATCAGTAAAAATGGCACCAAAGCTGGAGAGTGGCTAAAGAAAATTGTGGCACCAATATTTCCCAGTAAATGACAACATTGTTCTAAATCAACAGTCACCAACCTGTAAAGTTTTGATGTATCTAAACTACCGTAAATTCCGGACGATAGAGCGCACTGTTATATAAGCCGCAGATGCTTATTTTAGGGAAAAAAATCAACTTTGTTTGTGCTGCAGCTCTATTTCCATCTTTAACCGCCAGATTGATTGCCTTTAACTTGAAAGCTGCATCATAAGCATTCCTTCTTCTGCTCTCCATCTTGAGGGTGAGTACAAATGACTGAAAATATCGTGTGATGCTCTTTTTACACTGCATCGCGGCATGGACTGGACGCTCCAAGTACAGTACTTAGAGAAATTACCATAACATTTGGCTAGGAATTTCCCTAAGTACGGTACTTGGAGCTGCAATCAGGAACAATAGGGAATTACTGCCCGCTGCTGCTGCCCGCCACACCCCAGGGTGAAGGTAAAATCCTCGTATAAGACGCACCGGAGTATAAGCCGCGGGGCATGAAGCGTCAAAAAAAAGTCGCGGCTTACAGTCCAGAATTTACGGTAGGTATTTGCTGCACTGGGTCAAAGTCTCCTGTATGACGGCTGAACTCTAAAGCTTAACAATCAATCCATCAATCCAATCATTAACTGTTTGATTGTCAGTACCTGCAGGGGAAACATGGGGGCAACTGCTCATTTTAAGCAGTTTGAGTGTGTCGCTGTTATTGGCCACCAGGACTTTGAGGGAGGGGTCATCCACTGGTGTGTCATCGATCTTCAGTGAGGAAAGAGATTTGGAGTTCACGAAAACAACTGTCAGTGCTGAGATGAAATGAGACTGTTGAAAAGATGCCAAGACAAAAGAAAAACATTAGTCCTTTTCTGCAAGTGGACATGTTGGTCACATTTACCAAGATCGTCCAGTGTTCATATATAATTACATGAAACAAAACAGGGGCCTGGCCCACTGACCAAACCATCACTCAAGCCTGGCACTGGCAGTTTTTTTCAAGTTGACTTAGATTATCATTGTCTACAAGCAGCACACAACGGACCAGTTTCAACTATAAAGTCTGCCATAAAATATCTGTTAAAACAAGCTTTAGTGATCCATAAAGTTTATGCCCCTAAGGTTGTATAACAAAGAAAAAAATGTCTTCTATTATTTTTGTATCTTTAAATAACCGAATATCAAAATAGGCATCAGTCTGGTATTAATGGTGACACAAAACTAAATGATGTCAAACTTTAACAAGGAAACAAACCCAGATCTTAACGCGGCTTAAAAGTAGTACGTTACTAATATGTTCTCATAGCTTCGTTGCTAAATATATCCTCAACAAGAAAATATGAAAACGACCCCCCTGTGTTTGTGGTTTGTCAGTCAAGATTTACTGTCAAAGGGAAAAAGCGTCTGACAGCTAATAGAAATGTCACATGAATGTGGAATCAGGGTACCTTGGGCAGCTCCATGAAGCTGGGCCGAGCCGTGGAGATGAGTCCCAATGTTTTCAAGGAACAATTCACCAGCTGAGACAGGATGTCACATGCCGCTTCTGCAGATTCTCTGCTGCTGTCCACCTGCATGACATAGGCAGAGAGGAAAACGAATAAAATTATTAGAATAAACCACAGGAATTCAAGGTACCAGACTCTTCCTCTCCGCTCTCTCGCCATCAGTTCCTACCTTAAAGCTGACATATTGGAGGTGGTTGGCGTGGCGTTTGATGATCTGTTTGATGAGATCTGGGTGTGTGGCCTTCAGGTAGGAGCTGGCTGGCTGGTTCAACTCAAATTCAAAGCACCGCCACAGCTCTGGCATGTGGAAGGCCTGGTTCCAGTCACGGCACACCTGTGTTTACACCAACACAATCAAAACCTGGCTCCAAGTGGTCTAAAGAGTCTTCCAGTTGGCAAAACAGAAGATTTCCACGAAGGAGAAAACTTTGAGGATACAACATTCTCATCTAAAACAATATTACTAAAACATCTTGAAGACTTGAGGGTATGAGAGTATTTTTTTTTACCGGATTAACAACAGCTTAAATGAAAACCATTAAGGAGGAATTCCATATGTAGTGATTCATTACATAAAATCATCTAATATTACAATCTGTTCTGAAAATCACTCAAGTGTCTTTGTTTTCTGGCAACTGCATTAACATCAGTGCATCTGTTCAATTAGCCGAAACAGACGGACATTTACACTCAGCAACTGGATAACATCCCCCCTCCAAGTAATCCCTCGAACTAAAGCTGACAGATGTATTCACAATGCATGAAAATAACTGAATTTTCTTGCAAAAATCAAGCATGAAATGTAACAGGATCTGTCCCGAGGACCCGCCTACACAAGTGCTTCATTGCATGGGTGTTCCTGTCAGCTGAGAGAGTGAAAAGAAGCCAAGCTGAGGCAAAAGCATCATCACAAAGAAACTCCTTATGAAGAGATTTGTTCTGTTAACCGTGCAGCATTGAAGCAGTTGCCATGATATAAAATGGGTACATGACAACCTAGAAACAAGATGGAAAGCACAAGAAGCATCACAGCGTATCCTGAGGGAATTTTTGAAGATTTTTTTCTTTTTTAAACAAATCAATTTCTTTCACCTTTGATGAGCGTCACATGTATCTAATATGATTTTGAAGTGGGCTGCTGACAATATTTTGATTGTGTTTTTGATGTCTGTCAACTTTTTGTTAAATTCGCTCATGTGCCATCCCCCTGGAGCCAGACAAGAAGATAAGACAAACTTCTTTTCCCTGGGCTGCAGTCAGGAGCTGAGACCCACAATGACCAGCTAGCCGCTAATTAGCTTAGCTCCATTTCCACCCCTAAGCCTCCAAAACCTGGAGTTTCTCCTCTGCTTATTCTGGTTCAAATAAATCAGGTTGGGGATCTTGGCTCAGAAGTCCAGAGGTAATCCTCCTCATCCTCTCTTAGAAAGTCAGTCTTGGTTAGTAGAGGCAGTCGCTCCTCTAGTCGTCAACAACAATTTTGTTGAGACGCTGCCACAAATCGCTGCACTCTGCCAGAATATTAGTTCAGGGTATGTTTCTGATTTCAAAACTACAATATGTTGCTACTTTAAATTATTTTACAGTGAATTTCTTCACAATCCTAGTTAATGCACACAAGGGCAGGTTTGGAGAACAGAGTATTTATAGAGTTTTGACATCATTGTACTAAGCTAACAAGCAGTCAGCTGGTCTGTGGGTCTCAGCTCCCTTGTGCTGCACAGAAGAGCTTGTTAAGGTATCTATCTTCTTTCTAGGCTCTGGGGAAGATGGAAAAATAATGTTTTTCCCAAAAAGTTCATGCTTACAATCTTCAAATCATAAAATTATAAACTAAAAGGTCTGATACTGTGTGTAGATGAACATTTACAAACCAATGTGGTGAAAGTTGCTGCTGAGTCACAACAAGTGGTATTTCTGTCAAGATCTGTCAACAGGGAGTAGCACCTGATGCCTCGTTAGAACATGAGTACCTGAGAGGCATAAGCTCTATCCAGCAGAGGCAGGTACTGGAAGATGTGGAGCAGAATCTCCTGGGGCAGACACTCCCAGTGGACCCCCTCCTCTTCCTCCTCCTTCCAATCACTCTCCCGCCGCTGCTTGCGGGACCGTTTAAGAGACCCACCGCTGGTGCCACCTCCATCCTCCCGCTCACTCCCCTTGAGGCTTCGTTTCATCCTGGGTACACAGAGGAGGCGGTTGTAGAATACAAATGGATGGATGTATCGAGCAGGGAAGAAATCCTCGATTAGCATCACTGGACCTGGCACACTGGGCAGACTTCCTAATGCCTAAACTAAGATATGATAAGAGCCTAAATTGATGTCTTCAATCAATTATCTTGGCTGCCCCCCAAAAACTCAATATGATTTGGAGCTGAAAGCAGAAATTGTGGGCATACTTTATTGCCTTATCAAAACTCTTCCCAATTATTATTCTAACTTATTTGCCATTTCACCACTTCATGCTGCACATTAAATCATCTATTCCTTACATCAACCAGTGCTACCTGCCACCCAAGTATATCATCAACCCTTCTCATGATACATATTTCTAAACACAAACCTATGATCATGAAATTCAAAAATAGGGCTGTAAAACTAAGGCTTATTTTCATCATTTTGATTAATCTGACAATAATTTTTTCATCAATGAAATGTTTAGTCAATAAAAGGAAAAGCACATTTGTTGATTGCTCATCATATTTTCAAAGAAGCGAAACTGACTCATTCAAATGGCTTCTTTTGTTCACCCAACTTACCAAAACAAAAACATGCTCAATCTTTTCCATCACAAAGGACAAATAAAAGCAGCAAATTGTTGCAATGGAACCAGCAAAAGTTTAAACAAAGACTAAAAACTATCAACAATCAAAACAGCTCCCACCAACTTCTTTTTTGATGAAAAGAGTAATTGTTGCTGCTCAAAATCAAAAACCTAATCACAATCATTCACACTTTACTAAAGAGGCAATGAATAGGTACATACAAATATGATTTTTGAGTCCAGCAATTACAGGTTCATATGGGGAAAACGATTTATCATTCAGTTATAATTACTTCTCCTGAGAAAAGTTTATCGATGTCATTATGTAGGACAAATCCACCTCCTAAAGTATCTTTCAGTGGTGGTTTTGTCATTTAGCATATCTTTGTCAGATTTATTTTGCCATATATCTATTTTGTTTTGAGTTTGAAACATTAGATAGGTTTCATTTACTTGATTACTAAGAAAGACGCTTTCCTTTCATTTGTTTGTATTTTATTTCTACACTAAATATAACGTGAAATGCATAATTATCATAATGAAATTGCAAAGAGCATAATAGAGGATTTCAAAAAATGCCCCCTCAGCTAACATTTCAAACCTTACAACGATTCAGGAAGTATGCTGTCTGTTGTTACTGTTCAGCAGTGCTCTAAATAGTTCCCTTGGCAGATGCAGGCATTATGTCTTTCTCTCCAGTTCCGGTGTCACCTGATGCCACTTTACCTGAGAATGACGCTTTGTACGAGTAGGACACGCCCCCTTCGCTGTCACAACAAACAGCAGCACCTCACAAACTCAAAGTTAAATCAAACCCATCTGGAATTTACTTATTGGACATTTAAACACATTTTTTTTTACACCTACTCTGGCATTAGCGTGACGAACCGCAACACTTGTTTGCCTAAAACGCAACCAAGCTAAACCACCCGACATAACCGTTAGCTAACTTTGCTAAGCTACATTCGACTAAGCTAAATAATTCACGAGCAGGTTGTCGATATCGTGAAGTTAAAATGTAAAATTTCTGGGTTATATGTAGAGTTTTGCTTCTCAAAGGAGTTCAGCCGTCATCATCTTACCTTCTTTTCCCCTGGGTGTACTGTTTGTTAGAAAAGGCTATCAATCGCGTCAACCGGGACCGACACACGAAAACTGCGTTCGGGCTGGCCGACCGATCAAACACATTGGACCATAGGACAGCGCGATTTTTCGAGAGGTTGGTAACTATTGTCGAGAGATGTCTAAATGGAGATTTTCTTCTGCTTTCTTCTCCATTCGCCTGACCCAGATTCGTTAAACAACTCTGCTTCGGTAGTTTGCCTGTCAGCTAAAGATGGCGTTTGTTGCTGTGTCGAGTCTGCGGGTTGATCTCCCTGCCAGCCGCCAACCACCAGGAGGGGGAGCTCAGGTCACTGGAGTCTGTCACTACAAATATGCAGAATAATGCATGTTAATATTTGGTGACAGGTATGCTGAAACACACACATGCTGTCTGTCACTGTTATTTCTGGAAATTTGATTATTATTTGTTGTAAAGATGGCAATTATGGATCCATCTTCCCTCAATTAATAAAACATAATCTCATTACGTCACATTAATCTGACCCCACTCAGAGCACAATATGCAAAATAAATACTCAATATTCATGCAGAATAAATACTATAAAAACACAAAGTAGTTGTCGTACAAAATTAAGAACATCATGTCACTAGAAATTACTTTTTTTGGGGGGGATCTCTGATGACAACTTGATGTTCCTTTCACTCGAGAACCTGCATCATGAGTTATCAGATCAGCTCACACTGACAGTTTTCTCATCCGTTGAAGTTGGCCACGTATGAATGTCAAGGTTATCCTATGTCGTAGTGACAGTTGTGTTGACTGGGGTGTGATCAAGGCCTTACCTTTCCGTTCTACATTTGCCGCTGAGGCTCTTCAAGAGTGACACAGCACCTCCCTGGATTGCATCGTGTCCTTCACGTCAGTCAGCCTCGGGGAAGCTGGCATCAACAAGTGTCACACAGGCACACGGCCACCAGAGTGATCAATGGACTTATGACTCAAAGTGGCAGTAGCACAATGTGCAAATACTCCATCACAAGTAGATATCCTGTACTCAGGAAAGAGCCTGTACCACATCCAAACCCACAGCACAGTTGAATGTTTATAATACTAAGGCTTTCAGAAGCAGGCTTAATCACTCACGCATGCTTTTAAATAAAGGTGTGTTCTAGCAGACCTATCAGCTTTTCAAGGCAGATTAAAAACATTTCTGGAAATACCCTCTGCATGTTCGTCTGTACACTTGTGTTTACATGCAGAGGCAAGCTAGCATCCAGCCTCCATCTCAATGCCTTAATGAGACATGGTGTTGACATCCAGTCTGTCAACACATTCACAGTGTACTTAAATAAGCATTTGTGTATCATTTGATTGTAGTTCAGAGCTCTCCTTTGGCTTCCCTTTGTCATTAATCCACAACCAGGAGCTATGAGAAGAAGATACACTACACACAAACACAAAATGCAACTTCTGGCAGTGAAACAGACTCCAGAAGTTGATATACAGTTTCATGTTTATTAAAATGGGACGGATTTGTACACTCCATCCACATTGGCATTGATTTAGAAAGCAACAAACAGGTACAAATGCCATATATATACATACAAGTATACATATATTTATAAAATACAATAGCATTTCTTGCACACAACTGCACTGTTTAATTAGTGTAAGTGATGGTCAGAGGGCCTTTGAAGCAAACTACACCAGACAGAAAAGACACTGTGCGTTACATTGATATTCTGTGTCAAGAAAAGGTGATCAGACTTACAGTATCTACACGACTCTGATCTCCATGTCAGAAAGTAGCTGCAGACAGAAGAGCGTCAACAGCACACTGTGAAACCAAGAAACACAGACAACAGAGATGTGCTCGGGTTGGACGACCACTGAGGAGACAAGTGTGTCTGTTCTGGGTTTTTTTTGTTTCTCAATATCAAAACAATAGTCCAAGAAGATTTCAAAATATGACTTATTTTTCTCTTTAAAAACCAATTTGTATGAATATGTTGAACAGGATTCAGTTTTTTATGACTGCACAGTCATAATTTACAGCAGCATAAGATTTCTAGAACTGACAAGTGTTAAATATTGTGGAAGGTGGAAGAACAAATTGACTTGCAATCAAGAGTGTAGAATCAGGAAAAAAAATAGACAAATGTCAATTTTTTTCCCCCGATTCAGAGTAAAACAACCTGGAATAATACAACATAAGCCGCTGCGTTGTCTTTATTTTTCTGATCCGTTGGTCACACAAAGACATCATCAACTTCTTGTCACATCAGTTTAGGAGAAATGTTTTGTACTTTTATCTGACACAAAGTTGAAGACAAAACTGCCTTCTGAGATGAGTTGAGGGTTCATATACTCATAAAAAGTGGAAAACTAAAACTGGTATTTGAACATAGCATTTTCCAGTCCTGGAAAAGTTTTTGAAAAATAAAGCCAGACTGTTTTTGGAAAAGTGATGTAAATCTGCATCACAAGTCCCTGAATATCAACGTTTGTGTAATTCACTTTGACTGAGAGCAATCTCTTCTGGTTAAAACTGATTTACCTTTGTGTGTTTACGCTGGATCAAACCATGGAGCTCCTCACTGATTTTAATTAAAACAGACTAATTTTTTCCCGAGGGATTTATGTATTTGTATTCCTTTTATTTTTCAAGAGTAAAGACATTTCAGAGAATGTGTGGCCACAAAATTTGTCCTTGAAGGCATGGAAAAATTGTGGAAAAGTCATGGAAGTTGGAAAATGTTTAGTGGTTATTAGACGATGAGTGAAGTGATAGCCCATGAAGCTGAGCCCTCAGGTAGCTGATCCATCTCACGTAGCAGTTAAGTGTCAATTTAGTGAGAGCTTCAATTAAAAACCAGGTAAATAAGAGGTTAAGAGCAGTTCAGTGTTTGTTTTCGTGTTGTTTTAATAGTTTTCATGTCTGAGTCTTTCTGTAGAATCGGCTCTGCCATTTAATAAGTTATATTACTGCCATCTTGTGGATGTAGAGTAAAATGGGCATTGCAACCTGTGAAATGGCTCAAAAACATTAACTTGAAGCTGAGGTGGAACTTCAGTGTTTGGAAATGAACTTCTCCATCACCATATGTTGTCAAAGAGAAATTAAACAGGATCTATGACTGTGAGGAATCAAAGATCCACTCAATCTATTTAATTTTCTACTGTGAAGGTTGATTCATCATAATTTGATGATGCATCATATTTGTGAGATTTATGACTGAGCTGTAGAACTGATAGATGATCTTACAGAAACAGGTTTGAGAGTTCATCCCTGATATAGCTTGAGTATCGGTGAAGGCTAGCAAAGCAAAGCTTTCATGTATCATATGTTACATACATGTTGCTCCACAGTGAAACAGTTAGTCAGCACTTGAAATACTGTGAACAAACATCCGACGTTCTTCTGGCTGACAGGGAACAAAATCTCAGAGTAAAAGGCGAACGTTCTTAAGATGGAATTGTTTGCCGTAACGTTGCTGTGTGTAAGTCCTGGTGATATAATGAATATGTAGGAGGCGTGAGAGTGATACCGGTCATGCTTCAGAACACCGTCACTGTCTGTCCTGAAGTCCACGAGGCTACTCAACTTAAACAGTGCAAGCAAAGACAGTGACAGAGTCCACAGACAAGTACAGGAGTTACTCTGATTTGTTGTTTCAATGATTAAAGGCCGGAGAGTTCCTTAGCTAAAACCCAGACTGTAGTTTCGTTGCGACATAGGAATAAATAGCTTGCACTTGGGCCCAAACACAAACACGCAGCTTTCTTTGCGTTTCTCATGAACACAGTAGCAGATCAGACTGTAGCCATGGGTGTTTCTGTGCCTTCTCTCTTCACCGCAGACCTCAGCCTTCCTGAAACTCAGCACGAGCAGCTTTTATTTTGGCGCCTCGAGTCATAGATCACATCGAACGTTGGAGTCTCACGTATGGTTACTGCTATTAGTTAACTGTCTCTTTGTGGGAGAGTCTCTTACTCTCTGGGCGACACAGTGAGTGTGGACAGGCACTCCCCCTGGCAGACACACCACGTCAGGCTCACTGAAGGTGTTGTGGCACAGGCGGCATCCCTTTTTCTCCGACACAAGGATGGGCTTCTTCCGCTCTTTCAACTGGAGGAGAAAATTTGTACATCAGATCGTGTCAATGTTGTTGAACAATGATTAACCTTTCCTATGCAAATAGTATTTACATTTCAAATTACGTCATGTGTTTGTGTTAATTACTGTGTTTGAAGAGCCACTGAGTCGAGCAATGATAGTAAATGACGAAAATAATACAAGAAACTGGGTGCCCCGCTATCACATGGCAGGAAGAATGAATGTTACATACAGTTTCATAAATACATATCAATCTTTCCCTTATTCAACTGATTTGTTTAGGAAACTTGTTATACTTCTGTTTTAAAATTTGACAAAGGAAAAAACTGAATTCAGAATTTTACCCCGCAAGATTATCTGACAATGCATTGGCCATTAACATTTCATTCTTCCTGAAATCTACCAGGAATTTTGTCAGTTTTTCTTCCGCCGACTCACTTTTGAGACATGCTTGATCATTTTACGTTTTCAAGTTACATAATGAAACACAAATTGTTGGTTAGCTCTCACACAAATAGATTTTGAAGAAAAAAGGCTTGTTGAGTCTCAGCTGATGGCTGCAGCTCCCAATGAACCATCGCTTACTTTACTACCTAATTACTAACAGGACTTCAGCAGTGCAGCAAGGCATGAACACTGATGTTATGATGCTGTGAACTAGGGCTGCAACGATTAGTCGACGTTGTCGACAAAAATCGATAATAGAAATAGTCGACGATGAATTCCATTGTCGACTATTGTCGCCAGACGCATTTTTCCAACATAGTGAGGCTTCCCACTTGATTATAATCTCTGCCGAGAGTCACGCATGCGCAGTAGCGTCTCTGTCTCTGAGCGGTAACATACAGAAATGGTGGCGTAAACATCAGGTACGCGCACCAAAACTTCTAAAGTTTGGGAGCATTTTAGCCTGGATACGGCGAATGAAAAGACTACTTGGAAAGTTTGCAAAGCAGACCGTGCGTGTCATGGCGGTACCTCGGAGATGCAGGAACATTTGAAGAGAAAGCACGTTGGGCAGTTGAAGGAAACGGAGTCTGACTCACCTCGGTGAGATTCAAGTGACATTTAAGCCAGTACGGTTTTTATGACATACATTGTACATTTTAGAAGCGTATTTTCACTATAAAAAAAAGTTTACTTGATTTTGATTTATTTGCCTGTCCCTAAAAAAATGGACAGATTTATTTATTTATGGATTTATGTCTCCACTGACTGAGCACTGGTTTTAGACAGGACATTTTTATTTAATTTTTGTACGAATCCGCTGTTTGTTCAATGAAAGATGTATTTTTCCTTGTACCCATCTTTCTTGTGTTTATTATCATTTGCCACATAATTAACTCAACGTCATGCTAAATTTAAGAAAAAATTAATAATTTTACGATTAGTCGATTCATCATTTCAATAGTCGGTGACTAGTCGACTATTAAAATAGTCGTTAGTTGCAGCTCTACTGTGAACATTTGCTTTTCTATGGTATCAAAAACCTGCACATGTGCATCTTTCTCTCCCGGATGCGTTTGATGTTTTTTTTTAATTAAAAAATTGAAATTCCATTACAATGAAGTTTATAAGTGACACCAAGATATTTTCTGAGACAATCAGACTGTCTGAATGAGATTTCTGGCTGTCACGTGTCACTCACCCTGTCATGCAGCAGTTGAAGGTTCTCAGAGTGCGCTAGCCCCAGAGCCACCTGGGAGGTGCGGCAGGCGTGCATACTGGCCCTGATGGCTCGACCCAGGAAGGGCCGCAACAGCTGCAGCGACCAGCTCTCTGGCAGAATTTGCAGCACATGGACTGCATCAAACACCTCGCCATGCCGATTCAGGAGGTCCACTGCTGCCATCTCCAGATCTCCACCGCCACCACCTGCTGCCTGGAGTGCGCCGGGTGGATTTCCGTCTAGATACACCCCCAAGAGAAGGTGAAATAGCTGCTGACGGTAAGCAGAATTCCGGCAAGAAGAGGCCCATAAACAGAAGGCCTCGGCAGATGGGAAGTCTCTGAGCTTGTGCACCAATATGTGGAGCGCTTTATCGTGCTCCTCCAGTTTTCCATGTAGCGTTGCACGTTCTAGCAGCAGTTGTTCACAGTTTTCCATCTTACCTGAAGACAACATATAAAACAATGAATTCTGAGGTCATTTTCAAGAACAAAGTCAGAGTCTTCACACATCCTCCTCACCTAAAACAAACTGTACACGGTATAGGTCTGACTCCCTGAGCAGAGCCTGGAGCCTCTCTCTCGCTCTACTCAGCTGCTCTTCGTTGGTTGGGGACTCTGACAGCAATGACAAGACCCTCTCCAGGTACAACACAACCAGGTGTGTGTGGAACTTCTCCTTCTGCAGTGACACAGAGGTCAGGGTTCAAGCAGAAGACATCTCAATTAGAGCAATTCAGAATCTAGCCTATGGTGCATTGGGTGAGAGCGAGGTCGAAGCTGGGGTTTTGGTTGGTTGTTTTTAAATGGTGGTCTAAAGTTACATAGAGTTAGAGATATACACATATAAATGCACACACGCTTTACAAAACAAATACTAAACTGAAACCAAACAGGGGAACATGTCATGGAGAGGAGGTTGAGGGAATCAGTGTGAATGTCCCGCTACGAACCAGCCCTGAACAGCCTGGGTGAAAGAGTATCATCAACTGCATCTAGGGCCCACAGGATCACCCTGCCACAGTAACCACCATCAAGAGGAGAAGAATCTCTCTGCTTGCTGTACCTGCATCCGTCTCTCCAGCACCAGATGTTCCAAGTACAGAAGCAGCCCCTTGCTACACTTTCCCAGGTAAGTGACGATGTCATCAGTGTTCAGTTCACTCTGATCTTTACAGACGGGCCTCTTAGTGAAGATATGGACACCTATCTATGAATAAAAGGAAAGTCTGGGTTACTATCATAGCTCGAACATACAAAGCATACAGGAATTTCATCATCATCATCTGTTTTACAGCAGCGGAATAATTCTACAAGAGTGCGTTAGAGAGCCCATTGAAGAAGGAACTGAGTAAATCGCATTTGAGCACAAAACTAGTAGGGTGAGAGTGACTAAGCAGGAGACCTACAGTGGGATCCTTCCGCAAGGCCCAGTCTGCATACTTCCACACCAGGTCCAGATTGGAGCAGGAGCAGAGAAAATCCACAATGTACTCGAAGAGATCAGATCTGGTTGAGTCCTGCAGGTCCCCATCAACTACACGAGTCCACATCTGACAGGGGAAGCGAAAGAGGACCATGTTAACATCCAAAACATCATATTAGTGCTCTGGGACAGTTTAGGTGGACATACCTGAAGAGCTGTTGAATCCTGACCGTTATAATGGTAGAGCAAGCCAAGTGCAAAATACCTGGGAGGAAAAACACAACAACAAACAAATTAAACTGCATATCTCCCTGATGAAATTGTTTTCATTTAGGCGCCACATCCACTTATCCCTCTTTCTAGATCGGGCAGACCACATACATGCATGACAGTAGTATTGTGTAGTTCTGAGGAGTAGCTGCTGATAGAAGCAGTAAAATACAGGATGCTGACACATTCAAATCTGTTCATTTGAGTGTTAGAGAAAAAAATATGTATACACACTTGTGATATTTCTCCAGCCAGGGAACACTGTCTGCTAGCAAGCAGAAGTTTTCTGACACTAGTAGGTCCAGGAGGCTATCGTGATCCAGTTCAGCGTACAGCTTTAACAGTGCTGTGTCCACATCCTCTCTGCAGCCATTTGCTACCTCTGTGCTTCGTACCTGCAAGAACAGACAAACGTGTCAATGGTGCATGTGCGCCATTTAACAACAGTCCACCACATTACTTAAAGGCAAACACCAGCTGCGCTCTACTTCACCTCTCCCAAATAAGTGATAAGAAATTTCTTGCAACGCAACACTTTGTCCTGGTCTCCTTGTGCCAGGTGGTTGAGATCAGCAAACTGGTGGAGAGGAGGGTGGCAGCGGGTGAATGAGGAGGAAGCGGGCAGCAGCAATGGGTAGAGAGAGATCAGCTCTCGTACATCCAGCTGACCCTTCCTGAAAAGAGCATCGGAAAACCTTTCATGAGTTCTGCAACATGGAACTGAGTTCCAGGGGGCAAACTGCCACATGTCTGAGCGTGTATAGAACACCACACAGAGGGGAACATCTTAACTCTGAACTGAGAACAAAAAACAAATCATATCATTGTTATTAAATCATCAGAAGCATCGACAAAGTCATTGGTGAAAAGTAAGTACTTTTGCTATCAAGTCTCTTGATTTCATTTGTGCCTGCTTTCCCCTTTTAGCCGACACACAACATTATGAAATTTAGAAAGAAACACTTACAGATAGGTCATAAAGTTCAGTCCTCCACCAGTGAAAAAGGTCAAAATGAGCTACTGCGCTAATAGAAAAAGCTCATTATGAACTCAGATTAAGAGAGAGAATCCATGAAAAGAAAACTAAATCCCCAACTATTTTGTTGATCAATGAATAGTTTCAGTGGGGTTTTTTTTGGCGCAAACCAGTGAAGCACTTTTCCAGATTCTTAAATACAAACATTTTCTGCTTCTTTCTTTCATTGATAACAGAAAAAGACGAGTAATCTGCTGATTAACTGATGATGAAAGCAAGTTAGTTGCCTTAATTAGGTGGATATTATGACATAAAATGAACGGGTAACATTAGTTAAAGAGAATCCTTAGACTTGTACAGTATGCAGTGCAAGTTATACCAGGCCAAACAAATTCATTCAATTAAAATAAACAGCACCAACAATAAAATCAGCCGCTCAACTGAAGCTGGGCCACGTTCTCTGACCCTTACCTGAAGTGTTCTTTTGCTTCCAGAAACTGAAGTTGGCCAAACTGAATGAAACCTGCCTGCTGGAGGATTCTTTTGTGCAAAATCTGAAGGTGCAGAAAGTAAATATGAATCAGACATTTGTACTCCCGCCGCTTTATCACTGTCTGGCTTGAGAATCAGAATCAGAATTAGAGACACACAAACACACACACACAGACACACACACACACCTGTATATATATTCAAAATAAACAGAGTTCATTACCTGGAACTTGTCTTTGGGGATATTTCTTTGTGCTCCCTCGGTGAGGATGAGTGCCTCTTCCACCCTGTGACTGGCTAGTAAGTCCTGGATCTGCTTCTCCAAGGGCAAGGGTACCAGAACATACACAGCTTTAGTGGAGGCCAGAATGACCTTCCCTGAAACACACAAGACTCACAGGTCAGGACTCAATACTCTCTAACAGCACTACAGCACTAACCCTAACACTATAGTTGATTTTAATTCACTTGTAGGATTCCTTCAAACAACATTGTGGAAAAACACAAGCTCAGAACTCGCTGCAACATCTGCACTGAGCCAGAGACCTTTCAATCTGATATAAAGACAAATGCGTACAGTCTTTAACAACCTCGGCTGAGGGGCAGTATTGTCAGGGCTTTTCCTTAAATTTTTCCTTCAAAAGTCAGTTTTCAGAGGCTCCCCAACTGACCTACCAAACCCCAACAACAAAATAGTATGTAATGTCAGAGTCTTTGAGACACCTGCTCAACTGGATTGTAGCAACTTCTTAAGAACAGTTGGTGGACGGCCGGTGTTCCACTTTAAAAGTTCAGGAAGTGTACGCATGACTGTTATGATACAGGAGTATGGAAATATGAAAAGAAAAAGAAGACTGCAGTTGCATTTTTGACAGCAAAAACATTCTTCATTCAGTTCGTCTATCTGAACTTCTCGACAATGATGAGGGATGGGGCACTCCTCTCCACTGATGAATGAATAGATCGGACGAACATTAATTTAAGAACGTGTGGAATGTGGGATACCTTCAAAATCTTGTAGAATGTGCCCGTCCCTGAATGAAAGGGTCTGTTTGAGCTGCTGGTCAAGCATGCTGTGGATGGTGATGAAGCTCTCATCCAAAGCCACCACATATGGGAAGCAAACAGCGGCACCAATCACGCTCTCTGACCAGTTGACCGGAGCTCGTTGAGATGCCCCTTCTGCATTGGCAAACATTCCTGTTGATTTTTAAAACAAATGCACATTAGGGCTACGTTTTATTTTGAAACAAACTTAAAATATTAATAGGAATTTCCTGTATTGCTGATATAATTGTCGAGTCATGTGAACTTGGGGTCTATCAGGCATGTTTCTTGTCAAAAACAGAATACTGTGATAGCTAATAATAGCTATAAATAAATGTCCCAGAATAACCAGACAGGGTTTCTTCAAATTTCAACACTCAAGCTTGCACTGACCCATACAAGACAGCAATGTTTTAAAGACAAAATCAAAAAAGAATTAGCTGCAAGTCTGTTGTTGTTGCTGCATTATACGAGAAACATCAATCAAATATTCATTTAATTCAGAATTGCATTTAAGAGATTTGAAGGCCAAAACGGTACAGATGAAAAAAATTTTTTTAAAACTTTTTAACTACCCACACAAACCCTACATGAAAAACTAAATTACAGCCTTGTGGTTGTTTACCTCCATATGTGAGAAACTGTCATAATTATAGTGTATATTCATATCATAGGAGTTATGGCCACAATTGTGTTCATCTTTGAGCGCCACCAAATATTTGTGAATCATCTAAAAAAATTCTAAAACATAATTCTTCTGGCAGTTGCAGAGGCCCAAAAATCAGGATGTGCAAAAAAAACAAAAAAAAAAACCAACCGAAGTTGTGTAAAATAAGAAAATGCACGATTATATCCTGTCATGTGCTGCATCTTTCATGCACGTCATTGTGTTGACTTTTTATCCAGTTAAATTAGTAAATCAACATTTTTGTATCATCTTACCAAGACCTCCAGGTGCAGCCAAAAGGAATTCCTCCCTGCCGATCCTCTTTACGATCGGCCTCCTCTCCTCACTGTTGTAGGGGAAGAGGTCTTGGGAGGCCCCTGTGTTGTAGTTCAGGATCATGTATTGTGTAGCGAGGGCCAGGCACAAGAAGTAACCGTCCAGACTGATGGCACAAGGCTGCTCAGGCGTGGTCACCTCTTTCACCAGCTGCACTCTGTCTTTATACACCATGTAAATCTGCACTGTCCGACGCTTGGAGGACAGAACGCCTATTTCCACACAAAAGGGATCTCCGTTCACAGGGTTCTCATTAATGCAGAATGCTGTCACACCTCTAATCTTAGCTCCACCTCCAGCTGCTGAGGGGACAGTTTCCAATGTCACCATATCAACTAGACACACGATTGCATCACAAAGCACTATCAGACGCTCTAAAGCAGAGGCAGCCCGCAGCTCAGCAACAGGTTTCTTGAGGCCCAGGTATTTGTGCAGAAGCTTCTGGGCTGAGTAACTCAGTTTCCCTTTGGAGGACGTGACCTCATCCAGCAGGAAGTGGTGGATGAAGCAGTCGTTGGTTCCCACATACAAGTGCTTTCCACAGCATTCTATACATTCGATGTTGATGCGAGCCTTGTCACCCATGAGGAGGTCTCGCTCCACAGCGGGGATGAGCTCAAAGGCCTTCACACTCATCTCAGCCAAGGCATCTACACTAGATGAGACAAAACAATTAAGCATTAACAATATGCAAGCAAAACATCCTGGTAATGTATTATTAATATAATGAAAATATCCCTTTTCATTGACTGGATATATTTAGGTATGGGTATGTCCAACATTTGCAGAATCTATTTTACTTTAAGACCCTTTGAATAATTTCAAGCATGGTTCTGTGTTGCTTAAAAAAACTGCAGTGGTTGTTCCCAGCCTGTTGCATGTACTTTCATCTTACCTAAAATGCAGGAATATATGTATAGTAAATCTTTAATTGTTTCTATTATTTAATCTAATTAAAACTACCTGTTTCTCCTCATTTAAGATCGAACATCCTGGACTTTAGTACAAATCCCAACCAGAGGAGAAAATCTGCAGTCACCACCAATTACCAGTGCCCTTTGGAGGTTTAAATTACACTTATGTCCAGTCAACAGGTAACAAGATTTAGAGTGCATCTCGTACTAAGCTCCAGCGTAATTTTAGCTGCATATTAGATCAATTTGTCACCAGTGTCTATCTTTGTGTTGCAACTTCATTCCTTTCACAAGGAGTCACTCATCGACCAAGTTACCAATTCACGTGTAACGCCTTTAAATGTGTAACTCCCTTCCAAACAGAATATTTGAGTTTAAAGATAAACTGAGGTTTATCTCCAGAAACTGAGCAACAACATTAGCTACGTGTGCTAAGTTAACGCTAGCTAGTTTATTTGGCATATCCATAAAGGCCAACGACAAAACGAAAAGCAAAATTGACAGGTTAAAGCTGTCTGAGTGTACAACTATTTGTCAGCACTAACGTGGAATAAGCTTGGGAACAGGTCATAATTAACCTAGTCTTTAAGTGATTGTGGTTGAACCAGCTAGCTAAGCTAACGTTAGCGCATATAGAATGAATGCAGCCAAAGCTAGCATGCTAATTAGGGCTTAACTACATTTTCAACGTGAGTGACAAGAGTGGATTTTTGATAACATACCCATACACCATTTAGTCCAGCATTACCACGCTCACCGGGTGTCATTCTGAAGAAAACCCCTCATTTTCTTCCAGGTTCCCCTCCCTGGAGATGTTTCTTTGCGCACTCACCCTCCCTAGTTTTCCTGGAGCTGTTGGCTCTAGTCAGCAAGCATAACGTTACTTACCGCCGCAGACAGCGCTCAGGACAGCAGGCCGGACCACCACCAACAGACGAGCCCTACAACTCCAACACCAATGGCCACATCAAATACCAATATACCTTAAAACAGCCATTGTGCTCGGGGAGGCGGCACACCGACAGGTGACATGAACAACTTAAACGATGGGTCTTCCTTGTCCAACACCGCCCATATGTATTGAACTGCTGCTGGATGCAGGTGATCCAGGGGTGCGTTCAAGACTGGTACGTAAATGTTGCTAAATACCCTCCGGACCGGCTGTGTGTGAGCGTTTGGCAGGTTTTTAATTTTGTATTTATTGATTGGTCACGTTTTGATCCAATGAAACTCTTAAAAAAACCCAATTTATTTTTATTTATTCATCTGCTGGCGTTTCGGTACAAAAATCATGTCATCGTTTCAGTAGCGTCAATATTATTAGTGATGTAAAGAAATAGACTCTTAAATCGCACTTTTGAACTTTTTTTCTCTGTGGTGATGGGAGATGCCGGCAGTGCCTTTAATTGTGTCAATGTAGAAACACTCAAATAAAGTAGTACTCTTATATAATTAAATTCTCTAATCAAAAAGATACTGAAGTAAAAGTAGAGAAGTATTTGACAATGAGTTTACTTTAGTTTTAAAAGTACATATTCAGTGTGATGTATTTATATTCCAGTGCTTGGGAGTCATTGATCTCTTGAACCACTGACCTCTAACAGTGTGTTCCTGTTATGCTGGTCTGAATACGTCCTTTACTGAAGTTGGTAAGTTACAAATTTGAAAATACATCATCTTCATCTGTTTTTTTTGTCAGAACAAAATCTTTCTCTACAAAGTCACTAGGACCTGAGGGGTTCGGATACATTTTGTGGAGTAAAAAGTAGTCTGATGCCTTTGAAAAGGCAAGTACAAAGTTCCCTAAAATATAGTTACTCAAAGAAAGTATAGATACTTAGTGTACTTAAGTACAGTTCTTGAGTTAACACCTTGGGGCAAAGAGGTAATGTAAAAAGAACATGTAAAGGAACCAAGGCTGGTATAGAAGATACATCCATCCTTCCACTTATCCTGTTAAGGGTCATGGGGGGCTGGAGCCTATCCCAGCGGCTACAGGTGAGAGGCGGGGTTCACCCTGGACAGGTCACCAGTCCATCACAGGACCAACACATACAGACAGACAACCATTCACACTCACAGTCACACCTACAGTCAATTTAGAGTATCAATCAGCCTCGTCCCCTCTTGATGTCTTTGGACTGTGGGAGGAAGCTGGAGTACCAGAGAGAACCCACACAGGTACAGGGAGAACATGGAGACTCACACAGAAAGATCCTGTGCTGGAGCCAGGACTCGAACCTGGAACCCTCTTGGTGTGAGGCGACAGTGCTGACCACTGCACCACTGTGCCGCCCCTAGATAAATGCATAATAAAGACAAATTTGTCAGTACATTATATAAATATAAAGCAGGAAATGCTCACCACAATATTCCAGCCACAATATTTGCTATAACAGTACACCAAACCAGGTACCACTGTCTAATAGCACATCCTTTAAAAATGACTTAAGATATAATTTATTAATAAACTTGGATTAAGCTGTTGATAAGAACTCCCTGACTGAACAATTATGAAATGTATCTATGTTTTTATGTTTCACAATAAGGCTGTTATAAATGTTGGTAATATTGTTAACGCTCAGATTTTTCTCAAGGTCTATTGTTGTGATGCATCATGCCTCAAATGTTAGCTTTGTTAATATACAGGAGTTGTTGAATGGATGTGCACTTTGAGGAGAGCTTCATTTGTTATGATTTTTTATTGAACAGCCAGTGGAATGCTGAAGATATTTGAATTTACTAAATTAAAAGGCTGCAGTAATTTTTCTTGACTTAAATCACTGGTTGAGAGGCTGTGATTTGGTGTTGAATGATCTGACTTACTTTTTAATATTGATAATTGCATATTTTTAGTGAGTGGATAGCAAGGAGGTGGCGGGGGGGGTGGACTTTGTAAGTGTTCGAATTGTCATTGAATGCAACCCTGCCACTTTTCACCCAGGATGCACCTGTCCAACCGAACTGTCTGAGAAAGCCATTTTGTTGTGCTAGCCTGCTAGCTAGGTAAAGAAAGCCACCAATAACATGGGTCGGTTGCACCAGAGCTAACTATGTTGGGTCTACGATTTACTTTATTGTTGCTAGATTTAGAACTCATTAATATTTTTGTAATTAGTCAACAGTGGCATGGATTGGCATCAAAGAAAAATTGTTTCGAGGGGAAGCTAAAGTGAGCTGCAGTCTCAGGAACACTGCTAGCTAGCTGTCTGTTTACTTAGCTGACGGTAGTTATGTTATTTGTTTGAGTAACGCTAAGGCAACATTAGTCAGGGCTTGCGTGTAAATGTATTTTAAATACACAGTAGCAGTTGTGCTGACAACCAAAGACATCAGGTTCAACACAAAGGCGGTGTTACGGACAGTAACGTCAAATAGGCGCTGGAATAATCCAACATTAACTTAGCAAAAACACTTGACCCATCCACTTGAACCTTGGAGCGACTAGCCATAGCGCTAATCTGATAATGGCAGAGGACACCAGACAGGACAAGAGAGCCGGCTTCTCCGCTTTAACGGAGAACAACACCAACGGGATGGCCAGGACCTCCACTGTGACCTCGGGCAAAACTGGCGCTTCAAGGAAACTAGTGATAAAGAATTTCAAAGGTATCCTCAATGCGTTTTCTCTCAGCAGCATCAGCTAATGAGTGTTATGTCTTTACAAGACACAAACTGTCTGACCGATTATCCTTGATTATATGTGTTGTTTAAAAAAAAAAAAGGTTTCTCTTGCCAAGTCATTGTCATGTGTTCCCATCTCCAAGTTTGTATTGATGAAATCGGTCCTCAGCGAAAGTCAACAATTTACTGTTCATTGTCATGAGCTCCTTATTTGTGCTTATATTTCCAAGCTCATGTGTGCTATTACTTAACTTCTAAGACAGTGAGTATTTGGTTTTCCTTTATTTATTGAGCATAGTATTCCAATAATTAAAGAAAATAGAAACATTCCCTTGTTTCTAGAACTGGATCCCATTGGCCTCAAATACACTCATATTCCATGTTTTTGCCAAGTTAAGTTAAAACATGCATTATTTAGAATAAAGTAATTTTTTGCCACTTATAAAACAAATGAATAATGAAGTGAAAATGATCAAACAGATTTCTAGAGTAATTGATTTCTTTGCCTCAAGCCATGATAAAACTGTTTATTTACTTACGTTGCTTCAGGTTCAAATTGTGTGGTGCAGCATTTGCTGCTTCCTGTGTAATAATGGTTATGATCATTAACAATGAATGTCACATGAACATATATTTCTCCAATTTACAAATTATGCAGTTGTGACATTGGTCACTCTATTTGTATTGAATCATTACAGAAATAGAGAAAGATTAGGTGTGCAGAGTTTTCCAAAAAAAATTTTTTTCATAGAAATTGCACGTAGACACTGAAGGGAGCTGAATAAAGTCTGAACAATTGAACTGGACTGTAGCCTTTCATGCCTGATGAACACACATGATAAAATGTTGTGTGGAGATGATCATGTTAAAAGTAACATTGTCTGTGTTTTTTGTTTGTTCTGAGTTGTTGTTTTGTTTGTTACAGACAGGCCAAAACTAGCAGAGAACTATACTGAGGACACATGGCTGAAGCTGCGAGACGCGGTGGCTGCCATCCAGAACAGCACCTCCATCAAGTACAATCTAGAAGAGCTCTATCAGGTTGTTTTGTTTTTGGGGTTTTTTTTGCAGAAAGGTTGTACTAATGTTCTTTTGTTTACGCCCTTGTCTAATGTTATATTTTGATGACATCATTATCTCAATGCAGTGCATCAACTAAAATCCCCTTCTTACAAGATAACAGGCCTGGTAATACCAAAACACCTAATCTTGTCATGTATAACATCTTTTTACAAAACAGTTTGACACGGCATGTGTTCATGTAGGATAATGTGGCGTTTTTAACATTTATTCTTTCAGTCCATTGTGGGGAAATTAAACATTGTAAAGGTATACTTTTGAATCAGGTTCTGTCTAATTGGATATATATTTAGTGTTTTAAAGATACATGGTTTTATTTTACTGTCCCCTGATACTAAACAATAACTGAAACTATGTTAAATTAACGCACACAAGGACATTTATGTTACTTTATGATTATAGTAGCCCTGATGTTGCCTCAGTTGTTTTTGTTTAAGTGGATGTGTTGAATAATCTGTTGTTCTGGTCTCTGGTCATCTCTCCCTTTTGAAGGCAGTGGAAAACCTGTGTTCCTATAAAGTCTCCCCCACGCTGTACAAGCAGCTCCGGCAGGTCTGTGAAGACCATGTTCAGGCCCAGATCCACCAGTTCAGAGAATATCCTTTTGTATACTAAAACAAGGAAGGTATGGGATGTGTTGAACCCGTTGGAATAGCGTGACTTGATGATTAAGTTTGTTTATGTAATGAACACGATGCATTTCAAGAGAGAGACACTTGCTGGACAGTTTGTGTTTCACCTCATAAGGCTGTCTTAGCCAGCACTAAAATAGTGGTTGGATGTCAACCAAACACCAGTTGGCCCGCTGTTAAATGCAGCGATGTAGTCTAGGTCTGTTCAGGATTCTGTTGGTCTTTTTTTAAATCACAAACCTATTATTTCAGGTTTGCCAGAGTCACTTTAGTCAGTGTTGACAGCATTAGACTAGACTTTCCTCTGGCACAGCTAAATGATGTTGCACTCTTTTCTCACAAGGGGTCAATATCTTGCAATGCTGACATTTGTACTGCATTTTCACATGGGAAGTGGCTGTCCCTGTCAGTTATGTCACACACTCTATGATAACACTGCAGCTTCAAAAATAACCCAGCGTCACTAATCAACATATTTTTATAAAACTCTTCAGGGGACTTTGAATGGATTCAGGCATATTAGATGATCAGTACAGTTGACTATCAACGCTACTAGATTGAAACCTAATCATGAAGCCACTGAGTTCAAGCTAATCATATTTGCTGACGAGCCACAGGAGGTTTGTGGCTGCTTTTTCTCCCAAACCTTGATGAAATTGACTTGAGTGGGAAGAAGATTTTTCCTTAATGTGAAGCTCACAGAGTCTCTGGACAACCTTTCCTTCCTGAAGAGGATGAATCGCTGCTGGCAGGATCACTGCAGGCAAACAGTAAGGGTGGATTTTTTTTCATATGTACATTCTTTTCAGCTTATTGAAACTGTCAGTAAAAAATCTATATCCTATCTTCAGACATGTTGTTTTTCTTTTGTGTAGATAATGATCCGAAGTATCTTTCTCTTCTTGGATCGTACATATGTGCTGCAGAGCTCTCTACTCCCATCCATATGGTAAAATCAAAGTTTGCACTCTGTTTGTTGAGGTGTGTTTAGGGAGGCTGAAGATCTTGATCCATTTCAGGGACACTGGCTTGGAACTGTTCCGTGCCCACATTGTGAGTGACAGTGCTGTACAGAAGCGAACAGTAGACGGCATTCTGGAGCAGATAGAGCTTGAGCGGAATGGCGAAACTGTCGACCGCAGTTTGCTGAGAAGCCTGCTGGGAATGCTGTCAGACCTGCAGGTATCTGATTGTCTGTCTACCAGAGTTTTCCAGTAGATGGACTGAATGTATCTGATTTTACCGTCTGATTATGTGGCATTTTTCAAGGTTTATAAAGAATCATTCGAGGAGAGATTTTTGACAGAGACCAATCGGCTGTACGCAGCAGAAGGGCAGCGGCTGATGCAGGAGAGAGACGTGAGTGAGACGGAGCACTGATGGACCTGTGATTTTCTAGCACGTTCTCATCTGATCACCATTATTCATGAGCAACCTGATGATGATCAATGACTAAAGCTCTGTATGTGTGTGCCTATCGTTATCAGGTGCCTGAGTACCTGCACCATGTTGCTCGCCGTTTGGAGGAGGAGAATGATCGTATCCTGAGCTACCTCGACCAGAGCACTCAGTAATACTCTCCAGCCATTTATATTTCATCACGTTATTTTAACATATGACTCAAAGACTTTTTTTTTTAAACATAGTCAAATGAGTAATATCTCTGTAATCAATCACATCCTTGGAAAAATAATCAAAGTATTTACTATAATAGAGCTGTCATTTTATTTCTGTTAGCATGGTCTTTTTATAAAACTGGGCTGTGTATACATCAGGAAAATGCAAATAATTTTTAAATAACCATAGAAACTGTGTTGTGGTGTTCGTTTTTTTTCCCTTTCTTTTAAAAAGTACCAAAAAAAAACCAAAACCTAAAACCACCAGAATGCACTGGTCTCTCCCAGTTGGTTGTAACATTGCTGTTAGTAACAAAACACTGTTGCTGTAGCACTTACAGTAATCTATGCTTCGATGTCCATTTCATCCCAATGGCTTTGCTTGTCAAACACGCTGACTGGCCAGTATTTGATGTATCTGATCCAACTCTCCGTTATGCGGGACATTTGAAATATAAAAAGCAATCAAAGTCAATGAAACAGGCAAAAGTCCAACTGACAGTTTGTGTTTTTTGAATACAAATTAACAAGAAGATCTTTGACAGCCACATGGAGGCAAGCTGAGCATTGGTGTTTTGCATCCACGAGCTACTTTGTAATGTACAGAGCTGAAGTCTCTCATCCCACTCATACCAGCAGTTAAGACAGGGAGTCTTAATGACCAAAAAAAATCCCAGACAGAATGTTGTATTTACATGTACTTATTTTATTGAGTGATGTGTAAACTGCTAAATGGACTTTACTTTTATTATAATACAGAAACAAGTACAGTGCCAGCCAGCTGTGTGCTTGCATTTACAACATGGGACTTCATTTTGAAGATGTCTCCTCATAGGTCTCAAGCTTTGGGTTTTGAAAAAGTTCTCTTCTCATATCAGAATTTGAACGTTGTTAGTTCCAACACCAAGTCCACAACCACACCACAACCTTTATTCAACCCTTTTTCTAAAGCTTTTCATTTAGTTGCAATCCATCAATGCCTGAGCCATATTTGTTTGTAATGTGTTACAAGTCCAGGAGGGGAGATCTCATGCTTCTTTGTAAAAGGACATTTTAATGCGACATGTTACTGCACTGGTTTACTCCCAAAGATTTCTGGCCAACTGTCAAGCATTTGTCCCAGAATTCCTGTGGGTCTGCCTCTACTTGTCCACTCCATACATCGCCTGTATGATATTTATACTGTAGTCAGGTTAAATCATAGCTACAGTTTGGATATGAGACACATTTTAAAACCAGGTTTAACAG
Organism: Aulostomus chinensis; assembly: GCF_037954235.1. NCBI lineage: Eukaryota > Metazoa > Chordata > Actinopteri > Syngnathiformes > Aulostomidae > Aulostomus > Aulostomus chinensis. The sequence goes on from NC_141321.1 coordinate 16,145,307, forward strand.
GACAACTGGAGTGTTGAAAGTACTACGTGTATGTATGATAAATTTACAGCACGTTTTTGTCGATCCTTCTTTCTCACGATGGCGTTCTCTCACAGGAAACCATTGATCAGCTGTATTGAGAAACAACTTTTAGAAGAACACATGACGGCAATACTACAAAAGGGTAAGTGTGTGTGTTTCTGATCAGGAATGACCATTTCATTATATTCCACCACATTCCACCATCAAAGTATATCATGTACTGTTTTTGTTTGTTTGTGTTCAGAATCTTAAACAGGTTTATTTATTTTGCTACTTGCTGAAAATGTTTCAAATTCCATCACTGTTATCCATCCTCATTTTGCAGCTGTTTCTTTGCAGATGTAGTACATTTTACTGTTAAAATATCTTCCTCCCCATGTATTTGCTGTATTCTGTGGTAGGTCTGAGCGTTCTGTTGGATGAGAATCGTGTGACAGAGCTGGCCCTCCTTTACCAACTGTTCAGCAAGGTGATGGGAGGACTTACCACGCTGCTGCAGTTCTGGAGGGACTACATCAAGGTAATACATGTACCACATCAAACATTCAGTATGAAACAGTCCTTTGAACTCAATGCTCTGAATTTCCTGGTTGTAGTCCTACGGTGGAGAGATCGTATGCTCACCAGAGAAAGACAAGGACATGGTGCAAGACCTGCTGGACTTTAAGGACAAGATGGACAACGTGGTTCAGAGCTGCTTTGTACGCAACGAAGGATTCATCAATGCCATGAAGGAGGCCTTTGAGACATTTATCAACAAGAGGCCCAACAAACCTGCTGAACTTATCGGTGAGTCAGGCAACTTTCTACCAGTCTGCAGGTTTTTAAAGCAATTTTTTACCCTTGAATCATTTTTCCACAGCACATTTTACAGTTGTTTTCATTAGATCCAGCATGGGATTACAGCTTGCTTGGTTGTTGCCTCCTATTCAGCTAAATATGTGGATTCTAAGTTAAGAGCTGGGAACAAAGAAGCTACAGAGGAGGAGTTGGAGAGAATCCTGGACAAGATCATGATAATCTTCCGCTTCATACACGGTTAGTTAAACTGCTTTTAAACAAAGACCCAACCCATTTCTTTGTGCTTTGACACATTTGAGATGTCAAAACAGCAATGTTGCCCTCACTAGCTTAGTTTTTTGCTACTGATAAACAGTTGAGCTGGAGACGAGTGAGGGATGTATCTGATCAAAGCATAGACTGGTTGCCATGGTAGCAACTTGTACCTAAACATAACGAAATAGGTTGCTTTTACATCTGTTGTGTTCAAGATGGGACCATTATCTACAAAACTAATACTATGTATTCAAGACGGCTAGAAATGAGCAACTGAGACTAAGTCTTGTCGCTTTTCCATAGGAAAAAAGAAATTAGTTGATTAGTAGTTGACTGATTGAAATCAGAAATGACCCACATGAAAGGCAAAGGCCTTTAGATTCTGCTTATTATACCAAAGTAAAATCGTGTGTCATTCATTGAGTTTTATCATTTAATTAAGACAGAAAGGTCCGATTTTGCTTGGACAAAAGTCTTTTCGCATACGGTTGAAATTACACCTTATTTTGAATACATAAACATGCTACAACAACATCAGATCAGAAAGTCACGGTCCCTTGGGAAAAAACATCAACATCGAGTACGACTACCATGAGCTTGGAGGACCGCATCCATACATCATGGCAACAACTCAAATCACTTCTTGATGAAGTCATCTGGAATGGCAAAGACAGCAGGCTTGCCAGACTCCCAGAGTTCATCAAGATTCTTCGGTTACATTTTCCAGTCTCCTCCCTCATCTTCCCCCAGACATGCTCAGTAAGGTTCATCATTATTTTTAGGATGCAGTTCAAAGTATGATTCATCAGAAAAATCAACCGTCTGCCACCTTTCAACTGTCCATCTTTTCTGCAAGCTGTGGGCCTTGGCAAATGTGACACGTTTTATTGTTGTCCTCTGTTTAATGCTGGTTTGCGAGCGCTAATTCGGCCATGGAGACCGCTGCGTGTGAGAATTCGACAAACAGTTCTTGTAGACACGGGGCTTTGTGGTGGCCTGTTCTCATGTATCTCTGCTGCAGTTGAAAAAGGGGCTGGCCAACAAACGGTCCTCTTGAACAGCTGTCTTATGGGGTCTGCCTGACTTGGACTTGTCGTGAACCTCACCAGTTTCTTCAATCTTGCTTTTTTTTTAATCCTTTCCACTTTTTGGATACACTGAAGATGTCTGCCACCTCAGCAGCAGACTTGGTCTTCAGGCTCTTGATGATCAGCACCTCTGATCTGCGGTTGAATCTTTGGCGTGTTGTCAGAGGTCAGACTGCACTTCACGTGAAGGTCTGGTGTGCTGAGGTTCTTTTCATACACAGCTGGGAATGTGTTAATTACAGTATTTGTCACAGGTGGAGCTCTAATCTGTGATTGGTTGAAACATTTAAAGACACAGCAAGACTTTTATCCTTGCAAAAACAGATGTTATGGCCTTTTCCTAGCTGTGAACATCAGGACACTTTTTGACTGTTTCATTTTGCACCCAGTAAAGGGCTTTCGCATTAATAACTGGGTGCAAAATAAAACAGTCAAAATGTATCCTGATGGTTCACAGCTTGGTTAATAATGGTTATTAATGTGAAAGCCCTTTACATTAAAATGGACAATTTATTGTAATGATTGACTGATAAGAAATAAAGTTAAACGGCATTTTAAATTACTTTGTCCGCATGCGACAAGACTTCTGTCTATGACTGTAGAGCTTTTGTAACTGGTGGGATCATAATATTAGAGAAGTTAAGATAAACTTTTATTTGTCCCTCAGTGGGGAAATTGGCAATATACTGAATAAAAACTGAAGTTGTGCGCTGGGTCTGAGGCGTAAGTCACATGATTAGGCTACTGTGTAGAGAGCTAATGATGAGCTAATAAAGTTTAACAATAGTTTTACTGAAATCAATAAAATGCAGGAAAGTGAGACCAGAGGAGGATGGAATGATGATATGTCACGTCATGCTACGAACCAGTGACAAGCTGTCGACACGTGGTTACGTTTTCAGAGAGGTGCAGGTCAGGATACCTCGGCTATGTACTTTATGGTATCAATAACTGAAACAAGCATTGATTATTCAGACTTTCACCCAGTCAATGGTCTATATGTGTGCAAGCAAAGAAGAGTTATTGGTTTTTTTTGGTTAATCGGTAGTGCTTATTATTGACTCCTGCTGCACTTGTTGATTGTATTTTTTTTTTATTTCCCGCTTTAGGAAAAGATGTGTTTGAAGCTTTTTATAAGAAGGACTTGGCGAAACGCCTGCTGGTTGGCAAGAGTGCTTCTGTTGATGCTGAGAAGTCCATGCTCTCCAAGCTCAAACATGGTGAATCTCCAGTCGTCCGATATCACAGTGCTTCAATTGAACAGTTGTTATTTATTAAAATCCTAGATTAACTCATAGATGGACAATTTCTAGAAAAAAATAAGATTGGTAGGCTGAATGTCAGTTTCAAGATGTGTATAATTTTGAATTAACATATCCTTTTTGTAACAGTATTATCAAGTATCATATTCTGATATTTTGTCTACATTTAAGACAATGAAATAGTTTGATTACACTGAACTGCCCATTGGAGATTTGAAGTGTGCTCCTGGAGCTCCATCACAGCTCATTCTTAGAGCCTACAAGTGTGTTGGTGGTGATATTTGTGGCACTGATTTCCTCCAGAATGTGGAGCAGCTTTTACTAGCAAGCTTGAGGGGATGTTCAAGGACATGGAACTATCCAAAGACATTATGATCCAGTTCAAACAGGTACATGTGGTCATGTGAAAATATGTGTAATTTGAAAATGTACTGTATTTAATGCAAAATTGTAAAAGTTATTATATGTCTGCTCAGTACATGCAGAACCAGAGCGAGCCCAGCAACATAGAACTTACCGTCAACATCCTCACGATGGGCTACTGGCCCTCATACACTCCCATGGATGTCCACCTGCCTACAGAGGTTAGTGTTTCTGTTAGTCTCTGAGCAGCAAATGAATGTTGAAGGAGCGGCGCCAAATAACGCTGCTTTTCAGCCGTCGTTTTTGTTGGTTACCGTCAGGCTTTTGACCTTCCACTGGTTATGACTGCTGTCTCATCTTAGTGATGATTTTTCTTTTCTTCTTCTCTTTTGGAAGATGGTAAAACTCCAGGAAGTGTTCAAGGTGTTCTACCTAGGGAAGCACAGTGGGAGGAAGCTGCAGTGTCAGCCCACACTTGGCCACGCTGTCCTAAAGGCAGAGTTCAAAGAGGTCAGTAGAGAAATCATTGTGTCTTTTATTCCGAAGTACTCCTGCAGACCACACCTGAGTTGCATTTACCTTCCCACCTTCCGTCTCTTCTTGCAGGGAAAGAAAGAGCTGCAGGTGTCTCTGTTCCAGACATTGGTGCTGCTGATGTTCAATGAGGGAGAGGAGTTCAGCATGGAGGAGATCCGCACAGCCACAGGCATAGGTTAGTTCGGCTGCTTTACATATGGGCTTTGTTCCGTTGACTTGGGCTCAGACAAACTCTGGACAATAAGTAATTTCAATCAGTATGTTTTCAAGGTTAAGAGTGTCCTTGAACTCAAATACAGTGCAGAATTGTTTCATCATAATATGGTGTTTCATCTACAATCATTTGTTGTGAACCACAAAACTTTTATTTGGAAAATACATCACATTTGATTTGTCTCTTGGCATTCATGTTAGCAGTAAAAGTTCATATGACTGTCAGTTGAATAAATAGTACAAATTGAGTCACCATATATTGAAGTGTTTGGTGAGGTGGGGCAGTGGGCGGGTCAGGGGAGTGTCATATGCTTCCTTGTCTATTACAGAGGAGGGCGAGCTCAGGCGTACGTTGCAGTCCCTGGCCTGTGGAAAAGCACGTGTCCTCAACAAGAACCCGCGGGGCAAAGACGTGGAGGATGGAGACCGTTTCAACTTCAACAATGATTTTAAACACAAATTGTTCCGCATCAAGATCAACCAGATCCAAATGAAAGAAACGGTACAAGCTCCTTTCCTGTTTTTTTTCCCTTTCCTAAACCACAGGGTCCTTTGCCATTAAAACACATTTCCCTTGTAGGTGGAGGAGCAGGTGAGCACCACAGAGCGTGTGTTTCAGGACAGGCAGTATCAGATCGATGCAGCTGTGGTTCGCATCATGAAGATGAGGAAGACCCTCAGCCACAACCTACTGGTATCAGAACTCTACAACCAGCTGAAGTTCCCTGTCAAGGTGACTCATCTGAAGTTTTCCATTCCATGTTTCCTCTTGTGAACACGCTCATGAAGCACACCAGCATCTGACCTGCTCTTCTCTCCACAGCCGGGAGATCTGAAGAAGCGCATCGAGTCACTCATAGACAGAGACTACATGGAGCGTGACAAGGAGACTCCTAACCAGTACCACTATGTTGCCTGAGGGCGGAGCCTCTTTCACTACCATGCTTTCCTCACAGCAAGCGTGTGGCTGCCCCCCCCCCCCCCCCCCCCCAAAAGCAGCATGATAGACCTTCAGCCACCCAACTCTCCTCCGGTGCCCATCTTTTCCTCCATTCATGAACCTGGAAGCAGCGCCCAGGTCCCTCAGAGCTCCAGAGAGGCGAGAGGCTGCTTCACGTCCCACTGAGATGCAGTGGGAGCGCCGCTGCTCCAAGGTGGTGCTGGAGGAGCAATCCGGTTTGTTCATGTGACTTACAAAATCTGCTAATGCAAAACTCAACTGAAAATAAGCACTTTCCTCTCTTTTTTTCACCCCCTTCTGACTGGGGGGTTGTTTTTTGTTTGTTTTTCTCCACCACGTTGCTCTAAAATCACATTTTGTACTATAATTGGTTTGTGTTGAATTGAGTTTTGAGTTTTTTGTATTATTGTTTTCTTCAACGTCTCCTTGTGAATTAACTGCAGAGTGATTGGCAGGTTGCAGAAACAAATGATATGGCGAACAGGAGGCAGAGGACTTGAGAAGGGCCAGAGATGTGTTTGTGTCAGAGGGAGCAAAAAGACATGTCGGCAAACCACTTGGGAATTTCTATGGGTATCATATGTTAAAACAAAATGTCCAAATGTCTAATATCATGTGCTGAACTTTTTGTAGATCAGATTGTACTCTATTTAAGAGTGAGAAAATTAAATCTGAATAAATGAATATTTAATGATTCAATGAGTGATTTTTAGACAGCAAATTGTTGCAAATTGCAAATTGTTGTCGGCAACAAATCCTCAGTCTATCAGCAGGGTAGAAGAAAAGCCACAGAATTTAAAAATGACAATAATAATTTTGAAAAATAAATGAAGCCGGACAATTACGAAAGTCACGGACTTTAACTTCATAAGTACCATAATATTGGTATGTATGAGGTTCAGAACATCTCTTTTAGTGAATATATGTTTTGAATAATATACAGTGGTACATTTAGACATGATTTTAATCTTATCTGTATACCAATGTTTCAGAGAATGCATGTCCATTCAATTTTTCATCAGGCAGTGAAAAATCATGGAAAATCTGGTAAAAATGTGTATGAACCCTGTATGAAACAGCTAAAGGGTGGAGAAATAACAGTGTTTAAGGCAACCCTAACAAGAAAAATGTCTCTATGCTGCAGTTACAAAACTGGATATGTTTTATGTCCAACTTGGAACATAATGACACTTCAACATACAGGATTTTACTGAATTACTGGGGGAGGAAATGAGAATGAAAGCTTGTCTGCTGATGCTTTCACAATCTCAGAAGGAATTCACAGCTTTTACAAGATTGTGAAATTCATTTACAATAAATGTGTCATGAGATTTTTTTGCCGGCCATTATGGTCTCAATTTGAAACAAGGAAATGGGAGGGAGTGATGTGAGGAGAATGTAGCGGGATCTTGGTAAGTCTTGGACACAAGTATGAAGGCAGCCTCTGCGTTCCTTCTAGGGTTTTGCACACCCTCGTGAACTAATGAAAGTATCAGCTGACTACCTGCATCACAAGCACTTTGCAACCCTCATACCACTGTGTGTGTGTGTGTGTGTGTGTGAATATTCATGCCCTCCCATGAAGTAAAATAGTATGCTGTGGTCGTTCACATTTTACCACTTATACTGATCTCTGACTTTGAAGTGAGTGGATGTTATTACACATTGTGCAGTGTACCCTTTGTCACCACTGCTTAGTTTAAAATTATAGTCTTTAATATGAATTCAACGTGCAAGTGTTGGGATAGGAAAGGAAACCTGGGGGTAGGGGTATATGTTTGTTTTAACCTCTTAAAATATTGTAATTACTTGTACGAAATTATCTGCATTGTAATCGTGCTCTTGGATGTGCACTGTCATTCATGTCTAGACACTGTTGGTGTCACCTCTAATACTGTTATGTAAGTTCGTAATATGGAACATATATTTATCAGATAGTAGCATGTTATAAAGCCGCGTACTCTCGTATTTGCTGTACGTAAATATTCTAATCCGTCCCGTTATGTGTTAATTATGGCGCGGTGGACAGTGACCAGTATCTCCCTGGTAGGGCTCTCTGAACTGAGGCGGTCTCACGTGACTGGCTAGCTGACAATGCTTCCAGTTCACATGACGAGTCATGGCTTATTCTTTTCACAACGACGAGTAACCGGGTCTGCTGTGCCTTTCTAACGTCACGACTGGCTTTTACCGACATTCAGTAGATTTAACCTCTATTTAACACCGCCGAGAAACGGAAACAACAGGAAGCCAGCGGTAAAGTGACGCTTCTAGCTTGTAACGGTCAGTCAAGTCAAGTGAAGCCTCGCGGAGTCGACCCACCTGCGCCCGGAGCGGCGACTCAACAACAGCTCCTCGACGGGATTTTCGCGTCTGTATACTGAGAAAAAATAGTAAAGTCAGCCCTGTGCTGTGACCTGGCTGAAAGGATGAAACTCTATGGCGTGTTTATCATCTCTTGGTTTGCAGTGTTGGGTGAGTGTTTCGCGGCTATTGCTGCTCAGCTTAGTGTCGGTCCAAACGGCGTCACGATACCCAACACGGGCCGCCTGCCTAGCCGCACCACGCTAGCATAGCTGCTAACGTGAAGTTTGTTAACGTGCTAGAGTTCACACGGCAATGGACATCATTGATAGCAACCCTTAATGAAGAAATGAACCAACATATGCATGTTAAGCACAGAGTTATTCGGCCAGCATTGAAGTAACAGGCAAATATTTGGTGACAAATTAGCTTATTGAATTTGACAATTTTAGAGCTCTAAGAGATGTTTCACTCTATAAATTTAATACTGCTGGGTCGAATTAGCAGTTATTGAATAACATCGCTATGAAATTATAATTTTAATTTTCGGACATTTAAATCTGACAGTTTCTTGAGCCATTTTTGAAGCCCGATTCTCATTGAATAAATACATACTACTGTAACTTGGTTCGCCTGGTTTAAGCTAGGCTGTTATTTATTTGAGGTAACCCACTTTAAAATCGCTCAAAATTGACTTTAATCAACTAAATAAAGCAACAGGAAAAGAGATCGAATGATATTTTGTTTTCTGGGCTGATTCCGCTTTTTAGAAAGCCAGGGAATTCGATACTAGAGTCTTGACTCTTGGCGACTGATATGTAGCTGCAGTGGTTGTGGCAATTTCGGTGAATAATAGAATAGAACTGTAGATTTGTAAGACGTTGCACTGCAGCCTCTTATTTCCTTTGGTTCTGGGAGATGTTAAAAGTATTTTATCATTTTGAATTGATTAATAAATGTGTCTAATAGAAAAGTTATTCAATATAGTATATTTTTTCTGTAAAAGTGCATTAACTACTAACTCTTAAAACATATTTTTGAATGAATATTGAAGTGTCTCAAGTTCCCAGCAGGCTTTCACTGAACTGAATGAAAAAAGTGAAATTGGTAAATCAAATATTAAACAATTTACTCAGAACAATGTTTTACCTATTTGTTTTTCCTTCTGGGTTACTGAGTAGAGAAAAAAAAAATCAGCCCACTGATAAAACTATGCAGATAGACAGTGGAAACAAAGATTTGTGTCTAGAGCCAGTTAAAAGCTTCAGATGGGATTGTTTTTTAGTAAATATAAAGGTCAGCTGTGAAAACTGATCAGAGTTGCAAGAGAAACCCCTAGACTTTGTTCACTCTATTGTAATTTAACACCCAGGTTTTGTTAATGTTGTGTAGTAGCAGATCAGCTTCATTGTTATGTCATTTGGAGAGCTGTGTGTGTGTTGCTTTGTGTTGCACACAGCACAGTAGAGGCCTTCTGTTAGTATATAGTGTTATGGTATGGGTCCTGTAATGGCTGTGAACACAAACAATCACACACACACACACACACACACGTTGACACAGGAAAATAGTCAGTCCATACTCCTGCACGGACTATTTACAGCATGGTCTTTAATTACTATGCAGGTTTAAAAGCTGATCACTCTTGCAAATAAGTGCAACCAGGTTTTGTTATCCACCTGGCTGCACCTGATGAGTTGAACCCCAGCTTTTCTTCAAGACACAAACATTGGTGGCTTGTATGTTTTGTTATTGATGTCTTTGGCTGCTGTCTGAAGCTCAAATCTTCGTAGCCACAGCGGGCTGTGGATCTGATTGCAGTGTTTTGCAAACTGTCTGTTGTGTGTTTACCGGGTGAACATTGAGGTGACAGCTAGGTCAAGTTTCAGCAAGGGAGCAGGGAAGGAACAGTGTTGTTGAAAAAGAGTGAAGTAGATGTTGTATTAAGCTGTAGTTGGGATGAGAAGCTGATCAGGGGAGATGAGAGGGAAGAATTCAGTCAATTGTAATAACTGTGTAATGCATTAATATCAGTAATATGGTGGGAAACTAACATCTCTCACTCACAATCAAAAGTAAATCTGTCTTTTAGTAAGCAATGATAAAGTAATTTTTCAATTGCAAATCTGTTTTTAGTATTAAATTTGGCTATCAACCTGGAGGTTATTTTTCCACTCTAATCAGGAAGTCATATCTTAATGATCCCACATGACTGGCAGTTCCTTTATCGTGGAACTAAAGCATGTGAAGATAAATGCAATGCCTCTACGAAGTATCGGTGTCTGTGCTGGTAGAAAGTCAACTTAAGGAGAAGTCCCTCTGATAAATCAGCTTCTTTTCTGGGAAGTGTGAAGCACATACTGAAACTGCTGTGTTGCCCTACTGTACTGTGTGATAGAGGTGAAGCTGATAAGTCCATATATCCTGAATAGTGACTATTGTCCCCGAAAAAACATGTTACAATAACTCCGCTCCTATCACATACAGAAATACATAAGAGTTACAAGTACACGATGGACTTGAAGGTGGTCCTTAGTAATTCTTTAAGGATTCCTGGAGCCTTTCTGAGTAATAAACTTGCCAGTTCTTAGTGAAAGAGAGTCCCAAGTGTTTGTGGCACTCAGCTGTCTGCGGACCCCTGGTGGCGCTTTTAGTGAACTGCATTATTGAGAATATAGGACATGGATTAATGTGATTTGAGGTTATGTTGTAATCTTTGTCTAACCAGGAACATCAAATGAAAACCAGATGACACACATAGTACTTACTTGTGCTTTAAAAAAATGCACAGTTGAATAACAACACAACGTTGATCTCATTGTAACATGTACCAATATTTTGAGCGAAGCAGCATATGTATATATATGTGTGTGTGTGTGTGTGTGTGTGTGTGTGTGTGTATATATGTGTATATGTGTATATATGTATATGTATGTATATATGTGTGTGTGTGTGTGTGTGTGTGTGTGTGTGTGTGTGTGTGTATATATATATATACCATTTACAATGTTTTTAGTATTGTAATAAAGCCTCTTTCACAGGAGGTGTTTTGATTCTCCCGTGCAGGTTAAACACAGGTGTAACTGATTCAAGGAATCGTGGTCTGACTTCCAAAATGAGCATCACTGATCCTAGAAGTGATATACTTTTTTTAAACATTTAGATTTAAAAAGAAAAACTGTTCCCCTTTCCAGGTTGCATTCAGGCTGTTACCCTTGAGGTGAAAAATGGGAACTCCACCTGCATCAAGGCCGAGTTCTCAGCGTTGTTCTCCATCACATACAACACCTCCAGCAGCACAGTACGTACAGCAGATGTCCATCTCTTTAAGAATTGATTCACCTGTATACTGTCAGTGTTTAATTAATGTGAACTTACCACTTTCTTAGAGAACAGTGGAGGTGTCTCTGCCTGATTCTACCACAGTGGATTCAGGGAGCAGCTCATGCGGCACAGACAGCAGCTTACCGTGGCTGGTAGCAGTCTTTGGATCAGGCCACGCTCTGGGGCTGAGCTTCTCAACCAATGGAAGTCTGTACAGTGTTGCAAACCTGACACTGCAGTACAACCTCAGCGACTCCTCTATCTTTCCTGAAGCCAACAGCTCTGGTGAAAGCAACTGTCCAGCACATTGCAGAGTTAGTTTGTTGTCTGATATGTTTAAAGCGTAATGCTTGTGTATTGTTGTTCTTTAGATGTGGTCACTGTAGTGTCAGCATCAGTTGGGATCTGGGCAGCCATCAATACCACCTACCATTGTGTTAGTGCCACCACTGTTCGAGTTGCTGGAGAAACAGTCACATTCTCTGATATGAGGCTGGAGGCGTACATGCCGGGAAATGATCTGAGTTCAAGCGGTACGACACTTGACATGTGCACGTGTCTGTGAGTGGGCGGCTTCACAGGAGTTCTATCTAAGCTGTTGGCTGTGTTTGTTTGATTACAGAAACTGTATGCATGGCTGATCAGTCCATTACTACAGCTCCACCTACCACTGCCAGTACTTCAACCACCTCAGCACCAGTTACAGCACCAACACCAGCTGGGCCACCTGATCGGGGAACCTACTCAATAAGCAATAGTAACGGCACCGTTTGTCTCTTGGCCCGCATGGGACTGCAGCTCAATGTCTCCCATTTCTCTATGTCACAGAATAAGGTGTGATATCCAACTCACAATCCAATTAGAATAATTAAAACATCAATTTCTGAGTCAAAACCTTGAAACAGACTTATTGTAAACTTGTTTTGTCTTTATCTGCTTTTCAGACTATCCAAGAAATTTTCAATCTCTCTCCCAATAGAACAAATCCATCAGGATCATGTGAAGCCAGCAGTGCTACTTTAGTTTTGACACAGGAGGGAACCACCACGCTCAACTTTACCTTCACACTGGTAAATTCATCCCTCTCAGGTGAATTATGACCACGCAAACACCTCATGTGTGGATGTGTTTAATCAAACCCTCTCCTCCCATCTTCAGAACTCCACGACCAGCAAGTACCACCTGAGTGGAATAAATCTGCTCGCTAATTGGCCTGATATGACTGGTATGTCACAAGCACGCACAGTCTTTGTTCAGATCTACTTAATTACAGTTGATTACAAAGATTTGTCCTCTGTTCAGCTCCCTTCTCAGCCAGTAACACCAGTCTGGACTACCTGCGGAGTACACTGGGCCGCTCCTACATGTGCAACGCTGAGCAAACTCTGCTTGTGGTACCAACCTTCTCTCTCAACACATTCAGACTGCAGGTTCAACCCTTTGGAGTTACTACCAACCAGTTTGCCACAGGTATAGTTTCTTTTTTTGATCATTCCTGCTGCAGTACAGCCCTTGAGTCCTCCAGCTCCATTTAGTTAGCGATGACGCAGTACATTAGGAGTAAATGACACCCTACAGCAAGTGCAAAACAAGTTTAGCCTTTTAATAAACTTGAAGTGACATATAATAGTGGTTGGCTGGCTTTCCTTATCTTTCATATACGTAATGTTATAATGTTAAATCATGTTACAGTCTGTAACAGTCAGACTGTTCGGAACACCTTTTTTGAGGGGGTTGAAATCAGCTCGTCATAGATGTCTTTATAAAGCGCTTGAAATACAGGAATGATGCCCCTCGGCAGGCTTCCTTCCTTTGGTTGGTCAAAAGTGGGCTTAAACAGACTGCAGCTAAAATCGCTCATTTTAGACAGTGGATGAACTGAAAGGCCGAAAATGTTTGAGTGATTTAATACACATGATATATCCTTTAGATAAATCAAGTAAAGGGTCAGACAGAGACAACTGCTTTGGGGCTTATTCAGAGAAGGGAAAGATGACTTATTTCAGATAAGATAAATGAACTTGTAAGAGTAGTAGTAAAATAACCCTTAAAGTTGCTGCCACATTTTGCCTTTGGTTCAGTGAGATATTTGAAATAATTCATTATTTTCCCAGAGATTGTACTCAGGTCGTTCTATTCAGTGTTTGCCAAGTCTGTGCTTGGTGGGCCAAAACCCCTTCAGTTGATTATAATGAAAGCATTCTGCTATGTCACTTGACATCTGTGCTTGGTGCATTTCAGCTGTCAGCCGCTCCAACGTTGGCCTCACTCTGTAGACCAGTACGATGCAGCTGACATGGCGCATCTGAAATGAAAACCAGTGCACTCACAGGTCCCAAACACAACTTGTGTGTGGTAGTTTGAGACCTGCTGGTCTATTTCCTGACAAAAGAAATGATCGGTGGTCTCAACTAATTTTAAAGAAAAATAAATTATTATATTTTCATTTTCCTTAAAAGCCCCTGTAAGATAATTTACATTTGTAAATCTTGGTTGTCATACATGTCGTAACCACGTTTTCAGGCCAACAGCTGAGTGGTCAACAGCTACTCCACGTAAATCACATTTCTCAATTCCAAAACTTTGAACATCATTGTCATTGTTCCTGTCTGTCTCCAGCGGAGGAGTGTCAGATGGATCAAGACCAGATGCTCATCCCCATCATTGTGGGAGCAGCCCTGGCAGGCCTGGTGCTGATCGTCCTCATTGCATACCTAATAGGCAGGAAGAGGAGCCATGCTGGGTACCAGACCATCTGAACGGACCCCTCCTCTAACTGAACCTGACAGACGGCATGGTGGAGAGATGAACCAGAGTGTGTGAATGAGAAAGTCATTGACTGCAGATGCGAACATTAGTGAATGGAAACAAATGTTACTCGGCGTGCATGTGTTTGCATATCCTATGTGACCTCTGGATATTTTCCTTTCCTTTCAACTTCTCTGTGGATGATAAAGCAAAGCCAAACACCACCTAATTTCAGATGGTTCATGACAAGGCCCAAGAGGACCCAGCCGTCACCTGATCCAGGACTGAGGTGGTTTGAGTCTTCATTAGCAAGTCCACCCTCAGCTGTTGGGCTTTATTCCGCCCTGTCCTGTTTTTGTTTCTCTCTCCTTTAGTTCATGGTTGAATCTGCTTGATCTGCTGTGGGTTTTTTAGATGTGCAGTTGTTTATAAATACGTATTGAATATCTCATTAACTGATGAGAATGAGGGGGAATTCAAATCTTGAAGCACAGCGTGTTGTGTTCAGCTATTTCAAGTTGGCTGGGATGCTGGCATTATTTAAACCCCATCAGCATGAGGTACGCATGAACTGACCCTTCAGTCCATCCAGGCGGTTCTGCTTCATTACAATTTGAAAAACATACAGACGAGTGTGGTGTGCAATTCATGCATTTCAACAACTGTCAGCCAACAAAATTAGAATTAACTCACTAGCTGCTAGTGAAGCAAAGATCCAACAGTTGTGCTTTGTTAATGTAAGAAATACATTCATCTAAACAACAAAGGGGTCGGACAAAACAACAGTAATTAATAGCTGTGGAATTAATAACTATGGTGGTCAGCAAAAAATGAGAATCCCTCTTACTTCCTCTCTTTCTATCCATCAAACTACTTGAGTGGCATCCTTATTACCACTACTGACATCATATGACCCGATGACCATGAATGACCCAAGTACTTACTTTTAACCTAGACTAAGCACCTTCATTCCTGCCCTGAATCATTATTGTATACAGTTGTAGTTGGAAATACAGACAGGTAGCAGAACACATGCTGTGATGTATTTCTAATCCAGGACAAAGTCTCCAGTCTTGCACTTGATCTTTGTCCATTTCTGTCACTCTTGTGTCCACCTTTTCAAAAAAAAAAAAACAATCACGTCAGTTTTATTTTTATAGCACCAAGTCACAACAAAAGTTATTTTATGATAATGTCCAAGTAGAGCAGGTCTAGAACCTCACTCTTGAAGTTTGACAACCTTTAATCAAGACATTCATTGGACGTCCTCCCTCTGACTCAGACCAGGTGGTGAACACGGTTTGGTCCTGAGAGAGAAGGCGTCAATGCTTCCAGGTCATTGGATCTGTGGATTCATCAGTGATGGGTCCACTGTTGAGGACTGATTCAACTGAAAAGAATCATGTTGTTCCTCATCCATTTTTTGTGCTCTGAAATGGAGGCAAGGATTGATCTGACAAATGTTGTTCCTTGAGGAGATCCAGTAAAAGGGTTCATTTGATCCCCTTCAGTGATGGGGTCTTTGAGGGTCCAATCTTCAACTCACACCCTGCACCAACAGATGATGTCTTTGTCTGACAGTAGCTCTTGAACTTGTCCCTTTATTGCAATAAAGCATCGCGATATAATGACCCGATCCAGTGTCTGATCGTGCCACAGCCTCACTGTGTACCATAACAGGGAGAACTTTCCAGATGACTCCTCCCATTCACTGATTCCTAAAATGTCCACCCATCATCTCACTGATGACCTGGTTGTGTTCCTCTTTGAACACTGAGTGACAAGTCTATGTGGTACTGGTGTTGGTACAGGTTCCCTTTAAGAGCCAAGCCATGTATATACGCATCGTCATGCCCTGAGTAGAGGACAACTGATCCCTTGCTGCTTGCTTCCAGAAGCAGTCCATCCTCACAGACTGACTGCTTGGATGTCTCATACACAGGATGGACATCCATCCATATTCCTGGGTGAATCCTTGCTTTGGGTCTGAGCAGGCTGTCTGTCCCACCCCTTACCCCTGGCTTGTGTCTACTGTTGCCCCGTGGTCTCAGTCTTTGCTTTAATCTGTAACAAGGGTGGGGTTCTTTGGCTGAGGCTTCAGCTCCAGGATCAGTGATGACCACTCACAATTACAATCACTGACAGTGACTTACATCTACTATGTTCATAACTTGCAGTAATCCAATCAAAAAAGGCTGCCCCCTCACCTCCTCTGTCCATCCCAAAACCACTTCAGATTACGTCTTTATTACTTATACCAACACCATGTGACTTGATTACCATAAAAAAGTCAAGGTAAAAGCCTGCATTTAGCAGACCACAGCGCCTACAATATATTCCTGCCATCATCCAGCTGCTCCCTCAAGCACAGATAAATTGACTTGTAGTGATTTGATCTTTTGTCATAGAAAGCAGTTTGATCTGTTTTTCTATTGTGCATCTTCCTGAAAGACAATAATAAAAAGCTTAAAAGTCCTGCCTTGATTTCTTGGCATATTTAGAACCTTCATGTTATGTTTTGTGTCAGTTTACATTAATGTTGACCCCGAGTAGATCAACCAGCAGCACATTACACAGAATACTCGGAGCTGAGATCGATGCCAAGATTATTTTTGACTCGTGCAACATATCTGATATCAGTTTAATGGGCCATGAAAAACAGACACAGAGCAGACTGGACAAAATATCAATGCTAAAGCAGCCTTTTCTTTACTGTTTAAGTAGGCAATTTTACATTTACCCACAATATTAATTAATAATGTTATGATAAACAACACATTTTATAAATACAATATGAAACACAGTTGACTGGTTAGGCTAGGCTGTGTTTATGGAGTACAAAACATATCCACCATCCATTTGCTGCCTGTTCTCGTCTCTTCTGTGTTTCTGGAGTAAAGTGCTTCAGTCCTGATTAAACAAGAAAATCTGGTCCAAACTACATGACAGCTGGAATCATCAGCTCTTAGCGATTTATAATTAGGCTGCATTGTTATCTCTATATGTGAAGACAGTAACTACACATCGTGGTCATTATGAAAAGATACAAACAAGGTCTTTGGTTCCACAGGAATGTGTACTGTGTTTAAGCAACAGGAAGTCAACTGGGTCAGGACTCTTCTGCAACGACGCGTGATCGACAGGTCGCCCGGTGCTTACTCAGGGTGGAATTGGACAGACTTCCTGGTTCAGTGAAGATTTTCTAGGAAAGACAACAAACGCAAGGATTAACAGATTAAAGAAAGCAAATTACAAGGGATTTTTACCTTGAAGACTCCATCTCTCCTCCGTTTTACCGGATATGTCTTTATTCACCTGCATGAAAGCGTGGCATTCATCCACAAATGGTCCATGGGTGATCTGCTTGAAGATCTGGCAGACATCTGGCAGTGACTGAGCTTGGTGAATGAGAGCCTGGTTGTGGTGGATCAGTGTCAGAGCAACACGGAACAGGATTTTTGAGCCCTCATAGAAAAGGCAGTCCCAAATCCGTAGAACAGTCTGTAACAAAACAGTCAACACATGGGTTCCTTCATACGGCACCACTAAATTAAATATACTGAACTGCTACACCAACTGACAGTTGAAACACTGTATCATTTCATAAATGAAAAAAATCTCAAATCGGAATATCTTTGCTGTGTTGTAGTTCTAAAACACGCTGCACTCACCTCTACTGGCAGGACGTCTATGTAGAGACAGATAAACCATCGGGACACCACCAGGGTCCACATGACATTGTGGTCCACCATTGTCTGCCACACTCTGGGGGCTTTAGCCTTCACCAGCTCCCCCAGCACCTCCTGGTCTGTCTTTAATCCGAGCATAGCTGGACTGTAGTAATCTGGAGTCACAACCCCCCCCCCCCCAACAGCAGGTTATACACTTACGACAGAACCTTACTGAGTTCAACTTTAGATGTGTGTTTAATACAAAAGAGCAGGGAGTAGGGGGTGCAAGGTTGCAGCAGGCTCCCTGTTGGGACTGTATTGTGTTCTTTGTCATGGCTCTGTTTGATTTGTTTGGTACATTAAAAAGAGAAGAAAAACATCCCCCGTAAAAATGGAACAAGCTGAAATGACTAAATAACAAATAAACATGGTTGTGAGCGTGTTTCGCTGTCACTGACACCTGAGGGCATAGCAGATGAGCCACACAAGCTAATTTCAATCTGTATTCCTTGGGGATCCAAAAATATTGTGGTCCAAATGCAAATTTAATGATTTTTTTTCTTTTACAGTTTGGTTTAAATCCATAAGAGACAGAATTCAGAGGTCCTGCCCACAACAGAGGAGCAAACAGTTCATCTGTCTTTAGTGACTTTAGACTCCACGAAGGTTGTTGTCAGTTCCATCACTTAGCTACAAACTGGGGAAAAAGCCCAAATGTTGCTGTGTGGAAGGATACACCCACAGAGCCCACAACTTTTTATAAGCTGCTAAACCAAAAACACTGAGTCTTAGAGTGATGAAAGTGGCAGATACAGACATTGCCAATCGCAGCCAGAATGAGAAAACTTTTGGATCCTGACATTTTGCTCAAGTGTGCAGCAGCATTTTGTCACTGATAAGTGCAACACCTAAATGTCACTTGTGGGTGACTGTATTTATGTCTGTAGTATGTAACCTGTAGTACAGCAGAATGCTTCAGTCCCATCATTGCCTTGACCAACTAGTAGCCTGCTAACACACAGCTATTAACCCGAGTGTCTCTGGTGTGTGAGCATGTGAGTAAAGGTAAATAAGAGGCAATATTCTCAAGATCTGTTATAGCTGCTGCTATGACACTTTTCCAAAATGAGGCTTCATACAAAATCATCAGCCTACATATCTTTGGCAGCTTTTTGTAACATTTTTCCTGGAATAATTTATACTTTCATATCTTTTTCTTCAAGATACAAATGCAAACATCCTGTAGATTTTATACTGCGAGAATGGATAAAGCCCATGTGACTAGTTGGGTTATTCTTAGCTCAGGGCAAAAGGACATCAAGAAAACACACACATGAACTCAGTCAGTCACACACACACACACACACACACAAAAACACCTGTCATAAAACCAAAATGGTGGCAAATATTTAAATGCATACAGACCTGGTAAGATTCTACCAAGGAGTGCATCCATCAGCCAGAAGGATTTCTCTTCATCTCTGGTGATGATGAGTAGATATCCAGCTATGAAGTTCATCCCCTGAGGACAAGCAGGAGAGAGATTTGAGGTTCATTCTTTAGCTCCTCAATAATCTTTAGCCAGGTTAAATATTTTTCCAAGACCTGCTTTAAATTTCACATTATTAATACCGCATTGTTGCCTGCATCAGGTTTTAAATGGGTACCCATACTTGACGCTGCTTTAAGAAAACAACCCTTAAAAGTACCACAATTGTTTCACAGCCTTAGTCACATTCAATTGCTACATCATAGTGTCAAAATATGACTTTTTTTAAATGCAAATTATGGCCCCAACGGGAAAGTTCTCTGTCAAACAGACAGACAGCGAGGTTAAAAACCTGACATAACTGTTGCATGCACCTGAACAACTTACAGAGATTCCTACTTAGCATCTTTACATCAATACAATATCACTGCTTAAAACATCAGGGCAGATATGATGCTGCCTTGACACCAACTTAGTACACAGAGACCTTGCTGCATGCTTCCACTGGCTGTGAAGTAGAGGAGGGATGTGTGTTGGACACGAAATAAGGAGTAAACACTGGTCTGTTCTAACTGACAGTCAGTTCTCAAGTTCAGTCAAATGTGAGTCCAACTAAAAACATTTCTGTTTCACATAAGCAAAAAAAAAAAAAAAAAAAAGGTACATTACTAAAAAAACTGATAAATATTTCTGTCGCATCACAGCAAGAAGGTTCCAGGTTTGAGCCCCGGCTCCATCACAGGATCTTTCTGTGTAAGTCTCCATGTTCTCCCTGTTCCTGTGTGGGTTCTCTCTGGTACTCCAGCTTCCTCCCACAGTCCAAAGACATCAAGAGGGGACGAGGCTGATTAATACTCTAAATTGACTGTAGGTGTGACTGTGAGAGCCAATGGTTGTCTGTCTCTATGTGTTGGCCCTGTGATGGACTGGTGACCTGTCCAGGGTGAACCCCGCCTCTCGCCTGAAAGCTGATAAGCGGAAGAAAATGGATGGATGGATGAATATACTTTTCAGGGACCAACAGGGTTAAAAGGTTTTTTTCTGCTAAGTAATGAAGACTGGAAAACTTTTAACTTTATGTGATGAATTACAAGCTGTCTGTCTGAATGACAGCAGTGTTGTTAAAAACTCTGAAGGGACTGCACTAAGATATACTTCAGAGTTTAGTGCAAGGACTGCATGCTGAATCATAACAGTAAGATAAAAAGCAATCCATTAAAGGTTGACAGACTTTTGGAGCTCTAACAAGAATAGCAAAGAGAGCCAAGGTGTCTTTGAGGACAGTTTCCCCCTGCAGCGCTCTTAGAAACAGGAGGAAGCTCACGACGGGAAGAAGTTCGTCAGGCTCAAGACCACAACACAATCACAATCACAAGGCAGGTTTTCCTGGAGCCAGCAGGTGAAAGCACAACAGCTTCAACCAATCAACTGGTCCAAGTCAGCAAGAATTAGTTTCCACTGTGAGCAGAGGACTTTGAGCTGCAGGCATGAGAGGTGGAGCGGCAGAAAGAAACAAACGCGAGGACACTGAGCGACATTAACTCCAATGTTAACCAGAAAAATGCAGCTGTTCCAAGACTTATTGCAGTATTATGCGTGGATACAATGAAGGAATTAAGCATCCTCAGTAGTTTTACCTGGCAGTAACCCACAGTTGGATTGTGGTGACCGTAAGCCAGCAGCACATTGTACAGAGGTTTCTGCAGACAGGAGCTGGAAGTCTTGCAGAAATGGACGTTATCTGGAAATGTCCTGTGTAAATCTTGACAAAAAAAAAAGAAAGAAAAAAGAAAGAGATAAACTTGTCACATCTGTGCTGCGTTTTTGTGTGTACTTAAGTGCACAGGCAGGAATGAGTCCTAAAACCCAGAAATAAATCAGCCTCATTCAAAGTCCAGTTCCCTCCTCTCAAAGTTGGTCAAACTGAATAAGTTCTGTGGTTAACACCAGGTTGAAGTGTTCCGGCGTCATTCGTCTGTTTCTGGATCAATTACTCAAAGTCAATCATGTCATCATCAGTACCATAAACAACACATCCAAGCAGTGTTCACGCTGGAAAGCCTCCCAGTCTGACCTGTGCAGATGGTCTCCACCAGTTTGGGGTCATGCTGGGCTCCGAGCAGGGACTGGTAGTACCCAGAGTTCTTCTCTAGCTGGTCTTGGGCCCCACTTGTCGCCATCCAGATGAGAGCGCGGTGCTCATTAGGGACCCCCTTACGTACATAACGCTTTACTGGAATCAAGGGAAAACGTTCAAGTATATGACCTTGTTTAACTGCTCACAACACTCGTGAATGCAGTTTCCACACTCACATTTCACATTCTTCTGCACTCGGCTTTTACCCTTCAGTAGTTTGGACCACTTGATGGATCGTCTGGTGAGCACAGCTAGATACTCTGACATCAGCTCCTCGTATGACTCGTAGTCAAAGTCGCCTGGATGCTTAAAGCCATATGGATCCACACTGGACCAGAAGCATGACATTAGAAATATTTCAATATTTGCCTTTTTTACATTGCAAATGAATGGTTAGTATGTGTGACATCTCCTGAAGCCAGGCTAAACTGAGCTCCCTTCTGCTTGTTCTACTTTTTAACATTCTCATTCTCCTCACTCCATCAACAGTTTGTAGCTTAGCAATGACATTTCATTTCCTCCAGGAAACACTTTTCTAGTTTTAGTTGAAGATTAAATACCAACTTTTACCTTCCAAAGATAAAACAAAAACTTGTTGGCATTTGTTTGTGCACTTTGATTCCTCTGCTCAACCGTGACCCATTGTTTCATGTACAACCCATGTTACTATGGGATGGCGAGTGTCGGTGGCTCAAAACAGTGCTTTTAAGATGCTTAGGTAACATGATAATCTTCCTCCAGCTTAACCCTTTCACAAGACTGAAGAGACCTCTGATGAAGCGATGCACCTCACGCTCAGCAATGTGGTAGCACATCTATTTTGAACATGTGCAAGCACAACAAGAACCTCCTCGCTGTGGTCCAGTATTTGACTACTGTGGCTTGATGAATAAAGGTCAAAGTAAAGGCTTCATGTAAACGGTCCTCATCAGAGAGCGGTCTTGTAGCAAAAACACACACCAGGCTACAAGCTGACTATATTAGCGAGGCGTTTGTGATCGTGATTCTAAGATGCAGTTTGAACAGCGAAGCAGCCTTCCTCTAATCCAATCACTTTCACGCATGCTACCGTGTTAACAATTTTTTTTTTTAAATGATTAAACTGTACAAACTTAAATCAGTGTCCAAAACATACAGTGACTTGCCAGGTGACAAGAATGTAATATAATACAACAGGTTCTATCATGCCTTGGCCGACACTGAAGGCTGCGGGGATTTGTTTTTATTTTGGTGGTCATAGCTTGTGGTTGTACTTAATTGTACTGTTTATTAACAAGAGACGTTTTCCCTAGTTTGTACATCATTATCAGAATAGACACATCATCACACTGAGCCTCCATCTATAAAAGCATGAAATCTCTGTAATTGTGTAACTGGCTTGATGTGTGAATGTTGGGCGCTCAAACCCAGCTGGACATTACATGAATACTTGTCAGCTCTGACACCATCTTCACCGTCTTCTGACAGGAACACAAACTGCAACTTCAGTAGTATGGAAACACATGTGAACGCTTTCCAGAAGTCATCGCGATATTTTTGCTCAACCATAACATTGAAATTTCGCAACCACCGCGGGTTTTGTAGAGTTACCTGTAGCTTGTGCTACTTCATTCGAGTAATGTGACATTATAACAACATAACAACAAGCTTAAGGACTTATTGTTTTCTCTAACTTGTTAAAAACACGTTTTATTGAGTGGAGTTGAGGGTTAACTCCCTTACCTGTCCACTCTGTCTTTCGCCGTGCCGTCGGTGGAGCGGCTCCGCTCCTGGGTCGCCTTCTTCTTCTTCTTCTTCTTCTCCATGTCCGCTCCAGTGTCAGTGAAAGTCCGCAAACCAGTGCTAGAGTCTCACCATGTACTCACCGTTTTGTTTTAGTTTGTTTTGTCCAAAAAATGCATTAAATACCTTTAAATCACAGTTAGGTTAACAATGACTTCACTTTATCCATGTTTGCGAATGGCTCATAGAGCTATTTAGTAGTTTAGTAGTAGGAGCCTTTGCTCACGTTAACTTTAAACCACTAAGAGTGCCCGACATAAGACGGACCGCCAGTGTTCAAGCCATATGGAGACAGGACTACCGTGTTATCGCCATGCACATGTACATGCACCTGCTGCTGGCCCCCCTAACCTCCCGGACTGCGACTACATTCGGTCCGATAGTTAAATAGCGACCCCGGAATGAATGCAGCCCTGTGTAAGACAAGGAGAGATCCGCAGTGAGCAGGTCTTCGGCCAGGAGTAGTCCATGGAGGATTTCGGGTTTGTCCCGGGACACATACGTCAATCAGACTTAATGATGCTTTCAATGTTTGCAGTAAAATCCGAAAACACAAATTGTTACCACAAAAACCTGACATATAGTTATTACTGTTCCACCATAACTGCTTGATAATGCTTAAAGATTCATTCAAGTGTTGATTGCACCGAAAAATCGAAGATTTTACAGGATACTATTCCGAAAAGGGCATTTCTAAAGGGAAACTTCGCTAAAATTAAACGCTATTTCGCCCATTATATCCGAATTATCAAATCAAATTGTCACCATGTACAAGACCATCGCCATATGGGCTACTTTATTTCTTATAATTTGTTACTACGTCATTGTTGTAGCATTTTCCCGCAACTGCTGTTGTATCTCCTATAACACTCAAACGCAGCATAAATAGAGCGTAACCACGCCCTCTCCAGGAGACTCTGAAGCCACGTAGCACAGGTAGATGATGTCAGTTGTTTACCTGAGATCTCCCACACATTGTTTTGGTGCATTAACATATATTTTAATATGATGATGAGTGACACTTCAGGGTCTTTTCGTCGCTAAAGCTCGGGGGAGGTTGTCGAATTTGAGGTTGTGAAAAGAGACGAGACCCAATGTTTCTTGTCCCCGTCCCTCTGGGTCTCATTGGAAATATAGCAGATGTTTATGTTGCATCATTTCAAAGGGAAAAATTTGCCATTTAGTCAGATTTCTTTTAGAGATCATCAGCATATTATCCGTGTCGATAGTTGTGATTTTACATATTATCAGTATTGGCATATATTTAACTTTTTTTTTTCTTCTCAATGATGTGCCTGAAGAGGAGAAAAACTTATTATTTCACATGTAAAAGCCTTAATTTTATATTTAATAAACTGCAGCATCAGGTTAAATCTAATGTTTGTATCAATGAGTGAGTCTGGGGCAGCTGTGACAGTTGTTATCATGGTTATTTCAGTGCTTCTTTATGTTTTAACCCCCCCACCCCCCACCCCCCCACCACCACCACCACCACCACCGTTGAAAGGAGAGGTTAGCCATGCAGAGATAGAACTGTGATGACTTACAATAAAAAAAACACGCAAATAACAACTCATACACAATTTCAACTTCCTGATGTTAATCTAATCTTACCCACGTGAAGTTCCTCAAAAAATAAATGTAATATTTTTTCAGCCTCACATCCACATGCCACGATAGGTCTCACTAGAAATGCCTGAGCCTTAGAATTGGCACATGATGGATCACGTTGACCTTGATCTTTTATCCTCTTGTGAAAATGCCAGAGTACAAGCCCACATGCAGACTCATGATCAGAGTCATTTAATCTGCATCATTTGATCCTGCCTATAGGCAGCTAGATCTGTGAATAGGATGAAATTCTACTGCCTGACATCATCTGGTCTGGGCAAACATCTCTACACCCTTTTCAGAAACCCTCCAGCTCCTTAAGTGTGTGATGAGCACTCTTCACGCTGTTGTGGGTGGTGAAGTAAAATCTGTATTTAGAAAAGAAAACAATTAATGCGGCAGCATGGTGGTGCAGTGGTCAGCACTGTGGCCTCACAGCAAGAAGGTTCCAGGCTCAAGTCCCGGCTCCATCACAGGATCTTTCTGTGTGAGTCTCCATGTTCTCCCTGTTCCTGTGTGGGTTCTCTCTGGTACTCCAGCTTCCTCCCACAGTCCAAAGACATCAAGAGGGGACGAGGCTGATTGATACTCTAAATTGACCGTAGGTGTGACTGTGAGTGTGAATGGTTGTCTGTCTCTATGTGTTGGTCCTGCGATGGACTGGTGACCTGTCCAGAGTGAACCCTGCCTCTCACCTGAAAGCCACTGGGATAGGATCCAGCCCCCGTGAGCCTTAACAGGAATAAGCGGAAGAAAATGGATGGATGGATGGATGGATGGATGGATGGATGGATGGATGGATGGATGGATGGAACAATTAATGCCTGAAGTGGGTTTCATGTGTTGTCACTCTTAATTGAGGAAAATCAGGTCTCTTACGTAACTGCAGGAGAGGGAACTGTGTTGTTGTTTTTTTCTTGTCAGTGATCGATTGATATTGAACAAAAAACAGGTTTGATTCATCGACAGTTTATCTATATGATCATGTTGCTCACCACGTCGTACAGCCGTTCTGTATCTAAATGATATCAAAGATTATTCAGTTTATTCCTCACATACAAGTCTGCTACATTGCAGTAATCAATAGAACTGAGAACATGAATTGTCAACCATCATAGTACAGACAAGCTGCAATGAATAAATGCAACCCAGTGTTGTATCTTTCTTTGTTTATGTAGTTTCTTCTTCATATTGTTATGAATAAGGGACTGGCTAATATACAATTCCTCTTATTTCAAGATATGTAACAACAATTGTTTTCTAATTAGTTAGTTGTCACAAGCAAATTTGCATTCCTTATCAAGTAAAACTACATCACATTGCATGAACTGATGCAGTAATGTCACTGATATAAAGTCATTTTCTCATTGTATTCAGTGCTTAATTCTTGTATGTTTGTTGTGTAATTGCCATAAGATACTTTGACTAGAAAGAAGAGAAAATACGCTTAGTGAGATATTATGTATTTGCAGTGTATCATTTGTATGGATGATGTTGGCTGTGGGTAGAAATGTAGTTGTAGCTGGGAGGGACAGTAGCCACCGATGTCAGCAAGTCACCTGTAGATGAGTTTTCTGGGTCAAGCTGCGTTGGACTGATTCTTTTTGTTTGTTCTTTCCTTTTATTTTGAGTGACTCATTGTGTAGATGAACCTTCAAAGCCAGTGGTTCTCCACCCTGGGCTCATGCAACTACAGGAGAGGTTGTGTGTGTGTGGTGTGGGGCTGGGGGTGCGCTAAGGATCAAAGATAAAAGAGATCACACATCAAAGCGAGTGCACAAGGCTTTGTCTCTTCTGAGGTTGTCAACATTAGACTGAATTTTTGGAAAATAGCACAAGAAATTGTAATATATTTGTGAGGCTGTACTGTACATGTATGAAATCACTAGAAAGGTGAAAATATCCAGGAAGGATTTAGCATAAATTTCTTTATTCTTTCAGTGTGTGTCACCAAAAGAATAAAGCGATTGTTGTTTATGTTATTTAACATCAGACCAGCATAAAATCTTGCAGGCTTATCCTGTTAAGAAGTGTGAATGGTTGGGCTATTTTAGGTGGCACAATTTGTTAAGGGCACTGATACAGTTGAGAATGGTTTTGAGGAAACAACAGAGATTTATTCTTGTGAATTTAGATACACATGAAGATTCTGGACAGGAAAAACAAAAAACACAGCGAAAACAATAAGGAAGTTACGCAGCAGTATGCAACAATTCAGCCCTGATAAGCTCTTGCTCCTGGCAGTGCAACAGCTGCAGGTCATTTAGAGATTATCAACATTACTGGATGCTGATTTAGACTGTCAGGGTTTTTCACTCTTTATGCTTTAATCCTGTCAAAACACACTGAAGTAACATTGTAATAAATAAACACAGAATACATTTTTGACAACGTTATCTATATTTATGAGTGCGTGGTTGCTTCTGTATGACATATCAGTCCATATATGCATGTATATTAACTGGTGAATCTTTAATTCAGTGGGCGGCATGGCTCAGAGGTAGAGAAAAGATAAGATAAGATAAGATAAGATAAATTAAACCTTTAACTCTCCCACAGTGGGGAAATTTACATTGTTACAACAGCAAGAACGAAGGAGAATTTAACATAAATTTAACATAGAGTGGCTGTCTGGCAACCTAAGGGTTGCTGGATCAACCCTAGCTTCCCCTGGTGACCATGTCCAAGTATCCTTGAGCAAGACACTGAACACCTAATTGATCCTGATGGCCCCGCAGCGGACTGGTGACCCATCCAGGGTGAACCCCGCCTCTCAACCAACGTCAGCTGGGATAGGCTCCAGCTCCCCCAACCCCACCCCGTGGCCCTTAACAAATTAACAGTATAGAAAATGGAAGGATGGATGGATGGATCCTTAATAAGGCCATATTGTGAGGCCATTAAAATCAGGGATGCCATTACATCAGTTATCCACCAGAGAGCACTGACAGGTCTATGTAACTGTAGTATCATCTGCTCAACACTCAACCCCAGGGCAGATACAGTACATGTATGTTTAATTTGGCTCATATATCATCGAGTATTTCTAAATATTTTAGTTATTGACCTAAAAAAAAATCATCAGGCTATCGTTTTGAATTCCCTTCACCAAGCTAGAATGTGAAGGTGTCAGTGAAGCGAATGACTTTGGGTTTATATGTTTGTTTGACTGAAGGATCTTCATAGTTTATTGTTGTGTACTTTGGTCTCTGTTTTTTGTTGTCAACATGTAGTTGATCAGGTAATGCTACTGCATGGCTCTTTAAGTCTTTAATCACTGGCGTAGTATTGGAAGTAACCTCAGACAGGCTAAAACCTTGTGGAACTCCTTCATGTCTCACATCCACTGTTGTGTCCTCTTCGTCCTCCTTCCTATATTGATGCTGAAATCGGCCTTCTTTATTTTCTGTTACAGCACTTTGTACCTTAATTTCAGGAGGATGTGGGTCTCTGCAACTTCCATTAATCTTTAAACCAGCCTTAGAGGCAGCTGAGTCAGACTGTATTGCAGCCAAATGAGTCTCTGAGTGCGGCAGTGATTGAGAGGAGGAATAAGTCGGATCAGCATATTGCAGAGCATCAAATCTATAAACACGTGGAATAATGTACTGAGGCAGCTTTCTTTGAATAGTCACTGTTCCGTCTGTATTCAGGTCTTCCACTCCTCCGTTATACATGAGGTCATGATCTGTATCTATAGACAGTCCCTCATCTTTGGCCTGCCTTTCCATCTTCTCCAGGTTTTCTAAGGTCTCATGTTCATGTCTCTTCCAGTATTGTTTTGGAGAGGAATCTACTCTTGAGGTCCAGATGGAGGAGCGTGGCAGCATGGCCGCTGCATGCCTCCTCACTGGAGGGTGGTACTGCAGAGGAAGCCTGCACGGCTCTGGGAAAGACCACACTGAGACGCAGTTTACACAGAGCATCTCAAGACGTCCATATTTTAACATCATACCCTGACGTTCCTCACATGTGTATTCCCCTGACCTCACACTCTCAGCACCAGCTTGACCTGGCATGTTCTGTTCTGGGCATTCATCTGGTGGCAGCTCCTCTCGTCGCTCTAAGTTGTTTGTTTCATATACATTTTCTTTTGTAGAAATTTCTGCCTGCTGCTCTGGTCTTTGGGCTTCCCTGTCTGGGGTTTGATTTCCTTTCAACTGCTTTGCAACACTTTTATTTTTCATCTTCTGCTGGTTTTGTTTGCGATCATGACAGACTACCTTCTGTATTTTACTACTTGTTGCCTCAACTCCTCCTGGAGGTCCTTCATTTGAACATTTAAAGTTATTTCCTGTCCGTATAGTAGCCATGCTTTCAAACTTCTCCATCAAGGAAGACAGGAGGATCCCTCGTCCAATCTGTCTCGGTTTTACCTTCTCTTTCTTCGCGTTCTCTCCCCGTCCCTTCTGCTCCACTGCTGCAAACATGGCCACAATATCCTTGACGCTGTTTCCTCTCTTCAGGTGGTTCTCTCTTCTGTCCCTCTTATGATCACCATGTTCGCTGTCACTACCTGCCACTCCTCTTCTTCCAGACAGACTTCCTACCTCCCTTTGTCGGGTGATGGGGGGTTTGGGTGTGGATTTTGTGAATTTGGATTGGAGGAGCTGGAATGTGGTAAGACGACGGGGTATGAAGTCATCAGCTTGTTTATCTCCATTGCACATTCTTGGCAGTATCACTTCTTGCTGGCCACACCAATATTTTTTCCGGGATTCTACAACTGGTCGAGAGCTGAGCTGACCACCTGTTTTGAGACTGGTCTCAAGTGCAGCCTGCATCTTCATTCCTTTATATCTTATGTTTCCTTCAGCTACAGAATCAAAAGCCGTCTCCTCCAAATCTCGGGTCCTAGTTTTCCGGTTGGGTAGGTCCTGTGTTAGATAGTGTAGGAGACTCTCAAAAATCCCTCGCAGCACTGGACGGCAGTTGCGGTCTCTTACCAACTTCCTCAACATACTGGCATCGGGGCAGATACTGGGTTTCTGAGAATCTGGTCTATGGAGAGTAAAGGACATGCAAAACTTAATTACCATTGTTTTGTCCAGTTGAGCAGACATGCTTAGATAGATGCAGGTGTGACTGATGCAAAAGAAGGCAGAGTTTCCCAAAGCTTCAACATTTTTACTGTTCATGGCTGCAAACAACATTGAAAGTCACTGAAAGTTCACACATGTCCACTTAAACTATTCATTATACATTTGAAACTACAGTTACACTTTGAACAGAAGTAAATAATTAATAGAAAATGAAGAAATAGGTGGATGATATTTGCAAAGATCAATGTTGTTTTGTAGGATCAGGAATTCTGCTTCACCTTCCACAACTTTTAGACAGAAAAGCCAATATAAGGGTGTTATTCACATTTCATGCAATTTTTGCATACAATACACACAAAAAATTGTCAATTTGAAATAATTTGATTAATAATGCATGTGGTATTTCCCAATGATCATACTGTACCCAAAGGACTTCATTACCCCCATAACATATAAAAAAAACAGAAGTAGATACCAGGGATCGGGAGTCTTCAGCAAAGTGAATGACAGTGTTCTAGTAGCATTGACTTGTTTCGGTGATTAGTTCAGGGAATTGCATCCTGGTTTTGGGTAACAAGAAAGACATGTGGCTATAAAAATAAATGTAGTCAAGAGAAAGAGACAAGGACTTCATATGCGATAAATGATATTTCATATTGACCACGTTATTGTGATTAGACAATCTATACTTAATAAGGAAAAACATAGAGAAAACATAAGAATTCTTGTATTCTAGGACTCAATATTGTTATGCAGAAATCATTAAAGAAATCTCACATGCAGAAATAAACTTACGTTACGTTATATAGCAAGCAATCAGGTATGTTTAGTCTACTGACTCTCAAATCATTTTGGCTTGGTTACACACCCACAGTGAAAGATCTGCATAAATGTATGTAGCTCTTTAATGTAGGTTAGTTTGG
This sequence comes from Aulostomus chinensis, assembly GCF_037954235.1. NCBI lineage: Eukaryota > Metazoa > Chordata > Actinopteri > Syngnathiformes > Aulostomidae > Aulostomus > Aulostomus chinensis. The sequence goes on from NC_141321.1 coordinate 16,175,839, forward strand.
CAGAAAAAGGTCAGTGAAGGAAATCATCTTCTGGTTCAGATAATCTTAGGTATCAAAAATGTTTACTTTCCCCACATTTTTGTCAGTTATTGGAGTTTTTCATTTGGGCCCTAAAGTCATCCCACATAGAGAAGACAGATCAGACGCTGAAACTATTTCCCCAAACTGTTTTTTCACTTCCTGTTCTTCTTCCTCACACCCATCTTTACAGTGAGAGCTACTCTTCATATTCATGACAGATCTGTGGACAGCAGAGTCATAAAGGGGGAGGGGGAGAGAAGTGAGGAGATGATTGGATGCCACTCAAGATGAGGGGAGGACCAGAGGACAGTGTGGGAAAGAGAAAAGCAGTTTGACTCGTGCAGTTCCTCAGATAGCCAGTAGGGGTATGGACCAATGAAGATCAGGATTACTTGTCTATGCACTTCTCTGCAGATGCTGCTTTGTAAAGCGCCTCTCCCAGCTCCTCCAGCCGCTCTCTTTTGTCCAGATCCTGGTAAAGGCTTGAGGGCACCTTGCTCAGGCCGTGCATCAGGCCATAAAGACAACCGGCGATCAAACCCGTGGCTTCACTCTCACCTAAAATAACAGAGCAACCCTCAGTGTCAGTGTCACAACATGCCTACAGTAGCAGAACGCAGCACTTCTCACCTCCATGAAACATGCCTCTTCTGCACAGTTCAGCCCAGTCACTGCCTGCCACCAGCAGGGCGTCGTACGCTATCATGGGGGCATCGTGTCCCCTCCGGCCTGCACATCCCTCTGAGCTCCAGCGCTTATACATCTGGTAAAGAACACAGAGTGAATACTTCCTGTTAGGAATGTGTTAAAATCTGAAATAACATTATTCCTTGTTTCATCAGGGAGGCAGAACATACCTTGTCCGTCTCTTCAGCATCATAGCGATCAGCAAAAATAGGTTTATTCTGTCCCTCCATTTCTATCTCCCGTTCTTCCAGGTAAAACTGCCACTTGGCCTCAAAATAGAACCAGCTTTCCTGATACTCTGTTGCAAAAATTCACACTTATACACATCAGTATTCTCTGCTGTATTAAATCCATTTGTCTGTTGATGGTCCTGATTTCCCAGGAGCAAGATTAGAAAACTAATACTTTGCCTGTTGCACACAAACAGAACCCCAGTCTGACCTGCCATATGCCGTATAGTCTTCCTGCAGTACTCTTCAGCACGAGGGATGACCTTCATGAGCTCACGGCCCCAAGTCACAATAGGTTTTTCTTGGATCGCATAGGATGCAAACAGGGCCGTAGTCAGGGAGCCCAGGAAGCCTGACAACAGGGTTGACAAGTTCAGTCTCACTGATTCAGTATGGACTGACATGGTATTCTTGCAAGTAGAATGTAATTGTCACCTGTGGGATGGTTGTGGGTCATTCTGCCGATCTCAATGCTGACCTCCACTAGGTTGTCTAGTCTCTCAGGTTGCCAGTATTTCATACCTACACACATGGCCTTAGTGGCTGCCCCAAACCCAGACCCTGGCCAGACACATGCAAACATCCATATTTATCATCAGTTGTGAAGATCAGATCTTTCACATTTCTGATCAAATGAAAAACTTAAGTTCCAAAGACCTTTTTCATTGAAGGGTGTGTGCCAGGCCAGCAGGAAGTTGTGAGGTTTGAGGTGGACACAGCCCTCTACTGTGGCGGGATCAGGGGCTCTGCCCTGGAGGGACACCATGGCTTCAACGTAGAGGCGCACCAGCTCACGGTACAGGTCTTCCAGACACCAGTAATCTGCACATGCATACACACACACGCACACACACACACATATATGCACATGATTGGCATGCAAGCTGCAATAAGTGGTACTGCAACGGGCTAAGTTTAGCATCAGCCTGCCTCACCACAGATTAGAACCAGCATGCCTGCGGAGTAAGACACCATGAGGCCTATGATCCACGAGCAGAACTCAATGCTGCTCTGTTATAATTGTGTTTATGGGGGAAAGAACGGGAGTGCAAATGTTGACAAAGAAGCGCCACTTCTAATTTAGTGATAGAGGAATCTCCACTCCACCCCAACTCAACTTTGGTACAGATATTGTTACATAGTGGGTAAGGGAGAAGAGAAATATCTGTTCAGTGTGCAATTCTTCACTGAATGTGTGGAAAGAGAATTAAGAAACATGAAATCATTTGACATGATATCATTTGAACCAATATGGTTGAAGCACAGCTTGCTGGTCTGACAATTATTAAGGAAACAATAGACCTCCTTCATGAAACTCCTTACACATTATCTGATACGTTTAACCCTCAATTTAGACTTAAAGACATGAAGCAAATTGTGATGAATATTTATAATTCCTCAGACCTGAACTTGATTGTTTATCTCTATTAATGTTAAAGTCTTGGCAAGCCTTGGTGATTGCCATTCAGAAGAAGAGCACAGAGGTTGTCAGGAAGAAGGAGTATCAAATGGCTTTGATTCCTGCATGTACGACTAAATTGAGGGTCCAAAAATCCTACTTTGTGTAAAAACATCTCCCGAATAAGGCCTGTAGGTGCTAGCAGCATTAATTCTAGTATGATGGTTATGTCTAGTGGCTTTGTGTGTATTCTGTGAATGCGTGTTTGTGTGTGCGTGTGAGTGTGTAAGAGGCTAAATAGGGATACCTAATCTCAAAGGATGTCATCACCATTTTGCTGGGCTGCCATCATTGGCTTTGCCAAATATGATACCCGTGGTTTATGGATGAGTGTCCAACTATTGTTCAGCAAACAAGAGCTGAGGATCAGTTTTTCCAAAGTATGCTATTTTGGACTCTTCTGTCCTGGTTGCTCCTGGCCACCCAGTGGGGGCTTGAGATGACATTTCCATGAGGGCATTCATATAACGGTTCCCACTGAGGTTTGCCTTTGATGAATGATGGCTGGCTGGATTATGGCACGTCAGTGGATGCTTTCATTCAGAAATATTATGCCAGTAAGCGATTAGCTGCTTCCATTGATGAGAAAAATCTATTCTGGTCTTTCTAAATGTAGAAACTCAAAATCCCAACTGGGCCAGTATAATGTTATCACTTGGTGTGGGATTTTGGAGAAGAGAATTATATTAAACAGGATATGTAACATTGGAATTAAAATTAGTTAAATATTTCTGCTGTGGAGAAACAGATGAATTTAGTGTATAATAATATTAGCAGTTATAAATGTTTGTAGATAAACCATCTTGGTGTTTCTTCCCAAAATCAATACTTAACCTACCTGTTACAAGGGCCTCTGCTGTGGTCATGTGCATCAGCGTTGCATCACTTAGGGGCCAGTTATCAGGGTCCAGTCTCAGGGCACCCAGACCGCCCAGAGAGGCCAGTTCCTCCTGGATCTTCTTGCCTGATATGCAGCTTTCCCATCTGCCCTTTCTGTATCCCAGAGCATCACCAACACCACCCAGGACCATTCCAGCCTTGAACTTCTCCATGACGGTGGTCAATAATCAGGACAGGCTGGCTAAACCAATTTATCAGGCCACAAGATCTTCTGGAATATGATCCTTGGGAGTTTTAGCCCAAAAAAATTTCCACTTTGAAATCCCCTTTTTCAGTTGTGTGTCTCCACAACGACCTTAAAGAACTCTATGAATACAATATCTTGCCTCAGAACATCCTGAAAACACCAGCTAGGATCTCGAATGGTCATCCTGTTGTTGAATGTCTCTTCTCCATGTGGAGCAACCAGTCTGCCAGCACGCTCTAACACTCACGTCTGTAACCGGTCTCCATCAGTCACCCCGCACACAAGCACTCACCCCCAGTGTCAAGGGTGGCCACGCACACGAGAGAATCAGGTTATCAGCCGCAGCTTCTTTATGTTTGGTGGCAGTTGAGTTCAGCTGCGATCAGGTGTCTCCAAAAAAGGCAATCCCCATGGCTCCAAAGCCTAAAAGCTTGATGGCTGGGTGTGGAGTGGTAATGGGGGGCTGGGCGCTCACAGTAAGAGATGTTAATGCTCTGCTGGGCTGGAGAGCAAGCCTATCAGCTGGTGCTGGACCTTGTTCATATCCCACCCACCCCATGGGAGGAGGGCAAGAATGGCTCATTATCCTAACGGATGCCCCCCACTCCATCTATCTGCACCCTCATTTATTGAAGCTCAGTGTCCTTTATTCAGAATATGTTTAATTATCTTTTCTCTACTTACCCACCCTTTTCAGTTTATGAAGTCCTCATCTTGACTTAAAGCCTGGATTTTTGTTTAAAATCTTTTGAGTCTTGCAAACTTTCCAAATCTGTTTCTTTCAACTTTTCAACACTCACGTGTCTTTCATCCTCCCACCACTCATTTCATTCCTTTAGATTGTGGCCCCCAAACATGCTCGGAGTAACGGGAGACAAAGCATCACAAGAGCTTATGATGACGATGATGAAATGCAGCAGGAATGCAACCTGATAAGAGACAACTGTTACCAAGCTGGCCTTTTACATTCACGCTCAATCACACACTGTATCCCAGGGTCTCGCTCTTATTCTGGCCCAAAGATTCTTACTACCTCTACTTCTTCTATCTGCAATGGATTTGATAAAACTTGAGACTTCTTGGCCTCAACATGTTGGAACTTCTGAGTAAGATAAGTATGACGAACATCACTGAAGAAACCGCCTTGTCTTGCTTAAACTTACGAGTTTGAGTCCTGGCCAGCATTGGTTTGGTCCAATCAGCATCTTTTGAGATGCCGGTGCAGTTAATGAGTAAACAACAATGGCAGCTTTGAGGTGGGGAGCGTCGATGCTGCTGTAGCTTCAGCGCTGGAGCGAGATTCTTCTTTAAAACAAGAGCTACTGTAAGAACTGCACTGAAAGTTTTTCTCCTCAGAAAAGATGTTTCTGGTGCTCTCAGTCAGTTGATCTGATCAGTTGAAGTTATCCTGTGATAGACGCTCCTAGACCGTTCAACCAATCACCTGCCAGGTTGTTTTTTTTTAAGGTTCTGCTCCTTTCCATTTTCTTCGAGCGACTTCTCGTATGGTTCTGTGAAACAAACCATATGACACACCAGGTAATCAACTAGTTGCATTTTTTAGGAAACAAAGGTTGTCTACCTTCTCGTTACCATGGAAAACATCTCTGCAGTTTGTAAGACATTTGGTTTTTCAGTAGCCCCTGTTGCTGTACAACCCTTAAAACTGGAATAATTCCTCATTCTGTTTCTCAGACTGTGGTTCTCAGATTGCAAGATCATTTCTAGGGGAGCCGCTAAATGGTTGCGTGGGGAAGAAAAAACATTCTTGGACTGGATTTTTTTTTTTTTTTTTTTTGCATTCTCCATGTCTATTACGGATATAATTTATCCTGGGGTGTGTTCCTGCACTTGAAATGTATGACAGCTAACTATGAGCTATCAATCAAGGCCAGTCTGAGAATATCAATGCAAACTCAACGCTGGAGTTTGTTGTGATGCGTTATTGTAGCTGGCTGCATTGAACACTACATATATTTGTTTTATGGCATATTTCACAGCCCTTGAGGCGCCGTGAAAATGAAAGTGACTCATTGACTTAGTTCTCCTGAACCATTTTGTCAACCTCTTAGTCTGAGCTAACAGCTGGAATTGGAAGATAAAATAACATGTTCACAACTAGGAAAAGCAACATGCTTTATTGACAACCTTTTCAGAAAACAATATATTGTATACTTTAGTGACAAAACATTATATATTTTGTCAAAAACCTGTTTCCCTGCTGAGGAAAAATATCATTTTGATGATTTGCATGAACACTTTTGTATATTTGACACCTTAAAATGTATCAACAGTACCGCTCTAGCCGACTGAGGGATGTCGTGTTTTCCTCCTCTGGAGAGGGTTTGTGTGTGTGAACAAGCTTGCACTGAAACACAAAGTTGTTCACAAACAAGGTGCTGTCAAATGGTGGAAACCCATGAACTCAAACATTTTAGAGTTACCGTTGAATCTTCGCTCTACCTGGGGCTGATGTCCTGAACCACCTGACAAACATTATTTTTAGATAAATATGACAACTTGAGGCATTTATTTCCCATAAACATGACTGTTGACAGGCAGCAGAGCAATTTAGTGCTGGTACACAAGCCATTCTTATTTCAAACGCACAGCATACAGCTTATCATGGTGGTGACAAACACAACAAGCACGGCAAACGCTCGCTGTGACGTGGAGCCGACGACTCGTACCTGAGCAAGAATTCCTGTTACACTGGTTAGCCAAACAGAGGGATTCATTTAGCACATCAGTCTTTCTGCCGTTTACAGTGACACTTAAACTGAGCTCAAGGGCTTGAAAGATTCAAGGCCATAATCATCATCACAGTTGGACTTGGTTGACTCTATTCTGCTTGACGTGTGTCCGCATCCAGCTGTGATGTATGATCAGATAACACATGGAGAGGTGAAGCACCACTCAAGCACCACCACCCTCTGACTGTATGATTCATGGGAAGCATCAAACTAAGACCTCAGACCGTGTAAACAGGTACAATACTCTTGGCTGGGACGTTCATTTGAAAATCCTTGAACGTGAGTAGGTGAATGGCACAGTAGCTGCTTACAGCTCGATCTGATTAATGCCTCCAGACACCAGAACCACTGTAAATCAGTGCAGTTCTAAGAGTTGGTAAGTCATCATCACCTGGATAAGAGGAACCAGTCAACAAGCCTGTCAGTCTCTTTGTGCACGACTGATTACTCACAGCAAAACAGAGTCATCCCCAGATACAAGGTGGGAGCATATTGAGGAGGATCATTATATACGTATAAATAATAATAATTTAAAAAAAAATGTTAGTGGCCACAAGATAAAACTTGCTCTTATAAATAAATCAAAGCGTGGGAACAAGTGAGATTATTATCTTGTGGCCTCAAATTAATCAAATGAGTTATATTCCCTGGCTGTAAATTCATTAAATTGAGGGAGTAAGTTACAGCAGGTAAAATTAGTATTGTGACACGTTACCATTTTTCTCAGTAAATATATTTCTGAAAGTGCTGCTGACATGAAATTTTCACCAGATGTCAGTAACCCATCACCCATAAATCAAGTTATGTGTAATAATGGAACGACACAAGTGTTGAACAAACTCACTTGAATTTATTTAATACTTTGTAAAAAGCCTTTGTTGGTAATAAGAGCATCAACGTGCCTCCGTTTAGAGAAACTAGTTGCATGCATTGCTCGGGGCTGATTTTGGCCCATTCGTCCACACAAACAGTCTTCAAATCTTGAAGGTTCCGTGGGCCTCTTCTCTGAGCTTTAGTTCTTTCCATACATTTCTACTGGATTCACGTCAGGTGACTGGCTGGGCCGTTCTAGCAGCTTTAAGTCCTTTCCCTGAAACCAAGTGAGAGTGTTCTTGGTTGTGTGTTTGGGATCGTTGTCTTGCTAAAATGTCCACCCTCGTTTCATCTCCATCATCCCGGTAGGTGGCAGCAGATTTTTATCAAGAAAGTCTCGGTTCATTTCTCCATTCATCCCTCCTTCGATTACATCAAGTATGCAGTATGCTGAAAAACAGCCCCACACCACGAGTTCCCACCTCCAAGCTTCACCGTTGGTGTGGTGTTTTGGGGGTGATGTGCGGTTCCATTTGACCTCTAAACATGTTGTGTATTACAGCATCCAAAGTTGTTGGGCTCATCTGACCAGACGATATTCTCCCTGTATCTCACAGCCTTGTCTAAATGCTGTGCAGCAAACTTTAAACGAGCTTCAACAATCTTTTTCTTCAGCGCTGGAACCTTGTGTGGACCATGGCTGTTGAGTGCTGTACTTCTTGTTTTCTCTGAAACAACCGAACCTGCTAATTCCAGGTCTTTCTGAAGCTCTCCACAAGTGCTCCTTGGCTCTTGGACAACTCTGCTCATAATTCTTTAAGTCCTCTGTCAGAAATCTTGTGTGGTTTATGGTGAAATGATGTTTCCACTTCCGGATTATGATCCCAACAGTGCTCACTGGATCATTCAGAGGTTTAGAAATCCTTCCGTAGCCAATGCCATTGGTATGTTTTGCAACAATAAGGTTTTGACGATCTTGAGAGCTTTTTGCTTTGACCCATCACAAGATGTTTCTATTGTGACACTTTGGCAATGGCACAGCTTTTTACAGGCCATCAGTTGGAACTGAACAAGCTGATGTTAATTTGCACTGACAAGGGGCAGGATTGCTCTCTAATTACTGACAGATTTCAGCTGGTGTCTTGGCTTCCCATGCCTTTTTACACCTCCACTTCTTCATGTGTTCAATACTTTTTCCCTGTGTCATTCCATTTTATTACACGTAACTTAATTTATGGACACCTACATGGATTACATGGGTTATCGACATCTGGTGAAAATTTAATGTCAGCAGCACCGTCAGAAATATATTTACTGAGACAAATGGTGACGTGTCCAATACTAATTTTACCCGCTGTTTATCTCCTCGCCATAAATTCATTAAATTGAGGGCTCAAGATACACTTTGAGGCCTGAAAATGATGATCTTCTGGGCTTAAATTAATTACATCTGAGACTATGTTGTAACTTGTAGCCATGGATTAATTTAATTTAGGAAATAATATCTTTTGGCTTCAAAATAATTAAATTGAGGAAATAAGTTATCTTTCAGCCTTAATATATTTGTTCTTTCTCCATGTCTACAAATGCTTTTTCCTTCTCTCTTTGGGCCCTCTGGGCCTCCATAAAATGTATGTGACTCAGTTTTTAATTGTAATTACAAAAATCATCATCTGTTTCCAGTTAGTTTTGTCACAGTTCCTCCTATGATTACGGTATTAAACTGTAACTTTAGCAAATTTGCTGGTGCTGAGCTGAAAAAGCACACTGCTGTTCAATTCTTAGTACAAAAAATGTGGAACCAAACTGTTCAATGGTAAATCATCCTTTCATAACTTCTAAAACCAAATTAAAATAGCATTGAATTATAAAACGGGTCAATATGAAACCCCCTGGAGTGCACACAAACACAGAATGACAACCCGGCACTATGTCCTACTGTATGTTCTCACTGGTTGCAAAACAGCTACACATTCCATGGCACTGCTTCATACTAGCTAACAAAAAAGCGTGCAGATTTTTAATGTACGGCTCCATTCACTGACGAGGGAAGACGCCACCTCCGCTCTGACTGCATCTATAATTTAATCACCTACATGTGCTGAGAGTTCACGGTTACTGTCCCTCCTCTTTGTGCCAAGGATGCAGGTCAGTGAGCCAAGTCCACAGCAGCAGTTACAAGCCGCATCCGACAGTTATCAGGCTGCCCCTCATTTTCCATATTGCAATCCTTAAGTCTTGTCCTTGCTGGTCCACTTGCAATCAACAACAACAAGAAAAAAAAAAAAAAACCTCATCTCTGTCCAGCTTCCACATCTCGCCCGAGGCATCACACATCCACCTGGAAGAACATTCTAGTGGCAAGCTTATCAAGAAGTCTCTTTTTTTTTTGGCTCATTTGTATAAAAAAATCCTCATTCTAAACAAAAAAACTTGGAGGACACAAACTCCATTCTTTGAGTGAAGGTATAACACTATGTCATGCTGCCCTTTCCCGCCGTTACGATCGGCCGAGCAAACTCCACAAAGTCATCTATTAGAACAGGCCACGCACCTGAGGAGAGAACAGAAACTCAGTGTCAGTCACTTCACGTCCCCTTCCACTCCCTGTCAAGTGCCTGAGGTTTAGACCATCCCCATATGCTTCCTGGTAGAACAGTGCATTTTAACATCACCACCTTTATAAACTCACCTTCTTCATCATAGTTCGACATGTCGTCTGCAATCATGTTGCCGAAATCCAGAAGGAGGTTCCACGTGTCCTTGGGGATTGACCGCTTGTGATGCTCCTGAAGGCAACACAGTAACAATATTATCATGAGCGAAGAAGAGATGCTTTTGAATAAAAACAAGACTTTGCAATACAGAAAATAAAAGATTTATCAAAGCATTTAACTATCCATAACGGAGTCTGAAATTTTAAGGATTTTATTATGTGGATTGATTTTCAGCCATATACTGGTTTCACCGCCTAAGGTGGTTTGAACATTCAGGGTTGTCATAATGTGTACACTTGCTCATCTAGTGTATTGGAAAAAGCAACAGGATGGACAATTTCACCTGCTTACGTTTTTGTCGTTGCTTTTTTGATGATAACTTTCAAATGAGATGCATAAAATATCCCTTGAACAATCGTGTCAGTTTTCATTCCTTTCAGTCACTAACTGAGCATAACTGTGTAACATTTCCTGGGACCAATTATTTTATTGTGGAAATCTCCCACCGTCACAACCATGGTGGATTGTGATATTCATTCCAGAGTTGCTAACATGTATAAAGCCAGTGGGAGATATTTACATTAAACTAAAATCTTTTCATGTTTTTTAATATGCCGCTGACAGACAAACCGGACTCTTTTCTTACCATTTGTAAATCAAAAGCTTTTACCACTTACCAGCAGGAAGCGGTTCCACAGATCCAAGAACTTGAACCGTCCTGTGAGAACTAGATTCCAGTAAGCCACGGCCATCTCTAAGTCTGAGTCATAAGAAAGAACAAAATCATTCTGATTACAATCCAGGTGAACTTCAGTTTGAACTGATGTGTGAACATGTATGGTGATTAATTCTGTACTTCTTTAAAAACCTGAAGGGACCACCGTTCTGTGTCATATTCTTGGGCCTACCTACACCGTTCTGTGTCATGTTCTTGGGCCTACCTACACCGTCCTGTGTCATGTTCTTGGGCCTACCTACACCGTCCTGTGTCATGTTCTTGGGCCTACCTACACCGTCCTGTGTCATGTTCTTGGCCCTACCTACACCGTCCTGTGTCATGTTCTTGGCCCTACCTAAACCTTCCTGTGTCATGTTCTTGGGCCTACCTACACCTTTCTGTGTCATGTTCTTGGGCCTACCTACACCTTTCTGTGTCATGTTCTTGGGCCTACCTACACCTTTCTGTGTCATGTTCTTGGGCCCACCTAAACCTTTCTGTGTCATGTTCTTGGGCCTACCTACACCTTCCTGTGTCATGTTCTTGGGCCTACCTACACCTTTCTGTGTCATGTTCTTGGGCCTACCTACACCTTTCTGTGTCATGTTCTTGGGCCCACCTAAACCTTTCTGTGTCATGTTCTTGGGCCTACCTACACCTTCCTGTGTCATGTTCTTGGGCCTACCTACACCTTTCTGTGTCATGTTCTTGGGCCTACCTACACCTTTCTGTGTCATGTTCTTGGGCCTACCTACACCTTTCTGTGTCATGTTCTTGGGCCCACCTAAACCTTTCTGTGTCATGTTCTTGGGCCTACCTACACCGTTCTGTGTCATGTTCTTGGGCCTACCTACACCTTTCTGTGTCATGTTCTTGGGCCTACCTACACCGTTCTGTGTCATGTTCTTGGGCCTACCTAAACCTTTCTGTGTCATGTTCTTGGGCCTACCTACACCTTTCTGTGTCATGTTCTTGGGCCTACCTAAACCTTTCTGTGTCATGTTCTTGGGCCTACCTACACCTTTCTGTGTCATGTTCTTGGGCCTACCTACACCTTTCTGTGTCATGTTCTTGGGCCTACCTACACCTTTCTGTGTCATGTTCTTGGGCCTACCTAATCCTTTCTGTCCAGGATTCTTGGCAAAATTGAAAGTGAATTGGTAGAAGTCTTTGAACTTCCCCGTGTCTTTCAGCTCCTGCTCCAGTCTGGGAAGTATCGCCTTCAGTTTTTCAGGACTGTCACAGCTAGAGGAGACAATGAAGACAGACACGTCACACCTACTTATCTGACTACAGTCAGGAGGAGGGAACCACGCATGTGGAATGCCTTGGGAATGACGTCAAACACAAACTGAGTTAGTTCCCACGACTAGCAACATACTTGAGGTTTAATGAATTTGGCTTACAACATAAACAGTTTACTTCTGCTGTTATGCCATCTTGCATCATATAATAACAATTATTTTTCTTACAATTGAAGTGATACTTGACACAAAAAGAACTCACAGTTTTATACATCTCACAAAGAAGTTTTTTCACCACAGCATGATTTCTTTGTGACTCCAGAATGTAGTAAGAAACAGCCATTTCTACCTAGCTTGAAGCTAAGGGCGACCCACAGCCACCAACCACAACCAGCAGCACAAATGTCAGTGTATGAACTCTAAAATTCGTCATCTGGTGTAATCCATGTCTTCTTTGTCCAGCCATATCAGTAATCCATTAAACACTTTGATTTGAGCTAAAAACAAACTAACTGTTGATTGCACAGACAAGTGCAATAGTGTTGGTTCAACTGAACGTGCCGGTCGGCCATGCTCAGCACTTGATCCCAGCAGGATCCTACCAGATGTGCTCGAGCCTTTGTAAACAGATGTTTCAGCACAGTTATTCTGTTCTTATTAGTTGGTCAGCATTAGCTTCAAGCTGATTGTCAGTACTTGAAAGGCAAAGTCCACTTTTTTGGGTGAAGTATTGCTTTCATATGTTCTTATTTATTTTTCTCTGTTAAAAAAAGGTTAACACTGGTACTACATTTCAAATAAACATCATTTAGTGTTTTACAGTGCAAGCTTGCGGCGAACTGCATAAACAGTATTAATGATTCTCACCCAAGCTCAGACATGCCATCCAGGAACTCCTTCCTGCTGAACTCGCACTGCGTGGCTGCTCTGAACTTCCATGCCACCACCAGTATACTCATGCTTGCAGGGTCCAGGTTCAGGTCATCACAGAACTGCTGGATCCCATCAATGCCAATCTTATTCTCATCCTGGGGGTCTGTAAAGACAGCGGTTAAGGTGAGCAAAAGAGTGCAACAGAGCAAATAATTGGGATAAATATGACCTCAGTAGCCGAGGCAATTTTAATTGTACAGCGTCTTTTCACAAACATCATGGCATCATAACAACATCCTCTGCCCTTAGACCCTCACATCAACTGAGGAAAAACTCCATAGAAAACCCTTCTAACAGGGAAAAATCTGAGAAACCTCAGGGTGAGCAACAGAGGAGGGATCCCTCAGCCAGGACGGACAGACGTGCAGTAGATGTTGTTACAGACAAGAAAACAGTTTTTAATACAGAATGTGGGAAACATGGCCAATACTCACCTTTATATCTGTTGTAGAGCTGTTCCAGCTTCTTCCGGTCGACTGAGGTTTTCATGGATTCTATGTAGTAGAGGTCTGGATTCTGGAAGTAGTTATCAGTGGCAACTTCTAGTTTCCAGTCATTCTGTGTCAGGCAGTACACAGCCGTCCTCTCCCCCGCCTGAGTGAAGGACATGAACTGCCGAACCTTCTCCTTCTGTGATGACTTCAATTTGTGCTGCAAGGCAAATACACACACACACACACAGAAACACAGGTGAATGCAAGGCAAGATAAGACAGACAGTGACCACATGCAGATATATTTGCCACCCAAAGCGGGGCCCCTAAAACAGGACACTCAAGACTTGACAAAATGCAAAAGCCACCACTAAACCTTCCCATTTCCAGTTCTTATTCTGCTATTCAGATTCAGAAAACTTTATTTATCCCAATAAGAGGCAATTAAGGATTATATTTGCACAAATTGGAAAATAGTCAAATTTCTTTCAAGATCCCAGAAGATCTGGACAGGTGTCAAGTCCAGTCGCAGACTGATACACAGATGAAACTTTTTGAGCATCTGATAAGGAGTGAAAAGCTTTTATTTCTGTTAAACCTGGGCTGGAATCGTGTGGCAGTAATTAATGTGTACACGCTGCATTAAAGAATGAAAAGTCGAGGACTCACACCATGCGTGCTGCAGTCTAAATACTAGTGCACTGCAGGGTAACTTGTACCTTGCGAATGGAACTCCACAATGTCCCGATGCAATGCAAGCACAACAACAACAAAAACAACTCGCCGTGATAATACAACCAAGTAGGCCATCCAAGGTACGTCTTTGCAGAACTGCAGACCTGACCCACCCGATGACTATTTTGCCGTGACAGGCCAATATTTGGACCGGGTGCCAGCTTTCCGTGGAAGGGGCGTCCGATCTTGCAGACTCCCTCTCTCTCTCTCTCTCCTGACCCCGGTTTGCAGCAGAGGCGGCAGGCTACCAAAAAGGGAAAGGTACGTGCCACAAGTGCTGGTGTCCGAGTTCCAAATATACCAACCACTGACCTTCCATTTCCCCTCGTATTCCTCACACTCATCCCCCTGACAATGCGACACTTGGCAGAGGACACCCCGACCTCCCGTGGCGGGCTGTCCGCTCGATAGGCATCACAGCCGGGAACAATATTTGAACTTACTGAACGGGTCTTAACAACTGTCTTTAGCTCCTCGGTTTTAATTTTACCTACCATTTTATCACCCGCTGTTTTGGCCAACTTGAGATCCAATTACCCCTTGTGCGCATGCGCCACAAGAACTGCGCTACCGTGCAGGCAGTGGATGCATGGGAAGTGTAGTTCGGAGGCGCTGCAAAGGGCATGTGACTCGCATACATTTACCAATTTACAGCTTATCTAATGCAGGAACAGTGTCCCGACGGAACGTGGGTTATTTCTTAATATGATATTCAATTCTGGGGCCCAGGAATGGGAAAACATAATTATAGATACGTAGTAGTTGAAGTCTGAGACCCCCGATGAAATAAAACGATATGGACATGGAGAGAAAAGTCGGTCGATGAACACCTGTTTCATACAAGATGACAAATTAATTGTCTACTTGAATAACTTCAAGCAGCAAGTGTGATTTGTCGAAGTAAAATCAAAGCTGGCAACGGTTTTATTATATTCGACTCGATCGAACAGAAGAATAATACTTGAAAACTACAATTCCCATACCAAAGCAGATATAGATGTTTAGGAAGTGAAAGATCAAGGCTAAAACGACGCGATATAATTTCGAGACAAGACTTACTTGTTGATCATCTCCGTTTTAGTTAAACGGTACTTAAAAAAAAAAGTCGCTGGCCAATTACTGATGCTAGCAAAGTTACATTAGCTTGAAGGTTGTGTCATGGGAGTGCGCGAAGACTCAGCTGGTTGGAGCTGGTCTGACAGCTCTGAAGAGCCTCTTACTTGAAGGAAACAGGTTGAACTGAAACTTGAAGTTACATAATAATGAATAAACTTCTAAGCGAGTGGCTACGGTACCTACCTGGACGGTGACCCGTCCCCCGCTTCGCTAGCACGGGGCGCTAACTGACGCTGGAAGTAGGCATGAAAGTTGTCGCTCGCGAGGTGAACTCCCGCATCGACGTTGGCTTCAGCGATGTGGCGAGAGAGGAGGGGAGGCGGCGGCGGCGGCGGTGCGACACAACAGCATGATTGTTCCCGTCATCTTCATTCGTGGAGTGGAGCCAGGACCGAGCAAATATCTCGCAGGTAGCTGAAGCCTAGTTTTGTGTATTTACATGGATGTGCTCCATGATGGGAAACGAGTCGTACTGAATGATCAAATGGTGGATCTCACACCGTCCCGGAGTCTGTTCAGCCTTGCATAATGGTAGGTTGTCAGGAATTCTTTTATTTGCTTCCCTGCATATTCTAGCTTACACTGTGTTTGGTCATTAGATAAATGAGTGTATTCCAATACTTGCACTAACTGACAACAATCAGATGTTTTCAGATAACTTATCACCATTCAAAATGATGGTGCTGAGCAAGTATACCTTTATCAGTGCGAGGGGCTGACCGATATGGGTTCTTCTCAAGGCTCATATTGGTTCCTAGTAATCAAGGTGACCAATATTTGGAATTGATCTACATTAACAGTGTAATGTGCAGTTGAAGGCGCACCTTCAAGAGCTCCCAACATTTTAGCATTTATTATGAAGGCAACTAAATATATTGAACACAGTGATAGATGGTATCAGAACTAAATGATTTATATTTTTATGTTTATTTGTTTTCTTGGCAATTGGATTAACAAAAGAAAAAAAAATTCAAATTCAAATTCTTGTTTAAATGCTGATTATTGACCAGGCTGAAAATCAGTTGATTTCTACTCAGTGCAGTCACAATAATACTCACTGGTATTTCCACCCATATACAGCTGTTGTTAATAGTCCCTCCTCCAACATTGTGTGTAGCAACAGTAGGATGCCACTGACAGTTCAATCCAGCTTTGAATTGATCAGATATACAGATAGAAGATGAGGAAGAATGTTTACATTGCATGTAGAGTTCCTCGTAATACTCCAAAACTGTGTTGGCAATCCATCCTGAAAAGTTGTACTTCATCAAATGTCAGGAAGTAGTTGGGCATGTCTGATGTAACGTGTGTGTATGGGTATGTGTGTTCATGACTGCAGCCAGGCCGTGAACACTGGTGCTATTGATTTCCTCCAGCAACAGTAGCAGAGTGGCCACGGTCCAGTCCCTGGAAGGAGGACATAGGAGGAGTTTTGGAAAGTAAACATCACTCCGCTTGACTCATGCTCACAAAGGTGCGGACTTGCCCAGGGTGTGCGTTGAATACATTTAATCCTGCTGGTGTGGTGGAGGATTGTTAGGATAGGAAGAACATGCTCTTGACAGGCCAGTTTCAGAAGTTGTGGATATCAGTGTTATGTCATGTTGCTGTAGGCTGAATAGCAGCAGTGCTGGAATAGCTGCATATTACTCAGGCCACTTAAAGCAGGCAGCGGCACTCAGGTGTATTTACAGCTGTTGTTAAAGCCACGCCCTGCCTCAAGATTTAAGATCTCTGGAGAGAGAAACACAGAGAATGACTCACTAAAAACCAGGCAACACCAAATTAAGCCTTCAGTGGAGGAACAAGTAAAAGATGCCATTATCTGTAGTAATGGCTGGATATTCCTGCATGTCCTCATTTGTGGATAACGCCTCTAAATAAAGGTGCATTCATAACATTTAGAACTGTTGGTTAATGCTAACATGATGTTAATGCTTAGTTATATACGAGTGCTGAACAAGCATTGCTTAAGCATAACTAACCGATTATTAACTCTCTTTATCAACATTAAGGTGGGGGGACATGTAGACCCCAGGCAACACTTGACCTCGACCTCCTTATGTTTCTCCTTCCATCTTTTCTGTAATCTGTAGTCAAGTATTTCTAGATGCATGAGTTAACTTTTAGCTAATACTTAACTAAGCACCAACTAACTATTATTAATGTAACCTTATTGTACTCAGTGTCACCCATTTTTTGTTCATGTCAGCAAATTCCACGATTTGGACCAAAACCATCGATAGAATTGTTCAAATTCCTGCTGACATCTCATGTTTTCAGTGGCTATCGGATCAGAGCCGATCAGTTCAAACTGAAGACGTCAATCTTGAGTTATAAACATGTGCTTTTACCCGTGAAAATGGCTGAATAATTCTCTTGGAATTCTCAGATAATACAGCTCAAATAGGACTTAGTGTATTTCTCATGGTTTTTTTTCCAGAACCCGAGTGAGTTTTAGAGATACATGACAGGGTTGACAGGTCTGTGGTACGTATATCAGGTTTCATTTGTTGCTTTTGTCCTCCTTGTGTTTTTTGTTAAAAAAAAAGAAAATCATGAAATATTAGAAGACCTATTCTGAAACCTAATCTGACCTCTACACTTATTCTCTCTCACTCTATGTTCACAGGGCGTATACTGCAGATTTCCTATCTCACTGCTGTTATTTTTTTCTGCTAATCACAATTTCTTGCTCATATCTGTCTGTCCATCCCCAGGTGTCTCTGTCTTTATCAGTCCCAACGCTCTAGTCAAGACAGGTTTGGATGCAGCTTGTATGCTTGCTGCTGGGCCTTGGCCTGGCGGAGGCACTTGCTGTGCTGCAGAAGGACCAGGTGGCTCAGCATGCCATCAAGCTTTATCAGAGCAAGGCGACCACAAACGGACAAACCTGGGTGACCAGCCGCTGCAGGCAGCTGGTAGGCCTCCTGCGTCAAAAGAATGTGGTTGTCAAGAAGCTGGAAGCTGCTGCTGCTGCTGTTGCAAAAGACCAAGCCCTGTCAGAGGCCGAGAGGCATTTCCAGGTACAGATGCAGTGCTCTTTATCCCATCACCCATCTGTGGTGGAAGAAAGATGATCTCCTCTTTACAGAGACATTTTTGTCAGTTTGGGTTGTGACCCAGTACAAAAACAACAGCATGTTCACACATCTGTGTTTATAGCTCAAGGTTTCCTTCTCTTGTGTTTCAAAATAAGGAATGAGTGGACAAAGATGCTGCGTTATTATTGTACTGCGTATGGATCACTAGTGTCCTTGTCTGCCTTCAGGTTCACACTCTGGAGGTTTTCCAGAAGGAGCTGAATGAGAGTGGGAATTTAGTGTTCCAGGCAATGCACAGCCTGCAGAGGGCGCTGCAGGGTGACTACAGGGATGTGGTCAACATGAGGGAGAGCAGCAGGCTGAGGCTGGAGGCTCTCAGGGAGGCAGCCATCAAGGTGAGAGCTTTATGAGCAGCAAGATGGATCGTTATCTTTATGGGTGTCACTCAAAATCAAAGTCAGGTCCTAGATAAGAATCCTGCTTATCATGGGGGACGTGTGTAGATTTTTGTCATTGAAAAGGAAATAATCAGCCATGGACGGTTGAGTAGAAATACTTTGTTACAATGGAGAAACATCCATATAAGGTACTCCTTCAACTGCAACACAGGGAGAATCCATGACCGTTAATTCCCACTGTCATTAACAGCTTTACCCTTAACTTTTGTTAACGTGCCCCTTCTCACCCTCAAGGAGGAGCAGGAGTATGTGGAGCTGGTGGCTGCTGAAAAGCACCAACAGGAAGCTGTAAAGAGCGCTCTTGCTCAAAATAAGACTCTGTCCATGCTGGACGAGATCTTGGAGGATGTCAGGAAGGCTGCGGACCGACTGGAAGAGGAGATCGAAGAGCACGCCTTCGACAACAACAAACTGGTCAGCAAAGAGCAGCGCTCGCTTGGTTTGAGTAAAGCTATCAGACACTTGGAGTTTAGAGAGCCCTGACTCAAGCGCCGGCTGCAAATAAAGTTGTTATTTAGAAGCAGCTCCTGTCATTTTCACGAGCTTCTGTGCAACACATATATATATTGTGTTATATAAATGCCTGGAAAATAAATTTCTACAGACAAGATCTGATTTTTCACTCTCTGGTTGGTGTGTAGATGAAGGGAGTGAACGTAGAGGCCGTGCTGAGAGTGGAGGATGACGACGAGAGCGGAGGAAAGAGGGCGAACAAGTCCAGGCAGAAAGAAACTGATGATGACATGGGACTGAGCATGCTCATTGACTCGCAGAACAACCAGTACGTCCTCACCAAACCGCGAGACTCCACCATGCCAAGAGCGGACCATCATCTCATCAAGGTCAGCTCCTCTCACCTCTCCTCGCTAAGTGCTGGACTTTGGTCATATTTCACCCCTCATGTGTAATTTGCCTGAACTCCCCTGCATGAGAGTTTTGGTTCCCATAAATTTCAAGCCACAAATATGTGGCTGGCATTTTCTGAATTCTGGAATTGCCAACAAGTCACTCAGGGTTGAAAACATCTTCATGAGTTCAGGAAGCCTAAATATAAGTATAAAAGTAGTAGAAAGACATGCTAGACTTCTTGGGTGAAGTATCACAGAAGTTTCATCTGAAAGCTTCCAGTCCTGATGAATTGTGCAACACACATTGTTGCTGTGGTAACAGAAAATAGTCTGAAATCTAACAGAGGAACAACTGCTGTGTGTCTGTTTTCAATAATAAGTGAATTCTGATTTCAAGGTCATGGTGCAAGACTCCCCTCATCTGTCTATTGATCTTTGTCTGTCCTACCGGAGGATTGCAGCGCGCGACTGCATCTTCCAACAGTGTAACTCCGTTTTGTCCCATAATCCCTTGCAAATATTAAAACCGAACCACTGACAAAAAAAGGCGGAAAATATGAGCTGTCTGACTGTGTAAATGCATTTTTGAATGGCTGATCAGCGCCGACGTCTGCCGCCCCCACTTGTTTTGACAGTTGAATTCTACAATGAGAAGCAGGAGCAGCGTGATGTTCAGGTTACATCAGCTGTAGTTAATCATTATTAATCCAGTTCTGACTCATGGGAAGAGTCCAAAGGCAGGCTGGAGATGCTGAGATGGTAAACGGCTATGGTGATGAATTCAGCACAGGAACTAATATTGATACTGCCGCTACCGCAAAGATTATTGCTCATTGTTTGTACATTTAATGGCTAGCACTGATAAAGACTGGTTGGCTCCTAAAGGTTTGGAAGGTGCATTCATCTGAGACATCAAAGGGCGTTTACAGGTTGTTGTGTCTTTACCTGGTGCTTCACAAACTGATGAAACTGATCTGCAAGATTGAAAATTAAAAAAAAAAATGGAATTAGACAGAAAGCAATGTGATGAGATTTAGCTGCTCCACAACTCTGCTTAAGGCTACACCCACTTCTCCAATGGAAGGGAGAATGGTTAAGTTGCAGTGTGAGTAATGAAGGTCTCCGGATTTGAAAGAAAAGGATTTTTATTAATGAATAAATGATATATTGCTGCTTCTGTTGCAATGCAGTCTAACATTTTTGCCTTTTTTCATTATGTATGCGCAGGATTTAGTTTCAGTGGTGATGCTGTCTCTTCCTTGTGGTTGGATTTGCACTCTGGTGGGTCTCCCTCCCATGTTTGGATATATCGTCTGTGGTGTCCTGCTGGGACCCTCTGGCTTCAACACCATCAAGGTGTGTGTGTGTGTGTGTGTGTGTGTGTGTGTGTGTGTGTGTGTGTGTGTGTGTGTGTGTGTGTGTGTGTGTGTGTGTGTGTGTGTGTGTGAGAGTCTGATTAGATGTAAAGGACAGTAGCAGATGGAGATCTCTCAGACCAATATCTGGATGTGTGTGTTTCAGTCGATGGTCCAGGTGGAGACTCTGGGTGAGCTGGGTGTGTTCTTTACTCTCTTCGTGGTGGGGTTGGAGTTCTCACCTGAGCGTCTTCAAAAGGTAAATGGAACCAGGGACTTGAATTTAGGATTGAGATTGAACAGTTTTTATGGCAGATGT
The DNA here is from genome assembly GCF_037954235.1 of Aulostomus chinensis. Classification (NCBI taxonomy): domain Eukaryota; kingdom Metazoa; phylum Chordata; class Actinopteri; order Syngnathiformes; family Aulostomidae; genus Aulostomus; species Aulostomus chinensis. The sequence goes on from NC_141321.1 coordinate 16,196,809, forward strand.
TTTTCAACAAAGGCTGAAGCAGATTTTACCCTCCATGATTGTTGTGTGTATATGTACCGTGTGTGTGTAGGTGTGGAAGACCTCAGTGCTGGGCTCCTGTTATCTGAGTCTGCTCATGGTTGCTGGCGGTTTGGTGTGGGGACAAGTACTGCGTATTCGACCCACCCAGACCATCTTCATTTCCACCTGTCTTTCCCTGTCCAGCACTCCGCTAGTATCTCGCTTCTTAGCAGGGGGGAGCAGAGGGGAGAAGGAAGGTCAGTGTGTCTGTCTGTGCTCATCCACCCTTCTAAATGTGTGGCTCTGTCTACTTCTTGAAAGTGCCCACTGACTTGATGTTTGCTTCAAGCAGCAGATGACATGTTTGACATCAAATGCTATAACAATTAACTTTGTCTGATAAAATTGATCTTCTTGGAGGAATCATTGGCATCGAACAGTGGTCCATAGAATGACCGTGTGTTTGTGTGTGAGACAGGTGAGCTGGACTACAGCAGCCTCCTCCTCGGGATGTTAGTGATGCAGGACGTTCAGCTGGGCCTCTTCATTGCTGTCTTGTCTGCTCCGATACACACACAGAGTGGAGACTTGGACAGGTCAGTTTGCCTTCACCTGTTGATGCATGTTCATGCTGCATCCATTATAACATTATACACACGCGCGCACACACAAACACACACGTGCGTGCGCAGGATCTAAATCTACAGTTCCCTCTGTGCACCACAGCTTCCTGTCTGGAAGTCTCCACGTGTTGTCTCTCCTGGCTCAGGTCCTGGCATCTCTGGCTGCTGTGCTGCTGCTGTGTTTGTTACTCAAATTATTTGTGATTGGCCATTTTTACAAGAAGCTGCATGTGGAGAGCAAAGGCAACAAGGAGATCTTGGTACTGGGGATGGCAGCTTTTGTGTTTTTCATGCTGACGGTATGCTCCTTTTCAGATGTTGATATCTGTCTCTACAATCTTTTCCTTTGTCTCTAGATTTGAAGTGTTTCTGCATGGATGCATTCTTCCTTCTCAGAGCAAACTGTTGATGTTGACCTCTTTCTGAATTTCTCTGAAGGTAACAGAGTTTCTGGATATTTCTATGGAGTTGGGCTGTTTTCTGGCCGGAGCTTTGCTGTCCTCCCAGGGTCACATAGTCACCACGGAGGTCATGGGGTGCATCGAGCCAATTCGAGATTTCCTCGCCATCATCTTCTTTGCGTCAATCGGTCAGATCAGATATTGATGTGTTTATGAGTTGATTTCATGTCACTGTGAAGTACGCTGACAGAAATATGTGTTTGTGTGGTTCTGCAGGCCTTCACGTGTTCCCTTCATTTGTGCTGTACGAGCTCACCATCCTGCTGGTGCTAACGTTCACGCTCGTCATCATGAAGGTACAACTCTCTTCCCCTGTCTCCCGTATGGCTGCCACACACTCCTTTCTCCCATTTATTTGTCTTTTCTTCCCAGTTCATAATGGCCGTACTGGTGCTGTCAGCGCTCTTACCTCCCAGCTCTCGCCACATTCGTTGGATTGTTTCAGCTGGTCTGGCACAGGTCAGCGAGTTCTCCTTCGTCTTGGGCAGCCGTGCGCGTCGTGCTGGCATCATATCTAGAGAGGTCAGTGAGGGCCGGTTTTATGAAAATGTTGGTAGATATTCTTTACTCTGAGGTGTTTGTCTCTTCATGAGTTGTGCAGTAGAAAAAGGGGTGGGGCATGGAATAGTACTGACATGTTCTAAAGCTTGGTTTATGCTTCTGCGTCACGGCGATGGCGTAGACCCTATGCCGTCATTGAGCATTCGAAGTTCTGCGTTGAGGGAACCCGTTGCTCTGCAATTCACCGCCAAGCCACTAGGGGGTGTGGCTGTGCCTTTGTATGGTTTCGGGGGCTCTTGTCAGATTCCAAAACAAAACTATTTACAACAGAAAGTCCAGTGCTTTTCTTTGAACAACTGTTTGCTTTCAGGAATCAAACTGTAAACTTTGAACATGACAAACATGACTTCTTGTGGCCATTTTCTTCCGGAGACGCACGTATTTGTCGCAGAGGTTCTTCCACCTCTTCATGCATTCGGCGACCTCCTCTGAGCGGACCAATCACAGTCCTTGACATTCACGTCACAACGCATCGATGGGACACATAGACAGGATTTTTTTGGAGGTGCACACCAGGATGCGGCGTAGGGTCCGCGTTGGGGTCTGCGTCGACAGCGTAGGTACGGCGTTGCCACGATTCAGAAGCATAAACCAGGCTTTAGACATATTGTCAGAGTGAGGCTGGCACGAGAGATGGTCGCAGTAGACAAGCAAGTGTCTATAATTCATGTGTGTCTCTCCATCCAGGTGTACCTGCTGGTTCTCAGTGTCACCACTCTCAGTTTGCTGCTGGCTCCAGTGTTATGGAGAGTTACCTCGCATCGATGGTTTTCTCGGGCTGAACGCAAAATTGTCACATGACCAGACCAGGGCCAAAGGGTTCCTGGATAAAGTCACAAATCCAGCAGCAACAGATCGAGAGATTTTCAGTTCTTTTGGTTGTTATAGAAGCCCTTCAGCTGTGTTTCCATGTCAGCACAGATGCCAGTAAAGTGCTTGGAGTCTATTTTTTCCACGTTTGTGGCGTATCAGTGCTGCACGCAGCATGCTCTTTGATAGGAGCTTTGATATGGACTGAATGATTGAGGAAACTAGCGGCTGGTCTGTGGTGGAAGAGCAGGAGCAGCTCACCATGTTCACATAAAGCGCACAGTCACATTTTCTAATGTTTGTGCTCTGAAAATACTGAAAGTTTATGGTACATTTGATTGGAAACCTGAGTATTAACAGGCGACCAAATGAAACATGTTATCTAGAATAACGTCACAGATTCCTCTGTGTATGAACACTGTTGGGAACATTCACATAACGCTACAGAATATATTACAAGTCATTTTTTTATACTTTGATGTGGATGTGGAAATGTTACATTTTGTACCTGATGTGGTTCAAGCTGGAAAGTCCGTTCATCAGTTATGTAAATGAGTTTCAAACTATGTGTCCTCAGCAGCTTCATACTGTATGAAAAGTGCCATTAAATCGCACGCACACATTATCAGGCGATACACACCAATACACACATCACACCGGTCGCTAGCAGAGCCTCATTCCCAGCTCTTATTTTCAGCAAAAACGGCATTTCATATTTTATGTCTGAAATATAAGAAGGTGAAGACTGCAGTTCAGTTCCCACTCCGTATACTGTTTCTTTGTTTGTGAACAAGTAACATTTTTAAATGAGGGAAGCATGTATGATTTTACATGGTAATCATCTTTATTCTGACATTTACATTCCTTAAGTAAAGGCACCTGCAAACAGCACATTCAGACTCCGATTAAACCCTCTGTGCTGTCTATGATAGCTGGTACTTGCTGTTGATTCTGATCATTGACCATCATGATCATGATCATGACTGTGAAATAAGCTTTGATGACACGTTACAGTGTTAACCAAAAGCTAGCAAATATTTGCTTTTACAATGACATGACATGACTTCATTTCATCATCATCGCTGGAGGCTGGCATTTCTTGTCAAACTGAGGAAAAACATCAGTTAAAAAAAAGTAAATATAAGAACTATGTAAAATACTGGAAGTTTGTTGCTGATGTTATTGTACCTATGTAGAGAAAACCTTGCACTATAGTTACCATTGAATGTCTCACTGACGTGCCTGCTCGACCCTCCCCAGCACCACAATCAAGTGCTCTCATTATCTAACGATGTCCTCCCCTCATCTGTCATCATGTGCAGTGTTAAATTTATATGTATGTAATGAGCTGCACATTTAATGTTATTTTTCTGAAGTGTGTTAGCAGATTGGGGTTTAAATATTTGGAAGAATTACTGTATGTGCGTATTTTCAGATTGTTTATTTCATTTATTTATGAAAAACTGCTTAGAATGAATATTTTCTCCATTTTTTCGTTTGTTTTTTTAATTTTGTCTTGGGATGCAGGGCATTCTCAGGGGAGACCATCATCACGCTACCTTCATTTGATTGATTAATCTTCGTATCTGCAGCCACAGAATGTGTTACGCATTCTTTCAAAGATAAGTTTTCAAAGAAATAATCAGTCAAATATCTGATGTTAATGAGAAAATGCACTATAATAAGTCTGCTGGATAAGTAATTTGACATCAATTCCAGTCAACCAACTTCAACATGAAAAAAGCAGAAAAGTTAAGCCTACATTTGGGCCCAGTGATTTTTTTTCAGTTGTCTTTATCTTGTGGCGCTTCTAAGTGGGCACTTGTGGGGTCCTAGTTACCATGGCTACAAACTCACACATGAAAACAAAGAGATGAATGTACAGCTGCACACGGGTGAACACACATGACCAAAGTATGAATCATCACTAGCCACGATAATCTTTTGCGAGTCTGAATCTAAATCAGTGAGATGGCATTAAAAGCCTGTTTAATGATCTGCACCGACCAGACGTGACTGCACGTGTGTGTGTTTGTGTGTGTATGTGTACCTGAATGCACCTATGCTGTATAAGCTGATAACCCACAAAGCCTGGCATCAGCAGGTTATATAAACCTTCATCATCATCATCCTATTAAGGGCACCTCAGCAGCCAGTTACTGAGTTCACGTGAATATAGCTTCTTCATAACTTTGAGTTCTCATTATGTTTATTCAAACTGAAAAGGTCTGATCATCAAAAGAGACCTCGAATACATATTTGAAATATCTTATAAATGCATACATGAATTATCAAAATGTATTCGTGTTTATTTCATGATAAAACCCAACATAGATCATCGTATGTTTCAATCAACAAAGCATATCGTGTTTATAAAAGCAGACAGCATTGAAAGTAGATTGCCAGTATTGATGTGTACACCTGCTCCCTCCCTCTCAGTGATTATAGGGTTCATAATTTAGGTTGTCACTTTAGTGCTTTGAGGTAGAAAATAACTTTTCCCTCATAGGGGTCATAGAAGTTTTCGTAGCTGATCTTGTCGGAGACCACTCGGCACTGGATCTTGGCGTGTCTCTCTCCGACCAAACTGAAGCGAACGGCTACCAAAGGGTTGACGTAGTTCGGCTGAAGAAGACGAAAAAGACCCTTGGTTACTGTTAAATACCCCCTAGCATTTATTTGTCCGTCTGGGGCCTTTTGTTCGTCTCAGATTAACAACCAGCATTTGTTTGCAGAAAAAAATCACTGAAGAAAAAAAACACACATTCCCTCCCACGTTCTTGAACTTTTGTAACCCCCTCAAATGTACCTGCTTACATTCAATGAAGATGGAGGTTTTAAATGGGAAGATGTTTGTTAAGTAAGTTTGCTTTGACGAAGGTCGGTGTAGGATATTTAAGGGTGGATGTGTGTACCTGCGCCAGTCTTCCATAGTAGGGAAAGTAAGAAGGATCCAATATTCCTCTGTCAGGGAAATACTCCATTTTTGCCACATTTTCATATCCTTCCTAAACACACAAAAACGCACAGCATTTTTACAAAAAGGCACTGGTTTGAAGTAAAAGTTATAATAAAGCCATATTTCAAATACATAGAGCTGCATTGTGGGAAATGTAGGATGAGAACTGAACCAATAATTTGACCTCTGTTTCATCAACTTGGATCATTCTTCCTTTAACTTGTTTCTCAAGAGACTTTAACTCAATTATGTCAAAATACTAACTTGCCAGAAAACAATCTCAACAGTCTGCTGCTCACCAGTACTGTACAGTTGACATAAGGGGGATGATCAGTCTGATTCGAAGGCAAGAAATTAATAATCTGCAGAAACAAAACAAAAAATGAACCATCAGACATGTAAAAACTGATTTGCCTTTTTTCCAGAAAGTATTCAGCAGTATATTTAAAACCAACCCTGTTCATCTTGATGATAACACAAGGCATGGTGCAGTTGTAGCCAAAGGTTGGGTCCTCAAGTCCCGAGCAAGGACCCAGCATGCTTTGCTTGAAGGGGCAGGACCACTTGGTGTGATCCGGGGCAGTGAAGGAGTTCTGGATGAAGTATTTACCCTTGGTGCAGTTGTAGTAGCTACATTCTTCCTGCTTAGAGTCGTTGTATGCTGGAGGAAGAGGAGAAAAGTGAGGATCCTGTCTGAAGTTTGTTAGTTATAGAACACAGTGTTGATGATTACTGACGCTTGAGGAAGGTATGAAGGATGTTGGCCATTTTCTTGCAGCTGGACTTTTCTGACGTGTTGTAATAGATCTCAATCTGCTCCTCGCCATACGTGTCCGGCCACACCATCACTCCTGCGCACACACACACACACACACACACACACACACACACACACAGAGCTGGTTGGAGACGCTGAGGGTTGTTTTTCTCTTTTTTTTTAGCTCGGTCTTTATTGTATTTACCTGGGGATTTTAAGCGGTCTTGGTAGTCAGGAGCATATGGATCCAAGGTGTACATGAGCACCCAGATGGCCAGAGAAAAGAGGGCCGTCATCACCACGTAGAAGGCCACATAGTAGAGACTGATGTACACTGAGAGGGGAGAGGTGTTTACTCTCAGGTAGTGATTATGCTTCATATCTTTGCTTGGAGGGCAGTGTTGAGTGAAGGTCCAGACTGGCAGAGGTCAGGGTACCCTCTGTCCACATGAGCTACGATTTAATCTGATTCTGAGATCAAACCAAGGGGAAGGACTCTCTCAAACTCAAATAAACCGCAGCTTATCACAACACTCGCTTATCTCTGTGGAGCCAACATGCAGCTGGCTGTGCGACTATAAAAAGGACAGAAAAGTCATACAAAATGGTACACATGCAGTGCATGCTATGCAAAGGAGATCACATGCCTGTGTGTGTGTGTGTGTGTGTGTGTGTGTGTGTGTGTGTTAGTACACATCAAATTTAAAGAAAACCCTGTGACTCCTCAGATTTTTACCCAAAGCAGAATATATACATGCACAGCTTGTGAAGCAACTCTTCATAAATATTGAGGACAAACTAGCCGTTCATCAAACCAAGTGGGTATTTTATAAATTTACATCTTTGCCTAAAAAGGACTCACAGAATATAAGTCTCAGTATGAAAAATTCTTCTCTCTTTGATGTCAAGTGGATTGTTGCCAAGCGGTAAAGACAACAGGTTAACGTTAAAAAGAATAACTTTGGAAAATGCAGAGCATTAATCAGACATCAGATATGAACTTCGTCTGGACTCGTGTGCTATTAAAGGAGCCAAACAAGGGGCCTTTCATTATTCCTGTTGTTGTTGTTGTTGCTACTGTTTTGATTACTTTCTTGGTTCTTTTTTTGTTTCATTTCATTTTTATCAGATGGAGGTCTCAACAGGTCACTTTCACTGAATTTAACTTTGTATTCATCTATTTAGTTCTCCTTTGCTTAAAATGAAGTCCCAGCCTGAGGGTACAGCATCATAAACAAGAGTTCCTGTGAGTTAAAGATCAAATGAAATAAAGCAAAATGCTAAGTAATAAAGCATCTCAGACACAAGAAACTGCTTCAGTCACTCTCATCCTCACTGACAGAAACAGCATCGTCACAACGACTGAAGGATCTCAATGGACTCAAACGCGTGATTGTAAAGTATTGTGATGTTTTCCTTCCTACCCCATTTCTCTGGTGTTCGGCCCATAAACGTGCCGGTGTCTGAGTTCCAGACAAAACGGCCGAAGTCCTCACAGCGTTGCCCACAAGTCCTCTTCTCCTTCAAGGTGGCCATGTTGAGCCTTTGTCTTTCCCTCTACCAACAAAACTGGTTTTCTTTATTGTCGTCCCTCTTCCCTCCCCAAAGTGGCAGCTGCAGGTTCTTACTAGTGATGGCTTGTACCCAGTCTCATTCTCTCCAGCAGTGAAAGCTAAAAATCTGAAAATGGCTGCGCTCCAGAGTGTGATATTTGTATTATCACTAATTTGGTATTTATAGGCCTAGAGTGAAGGTGGGCATTAGAGGAACAAAGAGGTGGGGCAACCTTAGTAAACTTCCTCAAGTGTCCTCAGGATCACCTTGAACAGCCAGGAGTGTTTTCTGGTCTCACAGTCAGGACTGAGCTGGTCTTCAAATGACAGAGTACAACAGTCTCAGTCCCTGGACGACATAGGAGGGGTCTCCAAGGGACAGTTGCAAGGTGACCTATGGGCTGCAGTCGCCTCTTTTGTTGCTCTAAAGCTCCATTTTATGTTATTTTGACTACTGCTATTCAATTTTTAAAAACACTCACTGAATACTGGAACAGTTTGGAGGAATTTGCGCTGACAACACACAGTAGATGTCAAATCACCTGGTTCAGACTCAAGTAAAGAGTCGGTGTCGTACCCTTTACCCTTTAACCTCATCACTTTTGTGGGGTTTCATCCTGCTTGCAGTTGCAGTGCACACACACACGTACACACACCATTGTCAGTACTCACTGCATTGTTGTGAAGACTCTTCATTCCCTCTAAATCCAGTGCACAATGACGCATTCACAGACAGAGAGAAAAGGGAGTAAAAACCAGCTGTTTTAAAGGAATGTATTAGAGGAAAATGCAATGAGAGTCAAGAATATTCCACCTCTGGTTGTTAGAATTTGTTTGTTTATTGCTATTACATGCAAAACTGTTGTTACAAAGTACTTTGCACAAAACAAAGAATGAACAAATATACAGGATCAAGCATGCAGGAACTAATGAAACAGAAATAAGGGGGAAATTTGTTGTATATCAAATATCAGGATGCCAGTCATTAAAGAGAGGAAGGAGCACATAAAGATTTGGTGAATTAGAGTGTCTAGAAACTCCAGTCCTCAGTTTAGATGCATCAGCACCGTTCAGTTTCATATGTGAGTACAAGAGGATGAATGGAACCTGGAGTATGACCATGAAGTAATCATGGGAATCTTCAAACCTAAATTCAATTCAAATCTAAAACAGGTTAACGTTCTGGGAAATTATATTTTTTCCCTGATGTTCTAAAAAACTACAACTTCACCATGGGTTTAGAGAGGATGAAGGACTGTAACCCGACAACTATTTGTTTATGCCTGGGTTGAAATGTATGATAGGAACCAAAAGTATTGAATGGTTCCAACACTGGTTGGGAGCGCTGTGCCTGCAAATGCTAGAACATGGTCTTATGGGTCAAAGTCCATCCATTCAAAGTGCTTGTTTGAGCCACTATCAGGCTCAGATTGTTGTCTGGCAGCACTTAAAAGACCCTTCAGACATTAAGGGGGGGTCAAACTTTCATGAGAAGGAGTCTTTTTAGTCCAAATCAATCATTTGGACCCCAGCACATGACACAATAGGGCTCTACGTCCTGAAGTCCTGTTCTAAATTGGTGTGAGTGAAGTAATAATGTTCCTAACTTTCCTGCTCTCCCTCCATCGTACTCCCTGAGTCCTTAAGTCACCCCGTGTTCCCTTGTCTTCGGCAGCCTGGGTTAGCACAGGATAAAGCATTACAGGGTGGATAAATCCCTCTGGGGAAAGGTGATGAGTCAGGTAGATCTGCATGTGTGTCTGCATGTGTGAGAGCAAGAGAAGGGACTCTGGTTTAGTGAAAGCCTCACTGAGGGAAACACTCAGCTCTGACGCTGTAGCGAGCGGTCAAACAATCTGTGGATCACTGGAATCTTTGTCCTCCCCAGATTTCCTTCATCACATCAGCTTTTCTACTTCTTTTTGCTTCTCCTTCTTTCAATTTCACTAATTTCTCCACAGTGTCACCATGGATATTGGTGGCCTGACCACAGTGGTGGCCAACTCGGCCTACATCTCTGCCCGTGGTAGTTTTGACGGTACTGCCAACCCTGCAACCAGCCGAGACAAGAAGTACCACTCTCGCCTCAAGCTGCCTCACATCACAGTGTGTGAAGGTCTGAGAGAAACCTTAGATTTGGGCTTCCAGACGGTCTGTGTGGAGCAGCCCATTGGAAAACGTCTCTTCCAGGAGTTCCTTGACTCCAACAATGAGTATAAAGGTCCTTGCCGCCTGTGGAAGGATATCGAGGAATACAACTTGGCTGAAGATGAGGATCGAGCCAAGAAAGCCAGCAAGATTTTGTCCCGCTACATGGAGCCTGGTGCCAAGTATTTTTGCCCCTTCCTGCCAGAAAACGGCATCACAAATGTGAAAGAAAAACACCAGGAAGCTGGAGACGACCTCTTCACTGAGACCATGGACAGCGTGATGGACTTTCTCAAGGAAGTACCTTACACTTTCTTCCTGGAGAGCATGTACCTGAAAAGATTTCTGCAGTGGAAGTGGCTGGAGATGCAGCCGACCGGGGAGGATTGGTTCTTGGATTTTCGTGTGTTGGGAAAAGGGGGTTTTGGGGAAGTATCTGCCTGCCAGATGAAGGCCACGGGGAAACTATACGCCTGCAAAAAGCTCAACAAGAAGAGGTTGAAGAAGAGGAAAGGCTATGAGGTAAAGAACAACACCTGCACCTGCTGCCATTGAGTCTAAAGCACTCTCGGAACTCAAAGATAATATGAACAAACCTCAGGCTCGGTCATACATCTTACCCTTTTAACTAGAGATGTGAGTTATTTGATTCGACCAATCATGAGTCCATCATTAAGGGACAATAAAAACTAATTGATAATCACATTCATGGTTGGTTTCGAGGCTGTGTGTGTGTTTGTGTGATCGCCTGATCCAGTGATCCCCTTGGATCCCTGATGGGCTGTAAAGGTCCTACAGATGGGCTGGGACATCACTAACAACAATTCAATAAAAAGTTGTTCCTTTTCAATAATTTAATTAAGTTAGAGCTCCAGTGTTTTTCAGTTGCTTTGTAAGCGAGATGTGAAGTGGAGAGTGTTGTCTTCTTGTGTCCTGCAGGGGGCGATGGTGGAGAAGAGGATCCTGGCTCGTGTTCACAGCAGGTTCATTGTCTCTCTGGCTTATGCCTTCCAGTCAAAAACAGAGCTGTGTCTCATCATGACCATCATGAACGGAGGAGATCTGAGGTTAGATCATCAGCTGGATAACATGCAACGCATGGTTCATGGTGCTGAATCTGCTAGTTGGAAGGGAGAAGGTGACCAATGCATGTGTTTCTTCAGATGTTCTCTGTTCATCTCATCCATGCTGTTAGGTATCATATCTATAATGTGGATGAGAACAACCCAGGGTTTGAGGAGCCGCGTGCGTGTTACTACGCTGCTCAGATCATCCAGGGTATGGAGCATCTGCACCAGAAGAGGATCATCTACAGAGACCTCAAACCAGAGAATGTGCTGCTGGATAATCAAGGTCAGACATTCATGGACCATTAATAAAACCAGGCTCTGGTGTTTGGTCCTAAAGTTCAACCTTTTTGAGGTTTGTGGCTTTGCTGTTGGTAATTCACGTTGATGTGGTTAGCTTGCTGCAGTTCAACAGTGAAGTACAGTGTTTGTACTGCTAGAATCTTCAAGCCAACATGTTGACATTGATTACAACCATACAATGTTATTCTGTAAACAGAGAAACTCACACATTTTGCTCAATAACCTTCCAAGTGGCAGAAATAACCTCCGACTGCCCCACAGACTCCAGTGGTAAGTGTCACCAGGATTTTCATGAGAGGCACTAAAAAGAGGACAGTTTAATCTCACTGTATTTCTCACATTCGTTGCATTCGGTAGAGTCTCCTGTCTCTCCCAAGAAAAACTGAGGTGATAGCCGTGATGACGTTTAAGTAATAAGCCAGAGTTTAAGAGGTGTGTCTCAACTGAATCCTTGTCTCATTCAGCAGAAACTAAGCAGTTCGCATCACCGTGGCAACCTCAAACTGCAGTGAGCCTCTCAGCTGATTTAGATCTGCTGATGAGATGTGGCCGATTATTCCCTTGAAACAGTTGGCCATTTTGGAAGATCTCCAAGAATGGATTTTTTGGGGGGGGGGGGGGGGGGGCTATATTTTAAGAAAAGAAAGAAAGGAGGGAAAGGTCCTTGAACCGTCACTACTTGTAACACAAGGACATCTTGGAGTTATCACATTAGCCACAGCTAACGTAGCAGAGACGTAGAGAGCAGGTCAGTACTCATATCTGTGACACGCACAGCTGTTGACTTTACACGGGTGTTTGTTCTCACAGGTAACGTACGTATCTCTGACCTTGGTCTGGCTGTGGAGCTGGCCGATGACCAGTTCAAAATTAAAGGCTATGCTGGGACTCCAGGTACAGTTGAAACTTTACGGATGGTTCAAAACAGAAACAGCTTCTCTATATTTACCTGTCCCACACTGAGACCATGTTACCTGAATACTTCACGAAGTTTGGGGTCACTGAACTCGCCATCGCCTTCTAAGTCAAGTCTTCGAGCCTATTTTTTAAAAAAATCCTTTCTACTAATCTAATCTAATCAATCTGCTATTATTGTAGTTGAATTTACCCTGTGTTACTTGTTCTCATGTGTAGCTCGTTGGCAGCATATTTCTGTCTAGATGTCTATTTCTAATAGTTTTGAATTAACTGATTGAACTGAATTGATGATTTCAGCAATGAATAGATAAAAAAGTACTAGAACAGTAATACTCCTTGACTAAATGAATATTTCTTTCCAGTTTATCGCCATAATACTGCAGATTATGATACATTATAATCTATATTTGATCATATTAGCTGAAGAATATTCGTACATGTCTAAACTCTAGCTTTATGAATGACACCTGATAATTACGGACATATTTTTGTAGTTTTTATACTTAATATAGATGTATCACTGCAGTACATCGAAGATTGATACTTGATTCTCACTCTCTAACCGTGAGGTGATGATGTCCCTCCTGCCTGCAGGTTTCATGGCCCCAGAGCTTCTGAAAGGAGAAGAGTATGACTACTCGGTGGATTATTTCACTCTGGGGGTCACTCTGTACGAGTTCCTGGCAGCGAAGGGGCCTTTCAGGACCAGAGGGGAGAAGGTAACTGGCTTCAGTTCATTTTGAATGGGTTTACTCTCCACTTTAAACACCACTGACTCCTTAGCTCCTTTTGATTTGCCTCCTTCCTCATTGTCCACTGATACTGAGACCACTGGCCGACCTGTAGATTACATTGATATCCGGAGATGAATTAACACGTGTGATCAGGAGGTGGTGTGTTTCACTGGTATGATGGACTCTCCTTTGTTCTTTGTTCCGTCTGAAGGTGGAGAACAAGGTGGTGAAGAAGAGGATTCTGAATGACCCCGTGACCTATCCGGAGAAGTTCAGCGAGAACGCCAGATCCATCTGTGAGGGGCTGCTGGTCAAAGAGGTGGACAAGAGGCTCGGCTTCAAGAACGGGTCATGTGATGAGCTCAGGGCCCACCCTTTCTTCAACGAGATAAACTGGAGGAAGCTGGATGCAGGTGTGTGTGTGTGTGTGTGTGTGTGTGTGTGTGTGTGTGTGTGTGTGTGTGTGTGTGTGTTTGTGTGTTTATTGTATTTCTAATTAGGGCCTGAGCCTGAAGGTACTTTAAATTTGGAAGAATGTATGAATTCATGTTTATCTATGTCTCAACAACATTTAATAACAGCTCTTTGTTGTGTCACGGATTTCTGAGGTTATATCACTTCATTCGCAGCTTTTGATATATTATGTATTTATGTATGTATAGTATTTCCTGTATTTGGGTTGAAACTTCCCTCAGATGCCAGACACTTTATTGGATGTATGATTGAAAAACAACTTATTTTGTAGGCTGTGACGTCATTCTGAAAAGCAGGACAGTAAATCAATCATACTCCATACTCCAGTCATAAAAATAAATATTGTCAAATGGCCATAAAAACTTTCCAGAATCCTTTGTGATAATCTAAGACTAAATTTCAAATTAAAATAGTTCAATTTTAATCAAATCCTTCAAAAAACTCATTCGGAATAATTTACTTTGAAATTGAACTCATGAGGTTGGAACTCAATGTCAAAATACTGTATATTCAGTTCAGGTTTGCTGTGGCACCTCGGGTCTGGCAGTCAGAACTACCTCTGGTTGCTCAGGTGACCTAAATCTTGTCGTGTGGTGTTTTGTCCCCTCAGGGATCCTTCCGCCGCCTTTCGTGCCGGACTCTAAGACAGTTTACGCCAAGGACATTGATGACGTCGGAGCCTTTTCCACGGTTAAAGGTGTGCAACTGGAGGATAAAGACAACAGTTTTTTTGATGAGTTTGCCTCGGGGAACATCTCCATCCCCTGGCAGGAGGAGATGATTGAGACGGGGATCTACGGTGAGCTCAATATCTGGGGCCCCGGTGGAGCCGTACCCGATGACCTGCGGCGTGAATCCATCCTGGAGCAGCCGCCCAAGTCCTCCACCTGCTCGGTGTCTTAAAGGAACCATCTGGCAACTGTTTACCTTACTGAATCTTTTCACACAAGATTCCTGTAAAAGTCAATGTTTGTTGGGCTGTAAAATAATTTTTGCTTAAACTTTTTTCTAAGGTCTTAGTGCGAAATCTGTTTCATTGATTTCACATCTCTTTTGTTTCACAACATTTAACATTGTATAGCTTTTGCATGAGTTAGAATCTCTCACATTTTATATCGTTTATATTATCATTCACCATCACACACACACACTCACTCGTGTACACACATTTTTGCTTCAGTTGTGTTGTTTTCATGTTGCAGCTTCAGAAGCTTATACAAATACTGCAGAGATGTTTACGTACTCAAATAAATACTTTTCTTATTTAATATAATTCAAATGTAGTTATCAAATGTGTGTGTGTGTGTGTGTGTGTCAGAGAGAGAGAGTGAGAGAGAGAGTTGAGTAGGTCAAATTCCTCCACGTCACTGCACTTTTTGTGATTTCTTTTTTTTAGGGCCTGAGCCTGAAGGTACTTCAGGCGAAGACCCTATCATGTTTGCTCGGCAGAGCAACACATTAGCAGCACTAAAAACAGTAAAAACACACACTAAACAGTGTCCCCCCCCCCCCCCCCAACACCCGTAAGGCAGCTCGGTCAGACGGCCCGGAGCCGGTTTTCACATACACACCCATTCAAAGGTGCAGTGGTCAGCACTGTCCCCTCACAGCAAGAAGGTTCTGGGTTCGAGTCCCAGCTCCAGCACAGGATCTTTCTGTGAGTCTCCATGTTCTCCCTGTTCCTGTGTGGGTTCTCTCTGGTACTCCAGCTTCCTCCCACAGTCCAAAGACATCAAGAGGGGACGAGGCTGATTGATACTCTAAATTGACTGTAGGTGTGACTGTGAGTGTGAATGGATGTCTGTCTCTATGTGTTGGTCCTGTGATGGACTGGTGACCATCCAGGGTGAACCCTGCCTCTCGCCTGAAGGCTGCTGGGATAGGCTCCAGCCAGAAAATGGATGGATGATAAAAGTCCTTGCAGTCTTGTTTGTCTTTTCGTGTACCCACCGACAGAGGGCGCTGTAAGCTTCCTCATTAACGCTGCAGGGCTGCTGCAGACGTTACAAACCTTCCACAACTCACTTCGGCCACCTGTTATTGTGCTATGGGGAGGGGACACACACGTCTGCTACTGGAAGACTTTTCCATCTCCGTCCACGTCTGAACGGAATTAAACTATTACGAGACGCATGAAGAGATAATTGAAGACTGAAGTGAATACAGGGAGCTGATTGGTCCGTGTGTGTTTGTGTGTGTGTGTGGCTTCATGAAAACTTGAGACCGTCCGAGCACGCGGCTCAACTGTGGTGACACTGTGTTTTATTTTACTGGGGGGAAAACAATGTTTGAATCAGTTTAAAATCACTTCTGCTCGGTGTCGGTGGAGGATGCGGTTGAGTTTGTGACTCAACAGGGACAGAAACACAACTTCGGAGGACGAGCCTCCCTCTGCCTCCCTCACTCATTCATCCATTCCTTCATCCGGATCGAGGCGAGATGCAGCAGCCGGAGAGCCAGCAGACAAGTCAGCAAACAGCCGCAGAAATACTGGATCCTGCAGGTACACCAGCTCGAGTGCTGAGTCCGCCTCTCTGCTTTTATTCAGCGGTGCACCAGAGAGATGGAGATGAGCTGCTGTTGCGTGGAGCTCCTCATCTGCTTCTGTTCAAATGATCCATCCTGGCAGGTCAGGATGTGTACGCAGTCTTAAAAACAAAACAAAATACACGTAAAATCACTTTGTTTGTCAGAAGTTTAAAGCTGAGACTTAGGTGTACTTTACAGGTGTTTATTCCTGTCTAGCTTCCTGTTTATCCACATCTTTTATGTTTTTTCTTCTGTATTCCGTTTTTATGATTTTAGGTCTTATGAAGCACTTTGAATTGGTTTGTTGCTGAATGTTGTACAAAACACCTCATGATGATAACTTGATTGATGTATCACTTTCCATGCAAAGGTGCAGCCCCAAAAAGATGAACGTAAACAAAATAAGATGACAATAAATAAATAAGACAGGCAGGTGTGTGTGTGAGAGAGTGTGTGTGTGTGTGGGGGGGGGGGGATAGAACCATCAGATCAAGTTACGAATGGAGGAAAATACTAAAAACTATTCGGAAAAACATCAATGAGGACACCACAATGGAAAAGATGGCTCCACTGTGCTGTAGTTTACTTTACACCTGGTCAAGGCGTGTATGAGTGCTGAATCAGCATTGCTGAAGCATAACTGGTGATGCTCTTTGTGTCTGCTGTTTTAAAGCGTTGAACACAAATCGGCAGTTTTTCGTCCACGTACGTGCGCTATAACCTCTAAAGTTAACGATAGAAAGTCATTACACATTAGTTAACTGTTAACTAGTGGTTAATTCAGCATTGCTAACTGTTAACCAAGCACTGGCTGACCGTTATTACTGATTGTTATCAGGAGTTCATTAGAAATGCTTGAATGTCTCCTCAGTTCAGTACGTGCGGCGGAGGAAAACAGCTCTGTGGGTGACGGTGGCCCTGCTGGCTCTGGCTCTGGTGGTGTTGGCCGTGGGTTTGATCTCTGCCACTCGCACCGACAACGTTCCCGTCGCTGGTTATTACCCCGGCATCACCGTGAGTGACAGCCACCTCGCCCTCGCAGCCTCCAGGTACGGTTAACGTCTAACAAGATCTGAATCCTCCCTGTTGTCTCTCGTCCTCCAGCTGAGTTTTGGAGCGTTCCTGGGGATCGTTGGGATCCACCTGGTGGAAAACCGCAGGCCCATGGTGAGTGTGGCGATGCTGAATCACATGATCCAATGTCAAGAAAGGTCTGAGCTCAGATCTGGACGGTACCGGGAGTAGCCAGGATCCCTGTAGACCCTCACGCTCACCTCAGCTGTCACAGTTCCATCACATCTCATTAGAATTCTCTCACAGTTCTGCTGCATGCAGGTCAGTAGCTAATAGCTTTCAGGATGTGGTTCTCAAGTTTATTATCGCATACATGATAAAAACACACTGCACCATTAAATTCTTACTCTGTCTCCCTTCACGCAAGTGGAAATAATAAAGAACTAAAATAAAAAGTTTCAATTTTAAGATATTAAGGAGTGCTTAAAAGTAAATTCCTTTCTGCATTGTGATGGGAAAATTTAAAATACTGTACGTTCACGCACATGGTAGTATTGCAGTACATTAAATGCTATAATTCAACACAGTCTCACTGGGGTTTGTGTAATAGTCACACAATGTGATCTGTTTTTATGTACGAGTGTGTTTGTGTGGTATTGTTGTGGTGGACATGGAGTCTCTGGTTCAACACTGTGTCACTACAGGTGCAGATTCATGTCGTTTGGTTTATGATGTGCTTGATCAGGTTGAAGAGAACATTGTGGTTTGAGTTGGAAACGGGACTGGAGTGAGATTCTAGCACTCTTCAGCTGCAGCTGGTGTTCGCGCAGTCAACCTGGTTCTTCCTTCTGTGCTCTTACACGGTGACGTCTGTCAGTCTTCAGCGTTTTCCAATCTACGAAAAACAAGGATTTGTTCCTGGAAAACGGGACGTCTATACCATAAACGTTTCAAGGATTGTGTTGCTGCAAATACACCAAACAGTTTTACAGGAAATTGCTCTATTATGAGCTAGGAGCAAATGCGATTATGTGATGGCGGAGTAATGTGTTCTTGGTCCTGGAGCCCGGGTCAGTGGACGTGACTGGATTTGTGGTCGGGGGAAGTGAATGTGATTGGCTTTGGATTTCGATGACAAGGGGGGGAAAGCGAATTAGTATCGGTCCGGTGCTGACGGGATCTTTTATTTCGGACAGGGACACAGGTGTTACAGCATCAGAGTGCCTCTGTGTGAGAGACGGTTCTAACACGACCATGTCATCCCCTCCACATTGGAGGCACTTTAAAAGCGGAGATCATATCTTCTGAACTCATTAAGAGTCCCATGATGGTCAGTGAATGCTGCTGGACCTGGAGAACGTCTGTTTTGATCATTTAGATTGACGAATACGAAATCAAACAAGAAATATCACTTTGCAAGTGTGTTCCTGTCTCAGTGACCTTGACCTTTGATGTCCAGAGTTTTTCAGGTCATCCCAGTACATGTTTGTACGACATTTGAGGTCATTTCCTCCTGGTGTCAGGATGAGCTCAGAAATCCTCAAACACTTTGATTTGAGCTAAAAACAAACTGTAACCCTTCCAGTTTAGTGCTCATTGACGGTAGCACATTAGCTTACTGCTAAACACACCTGGCTGCCTGATGAATTGTGAAGTCACGGGTGATACAGCTTTGTGGACTTTTGGGTGAAGTATTGTTTTAATGTGTGAAAGCGTGATACTGAGATCCAAGTCCCTTCTTTGATATGTTATTATCAGGTCTAAACAGGCTACGTCCTGATTTCAGGACATTTCGCTGGTTCTGGCTCTTGTAAACGTTTTGTTTTTTTGCTCTCGACTGTTGGATCCCGTGGCAAAGAGAAGCTGAAACTCTCCCTCTATGTCATTTAAGTCCTTAGTATCACATTCACAGTATATGAAACCCAGCATGTGACTTAAGTCCCTGCGAAGACTGAAAGGACACCATTGACACCGAAGCTTCGGACTGAGAGTTCTTCCCCGTGAATATTTTCAGAGCTAAAGAGTTGCTCCATGTTTAATATTTACTATGCGCTCGTGTGGGACGAACTGCAGTAATGAGTTTCACCGTGAGAAATTCACGAGTGGTCCTTTGCGTCTGCAAAATAAGTTGGCAGATCACTTTTTAACCCAATTTGCCAAATTGACGTGAATTTCTATTAAGAAACATGAGGACAAAAGGCAGTGTTTGATTACTGGTACTGCTTTTAAGTACTTCGTGTATTTGTGTATTACTATCATTGTTGCAGACTGATATCTGTGTAGAGTGATGTACTTCTGCTTTGAGTTATTTAAGCATTAACCTCAGCCGCTTTCACCTTGGAACAGCAGTATTGTCTTGGTTAAATAGATTAGAATGCAGTTCATGTCCTCTGTGGCGTCCACGTTCAATGAGTAATTCCCTCTAGAAACGAGATGTTGACAGTCCACTCGCCTGGAACATCTGCTGCTATACCTCTTTATGACAAGTTACACTGCATTTGTACATCATTCCAGAGCTCAGCTTCTCTCTCAGGACACCTTTAGAAAACCTAATATTTTGTTCCTGCAGTCACTTTTAGATATTTTGTGATGATTTTACTGTCCCACATCAGTCCTGATGAATAAGTCGACCGTCCCAGCTCAACAATGGAGATGATTACATGTTGGCTCTACCCGTCTTCATGTCTGTGGTGTAGAGGAGTGTGTGTTGTGAATTTTGCATGCGGTAACCAGAGTGTGTGTATGTGTGTGTGTGTGTGTGTGTGTGTGTGTGTGTGTGTGTGTGTGTGCTTGTGTGTTTGCAGCTCAGAACAGCTTGTCAGTGTACTGTGTATATCCTGTCCACTCAGATACATTTCCTAGTGTGTGTGTGTGTGTGTGTGTGTGTGTATGCAGCTGACAGCTCAAAATGAACCATCATTTCAAGACAAAAAGCTTTTATGTATTTGTCGTGCTTTCTTTCTGTGTGTGTGTGTGAGAGAGAGAGAGGGAGAGAGAGAGAGGGAAAGAGAGAGTGTGTTTTGAGGTATCCTTCATCTTTCAGGGGACATACATCTTTTTCACAGTCACACTCTTGCGACTGAAGCAAGTCTCCCTACGGTAAATCAAGCCTGGGTCAGAACCAGGCGAGTGGTGGTTATCTCTTTGTGCCTCCCTCTCTTCCAGCAGGGCTCCATCCTGCCTTTTAAACTTTAATGATGTGACTGGTTGCTGGTCTACAGTATCTGGTCTACGACGTCACTGTCATGCAGGTGTCTTGTTGTCTCACGGCGCTGAGGCTCGCACTGTAACACGAGAGGAGGCTGGCAGAGCGAGATGGCTCATTAAAGAACAACTACAAGCACCACAATGCCTGGGGACACCTGAGAGCTCTGATGGGTCTGTTACCTCTTTTGCCCCTCTGACCCCAGGTAGCAGCAGCAGGATGGTTGGAGGTGGTTGGTAGCATAGAGAAATCTAACATGAAGCCTATTGATGAGACCAATTACCTCTCATTCATGTGTCTTTTCACTGGCAGACAGTTTAGTGGATTTCACTAAAACTGTGATGGACTAATAAACTGGTACACAACCAGGCAAAGTAGATTGAAAAATCAATAAGTGAAACAAGTAAATACAACAAAAGACAACATGGTTGGATGTTCATGGTTTAAATTAGGGTTGCAGCTGCAGTTAGAGGTTAGCGTAGTGATGCTAACTGCTTTGCTAGGCTAGTATTGAATGAGTCCCTCTGTGGAGAGACACCACTGAACACAGGGATGTAAATGTTTGTTGTTTCAGGAATGTGGGAATACAGTGAGTTAAATCCAGTTTATGGAGCAAAATGTGGGAATCTTTTTTTGTTATAAAAAGTTGACAACAGCAGGATAAGTTGCTGGCAAAAAAGTAATTGTGAGAAGTGAAAGTTGAAAGTGGGACAGGTAGAACTCCACTTTTTTCCCTGACTTTTTTTTCCCAGGTTTTTTCGATGAACCTGCAAAAATCCCCATGGAAGCACAGACAGGGATGAAAACACATCCTCCCTGGTTTCCCTTGTTGATCGAACTTGACTACAATTGTTTTGTTTTCTTTTATTCTCAAGGTGGCAAAATATACTGCAAAACACCAACACGGCGAGATGTGAATGTTGAGTTGAAGTTCTCACAAACAAATAAAACTCGCTCAGCTCAGACTGCATTTTAGTACATCAATAAAAACTTCTGCAAACATAAAAATTCTCCCATGGAGCAAAACCTGGGGGTGTGGAGCGGGAACGGATGCTAACTCAAGTCCATCCAGCCTTTCATAACTGTTTGAAGGGGAAGATGGAAGATGGTACACTCATAAACACAAACGTCAGAAAGACCAAACGTCTTTATGAATCTGATGTGCGTTGAAGGTAAAACACACTTGTGCTCGTCTGGCTGGATAGAGGTTTAGAACACTTAATGACTCATATCACCACGCATGAAGGGACGAGGAAACATGAAACCCCCCATCATATCTCCCCTTCCTGTCGTCTCCTTTAACAGGCTTCAGCACACTGATGCGCTGAGAGAAGTCTTTATGATTAAATGCTTCATGTAGCTTCGTTCCGGAAGACTCCGCCGTCGTTCCTGCCTGTATTTCACACTCCGCCATCCTTTCGGTCACCTTGTGGCTTGAGGAGCAGGGCGGGGAACCTATTAAAGGCTGTATTTTACCCAACGGGCAGCGAGACATGTAGTCCTCCTCCCCGGTGTGTCCAGCTGTGGTCATGATGGGTCACCGGACCACTGAGGGACTTTGCAGCGTTCAGCAACTTTATCCACATGAGCTGATAGGTCATTTAACCTGGTCTTTATTTACTGTATCTCCACGAGGAGACTGCAGCCTCACAGGAATGGTGATAAGGAACATAGAAATGGATAAATGATGCACCTTTCTCTGCGTTTCCCTCTCTGAAACAAGTCTCCCCCACCTGTCTTTAATGTCTGTACAGTATTCGGTTTCTCTCGCTCCCTCAACTGTATCAGAGGAGATTTGGGGCTTTGCGGTGTTTTATGTGCCGGCAGCTGGTGCTAAGGTAATGTGAAGTAATGCACTTGTCAGGCTCTATTGTCTCTGCTGCTGGCCTCATCGCCCACTTGCAGCCCATAAAAGCAGAGTCATTTAAACTGCTAATGAAGTGGAGAGTCTGGGCCAGCGGCAGATAAAAACCCACCCGGGAAACTGCATGTTTTCAGCTGAGCTCTTATTTCCTCTTGCTGGGGGAGCTCACTGAGGAATGTCCTTGTTCTCGTCTACATCTCACCCTGCCTGGCATTGGTCCTCATGTAGAGCCAACCCCTTCCTGTAAGATGCTTAAAAACCAACAGTGTACCTGTTCATCCTGCACCTGGACTGTACAGGTACACATCTGTGATAGCAAACAACATCAAAACACAACCACAATGAAAGCGCCTGGATGAGCCTTGGCGAGCACATACCAGCCGTGTGATGTCAGCAGATCCGGTTCTGCATCAATTCCAAAATCTAACTGATTGTTCTTCAACTTATTGTCTTCAAAAGTTCAACCAAACCCATCTGACACGTTCAGAGTCATCCTGCTATCAGACAAAGCAACGCTGCTCCATCCATTTTCTTCTTATCCTGTTAAGGGTTGGGGGGGGGGGGGGGGGGGCTGGAGCCTATCCCAGCAGCCTTCAGGTGAGAGGCAGGGTTCGCCCTGGACAGGTCACCAGTCCATCACAGGACCAACACATCGAGACAGACAACCATTCACACTCACAGTCACACCTACAGTCAATTTAGAGTATCAATCAGCCTCGTCCCCTCTTGATGTCTTTGGACTGTGGTAGGAAGCTGGAGTACCAGAGAGAACCCACACAGGAACAGGGAGAACATGCAGACTCACACAGAAAGATCCTGTGATGGAGCCAGGACTGGAACCTGGAACCTTCTTGCTGTGAGGCGACAGTGCTGACCACTGCACCACCGTGCTGCCCACCAACGCTGGCACATTTGTTCAATCCTAAAATTCTTTAGTGTTCATTAATAATGGCAGTAAACCTGAGCTGGTGATTGAAATGATGTCTGTGTGTGATTGTGTGATTGGTTCTTTCCTCCACCTGTCGTCTTGGTCAGTAAGTCAGTCTGGTTCTTACCTTCCTCCACACAATGAGACACAGACAATTTTTTGCTAAAAAGTAGAGGAGGTAGCACAGCTCGACCAAGGCGAATGGATCTTCCCCAAAACGTACTGGTTTCTTTCCTGGCTCAAGTTTCACCTCTCCACCAGTTTTTGTGAGATTAGGGCTCTTTTTTTTTCCTTCTTTTTTTTTTTGCATAATCCTGTTTACCAAAAAACAAGTCCTCCTTTGTGGAAGGAAAATAGAGACAATTATCAAGAGTTGAAAATTAATTGATTTCTAATTCAGAGCTGATGGCCAGTGTTTGTGTTCTAAGGTCTAACTCATGAGAAGGTCATTGTCTTTAGGGTGCAATATCAGAAATGAACACACAGAAACAGAAATCTCTCAATTGCTGTATTATTAGGGATTGTGTATAAATGTAAACTACATCACTATTGGTCTCTCTTTTTATTTGGGGAAAAATGATGTTACATCGACTACCACAGCAGATACAGAAGGAGGCAGGAATAATGTGTCAGGTGATGTCAGGCTCAGTCCAGGAGGAGTGATCCCATGCTCAGATAAAGTTAATGGTCAGGCATCTGTGAGCAGCCAGCTGGGTCTGACGTGTGTGTGTGTGTGTGTGTGTGGGGGGGGGGGGGTGAGCATGTGTGAGATATCAGGAAATTACCTTGTTTTACTGTAAAAGCCCTGTGGAGGAGGAGGGTATCATTCAGGGTTTGTGTGAATTCATGGGTGATGACACTGTTATTCTAATTTCCTGTAAAGTAGGAATGATTGGTAAAACGTCAATGTGGATTTCCAAGCCGTGTGTGTGTGTGTGTGTGTGTGTGTGTGTGTGTGTGTGTGTGTGTCAGATTGGGGGAATTAGATTGACCTTGCTGGTACAAAAGGTTGCCTTTTTGTCCTGCATGTTGCTCATAAATTACCCACAAAGCACTTCTTCGCTGCCAGAGCAAGACACCGTACATTTCCTTTATTGTCCTGCAGTCCAGACACTGCAGCTGACCAGTCAGGACACACACAGCAAAGATGATTGCAAGTGTGTATATGAGTGTGTGTGTGTGTGTGTGTGTGTGTGTGTGTTTTGATGGTAAAATATTGATTGTATGTTAAATGAATCTGGCATATAAAATTATTGAGATGAAGTAAGTTGTTTTAAACTGATGTAATGAAGAGAAGTATGTTTGCTGTTCATACGGAGCAGCTAGTTTCAGTAAATTCTTGCTACTCGTGCATATGTGTTGATGGCTCCTCCATCTTTGTTTCAAAATAATTTATCATGAGTCTAACCTTGCTTTTTTCCTTCCTGACACGTCCTCTCTGCCACCTTCCTCCAAGCTCATGGCAGCCATAATCTTCATTAGCATCGGAGTCATCGCATCTTTCTTCTGTGCCATCGTGGATGGGATCATCGCTTCAGAGTTTATTGTAAGTAACACCTGTAGTAGTATTGACACCTCCCCCCCCCCACACACACACACACAAAGTTTGATTGATGTGGAAGTGCAGGCTGACACACAAACAATCGCAGAGGTCAACCTGAAGTAACATTCATCGGTGTGGCGCTGATTAGAAATATGTCCAGAAGGTCAGCACCTCACTTCCAGTTAGAAAAAATTTCCCTGATAACTTGACAACATATGATGCAAAACTCATCATATCAGTTAATAAAGACACAAAATGATCAAAATGATTTACTCGTTGTTTGTGAGGACGAATCCTCACATACTGCCGAACGTCTCCGAAAATTAATGTCATCTTTCTGAGTTTGATTGATTTTTAATGGGTGTCCGTAGCAGAGAGAGTTAACAACTGGACCTCTCAGCTGACTCACTAATATTGATCAATGCTATCAAACCCTTGCAGATATATTTACTTTTCACTCACCGGACAGTAAAATTCATATTTATTGCACCTTCAAAGCTCTGGAACATTGTGTGCAGAAGCTTTTAAGTCATTTGACATAGAACTGCTGTGTTGACAAAGAAGCAGGCAGAATAACACAAAGGAGGAACTCACACACACACACACACACACACACACACACACACACACACACACACACAGAGTTTGCTCTAGAGCTCAGGGGTCTGTCTTTTCTGTCACTCGGATCTTTATGATATACTCAGGACACGAGGCCCCTGCAGGAGGACATGTGTGACTTCTACGCCAGCGGTTCAGGCTACGCTTATGACAGCTACTACACCGAGGTGAGTACCACGCATCAATTCATCACTTACCATAGTTCTGAAGCAGTACTGTAAATCAGCTTCAGATCACGTGATCCTCCTTTGATTTTAGTGGGTAAACTGGGTCAATACTTTGGGTATTCACTTCCAGTCAGGGATCTTCCCTGTAATAAGGTGTGTAGTGACATCTAGTGGTGCAATTATGTCACTGCAGAGATTTGCACACTCACTCATGTCAGGTTATCTGCAAGGAACAGCATCTTAATCCCTCTCCATCACACCACATGAACATAGATAAATACGTGTAGTATAATAATGAATCTATCTTGCTTCTGTGGTAGATTGATACATCTTTTTAGAAGCACTCAATCTCTGCTGCTGCTGCAGGTCACGTGCCGCTCATTCGACAAGGCCTGCAAGCTGAAACTGAGAAGTAACACGTGCTACTGCTGCTACCTGTACAACTGTGAGAGGTGAGACGATCCTACACTCTATTTATAATCTTCCCTCAGAAGGTTCAGCTTCCTTCATTTTGCCATTTTGCTAGTTATCATTAGCACTGACAAGACATTAAAAAAATAGAATCCAATTAATTGCACATTTGTAATAAATCTAATCACATAGATTCATTTTGGAAATGACAGACTTTTATGTGTGAATAAATGAATCGCTGAATGTTAGCGGTTCCAGTCAGATATAACCTGCGGGTCTCCTGACATCACGCCGTCAGCACCAGCGGTGTGCAGCAACTTCTGTTGTCTGCTACCAACATTGTTATATAAGCGTGTGAGTGTGTGTGAAGTGACACATGAGCTCTTCACTAGTTTTTAATTTCCGGCAGACTAGACGCAGCCTCGGTGTCGTGCTGCATGCCATCTCTCCGCTTACAAGTTCTGTCCATTCATGGGCAAAAGAGACAGGCTGTGAATAATTGATTTAATTTTTTTTAATAGAAATGTTTTTTCCCCCTCAAATCAATTAACTGAAAATGAATCTGTTCATGCACCGTCTGGGTGCTTTCAAGATTTAATTGCCTTTTTTTGGGGGGGGGGGCACAGAATGTGACAGACTGTAGGAGCCATAACGATCGCCAGTAATACCGAGTATTTGTGCGTCTGCCTTGGAGCACTGATCCCTGCTCTCTGTGCCTCCTCCAGCACAGAGTACCACACACAGTACTTTGAGTTCACCGGGGTCAGCAGCTGCTGGGACGTGATCCACCTGCACCGTCTGCTCTGGGCCTCGGTGGTGCTTAACGTGATCGGCCTGTTCCTGGGCATCATCACCGCCGCCATCCTCGGAGCGTACAAAGACATGGTGAGAGGTCCACTAAAGTTTCTGAGGGAAACGTTGAGTTAACCACAAGTAGAAGTTTACACATGAACACCTCTGACCACCATAACAAGTGCGAAGAAGCAACATAAAACTTTTTAGTACTGCTTGGCTGACACATTTGGCCCCTGGACGAAGGGTTTTTATATTGTTAAGATGTAAAATAATAGTAGCTTTTCTTTTACTGCCTACATGCCAACACATCAGTGAACACCCCCAACATCTGTTTCTTGCCTGTTTGTGTGTTTTGGAACTGTTTTACAAATGACGACATCCCTCAGTGGAGCTTCATCAGAGTTTATAGATTTGTTACTGCTAGTCATCAAAGTGAATTAAGCTCATCTGCCAGGCTGATCAACAATGAGCCTCGAGAGTCTGCAATGACTCAAATCATTTAATCTTTTTTATCTTTGCAGCATTTCCTGTTTTGTTCTTCTTCTTTACCTTTATCAAACCCTTTTCTCATACGAACATTATTTTTATGCCTTGCAACACATCCAAAAGCACTCAAAAACAGTTTCAAGGGCATGAAAAACTCTCGTTTTCTTTTGTTAATCCTAATGGTCCTGATTTTACGATTACTGCTCCTACAGTACATTACCCAGCAATCACACTTCATTTCCTTTTATTAAATTAACTGTGTGTGTTTCATGTGAAAATGGTTCACATTCACACATCTTATCCAAAGCATTTCAATGTTCCCTGCAGCAAAAGCCGTCTCCTCCGATGGCCGCCAGCCCCGCGCCACCACCCCACATCCTGTACAACCCGACCCAGCACATGCTCACCTACGCTGGCTTCTGTCCGTCGAGCCAGAACCTGCCGGCCTACCCCAACTATCCCGTAGCCATGCAGGTGGGCCCACACGTGCAGGAACGCCGAGCTAAATGCAGACACCGACGACGACAGCGAGGCAGGATTCTGATCCAAAAGCAGCTTAATGGAATTCAGCCCTTGTTACTTTTACCATTTGCAACTGTGCTTCTCCTACTGTAAAGATTTAATAGTAATATGAAAATAGCACTATAAAAATCATAAAACATAAAATCTCTTTGACAACAAACAGACTGAGAGCCGCTGATAATGTCAATAAAAACCCACACCTAAAATGGCCTTCATCAAAGTAGGCTAAAAACAGGGAATTGATTCATAAATCAGAGTTATAGTTCAACACCAAACTCACAGGACTGATAATCGACCCCAGGTTACATACGTACATTTTTACCTTTGTAGAAGTGTTAAAGAAAAGTGAAAATAATGTGAATATGTCTATGATGGCACAACAGTAACAATGTGAGTGTTTTTATTATGGTGAGAATCTGTAACATCTACCATGGCGATGGTGAAAAAACGATATATAAATGACATCATCAAACATACATGAGACGTTGCACTTTATCAGTCATCTGAAATCAGCTGTTGCTATGCCAACAGTTATCCAGCACTTGTTCTGAAATTGCTGAAATAGATCCACATTATTGGATTCATTTATATTTAGTACATTCATGTCCTGTGGGATATCTAATGATTCGAGTGATGCTTTAGCGCCACCTACAGATCAAATCTGTGCTTTGTGTGAAACAGAACAGCCTCTATCAATTCCATTAAATTTTGCAAATCCATGTTCCCTTGGGTATGTATTTTAATAATTATCATAAGTTAGCATGCCAGCAATGCTGAGCTAACATTTTCACTACATTGTGATGTATCTTCTCGATTGTTGTGGTTATTGCAGCAACAGAAGCAAACCTTCCTCTCGGTTTCTGACAGTTACAACCACACCTCACCTAAAACTAATGGCAGACGGCCTCTCAAACCCACCTCCCACACCTTCCTCCTCTCCTGCAGCACAACAGCAGCTTCCAGACGCCTGCTACGCCCCAGCTGATCCCTGAGGGAGGTCCCTCCTCCACCTCCTGCCCCTCTGAGGAGAACCAGAGCCAGCAGCCCTCTCAGGCCTCCAGCCAGCTACAGCCTCAGGGAGGTACCCAAGAACCAGGAGGCTACATGCTGACCCCAAACGCTCCGGTCCTCTATAACACCTCCTACGGCCCCTTTGAGAAACCTCCTCCATACGCCTGCTGAGCATCGCCTCCACACTCGGACCACCAAGGAGA
Organism: Aulostomus chinensis; assembly: GCF_037954235.1. Taxonomy (NCBI): domain Eukaryota; kingdom Metazoa; phylum Chordata; class Actinopteri; order Syngnathiformes; family Aulostomidae; genus Aulostomus; species Aulostomus chinensis. The sequence continues at coordinate 16,225,473 of NC_141321.1, forward strand.
TCAACGTCTCCACCTGGTCGGACAGGTGGCAGCACCGGACATCTGATGGATGAGCAGAGCTGCTGGATAGATGCTGAGGTAGACGTGCTGCTCTGAGGAGACCCACACAGGTTTAGAGTTGTTGATGTGTGTTTATAGAGGTCTGATTGTCTAAGTGTATTCATTAAGCTTCAAACTGGCCTTTAGACGCTTACATTAGTGTATACCAGTACACTTGACTGTGATCCATTAGACGTTTCTATGGTAACCTGTGTAGACTACTACTGCACATTCAACACAAGGGCTTTCTTTAAACTGTGTATGTGAGTAACCATCCCTAATGTTATTGTTTGTGTGAATCATTTAATATGCACTTTAAGGTCAATACGTTGTGTATATAATATTGATGATGCATGTTAACTGCAGCTGCTCCAGGCTCATGCAGTGTTAGTACAGAGGAAAGTCGCAGACAACGTGGAGTTAAGGGCTTTCATAAAATGTTACATTTAAAAGTTTCACAAGTAGTACTTGTATTAACTGTACTAAGTGTTTCCACTGTGTTGTTTCACTTTAATATTAGGCTATGATGTGTAACTTTTGAAACTGGAAATATCCCAATGTTCTCCTTCTAAATAAAATGTCGACTTCATAAACAATAAGACACTCCTGCTCAGGGTTACAGCTAGTCAGACTTGCTGGTTTATATCTTTGAACTTCAAGTTGCCTTTTTGGTACAAGAAGTCACTTCTAATAATCAAAAAGCAAACAAACAGAGGGGTTTTTTTTTCTGAAAACACAATTTTACTCTATCATGTTCATACAACTGCTTTTATTTTTGCTTTTAAATAGGATTTCCATTGTTGAAGGAAGTTAAAACCTAAAAGGCAAAGACTTCTCTCAGCATTGTACACATACTGGCAGTTAAAAGTGAAAAATAAAAACTAAAGAAGTTCAATATACAACACATGATTAAAAAAAAACAACAATAACACGTTGAGCTCTATCTTCTGGCATTCATTCATCAGAAAACTAGAAAAATGATACCACACAGAAGGAAGTAAAATAATACTGGAGCCCTTTATAAATCAATCACATTGCTCCTCTGACATTCTGGGTTTGTTTTGTTTTTTTAACTGTAATTTGATTTAATCAGCACCCATAAAGTTAAAATTAAAACCCCTGTAAAACGTACTTTGATTCCTGGCTGTTGCTGTGAATCCCCCTTTGAGGATGAGAAACATGAATTCCTCCCTTTTTTTTAATGAAGCAGATGAATGTGTTTGTTTTGTGTCGATAACCTCAGTGAGCATAAGGTAGTGTTTGTTTTATGTCTTCTACAAAGCATTGTACAGTCTCATTATTTACATCTTCAGTATTTTACAGCGCACTCGTTCCTCTCAGTAGCTTGTGTGGTGCGATTGATGCAGTGCTCTTTCTCTCCTGGTTAAGAGGACGTCCCTCTTCTTTCCCTGTGCTTCTGATTAATGGATCGTCCTCAGGTTGGTTTGCGGCAGGTTTACGGAGTGACTGAGGAAAAGGACGGGGCCTTTGTGATGCGTGTCAGTGACTGACGTGAACTGGGATCCAGAGTTTCAGTTCTTTAAAAGACTTTCTCTCCACAATTCTCAGGTGGACAGAAACAGACATTTCATTAAGAGAAGGGTTGGCTTTGATTCAGCGATACAGCACTGCACCTTTGTGAAATGAGTCACCAGTTTGGAAGGAAGCTGTCGTGAAGTTTGTTCTTAGTAGGCACATGGTTGATTTTTAAGGTTGCAGGCAGACATGGAGTGCTGCTTTTAGAGAATGGCTTCACGTGGCAGTCCACATCTACCTGCAACCATGTGCAAGGTTTTCCACTGGACACAAAGATGTCGCTCACACTGAATTCTGCCCTCACTGCTACAACTCTGAATGAAGTGAAGGACTCAGCATATCAAGGGCAAGATAATCCATGACATTTTCTCTGAGTGGAATAGCTCAGCCTTTTCTTTCATTTTAAATAGGATCCAAATTTAAAATTAGACAAAAGCACTTGACTATTTCAAGCATGTGAGTCTGAGGTGGACTGGATACACGCATCACAACCATGGCGCAGCGAGAGCCTACAAGGTTCAGGACAGATCGAAGCACGGATTCCAGGCGTTGTAGACCAGCTGTTAGATCTAGATAAGGCCTGGAGGGTTCTTGTGGGCTGACAAGGCTGTGATACATGAGCAGTTTTTGAGGCAATGTTGTACAGTGTTTAGTCTTCCCTCGTCTCCAGCCTAGTGAAGGGGATGTTGCTTATTGGATAACTAATTTACTGAGAATACTGTGAAAGTCCCTGCAGTGGCCTCTAGGCAGCTGCAGCAGCAGCGTCACAGTGCAGCTCCAGCGCCATCACAATACCCGCTCTAGTTTGTAAGTCTTTACATTCCAATCTAATCATCTCCCCTCTACCCAAGGCCCGATTTTAGAAATGTCCTGCGAAACCGTCCCCATTGCCTCAATCAACTGCTTATGGGTTTTTTTTGGCAGAGTGAGGCGCAGGTCACTGGCGAGAATCCAGCAGGGGGCAGGAGTGCGAGCGAATGTCGTTGTGTTTGTGGACAGCCTGGTCCAAGTCCAGAGGCTGGCCGTTAACACTGACCTCCATACAGCCGCTGTAGGGCGCCGACACCGGCGAGGACACCAGAGAGACATCTGAGGGAGGAAATGACAACATGTAATACAAACAGTACTGAAGTGACAACTGTATGATTTCACACATTCACTCAGCAAACTTGAATCAACACTTGGCTCTATTACAGCGTGTGGAGACACTGGAGGACTCCTGAGGGTTAACCAAAGTGAAAAAGTCATAGATCAATCACTACAAACCAGGAGTTTCCTATTGTTCACAGTGACTGAGCAAATGGAACAGTGATGTTGGACACACAGGAGGTGTGAATCCATGTATAGATGTCTTGTGCACTGACCAGGGAGGGCTCCTATAAAGGTGCTGGACTGAGCCAGGAGGTCAATCTCCGCATCTACACTGCGTCCAGGCCGGCCGTCCACCAGCAGCTGGGTTTGATTGCCTGAGATCGTCACCTGGATTTCATGAATCTCACCATCACACAGGGGTGCTGGAGAGCTGGCGATGATGACATCACCTACTGACACCAGAACAAACTGAAGACACACAGAAGGTTCTTTTTCAGATCCAAATAAAACATCTGGAGACGATTTCACACGTACAGGCTGAGCTTTCATGTACTCACGTCTCTCCACTCGTCAGTGCTGGGATTATAGTCAGCCAGAGCAATGGAGAGAGGGACCCGGTCTTCATTAACGAGTGCAAACAGCACTCCAATAGCAATAGTAGGACGCAGGGTCAACAGGACACTCAAGTTCTTGGATTCTGACATAAGAGGAACAAGAGGAGAGAACAGCAGGTCATGAACTTTGTCAAGAAACAAAAATGAGACAAAATGTTGACAACAGTGTGGAAGAAAACACTAGCCAGCTCTCACAAACTAAACATTTACAAAATACTTCAGGCATCAGGCGAAGTTATGCAAGACCTGGATATACTATCCTTAACACACACACACACACACACACACACACACACACACACACACACACACACACACACACACACACACACACACACACCATAGCTGATGTTGAAAAGAGCGAAGCCTGTTCCAGGGTAATACGCTCCAGGGTCCTCAGAACTGAAACACTGCATGTTGTCATTAGAGCGAATGGTTTCTTGGATGGATCCATCCTCTCCTGTCAGCCAGCGCCACTCCTTCATACAGCCGTCCAGACGAGGGTTCACCTGAAAACAGCAGCAGCAGATGAGGGATGCACACATCACCTCTTGTCATAAACACAAATGCACACATTCAAAAGCCTACCTGGTTGACCAGGCCGTCCTCTTTAAAAGGGACTCCTCCTACAGTGAGGTTGAGCTCATGCATGCCCTTCTTCAGCGTGAACAGATCTCCATTCACTGCAATCTTCATGACAGCCTCCCTGTCAATCTTAATCACGAGACTCCGCCCCTGTTCCTCCACAGAAATCTGGTAACAAGAATATTGAGATGAAGGTTTCAGTCAGAGTGAAATGTCATAAGTAGTAACTGTGCAGCTGACAGCAGATCACCACCAACCTTCCTCCACTGGCCATCATTGACCACGGGTCCGCTGCTGGTCACCCTGCTGACTGTGCCATACTTCAGCTGCAACTCCAGCTTCCCATGATGCATTGCAAGGACAATCCATGAGCTGTTCAGATGACCTCCAGCAAAGAAGATCACCCCCTCAGGATCATAGGTACGGAAATCAAACTCTGCTGAAAAACTAGAAAGGAGAGAAAAGTGATGAGATGAAGAGGGGTGTGTGTGTGCTAAAACAAATTAAAAAACATTAAAGGACAAGGTAAAGAAAAAGAGAAGCAATGTAGAAACAGAAAATTCCATTTTGTTGCTTATCATTTTTATCTACTTGGAGATTAAGTATTATTTTCATTGCTGCTAATAATAGAAACTATTTTTAGGATTTGGTGATAAAACATAACATTTGACCATGTTTGGTTACAATAACACACAAGCCCTTCAGAGATCTGACCACTTCACTCTCAGAGACAGATTTACAACCCCCTGAGTCTCTATATTGAAGTTACTCTTCTAAAAGAAAATGGAAATATAAACAAGACTTGAAGGTTAATCAACATTTTCAAAATGTCTCTTTACATGGATGTTGAGCATCCAACAACAAGTGACTGCTGATTGTCTCACCCAGTGTGAATCCTCCTGCGGAAGCGCAGCCTCACCACTGGCACGCCACTGAACATGCGACCCAGATAGAGAGACCGAGAGTTCCTCTTCAGCGACGGTGACATGCAGGCAGTTATTGACTGGAGGAACATTAACATGGACGTGAGAACTGTTCAAGCTTGTCTCCTTCAAAACATCTGAAACAGGTGGATGATACAACGATAATGATAATCTTCGCCACATTTAATGTATTTCACCTTACAGCTCCTGAGGTCCTGGCCCAGCTTCAGGCCCTGACGACCATCACAGAAACAGCGGAAACTCCCGGGAGTATTCAGGCACTCCTGTGCGCACACACCTGCCTCACACTCATCCACATCTGAGAAGTGAGAGAGTAGGTTATAACTAGAGTGTGAAGGGTTATAGTCAAGTGGAGCGCTCAAGACATCATCCCAACCCCTGTTTTTTCCCCTCCAGAAAATAAACTCTCAAAGGATCTAAAAAAACATCACTAGCAGGAGAAGAAGAAATGTCTTTCCTGTCAACATATCGAGGAATGCAAACAGCACTTGAGTCAAGTGATATGTGACGTCTGTCCAGTGCACATATATAACCTTACATGGCCATGACCACGGCGGCAGAGTAAACGCTGATTCTCCAAGGAGGAACAACAAGGTTATGAAAAGTCTGGTTTCCACAAAAGAGACAAACAGGCCACATGACTGAATAATGACGTTTTCTATCTGAATTCTTTCTCTTCGCTGCCAATATATTGTGGTTATATTATCTGATCATGTTATTAAAAGACTGGAATTTTTGGCCTGATCACCAGAGAACTGTTCATGCGACCTGATGACTTTTGTTTTTTGGAAAACCCTGAATTGGATGATCAAACAGAATCGACAGTAATATCAAATCCTCAAATTCTGAAGTATTTACTGAGGATGCACAAAATAAATAAATTAAATACAGTAATTCAAGAGTTTCCTGTTTTTTAGTTTTTTTCACAGAGTCTAATCTAAATATATATTAAATAAGTGTCAAGTATCTCGCCCAATGTCAGCTGGGATAGGCTAAAAAAAAAAAAAACAGTAGCCCAAAAGCTTACTTTTTTTTTTCCGTTTTCCTTAATAAAGTGATAAATTCTAGTAAACCCAGCTGTTAAGATGAGACTAACATCTGAATACTGTCTTGTTAAAAACATATCAATCCACCCCACGATTAGAGACACTTTCTGATGACGGATACCAGACTTCAGAGTGACCAACTGTCACATCTGGTGAATAAAGAAGTATCGTGAGCAGGTGGTTGATGCCTCTCACTGGGGGTCACACCGGGTCAGAATAGAATATGTTGAGCTCTTCAGTGCATTTAACAGCAGGGCAGATGACGGTCACTGTGTTGTCGGGCCACTGCCTTTCTAAAGCCAAATAGACTTGGCTGACACAAACTTGCTCGCTAACTCTGACCAAATGTATACTACTACTGACTGCAAAACTACTACTGTATAGTACTACTGACTTCGGTTTTCATCTCTGTGAGGGACTGTCCACCTCTGGCATGGAGACAAACTGGACAATAGTGACAGTGACCTGTTCCCCACGATAGAATTTCTCTCAAAGTTCTTCCACAGCCTCAGAACACAGCTGCATCAGTCCTGTTGACATTCTGTGTGTGTGTGTGTGTGTTCGCACGTGCGCATAGACTTACCAACGCAGCTCTTGGTTTCATTGTCATAGACATAGCCGATGTCACACAGACAGTCATAGCTTCCCTCCGTATTCTCGCATCTAGCTGTTCCACACACACCCGGGTCTTCACACTCATCCACATCTTAGAGAGACAAAATGTGGCCAGTTAGGAAAGTTAATGTCTGGTGAGCACTCAGCAGTGCCAGCGTTTCATGATCAGGAGGAGCTCGGAGAAAACCCGTCAGCTGGAAGGATGAGATGTGAGGAGGATGTTTACTAAAAACTGCACCAGGAACAATCCCTTCTTGTTTTTGATGCTGACCATATTCATCACTGCCATTACTTTTCAGACACCTTGTCCCTCTTAGACAGGAAAACAACTTTTGCAATAATTAAAAGCCAACTAATCCAAAAGAATTTCTACATTTTTCATTATTTTTTACTTTCACTGTTGTGTCACTGTTGTGTCTTTGTGACTTCCACCAGCTACATGTAACTAGCTTGAAACTAATGGCACCAAATGGCCTCCAACTACTCAAAACAGACTAATTGATGGAAAATGTCTATTTACAAAGCACCTGGGAGGTTATGGTCTTTACAGTTTTTAGATTGAATCAAAGTGTTTGGGATAACTAAATATATAGCTGGATAAAGAGGAAAAATCTTACCACTTTGTAAACAGACGCTTTTGGACAGTTTGGCTGTTGTTAAAAGTTGGTGGCCATTTGGCTTCATTAGCTCTAAGCTGAATATACAGTACATGTCTGGCTCATTCTGTGTTCTTGAGTCACAGAGATGCGATACATCAATGAGAAAAATGACCTCAAGACACCAACATCTGAGTATTTGGTGGGCAAAATGCCCTTTATGTGTAAAGTGCTGTTCCCCAAAAGCAGCTTTGTATTTAGATATCTGTACTTCGACGAATTCAGTATCTTTGTTCCATCACTTTAATGAAGCAACATCCCACTTAGTTATTTATGTCTGAGACACGACTCTAAACCATCAAAAGAAAAGTGGGTTTCAAGTCGACTTCATGATTTTTGCCTATTTCTGATAAATTCATGACGTGGTTTTAAACAATTTTGGTCCCTCTCAGCTGGGGGCACTTGTTAACAGTGAAGCATTCAAAAAGCAAAAGTTGGTACTATGCGCTTAAGTGCTGTTTAGGTTTAGTTTCCTTTTAGGACTTTTAGATGAAATGAAAACTGAAAGAACCAAACTCTGGAAAATGATTGCTATGGGGCATCAACCTCAAATGAGACTCCACATGGTTGTTGCAGATTGCCTACAACTAAGTGCCCATGTGCACAGTGGAAACGTGGCGTGAAGTAGATTTGAAATGTTAAAATGCTGACGTGTTTTTGCAGCGAGTGCAAAGACTTCACACATTTGATCTCATGCATCAGTGTCTTCTTGCTTACCATTACACATGTGGCGTCTGACCAACATGTAGCCTTGGTGACAGGAGCAGCGGTAACTGCCCATAGTGTTGTTGCACTCGTGGTCACACCCTCCGTTCCTCTTGCTGCACTCGTCAACATCTGCAAACGGGAGGGTGGCAAAGTCCACGTGAACACAGGAAAAACATCATCATAGGCTGTGTACAGTGTATGACTGTTCAGACTCAGAATCTCTTACTCGCATTCATCTCTATTCAAGGTTTAAGGAGGTAATTGTCACTTTGACATAATTAGTAACATTTGTACTGTATTAAAAGAAATAACTGACATACTATGTCATCATGTTGGAGCTCAGTGTTTGCGAGCTGGGTTGTCAAGTGGAAAAGGCTCCAACCAAGTCAAAATGAATCTGCTTGATTTCCCTTCACAGTAAGGTGGCAGCATGAGTCAGTGGAAATGTGTGGAATGGTTACCGTTTCCCCCTCCCTCACACACACTGTGTGTGTATAAATTATGAGAGCTTTCCAGTTCCTGCCAAGACACTTTTGGTTATATTTCCACATCTAAAAGTGGTGCCCATGGTTGAACATCCACCGGATTTATGGGACATCAAACCTTTCCCTCACACAGTTACTAACTACAAGCTTTGACCTCCACAGAGTCCTGATGTGGACTCAGTGACCGTCATTCATCTGGCTCTGCATTTGGAGGGAGGGAAAGTGGGTGTGGTTTATACTGGCAGTCACGTTTAATCAAGATTCAACACATGCATTTTATAATAGATTTTAAATTAATACTTTTTTAGTAGTCTGATTATTTATGTTTACACTGGTTTTATCATTGCTGTTGATCGTATTATTGATGTTAATCCGAATGTTCTTACTTGTCTTGATGTATTTCTATGAGGCACTTAAGTTCCTTATGCAGAACAAGATGTAAATCTGCCCCAATCAGATGACTTTTTCTTTTCCACCATCACACATTCAAATGGGGGCACTGATAGATTTGGTTTTGCGTTGGAAACAAAAAAAAACATTTATAATAGAAATGATTTAGTTTCCTCCATCTTTTAAAATGGAAGTCATGCAGAAGTGAGCATGCTAAAGCTGATTTCTGTAAAAGTTGCAGGGGCGTGAAATATATCCAGCTTCACATGACGCCGCCTCTTCCTCCTCCCATTAGCTTTGCATGTATGTACATTTCTCCTGTGCATAAACTCAACCAAAACCACAATGTGAGAGTTTCTCCAAGTGACCTTCAGGAACAGTCAACTCTCAGCCCACCGGCTGCTGACTCAACAATGGGGTGAGTGCAGAACATATTGATCACTTTTAAATGACATGAGGACAAAGAAATGACGAGTTTTGTTTACATTCAAATGTTGCAAACAGAATGGATATTTTATCTTGTTGCCATCAACAATACTTGGGACAGACAATCAGGTACTGGAACTGAACCACAAAAGAATATAATTTTCTCCTTTTGTACGATCCTTAAGTGCAATCGCATTAATAGTTGATTTTATAAGGTATATTAATAACAGCAACAGTAACTGTGCAATAGAGTGTAAAGTGATGAGAAACAGAGATTGTAAAAATGTCCTGAATGACTCATGAAAGGGAAGGAAGGAAGGCCAGACCAGTGGAGAGCCAGCTGGCAGAGCCAAGGTCGCAGAGAAGACAAACTTGAGACTGAATGACAACATAAAAACATTTGAACTCGAACACAGTGTTAAGTTTTTAACTACAACTCCTCCATGATGATGATGATGACAACAGTACCTTTCTCACACCTCGCGCCTGCCCAACCCGTGAAACAGTGACAGAGGAAGTCGCCTTTCTTGTCCTCACAGCGCACCGTACCTCTGTCATTACAGGGAGAGGGAGAGCACTGGTCTGGAATATCTGATAGTGAGACAGAAAGAAGTGATGTTACTGCTTTCAACATGTGAGTGTGCACTGTGACAATGAGTGTAACTAAATAGTGACACCTCGGGGAGGAAGGTCATCTATGATTTTCTGCCTCTGAGGACTTCAATATAAATAGCCTGATGCTGGCTCAGCTCTTCTCAGTCCTTCCTAGTAAACCAGCCCTCTCTCTGATATGTTCATCTGGGTTTGTTCCCTTTTCTCCAAAACATTTCACTCTTTCACCCATGGAAGTCAACACATGCGTGAATCTTTTTTCTCCTCATATAGTTTCCTTTTCTTTGCAGGCAAGTTTCTCTGCTCAACAAGTCTGGGCATGTTAGCTCAGAGAGTGAAGAGGACAGAGTCTGGAGAAAATAATCAGCAGCAGGAGAGACACACACACACATGCACACACACAAAATACACAAGTCAGGCTAGTCTTAACCAGACAGATGTTGGTGCATGCTGGATCCTAACATCAGTGTTACTGTTTGTCTGTTGACAGCAGAACATGAGTCACTCATACACAGTTAGCCCTCACTGAGCACTTTAAATAGCAGCTATTCTAAAGATCAAAAATTAAGTCCCTGTCAATGCAGATACGGCAAAATAGACCAATGCAGACTCAACATGGAGGGTTTCATACAGTCCAACACCGATTGGTGGGCATTGATTTGTTTATTACAGGAGCACGATCGCCTTCTATTCATCTGTGTCTGATATCTGCTTATGGATGAGTTTGTCATATTAGTGTTTATATATATTTGTTGAACCATTAGTCTTCCCTATTTATATAGTACAGCAAAATTTGATATAGTAACAACAAAGTTGAGACTTGATGTTGAATAGCATGTAGATGGTTTAGGTCATAGAAACGGAGCTTAGATTATTCATTTCCTAAACTTTAGGAAATGAATAATCTAAGCTCCGTTTCTACAGTTAAGAAACCCTGCTAACATTAGAAAAGGAACAAGCAGGTTCAATGTGTCCTCACTCATCCAAAGGAGAAGGGGCAGGAATAAATAAGCCGATGCTTCTTCCTACTCCTTTTCAAACATACAAAGTATCAACTTAAGTGTGATTTTATATCATTCACGTGTTTGAAATAAAGCCTTCATTCATTCATTCATTCATTCATTCATCGGGTAGTAGACACAGACATTTACCAGCTAGGCTCTGACCAGCATTGATGTGAAAACAAAGTCTGGGACGACTTGGTAATTTGTAACCACCAGCATAGCGGGGCTCCACTATCAGCAATATACACGGAAACCATGAAACTTTGTCGCTTCTGCCAGTAACTTCAAATTCAACTCCTCTGCATTCAAGCAGCAGCACTCTAACTGAAGCAAAATATAATAGAAGAGGTAATAAAAGGCAACTTCTAAAGATTCTTTTCATCGTCGATTAACCTGCTGATCATTTTAACTTCTAAAAAAATTAATAAATTAGTGTATAAAAATCTCAAGAAAATTTGAAAGATGCTTATCGCGATTTCTCAACCCGAAGGGACATTCAAATTCAAATTACGGCTTCCGTTGATCCAACAGCTAAAAACCCAAAGGCCACTTTCTGTCATAAATGCCAAGGAAAGCAGCAGATCATTACATTCTACAACCAGCAGTTGTTTCAAATTTATTTAAATACTTGAAAACGACAGAAACAATTTATGGATGATCAAAATAGTTGGCAATTGATCAACTATTCAAGTCACTGTTGCAGCTCTAAATCTATCTCAGTTCACAAGTTAAAAGAGTAAGAACAAATACAACTTTTCTAGGAACCAGCACCACAGTTGCCGAGAAATATCAGGTTTAGCTGCATGTTTCTAGTAGCAACACTCCTGCACTCTAATCAGTCCTTGAATAAAACTACACCAGGACAGTCACTGATAACTGACCACTGAACCTCTGCTGCTGAACATTTAACAGATCCTGCAACAGCACTTTGTTGACTGAATCACTGCACCTCTAGGAGTTTCATAGCATCAGTCATTATTGTCACCAACATGGAAACAATAGAGAAACTGAGTTTTATTGATTCTATTTCTGTGCAGAATAATTGGAAAGATAGAGAAGCAGAAAAAATATCATCCTGTGAGTTTGCATTGAAATCAGCCAATGGTGTGTGCCAATATGCAGCAGAAACATATCAAAGGTGTGTTCTATTTTATCCATGATATAAATAGAAGCCGTGGAATGCCCAGATCAACACTGAAGCAAGAATACCACCCACGATTAGTCTCATTTAAACAGGACACAGATGGTCAAATTTGAAGAGACAAAAAGGAGAAGTAGAAGGAGGTGAGAGAGGCAGCGTGCGTGCCAAGAGATGAAAAAGAGCTGCTGTATCGTGACGTGGCACAGTGCTGCAGCTGAGTCACGGAACCCCTCAAGGCTTCCTCGGCCAATAGAAGAGAAGCCGGCTCGGACCAGGTCTGCTGTATCCTGATGCAGCAGAAATTCTCTGCTCCACTCACGTCAAGACTCTTTCTTCACATCACTCCTGCGCTGAGCGAGCTCACGAAGGAGCTGGTGCAGAGCGAGAGAGAGTGCCAGTGACGATAGAAGGGGTGTGTCACTCATTTACCAATGTGTGGCATCTCTGTAGCTGCAATATGTGCTCACGCTCAGCCTAGTTAATGTCACACAATTCACTGTATGAGTTGCCCAAGAAATTCAGTAGTTTTATCATATTTCTCTTTACTACTTGACAGACATGTGGGTGAGAGTGATGCAGAGCAGTGTGGTACTGCAGTGCAGCCCATCCCCATGTTACTACTAAGCTCCATTCTCTGGGTGTATCATTACAGAAGAGAGAGGGGTATGAGTGATGAGAAAGGTATCAACCGACTGTCAATTATCTGAAAATAAACTTAAAATCTTACTGTGGACACAGGTGACCAGATCCTGTTTCTTCTTTTCAGAACCTCCAAACTTCTCCATACAAGCTTAACAGGGATGAAAATGAGATTAAAGACAAAGATTAGAGACAAAACATCAGTAAGTCTAGACAAACTGGATGGAGGTGAGGGGGTTTAGTCAGAATTAGAACTTACTCAGATACTTTGGGTAGAAGTAGTCCTAAATCAGAAGGCAGAGATGGAAACAGAAGGTTATGCAGATGTTTAAATTTAAGTATAAACAGAACAAGATGATCTAAATAATTGCAATAAAAGTTATTTGGAGGCTTCCACTGTTTCTTGGTGTGGTCTTTCAAATAGGATCTTTGTGCTTTTGGGAGTGAAAAGGATTAATAAACAGTTATCAACTCGCTGAGGCAGTTCAGACTGTGCATGTGTGGCATCCCGATAAGGATTAAAATATGATGAGGCTGTAAACGGTGTGTGTGTGTGTGTGTGTGTGCTCTCTCCAGTGTGGGTGCGGCCCTTTGCCAGGGGCTTCCTGAGATTCTCTGCATTCCTGATAGTAGTAGCATCCCTCCCGCCTCCTGGCTGCAGCACTCCTCCACATTTAGGTCAAAATGTGAGGAGAAAGGAGCAACATGGGGCTCCTCTGCTGCAGCAGGCTGAGGTGAATTCAGTGATGAGACAACCGTTTGCTCAAGCCAAAAACATACAACATGACATAAATCCTGATTATAGCAGCAATTTGATGTGATAACTCACTGTGACAGATGGTCACGATCAATAAAGATCTAGAGAAGTCCCAGAACTACTTCTGGACTATTACTAATGTGGGACTGACACGTTTTTATTGGTTATCTGTCCTTCTTTAAAGCCTGACAGATGAGACTGAAGTATCCAAGAACACATCACTCACTCACACTCCCTCTCTCTCTCTCTCTCTCTCTCTCTCTCTGCAGAGCCAGAGAGCTGCAGCAGAGGAAAGTGCAGAGTCAGAGATGGTGTACGTTCAGAATGAATAATGCAGCTCTGAATGAGACTGCAGCTTTGTGTGTCACGACATCGTAAGATACTACTGGCACAAAGAAGGGGTTCTGCCCAACTCAACTAGATGGAACGTCACCCAGCTTCACCTTTTCCTCAGCTCACTTTAATCCTCCCTGGCTCATCTCATCTGTGATTGCTTCATTCACCTGCCACAACTTAAGTCAAAACTTGAAGAATGGCAGCAATCACTTGGGTGCAGTGTCGCCAAAACAATGCTAACACCTTCCAGTAGACTAAACATCTGATTAGAATCTCTGACACACATATAAAACTTAAGATGCGCAAAAACAACACGGCAAAGTGTGCTGATAGTCATCCTCATGGAGACTTTCAGAATATTACCTAATTTATTAACGCACAAGGATGTTAAAAAAGCCTGACACGCCATGTCTCATTTTGTTACACATAAGGTTACCTTAATTTGGAACTTGTCTGCACATTCTGTAGCTCATATTTCACAAGCTCATGTGTTCATACATGTGGAAGGTCAGATCTACAACAATGCAGCATGGAAACTCATCTGCAGTACAAGTTCATGAGAGCGACTGATTTTGTTTGTGGTCAAAAGAAGGGGGGAGGGGCGTATACAGTTTAGTGAGCTGATGTGCGTGAATGAAGTAGCAGAAAAGTTTTAAATGTGACCAATCAGAGGAGTTTATCTGCATTTATGACATGTATATATGTGAGGAGATGTAAAGGGGGGGATTTGGACACGTTCAGGGACACAGAGATTCACAGGCTGGACAGAAATTAGGAGTTGACGGATACTGTTTGTACAAGGCCGATACCTTTTATTAGTCACTCAAGAAAGCCAATAATCAGTAAGCGAGTCTTGTATCAAGTTGCTGTTAATGCAAATTAAAAGCAATGTAAATTAAATTGTTCTATGGACTCTATGAACCATGGTTCTGAAAAAATAAAAATGAAAAAAAAAATCTCCTAAAACTGCATTTTGGGGGTCAGTGTTAAATTATAAATTATATTGAGTTCCCAGAAGACATTCACTTAACTAAATAAATTTAAAAAAACAAAAGATTTCTAAATCAAATTTCAAAGACTACTCATACTACTCAGAATAAGCGTTGTTTTCCTCTGATTTTAAAAAAAAAATGAAAACGTAAGCTGATAATTGTCCAAACTTGACAGTAATCCAAATTGAAAGATGATTTTACTGTAAAATGACTGACACTTGCGAGTATGAAGGGGAGTGTACGGTATTCACTAAGATGTGTATTACATACACTGAGAGTTAGTCACGCTGACTCAACCAGTGTCGCTGAAAACAACAAAAAAGAGAGAGAACATGCCAAGTCCTTGACATGAGAATATTATGTGAGCTGCTGAGGGCGATCAACACTCTGGACTTATTGGAGCATGAACACCAGCAACTCAGACAGTGAATCACTCGTCGATCATTACATTACACTCATCAATTGGCAGTCGATAGGAACATGTAAACCCCCGATCTTGCAGCCTCGTGTGAAACGACAAACACCAGATGGTAAATAACGGACGAGTGCGAGTTGGCAGGTGAGCGAGGTTCTACGAGTTTACAGGTGTCTGGATGCTCACGAACACTCACAGTCTCCGGGTCGTTCTCGAACACTTCCCTGGCCTCCTCTTTGGAACACCTTTCCTCCACACACTCCCTCTCCAAGTGTCCTTGCTTCGTCTCCTCGAAAAGTTGATTATCTCTCTTGTGTCTGCTCAGGAACTGGTTCGCCTCTTCAGGGGACAGCGAGACTGAGGAGGGGGGAAATAGAATTATATTAACCTAAAAAAAAAAAAAGAGGTCAAATAGGTTTCTTTATATATATATATTTTTTTTTTAGTTGTGCAATAATTCGCCCCTCAAGAATGAAAACATTTGAGTGAGGTTTCGAAATACTCCCAGCAACGTTCATGAGGTTAAAAATGTTGTCATCAACACAAATGTCAGAGGAGACTTAGCCTGCTAGCTAGCCGCCTAGCATGCGAGTGTTTACTCACTGCTGTCGGACCAGCGGACCAGCAGCAGGATTAGCAGAGCTGCCCGGGAGAGGGACTTGGTCTGGGTCACACGCATTCTTTGACCGCTGTGTCTGCACCAAGCCGTAGAAACTTTCTCCCGTCCCGTCTTGTAGTCTCCCGGTGAGGTCTTTCTTTCACGCCAACACAAGCCGAGGCGACCGTTAAGGCGAACCGCTGCAGGTATTCAGGTACTTCCGACCGTTTTTCTGATGTGAACTCACGAGCGCTGCGGGCTAAATTGTCGTAGGTTTCTCCCGCATATCCTTCACAACACAGGCGACTCCTCTCTCTCGGTTCAGCTCGTCCCCATTGCAAAGTCTGCACTTTGTCTCTTTTGACCCCGTTTCTGTCCCGTGCAGTCCTCTCCAGCCGGACCGAGTCCCCTGTCTGCCGACACAGACTGCACGCCTCTGCAGCTGCTTCAGGAGGGGGAGTAGCTCCGAGGAGTGCGGGTAGGAGCTGGGATGATGATGATGATGATGATGATGATGATGATGCAGCCCTCCTAACACCTCTCCCTCCTCTCCTCTTCCTCATTTATGTGTCGATGAACTCCAGCTGTTGGTTAATTTATTTAATTCTAAGTCAATGAGAAGTCACAAGATACTCCACAGGGGGGGAAAAAATGATAGTTTGGTGAATCTGAATTAAATACAAAAGTGTTAATTTATTCATAGAAATTATACATTTCAAATAAGTGCATCATGTGATATTAATTAGTCTTGGCCATCGAATTTTAAAGTTGAATACAATTAACTTAACAAAGTCTGCATGTATATGTGTGTGTAAATGCATCAAGTCCAAAATAGTGTTTTGTCAAACAATGTACTGGGTTAAAAACGGGTAAGCTTCGTTGACACCAAGGAAATACCGGTCCAAATACTGTTCAACAATAAGTAACCCTACAGAACCACTGGTGAACTTTTAACTCTGCCACTTGACAAGTTTTGTGTTTATTTTTTAAAATTTCATTGTAATCCTCTCTAAAATAGACGCCCTTTATAATATGTTTAAGCTGCAGCTAATGTTAATAAATGTTTCACAATTATGTATTTTCACATCATCTACAAGTGTATTATAGATCAGTTCAGTTTCTTGAGCAAAAATGCTTCAATATTACTTTAAACTAAGAGAAACCTGAATTATCTCTTCATGGTAAATTAGCCTGATCTTGCATACTGTACTGTTTGTACTGCTGACTTTAAGAGAGTTTATGAAAAACAATTTAAGTTTTGTTTTGAGCGAAATGGAATGAATCATTATTCCCTGAAAGCACTGATGACTTGTGGCAGGAAGAGTGTTTTTGAATCACATCACATTGAATTTGACCTTTGACCCTTTGGATGTAAAATGGCTTAGTTTCATGTTATGAGACATTTGTGTGAAATAGGGAAAAATGTGTTTGTTTAGTCACAGTGACCTTGACCTTTGACCACCAAAACCTTATCAGTTGATTTAAGTTCAAATGTGAAGAAACCCTCTTCTATGGATGATGCGGTAACAAACTATTTCGTGTTCAAGAAGTAATGGCGGCACATCCTCAGACTTTTGTGCATTCATAAGTAAAGTAAACATATTTGTAAAGACAAGATCTCAATCTTGTGAACAGCTGTGGGTGTGTCGTGTCCCCAGTGACTGAGGACACAAGCTGGACGAAAAAAGAAAGTCATGGGATAAAATCTGATCTGTTTGCTTTCCTCTGCATACAGCGCAAGTGTCAACACTTGTCACATGTCAATGCTACTGTCCTCAGACGCACACATGATGTAACTCAGTCACTGCAGATGCGAAAAGTTGTGTTGTATACTTCAGAACATTCCCTGAAGGCCACAGACCCCTGGTGGCTTATAATGGTACTGTAGGTGAGAGGTTGTGTTCACATGTTGGGTAGTTAAATATTCAACTGTGTAATTGAGTTTGAAATAACAATGAAATATTTGTGGTTTAAGATAACATGTTGGATATTTATCTGTGGTCAAACAGCCAGGATACTGGCCCAACAATTCACTCTTTACACTACGATCCTGACATTGGTAACATGTTCATGTTTGCAGTATGTGGAAGTATTAATTTGCACTGCAGTGCTGTGAGCCCCCATTCATGTACAATATTTTTTATGATGTAGCAAAAACAGAGGGAAACACTTTATCTGAGTGCTGTGTGTTGAAAATGATCTCATTTATTATTCGGCTTTAGAACATGCAACTAGCACTGGCGGCTACCAGAAACACATTCATACACTGAGCTTAATTCAAGGCTCCTGATTAGTATGATAAATACACACTCCTATTCCTCAGACGGCAGATTCATCGGTGTCAACCAATTTTATTAAAACAACATGAGCCAAACACAACAGACAGAGAAACTATATATTAAAGAGGACCTGTTTATATACAAGATGCACTTTGAATGTGGAACATGAAGAGAATCTTCAAGATGATGGCAGACACAAAACAGAAGTTGTAGACAATCTTGCAAGATCAGTGTGTGTGTGTGTGTGTGTGTGTGTGTGTGCACGCGTGCGTGCATGTGTTCCACTGTGTGTGTGGGTGCAGATGGGGTCATCTCTGTTTTAAATGTACAACAGTGAAAGGATTAGCGGAGAATGATTTCAGGAAGAGAAGGCGCTGAATTCAACAACCATCTACATCTACAACATCAGCTTCTATTTTAAGTCGATTTGTCCAGACATTTGCCTCCAAAAGGCTAGAATGAAAAGATAATTCATCATAATACCATGACTCAACAGAGGAAAAAGTTGCTGGTGGTCTCAAAGCCTAGTCAACTGTGACCATTTGTTTTATTTTTCCACACAAATGTAACCATCTCTTGCTCAACACATGGCATGCGTGCTATAGAGCTCAGCTCTTTTTCAGAGTTTCTTGGAAATCATATCATTAACGGCAAAAAAACAATTACATCATCCAGCCTCTGACAGGATAGCTTTCGTCGTACCTCACTACAAGTAATCTGAGGAAAAATGTTCCCAGGATGGGGAAAATCATACAGTAAGGATAAGAACAACGTGACGCCTAAACAATTAGAGAAAGTCGACAAAAATGACTAGAATTGTCTAACGCTAACTCCTTTTCTCTTTCACATCTTTATCCTATATCTCTCCTTCCAAAATATCCCAAGAAGAAGCCGCTGTGGGATGCTGCCTAATGTGAGTGTTCCAGGTGTTAATTAGGGTCACTTCCTGTGCGGGGGTGGGGCATCAGGGTGCGTCTCGGGGGCTGAAGCAGGAGGGCAGGAATGGGACTTAATACTGTTGTGTTTGCTGAGAGCCTCATCGAAGTCCAGCTGCTGGCCGTTGATGGTGATGTCCATGCAGCCGTGGTAAAAGGCTGTCACAGGGGTGGCGGTGAGGGGGACGGTGTCTGAAGGAGAGACAGGGAGAGAGGACGCATGGGAGAAAATCTAAATAACGATGTATTATATTAATTCTGACATGAGCTCATAATTAACAAGATGCACTAAAGTCATGACAATTGTTTATTTGAGGTCATTTAGAAACAGAAAACCTGATAATCTTGATGAGGTTTAGCTATCTTTATTCAAATATCAATACCTGCCTCAAAAGGCTTTACTCATTATTTTCAAAGCAAAGACGTACTTCCCACGATACTCATAACTGATGAATTGGATCCAACTAGTGTTCAACTAACGTGCATTAACCGCCTCTTTAGGTCATCAGCACCACAGATATAAGCAGTCGGTTATTCTGAAGCCCTCATAAATGTGTTAAATTCGATTGGATTGCATCCCTGTGTTTAGTCGGAGCAGCTTTATTTATGGACGTCCTGGAGGTGATACACAACTTCTTGACTTGAGTGAAACGCAACTGTTTTGAAGAAGTCCCCTCAAATACTCCAGCACACAGCAGGAGAGTCACTTGTCTTATGTCCAACACATTTTTAAGTGTTTTTTTTTTTTTGTTACTTCAGATGGGAAGTAAAACCCTTGATGGTAGTAATTCTACTTGTACCTCAGTAGATACACGCTTGGTGCAGTGTCAACTGCTTGTTGATCTTTGAGACAGTTCAAGAAGCTACATACTAGAAGAGCATTTAGTTTCTTCCTCTCATCAATCATGCTGGCAATAACTCTGTACCAAAGGAGGTCCCATTGGAAAATGAAACACTGTCGTATCCATAAAGTTATCCGGAGGAAGTTAATATGACAAAATTGATTCAGTGTGATCAGCAGTGGAGCAGCCACAGCTGTCTCATGGGGCTAAATGATTCTAAATGAACGTTTCCACATGAAATTTTACAATGTTTTTTTATTACAAATAAGTCATAAAAATAATGCAGAAGATGCATCATGATGCTGATTTGTATTAATTATATTCTTTGTGACATCTTTCCACAAGAAGAAAATCAAACAGTTTCTTAAATGATTGATTACAAAATGGGTTCCTGACTTGATCGTCTAAAGTAGCTTTGACTTGAGCATCTGATGAGCTTTGTGACATTAAGCCACAAAAACTATCCAAGCCTGGATGCAAATGTGAAATATATGATTTCCAAAAAAAAAAGTTTTTTTAATATAAGTTCTAGGTAGTTCTCAACATACAAATGTGAATCTAGGATTAATTATGTGTCGTTCATTACATGTCCTTTCTTTGAAACGCTTACCTGTCATTCCATCTTGTGCATTCATTTTTGGGTTTTAGTAATATTTAGGGATGTCCGATTATATCAGCCGACCGATAATATCGGCCCGATATTGGCCCATTTATGTAATATCTGTTTATCGGTATCAGGTTTTCCTCCGATAATAAAAACCGATCATTGAAAGCCCAGGAACCCTCTTATTGTATATCGTATCTGTTTACATCAGAATCGGAAATAAAGCATTTGGACAATATCGGCACATCGGATATTGGCAAAAAGTCAATATCGGACATCCCTAGTAATATTGCAATTATTATAGTCCAGAGGTCGACTATATGTAACCTAGGCTCATCTTAAAATGACACCTAACCCTAAGCCTTACCGTTTGTCCGGGGACGTGTCTAACTGACCTGGTATTCCACCGATGTAGGTGCTGACGGGGTTCTGCATGGTGGAGTTGAGGCGTTTCAGTGCCTTCTGCAGGGACTCAGACTGCATGTAGGTCACAGTGGAGGAGTTGGCTGAGATGTGGATTTCTGTTGCAGTTACATTCAGCAGCACCGTTAACTGGTCAGGGTAACACAACATCAACGAGTCCAGCGTCGCCACGGAAACCCCGTCTAAGAAAACCTGCAAATTCTGGAGCAAAGATGGCAACAGCAATGTGAGGTTCAACCGTGATGTGTTAGTGCCTGCAGGTAAAATGATCAAAACTTCTCAACAGGAGTGAGATTGAACATACAGCATCTTCATCTCCCACGGTTACCACAGCGACCGATAGAGGGACTGTTTTGTTGTTGAGAAGAGCAAAGAGGACACCTGTGCTGCTGGACGGGCGTATATTCATCCTCACATCCACGCTCCAGCTCTCAGTATCACCTGGACACACACAGACACAGGGAAAATATAGGCTTATGTACATTTCTGTAAACAACAGTTAATCTTGTGGGGAAAAAAATACGTATGATAGGGAATGTAAACATTGTAACTTTCTGTATACATCTGTTTTGGACCAACACTGGTCTACATCAAGTACATAATGGGTTACAAACCCACCAGGACAGACTAGGGACTTCCTGTGCTGTCTTTTCATGTGCTCCACATGTGTTTCCTCCAGCTGCTTCAGTGTCCTCCCACCCCAAAACACATGCATGTCAAGTTATACTGTACCGTCCAAAAAACTAGATTTGACTGGAGGACGGATCACAGCCACAAACGAAATGCCACTGTAGGGAATAATAAATTATAATTTAACTTACTCACTGTAGTCAATGTCAAAGTTTGCCAATCCTTCTCCTGTGAAGAAAGATCCTCGCTCCACATACACAAAGCAATGTTTGCTCTTCTTCTCCTGGATGACCTCCTTCACTCCAGATGCTCCATGGTTCATCAGGTTCCAGCCCCGGATGCAGCCGTCCAGTCGAGGGTTGATCTGATGGACAGATGGATAAACTGAGCAGATGTCTGTATTCTTCTGGCTCCCTGTTACTGAGCTTTTACATCTCAATTGTGAGTGAATGTGTGTGTGTGTGGGGGGGGGGGGGGGGGGGCTTACAGGTTTGATGACATTGTCTGTTCGGTTGGGAAGACCAGCAATGTAGACCTTGGTCTCCAGTATGCCGTTAACTGAGGTAAAGAGGCTGTCAGGGCTGTTGATGCTCATGACAGCTTCCTTGCTGATCTTCACGCTGATGCTGCTCTCCAGCTCATCCACAGAGATCTGCACGTGACACACAGTCATATTCTCCTTTCCATTTTTGCACCAGAGCACATACCGATCACACTTATAATTTACTGGGTTACATCTCCTTACCACATGCCACTGTCCATCATTGATGGCTTTGCCTCCACTGGTGACCTTGAACGTGTGCTGATTTTTGAACTGGACTTCAATACGACCACCTCGTAGCCCCAGCATGAACCAGGAGTACTGGGAAGACTCAGCATACAGAACAACTCCCTCCGGGTCGAAGGTGCGGAAGTCAAACTCAGCTGCGAATCTAACAGACGGAGATAAAAAGAGTCCACCCAGTAATCTTTCATGTCACTGAACCCACGCTGGACTCCAGTCACTGAGAATCAACTATAATTCATGTTCACTAACAAATTTTGCTGGGATCATTGCAAATACAGTACATGGCACTCAGCGAGCGCATACCTCCAGCTTGACATTATGATATCATCAGATGAATACCAAAATATAATCAAATGTTGGTTGACCTCAGCGCTAAATGTTTGTCTTTTGAGTGGAGTTTGGATTTCTAAATTTGACTTCTCAATGAGCATCAGCAGGTAGACTCAACCTTTCTCTGTCAGGTGACGGTGAGTAGGGAAAGGTTGGTGACTGATGCTCTGGAACATGGTTGAGGAGGATAAAAGCTTAACTCAGACCTGCTTTTATTCCTGTCAAAGTTACTGTATTGCTCAACATTCACTGAGACAAATCTTCACACCACATTTCAGTCTTCATACCACTGATATTCATCTTCTCCGTCTAGAAAGCTCAACAAAGTTATTAAAGAGGCCTTAGAAGTAACAATGACAGATGCAGTCTGCCGTGTTTGCATGACACTCACTTGGTGTTCTCTGGCAGTCGGAAGCGCAGGTAAATGACAGGAAGCCCAGTGAACTGCTCCCCCAGATAAAGCATCTCTGAGTGTTTGTAGTCGTACAAGTCTACACAAACCGGGATGCTTTCACAGTACCGCTGGTCTTCCGCCAGGCGGAGTCCCTGACGACCATCACAGTGGCACGTGTAGCTGCCAATGTTGTTAATGCAAGTGCCGTCGCACACGTTCAGCTCGCACTCGTCCACATCTGCAAAAACAGGGAGAGTTAGGTTTAGTACTCTGTAGATGGTAGGTGTGGGAGATTCGAGATAAATTTCTTTTGTTGCAGGAGTTTTGTTGCTCACCATCACAGGTTTTGGAAGTGAAGTTGTATTTGAATCCTTTGGGACACTGACACTCGAACATCCCCGGTGTGTTGACACACTTTGCCGGTTCTTCACAAATACTCGGATACATGAGGCATTCGTCGATATCTGGAAATATACAGCGGTTCTTCTCAGTAAATATAAATGATGACAATATGGAGGTGATGCAAGTTTGGCAATTATCAAATTTATCTGAAATTAGATTAAAAGTAGTCGTGCATGATTAAAAGATGACTTTTCCACCAAATCCTGCACACTAATTAAAATGTTTGAAAACTGCTTCATTCAAGAGCGTTTTTTCTGAAAAATTTAATGCTGCTGTCAAACAATCAGTACAGATGTAATATAGGTGAGGTTTTTGTGCGCGTATCAAATTTTACATTATGCGTGAAGCACAAAGTTGGCAATAATATATACTGAGGATGTTGGCAGTCAAACATCAATGCTGTTTCAATTAGAAAAAGTTCTTTCTTTAAGTACAATGAAATATTCATGTTATGAATCATATGTAAAACTGAGCTAAGGGGCTCCGGCTAAAAATAAAGAGCTAAATATGATCAAGAGATGAATTTAAAGGTTAAAATAATAATTTGCTGTAACTAACATTTGGTAGCCCACCAAGAAAGAGTTGTAATTGTTTTTGGACAATGATTTAAACATATCATTTTTGATTTGTATTGATATCAAGCTATGTGAATTGTCATGTGTAACAGTTTCGATCTATGATTCCTCTTTTAGGTGTTTTTTTTTTTCCCTTTTTATGTAAATACCGGTAGGTTTTATTTTCCTTTAATTCTTTTGTAAGGCATTTTGTAGCCCAAGTTTGGAAGGATTCTATATAATAAAAGTTGACTTACTTACAAATATCAAGCCATCAAAAAAGCAAATTTACCAAACTGAGTCGGTGTATGTTTGGAAAGACTTTGTACTGAACGAGCACTCAAAAACAAACAGTGACTGAAAAGGACAAAAATACGGAAACATGATGAGCAAGCAAATGCAAACATAAGTAGGATGATCAATCTTTCACAGACGCCTAAAAGCAAGGTCCTTCCTGTTCTGGTACACGACAGGTCACTTAAGGTCAACGAATGTTCAAGCCCCGAAGACAGGAACAGCTGGGAGCGCCGAGCTTTTTTGTGAAGCGCTTCGGGCTCCGCCATATGAATAAATAACAAGGAGGTAATCAAAAAGAATAATACACCATGTAGCAACGTGTGTTTGCTCAGCTGCTGAACGCCTCGTTACAGGAGGGTCAATTCCTCTGCAGTGAAACAGCTGGTCCTCCTCTTATATGTCTGATATGTGACAGAATGTATATGAACCTGGAGCTTTCTGAGAAGATGGATTTAACTGCACCACCGTTCCATCACACAGCTGAGACGAACTTCTTACCAAAGCAGTTCCTTTTGTCCTTGAGAAAGTAGCCATCTTCACACATGCAGTGGAAACTTCCGGGAAAGTTGGTGCATTTTTGGTTACATCCTGATGGAAACTCTGGGTCTGAACACTCGTCGATGTCTGCAGTCGACCAATAATATCACAAGGATAATTATCTTTACACATGAGCTGTGTAAAATGACAACATGACTGCAGAGACTTTGTGAAACATGACCTAAGCTCTAAAATCCCAGATGTTGAGTTGGAGCTCACCATTCTCACAGAGTTCCCCCTTCCAGCCTGGCCTACACACACACGTGAACATGGCTTGACCATCCACGCAGCTCTCAGAACCCTCTTTGTAGCATGGGAATGGCGTGCACTGGTTTCTGATCTCTGATACACAACACATGGTTTACAAAACACAATCAGCATGTGCAACTACATCATTACCAGGATCTACAGGGAGAATTCTCTCTGAGGTGGCTTTTTAGATTTAAAACCGGCATGACTTTTGTGATAATGAAAGCGAAACCTTCTTTTCCACCAGAAGCCCCTCACCTGTCACACAGGTGCGAAGGTCAGAATGGATGGCAGAGGGTGAATACTGGTTGCTGATGCCGACTCGGTGTGAGCCCAGACACACTGAAGCAAAGACAGTTTGTCATCAGAAGCAGCTTTACCAGTAATTTTGGCCCAAACCTTATAGGGAGGCTCCATTGCAGACTCACCAACATATCGTGGGTAGAAGTATTCCTACAAGAGAAGATTTTTAGACGTTACAACTAGCTTTCATAAAAGGAAGACAGAGGACTTTCTGCGTTAAGGTTGTGTTCTCAACAGTAACATGTCAGGTTGGCCGATAAATCAACATCATGATATTCAGGAGCCCTTATTTCTCAGGCCCAGATCCATACAGGATTTTTGGAGCCATTGTTATATTATATATAACATCAATATAGCAGCCAAAATAAACATTCAAACATTGATATAAATATTAATTTAATCTATTTTTGCTCATTATGATCCATCAAGTGTGTTCATCACAAATATATATGTAGACCGAGTGATTTAATGTTTAACAAAAAAAACAATGTGTATTATTCTCAATGATGATCAGTCACGTCACTTTGCATCTTGTAAAAATTGGAGCTTGGTTGATTTTTGGAAGCGATGCTGGTTAACAATATTCATAGAGTTAAAAATTCTAAAATTGATTAATTATCAAATATTATTTTTGAAGTTAGGTCAACTTCATTGTCTAAACAGCATCAATGCACGGACATAATAAATGTCACTGGGAATTAAATAATTCTGTTTTCCAAGCAACTTTATCTGGTTTATGTTCTTTAAAGTAGAATATGTATTAGCATGTATGCAATGAGATATGATAGGCCAATACTGGTTCATATCATTGACTACACCCATATATGTTTAATGCGCTACATACTTCAACATCCATACATGTCACCATATCTGTTAAAGTGGCAAAAATCCTCTAAAATAATCCCGGAGTCCTGCATGATAATGAGATTTGTGATACAAGGAACTGAACCATTTTTATCAGACTTTCCAGGAGTCACTTTGGATAAATCTGATTTACTATTTGCAAAATTATGTATCTCACCTATTGGTACTAAGAAAAATAACAATAAGAGATCCTAGTTAGAGTACTACCACCACCAAGAACATCACGCTTTTGATGGTGTTTGTTTGTCAGCAGGATTAGCCAAAAACACATGAGGCCAATTCTCACCAACCTTCGTGGAGGAGAGTAGAAATCCAAGAACATTTTGGAACACATTAGCAGGTTAGCACAATATCACCTAGGAGTTACAGGAAATAACCCTGATTTAACGACCATTGAGTTTACATCAAAATTACGCTGTGTTGTCTTCATGTGATGAACATCGTTGCAGCATACATGGTGTGTGTTCTCTAGTGCCAGCTAGCTGATGCAGTAAGGGATATTTGCAATGCAGAACACATATATAACTCTGCATGCAGAAACGAAATATTACCAGGTTTCACCTCACTCTCTCTCTCTTCAGAACAGCCACACACTGCAACATGTGTGAGGGCCCGCCGATCACTGCAAGGACTTGCCAGTCACTTCTAGGGCCTACCTGCTAGGGCCTACCGATCACTGCTAGGGCCTACCGATCACTGCTAGGGCCTACCGATCATTCCTAGGGCCTACCGATCACTGCTAGGGCCTACCGATCACTGCTAGGGCCTACCGATCACTGCTAGGGCCTACCAATCACTGCTAGGGCCTACCGATCATTCCTAGGGCCTACCGATCACTGCTAGGGCCTACCGATCACTGCTAGGGCCTACCGATCACTGCTAGGGCCTACCAATCACTGCTAGGGCCTACCGATCATTCCTAGGGCCTACCGATCATTCCTAGGGCCTACCAATCACTGCTAGGGCCTACCGATCATTCCTTGGGCCTACCGATCACTACTAGGGCCTACCGATCATTCCTAGGGCCTACCGATCATTCCTAGGGCCTACCAATCACTGCTAGGGCCTACCGATCATTCCTAGGGCCTACCAATCACTGCTAGGGCCCATCAATCACAGCTAGGGCCTACCGATCACTGCTAGGGCCTACCAATCACTGCTGATTAGACCATTTATATCTCTCTGTCTCAAAAGTGGAGCTCTGCTGAGTCTGGATCCCCTCCAGTACTCAGTGTAACACAACATGTGACGCCATCTCAATACAATTCCAGTCTGAAGATGAACAAAAAATCTTTTCCTCTAAGACAGTCAGTTCGTCCTCCTGTTCCCATTTAATTGCTGTGGTGGAGTCTATTGCTGCTCTAACTACCAGTTCACCTAGTTAAGTGCATGCATTAATCATACAGGGGGTCTCTTGTGCTTGTCTTTTGTGTGAGCTGTGGTTCAATAAATGGGATTTCTTATTTATTATACCTGACACTAGCGTCTCACCTGTTCGACTGACTGTTGCTACTACTACCACACTGTCGGCAACATCCGTCCCCGACCCTCAGAGAGGTGAGGACAGGCCCTTCTTACCGTCTCAGGCTGGTTCTCAAAGATCTCCCTGGCCTCCTCCTTGTTGCACAGCTCCTCCACACACTCCCTCTCCAGGTTGCCCTTCTTGCTTTCCTCAAACAGAGAGTTGGCCCTGCGGTTCCTAGTCAGGACCTGGGAGGCAGCGCTCTGGCTCAGGACTGGAACATGACATGGATGCACATAGGAGACATGATGTGAGGATGTGTTTGCCAGCAGTATTCTAACTCTCACATGTGTGATTAATACAAGCAGGCACACGCAGCTACATCAGAATGACTGATCCCAGCAGGAATGTCAGCGCTGTTTCCTCATGACACATTGCTGATGGAGCTGCATGGATCAACCTCAGCACTCTGATATGAACTGGCCGGACAAAAGCGGCTCATTGCGAAACCGTTATTTCCCAGAAATGACCTCCTGCTGTTGAAACAAGCTGCTCATGTTTTTCCACAATCTTTAACAGAGATATTCAGTTTTTGTTGAATAATCTTGAAAGCTTTCCTAAAAAAAAAAAAAAAAAAAAAAGTCTCCTCGTTTCCAACTAAGCAGCTCAGCAGAGTTGACATATAAACCGCAAACATACTTACATCGATACGCATCGGCGAGCGTCACCAGAAATACGAGACAAGCCACGGAGTCCCCAATTGCCCGTTTCTTTCTCCACATAGTCGAGCCGTTTCTTCCTGCTAGGCCACGGTTTGGCTCTGGTTTACCTCTGGTGGAGCTCAAGGGAGAAAAAAAAAACTTTATTCTTCCCGAAAGTGCTTTCGTAGAGAGAGAGAGAGAGAGAGAGAGAGAGAGAGAGAGAGAGAGAGGCTGCCAGGAGCGAGTGAGAGAGGGAGGCAGCTAGGGAGCGCTGCTAGCTTCACTCACACCGCCTTTGTTTACCTTCTGTCGGGCCGCTGCCTGCTGGAGTTCAAGCAGAAAATAGGTTTATTAAATACAATACATGGAGGGAGGCCCCGAGCACAAAGGCTCTCTGGAAATGTTCTCGCACACACAAAAACAGCAGGAGAAAGTTTGAACAACACTTCCTTTTTCCTCTTGTAACTTCTGTAAGGGCTCATAAATCATAACTGAGCGATTAAAGTGAAAACCTGAGCAGTTAAATGTTAAATGGTTGCCATATGTTTTCACCCAGGTGTGCTGCATGCTGCATAATTCAACAGTGCTGCTGGGATGACGTGAATTTGTAGGCCAAAATGGAAGTTAGTATCTCATTTTGGCAGACAAATAAGTTTCTTTGTGAGACTTAGAACTTTTTTCATGTTGGTAGTTTTTTTTTGTTTTTGTTTTTTACAAATGAACACCACATATTTTCTGTGAGCAAACTGAGCTGTGTGACTAGCTTCACACTTTTACTGGGTTTTTTTTGGCTTGAAGGTATTTAATCTTTTTTTTTGCCACTGTTTTTAAGACACATAAACACTTTAGTGCTGTATTTATTGATGTACTTAATTGGTACAAAATGTTGAAATATAAGAAAACCATCACCCTTACAATTTAGCTGTAAAGAAGCTTGTGTGACTGTGTTCAGCTCAACGTGCCAGCTGGTGTGCTGGGCGCTACATTTAGGAGTTCTGAGCCGGTGTTATAATTTGGTCCTGGCTCAAACAAAAGTGTTTGTGTATTACTAAACACTTGGCTGGATAAAGATGTGTATTATACCGGACAGTGTTATTGAGAGTTTGTAAAGGGATGTTTTTGAACAGTTTTGCTCTTGTTTGCCATTGGTCACCATTAGCTTAAAGCTAAATATAAATGGGGGCAAACCTGGGACAGTTTTGGCGCTTGTGGCTGGGTTGTGGTCTGTCAGGCATAAAATGGGGCAGACTCAACCCAAGTGCAGTGAGCCATTCCATATTTTAAGGCGATGGCATGCACACTGCGGGCTAGATGTGGCCCTAATGTGATGACCAGGACTTGACTTGGGTCGGATATGGGCTTTATAAGGTGGACCAGTGGCTCAGTTAGGGCAGCCACACTCAACCTTGGTCAAGTTCAGACATGGACAAAAGGGACCCTGAGGTGAGAACGGATGTGGGTCACATTTGGGACAAAGATTTATGGCTATCTGGGGAGGGACACTGATGGAGGGTTTATTGTTGGGGCATGGATGGCTGGAGCCTCAGACTAAGACGCTGATCTAGCTTGAGTTTTGCTCGTAATAGTGACTGAAGTAACATCAATTTAGACCTCTCGGAAGGATGATGTTTGGTGTGGATGTGGCTCATTGGAAGGAGTTAAAGTGGGGCCAAATTTGACTCAGGTGTTTCTTGCCAAGGGATTTTGAAGTATGGCACAAATAAAGAATCAAATCAGAGCCACACATGTTTCCCCATACCCTCAAAATCCCTTGAACCGCTGGGTCAGATTTGGCCCGTGATTCACTCTCAAATATCAACCGCTGTTCGAGAACAATTCCATCAAAGCTGAAAACTGCGGTTGAGAGAGCATGTGAGGCCTGTGGGGGGTCATTCACAGACATGGTTTTGGTCCAGTCATCCCACTGGATGTTTTATATTGATTTCTCCTTTAATTTTTCTGGGTGACAAATTAAAGTACATGTTTACCACAAGGGATAGAAAACATCCAAGAAAAACTCGCAGGCTCAACATCTGCAGCCAACTGAGGTCATATTTTCAACAGGGAAGTGGTGGGAAAGTGACAAGAAGTTTTGCGCCTGACAGTGACAAGAATAATGCTCCTTGAAAAGTACGGTTGTGAGATTTTTGTAGAAAGATTGTGCTGAATGTTTTAGATATATTTCATTTATACTCTGCCTTCTTTCCATTCTTATTTATATGCTTTTTGTTCTTTGTTTTTGATTATGATGACATATATGGTTCTTAAAATGACTTAATGAAGAATATGCATATAAAAAATTAAAATGCTCCCTGATGACTTTTACCCAGAGATAAATATTATCATAGAATATTTTTCTGTCATGTTTTCTGTATAGTATTACATCCGCCACCAAGGAGGTACTGGTAATTGCCAGGCTGTCAGCAGGATTGCACAAAAACGATTCACCAAACTTGATGGAGCGGTGCAGTTAGCGTCAAGGTTCCCCCCCCACATTGGGTTTGGCTGAGTTCACCTTGGCAGAAGTACGTGTTCCAGGGGTGGCATTTAGTTTTATACAGTTGGGAAAATAATAGACAACATTCAAATCAAGGTTTCCAGGGGTGTTAAAGGTGTTAAGATACACAAATACAAGAGTATTTATCAGAATTGTTGGCTGATATGGTTCAAATAAGCAAATATTTCAAAAGTGGCAGCGCTGGATGCAAGATGTCACACAAAAAAAAAACGTGCATTTTTGTGGCCATAAGGGACTTTTTAAAGCGCTGTTGTTGATTTTTTTTTTTTTTAAATCCAGATGTTCCAATAAACCATTCCAGGAAGTAAACATGCACATTTATTTATCTCATGTGTCAAAATGCTGCACAAAGCACAAATTTGGTTTAAAAGCACAGAACACATACTGCTGACAACAGACAGCTGACACTTGCACATTCACACAGAACAGATAAAAGCCGTTCTTCAAGAGGATAAACAATGAGTAGCAGTTATATTAAAAAATATTTACATTTAGGATTTTTATATGTATTTATCTAAGATTAAAGAAACCAAAAGCTGTTTCTTGCAGCTCGTAACTATCTGAACTTGAATGTTGAAAATGAAAGGTTTTCATATTGAGATATTCTCTGTATAGTGATTTTAAGAAAGGCTTTTTTTCTTTTATTGCAGGAGTTCTTCAGCTTTTGAGGAGAATCTACTCTAGGAATTGTGTAACAAAAGACACAGACACCATATTTGCATTAATATTGGTTTCATTTAGTTATTCAGGGGAAAAAAAAAACATCACATTTCACCATTCATCCAACTGTTTTATATACACATATAACAGGCTTCTTTTAATACTTTTAAAATATTTGTACAAAATACACTGTTCTCCCTTTTATAATATGCGTTTATCCGTGGAGGCAAAAAGGTCAGCTGATGTGCGTTGTTAATTTGCGATATTCTACGGGATTATTGTCAGTATTATTGCATGCTGAAACACCTTTATTGCATAAGATCTTTGTGGGCTTCAGGAGTGGAGGAGGCGGCTTTACTGTAACTGCCATTACCCTGCCGACTCATATTTGTGGGATGGTTAAAGTGATAATACAAACAAGTCTGACCACCATGTTTGGGATCTGAGACAGAAGAGTTCTGTGGTTAAATTTCTTAAAACCTGAGGCAAGTTACTGAACACCGAGCAACAATGCTTGATTTAGACTGTTATCACTGTGATAAATACAGACAAATGTTTGGGGAGAAAGTTTTGGCAAATGGCTCCTTAAAAAGAAGTCATGGTTCTATCCAAGAGATCAGATACATCATCAGGCTGAAGAAGAGTAGCAGTGAGTCGTCGAGGGCCTGACGCTTCATTACAGGCAGTGAGTTTCCTTATCTTACAACTGGGATCTGTAACACTGGGTTATTAGCTGTCATGACAGTCACACATGCACATACCGAGACCTCACACTAACACACACACGCACACACACATCACGGTCACACTCACACCTACGAGTACGATCCACAAAGACACACCTCCCATCATTCGGTTCAGATACACAGCAAAGATAGAAAACAGATTTGAGAAATGTCCTCGTAGTTTATCTGACAAAGAAAACCATCATCGGACTAATTGCTTGCCTGTTTTTAAAACAGTAAAGTTTATATATATGTAAAAAAAAAACATATCTAAACATTTTTTTTGTTGTTTTTTTTCAGAGGATTTTAGAAAAGTGATGACTGGCACTGTTGAACACCGATGAAACTACAGAACCAGGTGCTTGGTTTTGGTAATATTTAAAAAAAAAAAAAATTCACCTGGTTACACACAGGTGAGACTGACTACCACTACACGACAGACACACAAGTTTGGCAAGAATGAGTGCTGATGAGTGCTAATTCAAATGTGAGCATTCCATGGGAGGGGGGATGGGGTTGCAAGGACCAATGCAACTCCACTGGTTATAAACCCTGCAGAATAAGAGGAGTTGATTGGTGAGATTCACAGCAGGCAGTTTCCAAGAAGACTGCGTAGAAATAGCTTTTAAACTATGGGCCACAGTTTCCATGGTAACACAGAGTGAGCATCCAACAGGGGGACACAATCAGTAACACAAGATCTATCAGAACTTGAGACGAGGCGGGTTTAAATGTCAGGATTAATTATAATAAAATCATCCAGATTAACTAACAGTTCCAGCTTTGTGTTAATTAAGGGAATAGTGAATGGTGTAATTCCTCGTCATGCCACAAACAAATGATGCTGTTATAATCTCTGCGATACTGTCTGCTGCTCCCTTACTGGATGTCGGGATCAAGTACTTCATTTAGACACATTGTTTGATGAAATGCCATTTGATGATTAATCCTGCTCATGGACTGGCTCATATTAATCATACTGATGTCTGCAACGTCATGGCTACTCTTGCTGTTTGAACACCCTGCTACAAATCCTACATTGTGCATAGGGCTGGTATCTAACTTTGTGGAGTCTAAATAGCTTCACTACTAATGAATACTGAATTGCTATGCCTGAGGAGTTATTTTCAAATGATGACAATTTTTTTTTATCTTGTTAAATTGCAATGAGTGGAAAAATACTTGTTACATTCTATTTTAATATGAATATATCTTAACTTGGTTTACAAGTCCTTCAAATTACTTTCAGAGTGAGAAAATGATGTATTTATCCATCTATCTATCTGCTATATTGTCTGTAAAGAGGATCACCATATTCCATGTGTTTGTGTAGCTGTAATAATACATTTGTTTTAAGAGTGGCTGTATCTTGATCTCAAAGACATCCAGGGCAAACAGACACCGTCCAACAGCTTGAGAAGATACAAGAAAGGCATCCATGCATTTGTCTGGCTCGCCTTAAAGTGATAGTTCAGCCAAAAGGTGTTTGGGGAATATTGATCATACGATAATCAATGAAGACTTGGATTATACTGGATGGAGTGTTTGAAAATGGAGGACAGTTTCGCTATTAGTAGTCGGTCTCCATTTTCTTCAAGCTGAAATACGTGGCTGGCCTTTTCTGAATTCTGGAGTCGGTAAGAAGTCTTGCAGGGGGGGAAGCTTTGGGAGTTAAAGACACATAATTGTGAGTCACAGAAAGGCAAATTGCAGTTTTGGGGTTAAATATCACTTAAAGCAAGTTATTCCTGGTAAAACAATGGCAGATGACCAAAAACAACAGAACAAGGCTTAAAATGCAAAATAAAATTCGATCAAAACATTTGGGGTTTAATAAAAATGACGGCTGAGGAGTGTGGAATTTAATCCCTAACATCAGCAGCTCTGGCTGTATTGGTCCTGACAATCCTTTCTTGTCTTCCCTCGACCTTCGCAGCTTTCCTGAGGAGGTTGGGGGCAAAAACTTAAACCACCACCACGCAAAGTCCTTCCTTCTAGGGTTTGGTCTGTGAGACGTGAAATACAAAAGAACATTACAACAGCTATTAAAACAACAAATCAAACAGATAAAATAAGCTTTTTGAAAAAGTTCATCCACAGATTTGGAGGTGATTAAAGTGCGTGCTGGTCATTGTCAAAACTGTCCAGTGAGCATGTTTTTTCCGTCATCACATCGCAGAAAAGATTCCTAACGGATGCGATTATCTCTTCATTTGTATCCCTCCTCTCTTTCAGAACTCTTCTACATGGAGCGTTGCACCTTGAGACGCTGCAATAATCTCCATCTCCGTCGCTCTTTTCGTCCAGTAATGAAACTTATTTCCCTTGAAACAAACCAATCAGGTGCAAATTGTTTTGAAAGCAGCCTTTCCTGCTTCCAGAATCGAACACATCCCTGAACTAGAAGGCTTCCAGCGGGAGCCGTTCATTTAGAGGACAGTCTTGATAGTTGGATCGTCTTGCTGCAGAAAACATTTTCAAGGGTAAATACCAGACGAGCGCTTTGATGAGATGGATTATCTTTTACAGTTAACATGCTGGTTCTGGGCATCATCTTCAACATCATCATCATCATCATCATCTTCATCCTCATCATCATCAACCGTAGGCAGGACGGCTAGATGGAGTAGGTGGAGCTCTCTGACTGCTGGTGGATGTAGCACTGAATACTCTTATCCCCAATCGGATGCTCCCTGTGGACACAAAGGGAAATGTGGCGTTTACAGGATGGATGATAATCTGGGACAACACAAACTTTTTTCCCCAAACTTCACATTCTTTAACATCAGAATTCTGTTTTTTGTTATTTGTCTGCACGTTCATAAATCATTTCATAACCTTATCAGATAATCAGTTTGGATGTTTTTAGAGTGTAGCATCAGTCCAGGGTGAAAACAGATTCTTGGCTGTTACTCTTGAGTAACTTGAATGTGCAACATCCCTGTTCGATAAATCTTGAAATACCTAAACAAGCTCAGCATGAGAAGTGCTGTCTGGCTCATTCTGGTGTCATTGATCAAGTCAATAACAAAGCGGAGTTGGTTTATATTAATATCACTTGAAGCAAAGTTATCCCTCAGTTTGAGTCAGTTGGATGTTTTTGGTCTCTATGGACTCTAGAGGCTTGGCATGTCTCTGCTAGCTGGGTGCTACCTGTGACCGTCTGCTGAGCAGGAAGTATCCTGGCTTTTTTCTATGGGAACAGCTTTCTGCTGTAGCTGAAAATAATAGACGTGAACCTTAACAGTGATACTGCAGTCATGAACTGTTTCATAAAGAACAGCTGCAATTCTCTCAAGGTCATCATTATGAATGACGCTCCTGTCATTAGAAACATTGATTATTGACACTTTAACTCTGCTTCATATAATATTCAATACACATTGTACTTCATTTTATTACGAACGACTGAGAGACTCCACCACCTGCTGGATCAATAGGGAGTTGCTTGATCTCTGCTTTTTATCCTGCAGCCTCCTTACAAGCTACAAGATAAATGTAGTTTACAACACTAAGCATCTGTTCTATGAATGAATGAACAAAAAAGCACATACTGGCTGCCGATCTTTGTCTTCTTGAACTTGTCGCGTTTGTACTTGCTGTGCTGCTGCTCCAGCGTCTGCACAGATGAAACTATCTGCTTCAGGGTTTTGTAGGTCTCCTGCGGGTCATCGATGACGAAGCCGGAGTATTCCTCCTGCTCAGGCCCGTCGTACACAGACTTGCTGCCACAGGCCTCTGCATTGGAACCACAATATATGAGAATAAATTTGGAGAATGCAGACAAGCTTGGCGAGTGCACAGCACGCTAAAACACACTGTCTGACCTTGCATCTTGATCAGTTTGGTCATGTAGGTGCTGAACAGGGAATAGATCCGCTCAGTCTCTCGGTCTCCATCTACGTCTAGCTGGATGTTGGCTGGGAGGCCTCTGAACACAGATGCATACGGCACGATAAGAGAGCTAAAAACAAGATTAGCATCACAAGAGTGTCGTTCAGCTTCACACATACCCAGTACAGGGCGTACACCCAGGAGCGGTGTCCGCTGAGAGCTTGCAGCAGAGCCAGTGGCCATTGAGGTAGGCAGAGGGGTGGTAGGTGCTCAGGCGCTTGCGGTTGCACTGGCTGACTTTGGTCAAGATGTCGATCCAGTCCCGGGCCTCGACGCAGTTGTTGGCCTGGATGTAGAGCGCTCTCTCTGGTTGGATCACCTGGAACATCTGGAAGAAGAGGAGAGGACTTAAGTATTGAATTCTGTAAAATATTACTCAATACAGTAACCAGTTATGGAAGTGAGTTTGGCCAAGTAAGTGGGGTCCTTACATTTTTCATCTTAAAGGACTCCTCCTCTAGCCGTTCTACAGCCAGTATGTTCTCTATGGGAATGCTGCACAGAGCTCCCTCACCTGGAGGTACACGGAAACACAACAGTCAAGCAAAACGATGAAAAAAGAGGAAGAAAATTATGACTATATATAAGAGAACTACCTTCTATATTAAATGTGTATTTAAAACTGTCCATTTATTCAGTGGTTTTGCTCGCATTCCATTGTTCACTCAGCGTATGCTGACTTGATGGACTTGTGCTGTATGCATGTGCTACAAGCTGAGCTGCTTTAGATGCCCGCTAAACAACTTTAATCTCCGCCACATGTGATGGCTGTACAGCACGTTCTGGTTAAATGTACATTCGCCAGATGGTCTCTCTTGTTCTCCACCTCCTGCTGATTGTTGCACAAGAACACACGAAAAGGCAACAACAGATGCAGCATAACTGTCAGACTATCTTTACCTTTGGTTTTGTGGTAGGTAAATTCATGGTTTGTGAGGCGAAACCATCTCTTCTTGAAGTTCTTCATTCCAAACCGGTTTCTCCCTTGTGCCCTCTTTATCATAAATCTGAAAAAAAGTGAAACATATCACTAAAAACTCCTGAGCTGCAGCTGCACATCACCATGTTTTTAACTAGTATCATTATATTTCTTAATATAAAACAAAGATCATTTTCTTTGAATTCAATAAACACAAAAGATGCTTAGTCTTCTAGGATTATTCCATTTGCATGCTTACAGTTTTGCTGTTCTGAAAAAAAGAACACTAAAGATACAATTTTTTCATGTTGTAGTCTACCAATTTAAGATTTTGTATAAGCTCCGCTCGAAAGGTTGCTGATCATAAGTCAAGGCTGATTTTCTCATCACCTGGTTTCCATTAACATCAATCTATTGTGAAAATAACGACGTAGAGGCTTGAAACTTGACATAGATAATCCATCACACTGAGGTATTCATGTGTCAAGCCGCTTTGATCTCTACATCATGGTTATATTTTTATGTCATAAAGCAGATGATTCAAGCGCAATTCTGTTCTTTGCGGTGCGTTAAAGGATGTGCTGACGTCTGAATTGCTAAACCTTTTACAGTCTACCTTTTTTTTTAATGGTTTATCTAGATCCCAGGTGTGATGATTAGGTGCAGCGCAAACAGAAAGCAGGAGTCAGACCACGATGACAAGACATCGCTTCATCATCAAAATGCATATACAAATAAAGAGATAAGTGCATGCAAGGGTTCACTGAGATGGATTATTTAACTTGAGCAAGTCTGTTTTCATTCTGAATGGACTACATGGAAACCAGTGGCTGCCTCAAATATGAGGGAGTAATTTTAAAACACAATAACACGGACGTTAATGTGCTATGATAGGTAATATGACCCGCTAAAGGAGACTACATGCCCAGAGGCCAGAGGACACTTGGAACACAATGCATCAGGATTGTAAATACTACAGACTTGCACCATTTTCACACGACTGAGCCAAAAACGTGCAGATTTCAACTGCCAGGAGCTGAGCGGATTGAGATGTGGTCTTGACAAAAGGTATCAATGGTTAGGATCTCAGAAACATTTGAGTGGTAACCAACACCTGCTGTCACTGTCACACCAAGCATGTCCGGTGGGGAAGGAGACGCCTCCTGAAGTAAGCAGGCTCAGAGGGTGACACTTTACTTTATACCGTGACAGCGCACATCAGTCGACTGATCACAGTGTCAGAGGTCATCAGATTAAGTCACAGGGGAGATATAAAGTAAAGTGCAGCAGCATCAACAGCAGCGTTGGTGGGAGAGAGAATGGACAGCTCGGGGAGGGGCAACGGTGCACACACAAGGGGTCACAAGGGCAAAGCCTTTATACAGAGAAGCTCTTACCTGCCCTTCGGGCGTTTTGACCCCTTCCCATCAACCCTCTTTATAGTGAGTTTTACACTCCTACGCCCGGTAGCAGAAACACAAGAGGGTGGGGGTGTTGATGAACCAAGCCCTGGTATACTGTCTGTCAACTTCCCGTTAGAAATAACAGCCCAGCTACAGCCAGTGTGTCGTTAGAGAGGCCTCAATGTACAATTTACAGTGACACGAGCACCAGAGGTCAAATATGGAAAGTATTGAGGTTATTTCTCTGGGCTTGCGCAGCTCAGACTTAGTTAACGTAAGCACAAAACAAACCCAAGACAACCTTCCTATAAACACTGCAGCCGCTTCATTAGCTCCTTTGGTGGTAAAATGTCACATTATCCCCTACTATCACATGGATGCTCTTCAGAGTTGTTCTCAAGCACAGATCTATTTTTAATGTGTTGTTTCCATTTATATCAGTTTAACAACAATCTTACCCTTCTTTGAGCATGATCGGTGTTTCAATGCTCTTCTGATCCCACTTTCCAGAGGTGGAGATGAGGTCCAGGAACTGAGGGCGGGAAAACAATGTTACATATCAAGCCATTTTTTCTGCAGATTTTGTTCAGTCTGCTATGAAACTCTATAGCTTGAGACTAAAAGTAAGTACACCTTTACAGATCTGATTTAAAACAGGTGATATTATGCTGGCAAAGATTTACGGCATGTAACAGGGAAACACTCACATTCTTCACAGCATCGGCATACTTCTGCTCATTGAAGTAGTCATAAAACGCAGCCATATAGGATTCTTTGAAATTGGCCTTGAGAGGAAAAAGGAGAAAGTGTGACGGAGAGAGAAAGAGGGCAGTCAGGAAGGGGAGTTAGCATGTAGCTTTTTACACACATAAATGAGTTTAATCATAGGAATGTAAATGAAATACACTGTACAAGAGAAACTCACAGATTTAGACTTGGCGAGACTTCCCAGGGTCTGGATTGTCTTGGAGATGAGGGTGAGGGTTCGTGAGGTGGCGGGGTCCTACGAGAGTGTAAATACTCAATAAAAGGTCTGCAAGTGCTACATAATGAAATCTTAAAGTGACAACAATAAAAATGCCCCATTAATGATACAAAAGGTAATCTTGTAATCAAAACATTATTATTTTACTCACAATTTGGGAGGAAATGATCAATAGAGATTAAAATAATTAATACTTCCTGTACTGAACAAGAGTGCTATGACTGTCACATACAATGTAATCATATATTTTAAATATAAGTCTGTCAAAAGGGTTCTATTCAAAGAATTTTGGTCCTCGTCAATAAATTTGACCCTAAAACCTTTGAGAATCACGTTGGAAAATGACAGATTTTTCCTTGGAATGACATTTAGTAAACTTTTTCCAGTTATTTCTAAAGGCACATCAATGACTAGCAAATATGACTCTGTTTTGTTTTTTTATGCATGTGTGTTGGAACATCAAACTCACGGGATGGTGTGGCCGTAGATGGAATAAATTCGGGGACAGGATGGCTGGTGCAAAGAAACGCAAGAAGATGAAACTGCTCACGGCTGTGTATCGGACGTCTTGGTCCACTGGAGGGTTGACAAAGACAGAAAGAGGGATGTCACGTCTATATTTTCATGTTTTCGTCCTTGTGCTTCCTGTGACTGTAATTGCCAGACATGGCCAAAAGGAGGCAGCAGACTATATGGCATGTGGTTTATGGTCTGCTAACACACAACCATACTGGTGAGCGACAAATGCTTTGAAGTGGAATGCAAGAATACTCTCGATTTTACGGTAAAAGTTGTCCTTGGACATTCTGTACATCCTGTTCTTTATTGTCTGCTTCCTGTTCCTTATGAGCAGGAGTCTGTCCTCCAGTCTTTGTGAGTAAGGAGGTGAGTTACCTTGGAAACGGGTGGCTGCAGACTCTCTCAGAGAGAAGAAAATATCACACATGACGGTGGGGCAGCGGACGCCAGAAGTGGTAATTACATTGAAGATTCGGTCGACATAGTGGCGAAGGTTTTCCTGAGGAAGACAGGTCAGATTTGTCAGATAACGCACACAAACTACTTGGAAACACAAACACACGCATAAGCACACACGCTGGGTCTTCTTCTTCGTACCCTGTTCGTCTCCAGGTTTTCCGACTCTTTGAGCTTGACCGGGTCGATTTCACAGGGTTTGTGTTCTGTGCAGATCTGTGAAGATGTATAGAACGTATTACATAACCATACATCTAAAAATATCCTTGTAAGAATGTGAAAGATGATGTAAATGAAGAGAAGATAAAACTAAAGAGAGAAACAGGGGTGTGTTGCGGAGCCAAACCTCATCTATGATGGGTTTCAGTGTAACTTGCAGATAATGCATCCCTGCAAGCTTCATGGTCTCGTCAATGCACTTGGAAGTCAGAGAATTTCCCCGGAAAATTGTGTTAGGATCCCTAAAGATGGACACGGGACGGATTCAAGTCAGAACGACAGCCAAAAGACCGCAAAATATACACAACAGACTTTGGTGATTCATTTCATAAACTAGATTAGATTCATTTTCAGAGTGTCATCTCAACCAGAACCTATGCTTACCCAAACTGATAATGACAATAAAAGTGGGTATTTAAAGAACATTACTGCTCCTGATTTAATTGTACAAATAAACAAACAACAAACCTAAATATACAACATTCAAGAGGTTTACTGTATGTTGAGTTTTAATTTAGCAGGAGATTTGACAGCTACTTCTGTGCTGATGTTGAACCAAACAGCTGTTACTCAACGGTACGGATGTGACGGTGAACTCACTGGGTACGGTTGACTTCAGCGTGAGCGATGGCGCTGATGAAAGGCACAATCTTGCCGTAATGAAGAAAGAGACGCACAAGAGGAATGGCAGCTTCTTGTTTCTCTCGACACACCTCCCCCAGTATGTGAGCTGTGGATGCCGACACGGGCTGAACGGAGAGGACGGACATGTAAATATGCAGCACTCAAACAGTCTAGTACCAGTAGAAATATGTCCCACACACACACCTGAACATTAGCGGAATACAGCAATAAATCTCTGAGCGGGGTGTAATGTTCGGAGGGGAAGACGTGGTCTTCAGTGTAAACGATGTTCAGACGCAGAGAGCCGAGCTCTTCCACCTTCACGGACTTCCCTCCGTTCTCCCTCGGCTGGAGAAAGTACCTGATGCACAAGAGTTCAACAAGAGGAGGCGCTTAATATTGACTTAACATTTCCAAAATGACACTGACAAAGTATTTGGCTAGGCTAATCAATAGTTTTATAAACGATAATAAAATAGACGGAGTGTCATGTGAAAGGTATGGCTCTTGGTAATAAACCCCCAGAGATTTATCTCCTAACTCCCTATTTCCTCTCAGCTTGGTAGAGCTTTATTACTGCTTTCAGCTCATTGTTTTCTGGCCTGCAGCTTCACTGTTTCTGTTCACTCTCACTGCGCTCATCAATCTTGCTCCCAGGTGCAGAAGCAGCAAATTTTCAGCTAAAAAGCCGTACACTCCTAGGCAAGCATCGGAGGAGATTAGCAACAAGCTGGTGAACATAGCGGAGCTTTCGGCAGTTTAGTAGTCTGATGTTTCCCTCAGGGGGTGGGGTGGGGGCATTGGTGGAGACCAAAAAATTGCTGAAAGCAGAGTCAATATTTAGGAAGCTTGTTGGGAGGTTTGGAGGTTTCTATTTATGTCGGCAAAGAAGAGGTCGCTAGCATTCTTTGGAGCTAAGCTAACAAGCGGCAATACCTCCACCAAGATGTTATGTTTTCAGCCCATGTCTTATCGTGAAACCTGACGCGAGGGGACGCTGAGATGAGGATGAAGCCATTACATTCTGGGGCAGGTCTACTTTCCCAACTGATACTTCCATCAGCCATCTGGGGAATGTAGTGTGTAGCTTTTCATAATCAAAAAATTATTTGGAAAAATAAATACAAGACAAATAGTGTTAAATTGAAAACTGTGAATTTGCTATGGCCGCACATACTCAGAGGAAAACAAGGAAAGGATACCAGACCATCGCAACCTCAGTAGGGGTGCAGTACAGCATCTGGACAGTGATAAGGATTGGCAGAGTTAAAAATCAAGAGATGATCCCAGTCACCATGCATCGTGGACTCCAGCCTGGCCCAGGACCCTGAGAGGAACCCGCACCCCTCCTAGAAACTCATCCCCAAACTTCAGGTTGCTGGCGTTCCACAGGTCCACCCTGAGGACAAACCAGAGGTCAATACTCCCACTGATGCTGCTGGTGGTGAATCTAAAGATTTAGGAAGACAGCTGCCGGCTCACCTCAGCGCCAGTTTGTCAACATCTTCTTCTTCAACATCGAACTGTCGCTTTGTGTAGCTTAACGGTCGCGTCACCTAAGAGGGGACAAAGTGATCATTGAACAAAAGTCTGCATTATTCCCTGGTGGGTTGTAGGCTCAGCTTAGCCATTGACTCACTCAGATGTTTAAGTACATAAACCAGTAGAAAATAATTTAAAAAAATGTTGTAGAATTGACAAACAAGATGTGAGTGTTGTACCATTTTTCTTGGTTAATTCAGTGTTGAAAATTGGACCAAACTATATACCTGAGGTGTGTTTTAATATGATGGTGTGCAGTTAAACATTACACGCAGTTGAATTCTATAAGTTAGCAGTAAACGAGGGATGTGTGTGCTGTAGTTTTGTTTCAGGAATTTAGAAATGAAAGGATTGGATTGTTTGGTGGTTTGTCTGAATCAATCATTCTCTTGTGCTGCTTTTTTCTCCGGCTGGATGCCAGAGGGAGGAGCAACACATAAATGTCAGAGAGAGGGTTAACAGGGGCACTGTGAAAGGGAGTGCCCCCCCTCCCCAGGGCAGAAAGCACTGTTTGGTACCTTGGTGACAAAAAAGAATCTCATCTCATTTATGCCCTATAATAATTACCTCACCTCTATAAACCTTTCCGCTGTCACACAAACCCTTTAGTCATGATTTCTTCATATTTCCACTTTGTTTCCAGTTATGGCAACAACAGCAGTCAGACTAACTGACTGGTTATAACCATTGAAACACGTTTAAAGGATATTTTTGTGTCTGTAACTAAGGCTTGTTGTTTGTGTCTTTAACTCACTGATCCATTTCGTAATTATTCATCAAAAATATGTGCATCAAATATATTAAACCATGGCACTCTGGGGTTGAAGGCAAGCACTTTTGCTAAATTTGAAGTGTCTCTGCTACATGTTTTGAACTTTTATCGCATGAATCTCAGTCCATAGTCAATGGACATGGCACAAATACACCCACTTTAATCACACACACAAAAAAAAATCTTAAATTAGTAGATGTGACTAAGTTCAGAGACAAAGTAAGTGTGTGTGGATGGACCACAGGTGTGTAAGACACTGACCAAAACCAAAAGTGATAGCCTGGAGCATAATATTTTTTAGAAATTAAAAGTGTTTAAAATTTCTTTTAATAATGTCTTTTTAATTTTAATGGATTTATTCCTGCAGGATCAAACCTTACGTGTGCATTTCAAATATATTTACACGGACAAATAGGGTAACTTTACCTCAAAATAGAAAACCTCATCAAATTGTGGATTGTTGGTTTTCCTCTTCACCTTGGTCTTCTTTGCCTCTGACCTGAAGAAAGCATTGACACCGAGACATTAGAAACCAAGCTGATGAAATCATGTGGTGCTGTGTCTGTTCATGTGACAG
This sequence comes from Aulostomus chinensis, assembly GCF_037954235.1. Lineage (NCBI taxonomy): Eukaryota > Metazoa > Chordata > Actinopteri > Syngnathiformes > Aulostomidae > Aulostomus > Aulostomus chinensis. The sequence goes on from NC_141321.1 coordinate 16,269,509, forward strand.
TCACATGAACCTGGTAAGTCATGTCCCTCCAAACATATCCAGCTTCATCATCATCTGCTGTGTCTTCATTCCTTAAAATGTTCAAACACCACGATGAGTGTCCAGGTCTCTAAATGCTTACGTGATCATAATTGGTATAGTGGTATCTATGTAAACTCACTGATGTGTGTGTGTGTGTGTGTGTGGGGGGGGGGGGGGGGTGTGCGTGAGTGCACTCTGGCGTGTTTGTTTGAACCTGGAGGGTCCTAGCAACGAGACGGCAGCATAGGGGTCACATTGGCCGTTGACGATTGGGAGACCTTGGCACTCCAACACCCTGTAGAACACCAAGCAGGACGGAATAAGCACACACCTTTGAACAGGTAACCCCCCCCCCACACACACACACACACACACACACACACACACACACACGCTTGTAACATATTAACTTGATGCTAATTTGAATGCAACCTTACCAATGCTGCACTTGAATGTTAGATGCCATTGTGTTGAGCGCTCAGTGGAAAGATAAATCAAAGAATTTAAAGAAATCTGTTCCTAAACTGAGACTATTTACAATATATCTTTCTTATGTTAAGCTAAAAGGGGCTTTCTCTCAGCAAAGCAGAAAATACAGATGTAAAAAGACAGACAGTAGTCTCAGAGGACTATTAAAGCTCTATTAAGCTCTATATTACCACTTAATTAAATGACTAATGTAAAAGGGTCACTGATGCTGCCAAGACCACTGAAAACTGACACCCAGGACTACAGCTCTGCAAAGCTTTTAGCTCCCTACTTCAACTCATTTGGGCTGGAGTCTCTGCCCAACCTGCACCACATAGCAGGGAGGGAATTTGAGAATCTTCTAACTATAAATGCAAGCTGGTCACATTTACGAGAATGTAATTCTCCAAGTTGGCCCCTGGTGAGCTGCTGGCAAATTCTGTCTTTTGGTGATAAAATCTTCATGCACATTTGTTCTTTAATGCAGCTTTAAATCAGTACCAAATTTCCAAGTTAGGTATCTGAGATGTGATTCAGCAACACTGAACTGAGAAAGAAAACTACCCTCCCAGTAAAGAGTAAAGTAGAGATGTGATGGAGACTTTAACGTGCTATATCTCTCCCTCTGATAATGAGACATTCAGGGTGCGCATGAAGTCATACTCCCTCACCTACATGTATGCGCGCGCGCACACACACACACGCGCACACACACACACACACACACACACCAAGACCCAGTCATGGCTTCAGGTCTGGATGTGAATCTTTGCATGTCAAAATTCTGTCTGCAGAAGTTTCTCACTGCCCTTTCAGCTGTTGCAAAAAAAGCCAAAATCAATACTCAATAATAATCAATAATTATAACAAACAAGCAGAGAGGACAGATGAGAAGAGCTGGCGGAAAGTTATTCATTGTGACGTGTTTTCCAATGGTTGTGAATTTCAATTCCTTTGTGATCCAGGAATTACACACAAAGCAGAGGACCTTTAAAATACAAAGGCACATATCCATATAAGGACAGTGGACTTCACTTCCTCCTCTGCTCTTTAGAGACAAAATTAATCTGGTAAGTAATAAAAAAAAAAAAAAAGCTGAAAACAATCAACTGAATTGACCGTCAAAAAATGTTGATTATGAAATCAGATTATTTTTGAGCAATCATGCCTGTGTGGGGATTTTCTTTGTTATTTGATCCTAAACTGGCACTGAGCTGTTGGTCAAAAAAATACATTGGACTGTGGTAACATGGGGCACAGAGATGATAAAATTGTTTATAATTCACTTTTTCTCTGTTATTTCACAAACAAAAATATATAAATTTAGAAAATACTGAAATGACAATGACACGAAATAATTAAAAAAAATTTAAAAATTTATTTTTGCCTCACACTGATGATAAATTCCTTCTAGCAGTGAAGGGGAAAAACAGTTTGTTGCTCTCCACTGACTTTGTATAGCATGGAGGTCTCTTATTGCAAGATAGGAACTGAAAAATGACAAAAAGCAGCAATCTGGAGGGCTTCACTGCCAACAGGGATGAAAAAGGCAGAAAAAGTTTTTATAAACGGCCAAACTGGGAAACTGAGCCTTACAAGTAGAGGATAAAGGCTTTATCATGAGGTATAAAGGAAGAATGTCAAAAATAACACTAAAAATGCATGTGCTAGCATATGCTAAAGAGAGGAGGATTTTGTCAATGATAAGTCCTATACAAAAATAATTGATGTATTAATTGAATTAAAGCGTTTGGACAGGATGTTATATGTGTTGCAGACGAACGTGGATACTACAGAAAGCTGTTTAAATGTCATTAAATTTGATAAATGTTCCCAAGTGCTTTAACCACTGTGCATTAACATGCTAACACAGCTAATATTCACCGTGAGTTGTTGCTGACATCCCACCCAACTGCCTCGGAACGTTCCCACAACATTGGCTACCATTACCTAGATGATGTTGAAGAAAATGGTTGTTTCTTTTTTTTAATCTATCATTGAAATAACTCTTTAATGATGTTAATCATTTCAAATAATTTTTCCAAAATTTAAATGTTTACCAAAACAAAATTGGTTGACAGTAAATTTTGAGGATTATTTACATGTTCGATTTTTTAAATCCAACAAAGAAAACACAAGAAGCTGTCATCTGCTGCCTCAAGAAATATTTTAAGAATTTTTTTTAGAGAGCTTTACCCTTCATTTGGGAAGAATATTTCTGGAACAAATGAAATGTTTTTACCGAAACATTACACAACATATTTTCATGACATTTTCAGTTTAAAAAAAAAACAACCTATCAAGCTGTAAGTAAAAGTGTAAATGGGATGTAATATTGCAATGCAGTTAAGAGTACCCTTACAGTAACAAAGCTCTACACATGCAGTGCATTTAACTTTCCAACACCTCATAACCATAAGAATCCATGATGCTGTGAAATGTTTCGATCTCGCTACAGGCATTTTCAGCTGGTGGTGTTCATTGTTGCCCCTCCAGTAGAAGTAGTGTTCAGAGTGTGAAGCTTTATTTGTTTTATCCTCAGTATTTATCTTCCTGTGTGATTGCAACCTGTCTACAGCTGTCCTGCTTCCAGATGACATCACACTGTGCGGGGATTATTGCCCAAATGGGACAAGACGCCCAGCAGGACGAATCACTTCCTGTGTGTCAGCGTGATGCACCACTAGTCACACAGCATGATGAATTAGACAGCAAATCGCAGCATTTCCCACAACCACACACAGGTTCCTAAGATGGAACAAGGGCTGCGTTAAGCATCACTAATGCCACTGCACTTCCTGTCCAATAAGCTTGTTTATATAACCCCTGCTTGGCCTACTACCCCCCCCCCCCCGTGTTTCTCATCGCTGTAGTGAGCTCTGACATGGGGTGAGGCAGACTTATTTGTTTTACTCCACATTACTCATTTTAGCACTTCTTTTGTGCACCCACATATCCTCTTGACTCAAATAATCAGCTCCCTCCCAATCCAAGCAAGGCAGATGTGATGAGCCGATGTCATTCATGGGTGCTACTCCAACAAAGCCTTATTCCCAAGGGCCAAAACCCTGCTAGCACCCACTTATACCCTGGTATTTTTGAAATGGAAAAGCTTTAATTGGCATTCATGTACTTGGAGGAATTAAATCTTGTTGTCTCATCCTGTGACTGTGACTTTTAGTCATCTAAGCCTCAAATTCAACCTGTCCACATTCAGAGCATTCAATTCCTCCATGCTGCTTTTTTGATTGGATACAGACCTAAGACACCGCACTCCAGAGCTGTGTTCACAAAGCCGATCACTTCTTTCCAATGCAATGACTTCACCTGTGACGTTGAACATGACGCAGCAGGAAAAAAACAGACTGGCAACTCCTTGTCTCCCCTGATTGGGAACCATATTCATTTTTTTTTTCATCAGTTTACCCGGATTTAAACAGAAACCTGCATGTTTACAGGTTGTGTAGTAGTTATGAGCTTCTGAACAAAAAACTTAATTGAAAATTTAAAAAACATTGAAGGAGGTTTTTCCTGAGGTAAACATGTGACTTCTTGTCTGCTCGTGTCATTTGTGGCTACACGTGGCAATGATTTCCAGGAGTCCTACTGTCATTAAAGGAACTTTACATTCAAATTCATTACTGATGCAAGTCTGCAGGAGAAAATATGCTCATGAAGCAGGTATAGCAATAAACATAGCACTAACAATGAGAGAGTTATACAATGAGAGTACATGTTATTATTGAGTTGTTATTATTACTGTTGTGATGATTGAGAACCTATGAAATATCAGTCTAACATGTAAAACTGTCAAATAATCCCTTAAAAAAGAAAAACAAATCTTTTTCACTGAAAGAAAAAAGTCCTGAATTCCAGGTGTAGAAACATCAAATGATGTTCCATTGCAGGTATTTTGTAATATTTTTGCTATTAATAAATAATGCCACTGGGTAAGAGAAAGGTGGATTCCGAAGGATACAGAAAACAGGATTTTCATGTTTTCACTCCAAGCACATGCTCAAATATGAGAAGACAAATACGGTGTGATGTCAGACGTTCAACACACTAAGAACTATGAAGAAGCTGGAGCATCTTTCTGCGTCTTCTACTGAGATCATCACACAGGACCCACTGTGCATTAAGCTGTAAATAGAGATCACCACAGAGTGATGAAGACTGTGATTTCTTTGAATTAGTGGGTGTGATGTGAGCTCTGCGTGGACACAGCTCTCTCTGTGTCTCCAACACGTGTCTTTCTAGACAGATCCGACTAGATGACCTCCTGCTCTCCACTCTAAGCTCCTTACCCACAATGTGCTCTGGGAACGGAGCCATGTGGGATCATCATCAGACTTTATTGCTCCAGAAGAAGAGCAGGAGCACACACACACACACACACACACACACACACACACACACACACACACACACACACACACACACACACACGCAGGACGAGCTACTAGTAAGGATATTATTGATCCTCAGCAAAACATCGGTGGGGCTCATAAATTACGCATGCAATCAAATTCAACACACCAGAAAAAAATTGCAAGAATTCCCACATTCACTATGAGACTGAGCAGAAACCTTTAGCTGTCTCTGGTCCAAAGCTGTTGCTGGGCAACAACCCATGCACTTTGGAGGCAGAATAAAGCCTGTTGCTTTGCTTGTAAGCATCATGAACAACAGCAGCAATTGTGTCACAAGCAAACCTGTCACAATAACTAATTTTACTGGATGTAAAATTGTCCAATAAAAGACATTATTGAAAGACTATTTTAGGACACTGATGTGATGATAATATAATACAGTTAATACAAGGACTCATCAACCTCCTTCTACATTAGACAATATTTCAGTTGAGGTGAAGCTTACTTGAGTTTATAGAAGACTATTACATTTATATTCACCTTTACTGCAGATAAATAGCAACCTCCAACAGTTTCCCTCTAGAAGGGTTTGGCTCCACCTGAATTCACCTCGTATTGTCGTGTTGTTGCTGGGGAATAAAACCTGAGTGTTTTCTTACGAATATGCAAAGACTGATTTTGAGCTGAGTTAGCAAAACCCAACTAGACCTGCATCATCAGGCAGTTTGAGACCTTCACAAAAGACTAAATCAGAATATTGCTTGTCTAAATTGGAATATTATTATGTGAGTGTTTTGGGGGGGGGCAGATTAAAAGGGAGGGGATCACCAATATCTATGTGGGATGATGAGAATATCTGCACCAAATGGCGGCCATGGCAACCTATCAAAAAAAAGTGCAGACAGCGCCAGTCCTGGACAGCAGCTGATGAGAAGTGTCATGTCTTGACTTGGATTTCTGATTTAAATAAAGAATTTTAACCTGCAACAAAAGTACAATTATATATTTCCATCTTGTTATCCTCACTAATAACTGGTATAAAACTGGACACGTCACATAAAAACAGATGGGGTGTGTGTGTGTGTGTGTGTGTGTGTGTGTGTGTGTGTGTGTGTGTGTGTGTGTGTGTGTGTGTGTGTGTGTGTGTGTGTGTAACCTCACCGTGTGGCTAATTTATGGTTGATGACTCCGCTGTCTGTGATGACTTCACTCAGACGCAGTTCCAGGTGCACTTTTCCCTGCAGAGAAAACACACACAATTATACACTCTTATAATGTCTGGAGAGAGAGAGCAGCCTTCAAATGTTCAGTGTTACACTTCTTCAGCACGACTGCTGTCCAACAAAAATTATTTGTAATGTGAAGCAGCTTGTACTGTGCGGAGGACAAATGTAATCTTATCTAATATGAGTCTCAGATTGCCCCTCATTTGTGTGTCACTTTGGACAAAAACGTCCCATCAGGGTAATACATGTAAATTTAATCTGAAATGTCAGCTTTTCAAACTTGCTTTAGGCTTAGGAGGCAATCCATTTCGCTCAATGAATAATCCACCGGGATATGAAAGTACTAAGTGGTTGAGAAAATTGTGTCAATTTATAAAGAGTCATGTAATCCTTTGCTTTTTTTGAAAACAGAACATTTACAGAGAGAGCGGGAGAGAGAATCAAGTCCAGCTGTTTCACTCTGAGAACTACAAGCTTATGGTTGCACCCCGGAACGTCAAAATTATGACCTACATTGGTTATATATGATTTCATGAACAATATGAGATTAAAATAATCTTTAAGGAAAAGCCTGATCCCTGAAACATGCAATAACTCTTCCTTAATGACTTCTTTCACTTGACAAAACACACACCAGCATGATGACAGTGGCATTCCTCTGTGTGAAAATAGATGTGATCACAGGCGTCATGCCCAAGTTATTCTCCCTCTGAAGTGATTGGATTAATGACATAATGGCAGCGTAGCAGTGCAGCTGTCTAGAGCAGCTCCATTAATTAACGGCATCAGTATGCAAACTCACTGGCGTCGCTCTTTCTAACTGATTCAAGCTAAAAGGAACAAAAACATGCGCATACACATGTGCACATGGGGCCAAACAATGTGTCCTCTATTGAAATGAGAAGAGAGACACTCTATCTTCCTACTTCATTTGATCCGTCTCCCTTGCTTTCTCTCTTTTCTCTCTCGTTCTCTCACACATCCTTCCTCTCCCCAGCTCCTCACATGAATGTGTCTCTGTTTCAGATAGCTGCTCCAGGGTGACACACACCCATCTGTCTGCAGATGTTACTGTGCACTGCTTATGTGTGTGTGCCCGCGCGCACGTGTGTGTGTGTGCGCACGCGCACGTGTGTGTGTGTGTGTGTCGCTCTATGTGTGTGTTCCGTGTGTTCCTGGTTGTGTGTGCATGCACACGTGTGGGTGAGCGAGAGCATTGAAGAGTGAATAGCAGAAAATATTGCAAAAGTATTGAATGAGCATGTAGGACAAGCGCAGAGAAAGCTTCATATTTGATGAGTGGATGAGTTGAAAAGTTAACCAGTGGAAGAAAATCCTGCAGGGAATACAAATATTAAAATCCAGTGATTACTTAAACTCTGTGTGTGTGTGTGTGTATATATATATATATGTGTGTGTGTGTGTGTGTGTGTGTGTGTCTTAAGTTATACACACATCACATAACTTCAATTTAGATGCTTGAGCTAACAAATGAAGCAACAAAAGTACCTGCAACCATCTGCACACATCCACTCAAAAGATGCACCAACACACACTTACTGAACATGTAAGGGGATTCTCAACAACACACAAAAAAAAAAAACAGAAAAAAATTAAATATTACAGTGTATGCCTTGAGGGCTGCTCACTCTCAGGGTAATCTTCACTTCAGTAACGGTGGGAATGTGTGTAGTGCTACACCAGCCAGTTCTCTAACAGCGCAGAGGGGCATCTCAAATGTCAAGCATCAGTCACATCATCACTAACATCTGTTTTTTGTGGGACAAGGTGAGAATCATTCCCGGGTCAAATGACTCTCCAGTCGTCACGTCACTTATCGGCCCCAGCAGTGATGGAAACATGACACCTGGGGGACACGCTGATTTGATGAGCGTTTGCTGCCTTGAAGTTCCAGACTTTGGTGCGAAAACAGCCAGACGGGACATTATTTATTGTTTCAAGAGAGCAATGAGAAGCAACCATTTTCTTCTTTATATACCAAGACAGTCCCAGGCCTCCATGTTGCTTTCTACTACAATCATGTCTGCTGGTAATAATAAAAGAATCTGCATACGTGCACTGATTGCAGTGTTAAGTACCCATCAGTTTGAAGAATGGAGGCAGCTACACAACCTGCAACCTCAACACATTTTAGCTGAATATGCAAAAAAAAAAAAAAAATTTTTGGAAAAATGTTGTTTGCCCCACTTGTGGACAATCACGTGTTGGTAAGTGGCAGGTGAATGAATGAGACCTGCATGTTACCTGGAGAGCTGCATGACTTTGACCCTGCAGCCTCGGGTGTTTCAGGTGCACACATGCTGTGTTTGTTTGGGTTCTGCCCAGCTTCAAATGTACAAACACACACAACCACTGATACACACAGCTGCAGTGTGCGGGGAGGATTATTGCTTGAAATCCTATATGATTAACAAGCTCTACAAAAAGTTAGGTCAAATAATATCGTGTGAAAATACCACAACTATGAATTTAATTATCTCATGTTTTCTGGAGGTATACAAAGACAAACAGATGAGTACTTTTTTAGTGTGTGTGTGTGTGTGTGTGTGTGTGTGTGTGTGTGTGTGTGTGTTTGAGTGTGTACGGGTGTGTTTTCTCTCTCTGTACTGACCTGCACCTCTGAGTCAGCACTGACAGGCTGCAGCTGGAACCAGGTGTCTTTCCCGTGATATTTCTGCAGGTCTTCTTTCTTCACTGCAACCTTGCCTACGCACACAATAACACACATTAAAAAAAGACAAATGAGCTCAAAACACAAGTCATCCTCGCCGCACCCTTCCTGACAGGCCTACACGTTGAGATGCAAGCTCCAACAAAGGCTCACATGTCTGCTCACGTACTGTAAACCCACACGCGCACCTGCTGCTGATGACCCAGTCATATCACCCCCAAATCAAGTGTAATCACACACACACACACACACACACACACACACACACACACACACACACACACACACACACACAAACACACACAAGCAGCAGTTGATATGGCTGAGGACAGAGAGCACACCCTGAAAAAGATTTGTCAGTTTGTGGTCAGTGTGCTGAAAAGCTCTATCGGAGATGAGAGTATTGACGCCCTCACGTTAATCAAATCTTCACCAAACTTGCAGTGTGAAAGTATTTTATAGACCAGGTACCACCATGGGGTTACCTGGCAACCAGGTGAGACTCCATGTAGCCAATCCTGAATACAAAAATATCAGAAAATTACTGATTTTAAATGATATTGCCATGTAAAAACAGAGGCATATTAATTTTGCACAAACCCTCCAGTGTGCCCTCATATTTTGACAGAGATAGCTTTAACTCTTCTGCAGACTGAACAAGTGAGATAACTGATGTTTTACACTCTGCTTTTTCAAAGATTAAGGAAGGTGTAATCATTTAGCTGAGCTTTAAAGATGCCAGTGGGCATTGATCCTGAGCTAAGCTAAACTAACTAGCTCTAGTTTTGAGTGCATTATCAACTTTGTCCTCCAACTAGAAGCTAGGAAGTGAATAACCTGCCCGGTAACAAATACTGTTGAAACCACAGAAACATAAATGATTGATTGATACGCTGTAGAATATAAACAGACAGCAACTTATCTATTTACTTTTGCCCACATTCTAAATCAAACAGTGAATTGGACAAAATATAAACGTAAACTTAAATTTGGTTATTTTTCCAGAACTTCACGCATGACCCATTTAAGGCAGATTAGGAAAAAATGTTTTTACAGCTTCTGGCTTTTAAAAAAAAGTGATTCCAATCTTTTCGAAAAGAAAACACAACTTTCAAATGTGCTTAAAACTTTAATTAATTGAATCTTGAGTATCAGTGTGACATATTGGCCATATCAGTCTTCCACCTGCCAGCAGCGACATCCATCAGCAGGTTGGAGTGCAAGAAAGCGATCTTTTTTTTGTTTATAATCATAAGCAGACACACAAATTCCCGCACAAAAGCAGCACTGACTCAGCATGTTGCCGTGGAGACAGAGTCAGTCAGCCACTGACTGTTAACATCTGGGACCCATCACTGGTGACAACCAATCAAAACAGAGGAGCGGATGCATGGCCGGGGCTTGAGTGTGCGTAACTGTTCCCCTCCTCAGACGTGATTAGATGAAGGATGTAATCACACCTGACACATGCCCACCTGTGCCCACAGCCCATTTAAATATTTGAAACTTTAATACTTTTCAATATAAATTATTTGTGAAGTTTAAAAATGTTAAAACATAAATATTTGAAGAGACGGTTAATAGTAATGTTATATCAATATGCATGAAATATGAGTGCTTAAAATATATTTAAAGGTATTTTACTGTAGGTTACATTCTTTAGCAGCTCTTTTGCAAGAAGAGTTTATTATATTTGCAGTACGATGAAATGGTTAGACCTGATATCTTAATGCACAACTGTGATACTGATTGTCTCTGAAAAGCTTTGTCTGTGTTAAAATACTACAAAATCTGGCATAGTGAATCAAATAATTACACAATTACAAATAATGTCTTTGAAAAAAGTCTTTCATGTTGTTTCAGTTACTGTAAAATCACAACAAAAGCTGTGAGTGAAGTCGTATCACTCCCTTGTACCTCAGAGGTCTATCAAACGTCAAGAGTTGAGTGATTCATCGAAGTGAAAAGCAATTTAAAATTTTCAATTAAATGATGGATCAGTTACGTGTTATGGCTGTGCAGAGATGTTCTGCCTTCACGTCATCTTCAACAGACTTAAGAAAACATCTTTGTTTGATAGCGATTTCTACAACATTAGACCATAAACAGTTCCCAACAAAAGTTCCCTGTAATAAAGCATATTAAAAACGCAGTACTGGTCAAAATAATCCCTCCATCCATCCATTTTCTCCCTCTTATCCTGTTAAGGGTCTTGGGGGGGCTGGATCCTATCCCAGCAGCCTTCAGGTGAGAGGCGGGGTTCACCCTGGACAGGTCACCAGTCCATCACAGGACCAACACATAGAGACAGACAACCATTCACACTCACAGTCACACCTACGGTCAATTTAGAGTATCAATCAGCCTCGTCCCCTCTTGATGTCTTTGGACTGTGGGAGGAAGCTGGAGTACCAGAGAGAACCCACACAGGAACAGGGAGAACATGCAGACTCACACAGAAAGATCCTGTGATCGAGCTGGGACTCGAACCCGGAACCTTCTTGCTGTGAGGTGACAGTGCTAAACACTGCAACACTGTGCTGCATCAAAATAATCGCAAGTCAATATTTTTCAAAATCATGCAGCCCTACTAAACGTCTGTTGGCTGAGAGTTGACAACACGAGAGGGCGTCACCTGTGTACCCACCAATGCTGGAGTCCCTCCTGAAGACATCCCTGTCGAAGATGTAGAAGGAGAGGTGTCGGAAGCTACGTGGGATCTCGCAGTAGAAGTCCTCGCCGTAGAAGGGACTGGAGAGGAGACAAACTGCTGATTGCGGTATCCGATATACATGCCTTTACCACAATGAATTCTACACATTAAGAGAGATTATTGCTGTAAACATGCATTTTTTTTCATAAAAGTCTGTTTGATATTAAGTGTTAAAGAAAGTGAAAGAAAAATCTAAACCAGGATCAACCAGATTTCGATTTGTTCCACCCTCTCTACCAAATATCAAGATAATCCATCTGGTTGTTGCACTATTCAACTGAGATTAACACACTCACTGACTGAGAGGCGGCGATGGAAATATAACCTCCTTGGTGAGGTTAAGCAATCAGCGGTGTGATCGATCTCTCACTCACTCCATTCAAATATCCGTTAACCAACTGATTGATTAACTGATCAAGCAATCAATCAATCAATGTCTAATCCACTCCTACAGTCGTGCTGGGAACATAGAGGCACCATCGCAAACAGAGAAATGTCTTATTCCGATCGTCGATTTTGCCCAAAGCTGATTTCACTGATTTATCACTTAGACAGAAATGAGGATCCCAAGTCTTTACATGCTGCCATGAATCATGGGGACAATAAAAGGCCTGATTGTGACCGCTGGCTGGAGGGCTGCAGCCTGACTTCACGTAAAATACCATGTCTCACTAATGAGAATCTCACGAGAGGAGCCTTCAGAGCGCCAGCTTATAAATACAGTCGCTTTCTTTTACTCAGAGGACAGATAGCAAGAGGCAGGACTGCACTTATTAATTGTAGCACAGATACCAGATCCTTAAATATATGATTGCGGGCTTGCGTGCCTGAATTTCTACATTCATTGATTCCTCAGGCGCAATGAGTTGCTCCTCACTGAATTCGAAAATACCTCGGATGAATTGGGTACGTGTGATTCATTATGGTCATTTCAATTAATTGATTAATTTGAAAACAAATTTTGAGGACACTAAAAATTGGTTTGAATTACAGGGCTGAGGAAGAATCTTGTTAAGTAACATTAACCCAATGTAATATTATCGAGAGAAACACATCCACAATTATCAGCCTCTACAATACTAATTTTCCAGGCTTTTCATTAATACTGGCGGAAAGCAATGATGATCCTGAAACCACTGCAACAACCAGGAAGCAGACAACACTGTAGAACATTCTGACTGACCTCCTTTTCAGGCTCAAAGCAGGTCTTACTGGTAATGTTATGGCATCACAGTTGTGCACAACCTCTTCTGTTTCCTTTTCCTATTCTAATGGGTTAAATCATTACTAACTAAAAACCTGTGACGTGATCTCTCTCTTGCTCACACGTGTAGATCCTGGTCGCTGGTGGACTGGTGTCTGCTACAATACATTTATCACTGATCTCAGTGATAAAGCTCACAGTGTCTCAGAACATCCATCCATCCATCCATCCATTCATCCATCCATTGTCTACCTCTTATCCTGTTAAGGGTCGCGCTGGGGGGGGGGGGGGTGGAGCCTATCCCAGCAGCCTTCAGGTGAGAGGCAGGGTTCACCCTGGACAGGTCACCAGTCCATCACAGGACCAACACATAGAGACAGACAACCATTCACACTCACAGTCACACCTACAGTCAATTTAGAGTATTAATCAGCCTCGTCCCCTCTTGATGTCTTTGGACTGTGGGAGGAAGCTGGAGTACCAGAGAGAACCCACACAGGAACAGGGAGAACATGGAGACTCCACACAGAAAGATCCTGTGCCCGAGCCAGGGCTTGAACCCAGAACCTTTTTGCTGTGAGGTGTCTTCTAACCACTGCACCACCGAGCCGCGCTGTGTCAGAACGATATCAACAATTAGAAAATGGTTGCTGCTCTGAGTCTAAAAATGTGTTCCCACAAGCTCAGGCCTTTCTAATCTGTGAGTGTCGCCATGCAGCCAATCACAACAGCCGACTAAGGTCATGTTCACACCAGACCTGTTCAAGTCTGTTGACTCCACTTTGCAACACGTAGTCGATTATTCAGGGACCATTGCAGCACCATGATTCTAGGGAACGCAACACAGCTCAGACTGACTTATCAACAAATGGATAAATCCTACAGACTCTCCTCTGACTGGTCCTGTAGCGCCACTTCAAGGTCAACTTTTGTAATTTTTATACTCAGGAAGATGGTTTATAAATTAAAATGTACTGAAAACATTCCTGCTCCATCACAAAGACTTTAATCCCTTCAGCCCTCTGTATTGAACATTTAAGTAGAGGAGGCTAGCATGCTAACATCAGTAATTCATTAGCAGCGGTGCAGGGGATCAATCCAAAGAGGGCGATCTGGCACGACACACAGTCCACACTCATTTCTTCTCATTCTCAACACAGCAGCATCCGGCAAGGTGGTGCAGTGGCCAGTCAAACATGTGGAAGCTCACAGGACACTATGCTGCTACTGTTTACCTCTTGACCATGACGGCAATATTTGAGCATCTTTCAAACCTTCAAATTCCTGGCCTTATTATAGACAGGCTTTTTTTTTGGACTCCAGTTATTATAGACTGAACTCCCTAAGATCGTATTTCACGCCTCACCCGAACCTAACACAACATGGTTTTATACTGTGTCAGTCTTAACCTATGATTAAGTTATGATTTAAATATCATGATTGCTACTTAAATCAGGCACTCCACGTACCAGAGTGACTTCTCCACGATCTTCGTCCTGAAAACCTCCTCTTGATCCAGGTTAACCGTGCAGTAACAGTCCCTCATCCTGTTGGGCCCCGGGTACGGAGGGATATTTTTTGCTTCTCCTGCACAAGGAAAAGGGAGAGTGAGCTGCTTGTATTGAGGAAAACAACATGTGTATTCAGGCACACTGCTTTAACTACTTATTTATTTAAGGACATTCAAAGTGCATCTAAAAAAAAAAGCGTTATATAAGTTTTGTGCACCTGTTTTAGCTTTGAATGAATGGAGAGAAGATCAGGGTGAATCACTTTCACACACACTTTCAGAAACATTACATCATCAAATCCATATAATGAGCTTACCGCTGTGCTGTGTGGCTACTTTTAAACTGGACACAAATACCACACCTAGCACTCTCAGACACACACATCTAACATTCCAAACTATATGTGATTGTTGTTTTTGTGTGTTGTGTGCATACGTATGTGTATGTGTGTGTGTGTGTGAGTGTGTGTGTGTGTGTGTGTGTGTGTGTGTGTGTGTGTGTGTGTGTGTGTGTGTGTGTGAGTTAGTGTGTTTGAGTGAGTATTGTCAGATCTGTGAATGAAAGGAACTGCGTGGGACATTTCCTGAATCCTGCTGAAGCTCAATCTGTTCATCAAACATATGTGACAGATAGCACTCCCTTTCACAAGAATGTGGTCCAACCACCCACAGAGACACACACAGAGACACGCACGTGCGCGCGCGCACACACACACACACACACACACACACACACACACACACACACACACACACACAAAGGTGCTGTCCCAGTCCCTCACTCAGGAGCAATATATTCTACTTCCTGAACTTCCTTTCTTATTCTGTCTCTCTTGGCCCAAGGGAGCCACGGGGCTCTGCCGTCTGCAGTTACACATCAACATTGTTATTGTTTGTTCCAGAAATGCTCCAGTATCTACATGGGACTCTGATGCTGTCATTCAAAGCTAAAACTGGGCTATAGCAAATCTTTTCACTGGTATTTTTGGCCTTTAAATGAGTAACTTTGTCATAATTTGTGACTGCAGTTTGCAAACTGTTTTTAAATGTGGTGCGTCCTGTCGTGGTTCAACATATTTTTGGTATGTGACCTCTTAAAAAGTAGCCTACACCAATAAACCAATATTTGAACAGTAAGAAGCACAGCGAGTTTCATTTTTGATTAAAATGTGTCAATTGGAAGGTTTTGGAGTCCTAGAGGAGGTGAAAGCTTTCAATATTTCACCTAAGAAAAAAAGTTGTTTCTGTTCCATCCTTCGATCGTCTTGTGACTTTTTGCATTTATATGGGACCAAATACACGCCAACTCATGAGGTGATTCTGACCCTGCTAGCCGACCCTGGGCGGGGGGAGGGGAGGCTGTTGACATTTGACACTGGATAACTGGCTGTAAAAGAGCAAAACCAGATACAGCGCTGGCACTGGGGAAGTCATTTATCATATCAGTTTATCTGCATATCACTGCACAAGGCAGTTCATCAATTTTCAGTCTCAACTGCACTTTTAGAAGCAAATTATTGTGAATGTCTTTTTTCTGGCTGACTAAAAATCATGGATGAGAAGAATTCAGTTTCAGATTCTCATAAGAATTTTTTTTTAATGATTCTCCGTAATTGAAAGAGAACTTCTGATGTCCAATAACTGGAAGGATGTGAGTCATGGCACCACCACCATCTGCTTCTTCTCCTCCAGGGAAAGAGTACAATCAGAGTCACGGAATTTATCAGTAGTGATGGAAACATGACATTCGAAATGCACACACATTGCATGTACACAAATATCACCTCCCCAGGAGGTGCTGTTACCCTAGAAACACTGCAGCTACAAACACACAAACACACAACAGCACAGTTAGCTAACAAAGCCCTATAGCCAGCTGCAAGCTGCCTTGCAGGCCGGCTGAGCAAGCAGAAAAAACGCAAATCGAGGCTGAGTAATACATCATCAAATATAAACTGGATATTGCCTAACTGTGATATTGTATTGTCGATTTTTAAAAATATTAAAGATCGTGATAGATTACTTTTCTGCCTAAATCCCTGATAAAAAGAAAAGAGTGCAACAGTTTTCAGTTGAGTGTAACCACACTTCTCATTACCTTGCAGCACCAAGATGACGATGAACGTCAGTTGGATTATCGGAAATGTAATTTATTTTTTCCACATTTGAGCAAAAATCGCTTCAAATTCCAAGATAAAAATGGCTTCTAAATGTGTTGATTTTAATTTTTTCTACCTAACATTAACTACACTGACTAAAGCACCTCAACTGGCAGCTCTGACTATGACAGGACCGCCAACCTGTGGAGAGAAAGAGGCTGAACCATTGTAACATCATGCAAGGTGGCTAGCAGCTCACTACCTGTCCGGCTGGTCAAGAACATTTGTGGTTTTGAAGATCACCACCCCCCCCCCCACCCCCCCACCCCACCCCCCCCCCCCCCCATCCTACACACACATATTTGTGATCCAGCAGTGACAGCAACCAGTTAAGCACAAATCCACCACTGGAAAGTCACTATTTACAACAAAAAGTTTGTTTCCTCACTCTCAGTAATCCCCAACAATGCCTAATATACTGTGTTCCTGTGTCACAGAGCCCCATTGTTGTTCAGAAACTATAAAAACTAATCAATGAGCCCCATTGTTACACTGGATGACAAGTCTTCCTCATGATGAACGTGGACATTGTAGTTTATTTTCAGTCCATCCCTCACACACACACACGCGCGCACACGTGCGTGTGCACACACACACACACACACACACACACACACACACACACTATCCTGCTACTGTAAATACTCAGTGGAGTACAAAATGTGTATTAATCTGTGGCTGAAAATAATCCCTGACAAATGCTTCATTAACTTGCAAAATACTAGAGTGGCCAGCTTTTCAGAGTGGGTTTTAAATATTTATGTCTTCAGTAAGTGGGTTGGGGCTGGAAGCCACACACACACACACACACACACACACACACACACACACACACACACACACACACACAGAGGCCAGGGAAGTCAAAAAGTATTGCGATGGATTAACGCAGGGCTTGGTTGGTCTTTTTATGGAATTTGTTGACATAAGAAAAATGTTCTTGGCTATTTTACATGATGTGCTGCTATTCCCTCGGTGGTGTCCTGAAATACATCATTTCTGTCTGCAGTCAGAGCCAAAAACATCCACTCACCACTTAGAATGAGCACATGTTGATGCATCTTGGACGTTACAACAAAATACAGATGATTAAAGTCCTCACAGTGTTAGGACTGATACACTGAGTCCTACAGTGTGTGGACCGTCACGACAACAACATTAAATCACAATGACAAAGACACCTGAGCGCCACATCACTGTTGTTGAAATGTGTTTTTAAGGAATGTACGAGTGTCTGTGTTTATTTGCCAAAGCAGAACGATGACGCATGTCTGCCTTATCTGTCTTTATCCCTCCACTTCCTTTTGTTATTAGATCTCCCTCCACTTCTCTCATTTATTCCCCCACATTTACTTTATCTCTCCCCTGTAATCCTCTGCACCACCCCCCCCCCTCCCCACACACACACAGACACTCCTGAATTCCTCCCAATCTTCTCCTGCTCTCATTCATGACCCCTGACTGGATTGCAGCATCCAGGTTATCCCAGTGACCAAAGTATCGTGGGATTACAGCTCTCTCAATCCTCTCTCTCTCCCCCTCTCTCTCTGTTGGTGTTTAATGACTCCACTTGAAGTTTATAATCAAATCTTGGGGCAAAAAAAGAGCTACTGGAGCATCAAAAACATCGACAAAACAGTATGCACCGTCTCACTCACACACACACACACACACACACACACACACACACACACACACACACACACACACACACA
This sequence comes from Aulostomus chinensis, assembly GCF_037954235.1. Classification (NCBI taxonomy): domain Eukaryota; kingdom Metazoa; phylum Chordata; class Actinopteri; order Syngnathiformes; family Aulostomidae; genus Aulostomus; species Aulostomus chinensis. Next base: position 16,287,590 of record NC_141321.1, read on the forward strand.
CACACACAAACGTACGTATTCCAAGGTTTGCTCTAAAACCTGTTACTCCAAATGTTCAGGGTTTTTTTTTTAACGCTACTGAAGAGCTTTTTTTCTAAATGGTCTTCCATTGCCAGGTAAGAGTTTCAACCTTTCTAGATGCTGAAAGGTTCAGTTCAGTTGAAGATGGTGTGAAAATCTGCTTGCAGGGATTTGAGGTTACACAAATACACAAAGTTGCTCTTTTTTCAGTTTCAACTGATGTTTTGCAACAGAGGCGAACAGCGTCAGATTCTCGCTCACAGCATCAAAATGTTTTTTTAGGTGGTGATCTTTTATACACCTATAAAAAAAATCGATCTTAAGGGATCTTGTGAGAATTGTCAGTTAAGTTTTGAAGAGTGAAATCATTGATTCAAGATGCTACAGAAGTCACAACCTCCTCCATGAGAGCCGCTTCAATCAAGTTACCACAGTCAACAAAATCACACACGGTAAACGCGTGTCATCGAACTAACCAAGAGAGTTTCTCAATTCCTTAAAGTGGAACTAAATTACTCATATTTTGAAGCGTAATTGGATGCTTGACTTCAGGTCATCACAATTACCTTCTCACTCCTTCTCACTCGTCTGCAACAAGCTCCGTTTCGCCTCACGTTAAAAATTAAAGCTAAGCGTGGTATTTACAGATGTCATTTTATGCCATTGAGAAAAAAACCTTACTTCAGAAAACAAAATCCCACTCAAAAATCCCACTACATCTGACTCCCAGGACCAACAACTGTACTTTGGTTGGTGGTGCACATACATATGTTTTTGTTTTGTTTGTTTTTTTTCACATGTATGCAAGGGTAAAAAATAAAAAAGACAGCAGAGAGCAGTAATAACATGTGAAGCCCTATATTCAGCTTTTTTAGGTGATATTCAGATGCATTCATCAGGAGAAGGCTGCTTAACTGAACCTGCCGTCAATCAAAGGAGCTTCACAATGGTTAGAAAATGGTTCCCAGTGAGTGCAGGTTTGATTTAATCAGCGATTAACTGGCTGAAAGATGATGCAGCACCTTAAGCGGCGGCAGCATCAGCCTGGTAGGGCTTCCTGTTTGGAGCAGAAGGAAGTGTCTGGGCTGTTGTCTTATGTGTCTGGATGAATTGATAAGCAGCTGCTGTCGGAGAGGAAGTTTACTACAGCATTGAGGGTGGAGTGTACCAGTGTATATTTTGAATATTTGAGTGTTTGTCATGGAGACTGAGTTATGAACAAAGAATGAGCCTCTTCACTTATCTGCCATTAAACACTAGAGATCCCGTATTAAAACAATGGGCCTCATTCATGAAATGTTCTGTTTTTATACACTTAAGCTTGTTTTTTTTTTCTACCCTTAAATTGAGTCTTACAGACAGGAACCTGAATGAGGTCCAGTGTTTGTAACCTTCTTATCTTCATCCATGTTTGCTTGTTTTCTCGTTTTCCTCACTGCCTGGCACACCCTTCTTCCTCCTCCTCATCATCACAGCTCTCGTTTTTTGTCTTGCCAAGTAGCTTCTGTCTTCCTTTTTCACACTTGGTTTTAACCTGATTTCATTTTTCTTCTATTTCTGGTAGCTTCTTCTTTTTCATCTCTCCCTCTTTGACTTTCCCGGTGCTGCGGGATGCACGCTTTCTCTCGAGATTGGAATTAAGCAGAAAATAAAACAACTACAACAGCAGCTTTATCTTTTCATCAAGCGATTCTCATAACTGCAGCTGTCCTTGGAGAGGATCTTGGCCTAGTATCTGAGCAAAACACACCAATGTGCAGCGTGCATGCGGAACACGGGGGCGGTGATCAGCCTTGCAGAGAAAATAATGATGACAGGAGCGCTCTAAAGAGGCGAAGGTCGACATGTCAAATAAAATCAACTCCCTGCCTCGTCCCTGCAGAGGAAACTGCCCAAACGGAGGCAAAGATGGGAGAAAGAAATAAGGAAGCACAAGTGACTGAAGCCATGACCACAGTGAATGTGCAGCTTTGTTCCTCTTGTGTTGAGCTGTCGCAGTTGGCCACGCTCGCGTGTACAGTTACAGCGGTGAAGCGCACCACTGGACTCTTTTCTAATCTCCTCTGACATGAACACATTCGAGGATACACAGGCATGAATGCATTCAGTTGCTGTGTGTTGAACTGGCAGGCCTGGAAGACACAGGCTTAAGGAAGGGAGGGGGGGCACTGAGAAAAATACAAGCAATGTACTCAATCAAGGGTGAGAGAGGAGGAGGATTGCAAGAGGGAGAGAGAGAGAGAGAGAGAGAGAGAGAGAGACAGAGAGAGACAGAGAGAGACAGAGAGAGAGAGAGAAGTCAGCCAGATAGAAAACTGGAGAGCAGTTAGCATTGGCGAAAGCAACGACAGGAAATGAGATGAGGAGAAAGGAATTTCAACTGGATCCAAGATGTAGTTTAAAAGCGTTGAACAACCCACTTACCCCTGTGTGTGTGTGTGTGTGTGTGTGTGTGTGTGTGTGTGTGTGTGTGTAAGACAGAAAGAGAGACAGAGAGAGTGAGAGAGAGAGAGAAAGACCGTGAGAAAGGAAAGAAAGACGGAAATTTCAAACAGCACTGCACATTATCCCACTGTTAATACTCAGTTCCTTTGATGTTCCTATAACGGGGGTCAAAACAAGAACTGAAACATAAATGCAGGTCATTATTGTATTTCTGGAAATGGCATTATAAAACATCTCACTCACACACACACACACACACACACACACACACACACACACACACACTGAATGAACTGGTGAGTCTTCAAATATGTAGCTTTATCATTCCAACTGCTGCAGTTCAAATCTATTTTCATGATCTGTTAATTTCATTCATGATTAATTTTTCTGTTACTTGTTTACTTATTTCCTCAGCACCACCAGGGACAGAACTCACGTAACATATTCAAACAATGAAGTATTGAACAAACAGCCTGTAATTTAGTCCTGAGTCTTTATGAAGCTATGGTGGTACTGAAGTGGTACTGAAAAGACTGATGTAAACATGAAGGTGCACCTCATTACAGCAGAGCGGTTTTAGACTCTTACATGATACGATGGAACCTTCATTTCCTGAAATGCAACTTGATACAGTCTTTTGTTAGGACCTCCCTGGCAGGTAAACACCCACGCAGCTTAGACCAGCGAGGTACTGTGGGGAACCATATTAGAGTTCAAAATGCCCCCCCCCCCCCCCCCCAGACATTTTCTTACACAGAATTACAACAGGAATGGTATTAAAGATACTTGTTTCACCATAACAATGCTAGATTGTTTCATCGATCTGTCCAAAATTGCAAGGCCACAAAGCGCACAACTGATAGATGTTTTTGTGTTTGAGACCAGAAACAGAAACAGCTAACTCCTAATATCACCAGGCTTATTCTCTTTAGAGCCATCGTTCTCCATTCCTTTGATAAAATAAATACAACATTTTGAATCGAGCTTCTATCATGATGTGAAAATGTGCTAATGTTGTATATTAACTGCAATAATCCAAGCGGAGCACTCATCATAAGACCCGGAACGGACGACATGATATCAGTAGTAGACTGATATTTAAATGGGATAAAACTGATATGTGTATAAAAATTGATATGTATAATTGATATGTGTATAATAATCGATATGTATAATTGATATGTGTATAATAATTGATATGTATAACTGATGTGTATAATAATTGATATGTATAACTGATATGTGTATAATAATTGATATGTATAACTGATATATGTGTATAATAATTGATATGTATAATTGATATGTGTATAATAATTGATATGTATAACTGATGTGTATAATAATTGATATGTATAACTGATATGTGTATAGTAATTGATATGTATAACTGATATGTGTATAATAACTGATGTGTGATACATGTATTATAACTGAAAAGTTTATAGTAATTGATATGTGTATAATAACTGACATGTGTATAATAACTGACATGTATATAATAACTGACATGTGTATAATAACTGACATGTGTATAATAACTGACATGTGTATAATAACTGACATGTGTATAATAACTGTTATGTGTATAACGTGTACTATAGAGGCGTTACTTATATGAACCTAGATACACAACATTAATGAATGACAACATGTATAAATTCCCATTTTATTTTTCTGAGGTTCCTCAACTCAGAAAAATAAAATGGGTGTGTGAACATACGAAGGTGAGCATTAAGCAGCTAAACAGTCTGATATTCTTTATCAGGACCAAATATCTAAAGCAGCTATTTCCTTTACATTCATCAGACTGTAGAAACTTAGTAAAAAGGGAATGGTATTATTGTGAAATTCTTGGATGTGTAAAAAAAAAAAAAAAAAAAAACTATTTACAAACATATTTCATATCCTAACTGAAATGGTAATAAGGAATAATGGATAGAAGCATAATTCACATTGTATTTGGCTGTATCTTCCTCAACGTATGAAAACCTTCTGGCTCCATTGGATGAAAACCTGACTCTTTTATCATTACTCTTCTTCAGATTAAAAAAAAGCTACCTCTTTAACAAACTGCTAGCTGGTGAGCGTAAATTAACAACACGGTTTACAAAACAGGTAGCTGTTTTAAAAAAGGGCCCAAATCTGAACTGAGGGAGAGATTTACATCACACCGACAGCCATCAGGTGGACTGAAGCATTTTTTTTCAAGGTATATTGTTGCTCTGTGGCTCCTGGATGTGAATAAGCAAAGTAATATTTGCGACTGAAATGGCGATAAAGTGTAGAAAAGAGACCCATACATTGATTTACATTTTATGTTGTATTGTACAAATGTGTTAAAAAAAAATTGCAGTACATTTGGACAAATTCCTGAATGTTGTGTCATTTTCACCAGAACGCGAACTCTTTGGCAAATACTGGCGTAACACATTAGCAACCATAGATTAGCCTCAAGCAGCTAAAGAGGTAGATATCTCAGAGCCAAAATCTGAGCGAAAGGAGAGTGAATATCACACTTTACTTCAAGTATACATAGTTGTTACTGTGTAAGCGCTGGGTGTGTAAATAAGCAAAGCTGTTTGCTAACACATTTGCTATATCAAATGTAACAGTGATATCTCAGGGTTATATTCACAACTTGTTTGCATTGCCTCCAAATGCTTAAGGATTCAAAGATTTATTTTTTATCGTCATACCATTTCATATTTCCATGTTAGTGGTACGAAATTAGGACTCTGGTCCCGGTATAAGCCTAGGAAAATAGTAAGCTAAAGATAGAATAAATACAATAAAATCAAGGAAAATAATAAGGTATGTACATGTATCTATATAAATAAAAGACAAGGTGCAGTGGTTAGCACTGTGGCCTCACAGCAAGAAGGTTCTGGGTTCGAGTCCCAGCTCCAGCACAGGATCTTTCTGTGTGAGTCTGCATGTTCTCCCTGTTCCTGTGTGGGTTCTCTCTGGTACTCCAGCTTCCTCCCACAGTCCAAAGACATCAAGAGGGGACGAGGCTGATTGATACTCTAAATTGACCGTAGGTATGAATGTGAGTGTGAATGGTTGTTCGTCTCTGTATGTTGGCCCTGCAATGGACGGGCGACCTGTCCAGGGTGAACCCCGCCTCTCGCCCGTAGATGCTGGGATCATACCTGTCAAGTTTTGGATTTGAAAATAAGGGAAATTTTCTGGTGATCGCTGCAAGCCATCCCACCACCCCAATTAAGCTCCAGTATCCCTTACATCTTAAGACAGGTGTGCAAGATATCTAAAAACAACTTGTCAACCGCTTACTAACTAAAACTAGGTGATCAGAATCTGATAGGCCTACCTTTGTTGACATTGAAATGCTGTGAAAATTCCTACATTATAATATCCGGGAACATCTCAGCTACACACTTGTTGAAGTCATCGCAGAAAGTAAAAGCAACGTTGTTTTTGGCACACAGCATTGCCATTTTAACCTCCGCATTTGTGACCTGGTCTGCCTCCATGGTATTTCTAGTCAGAAATACTGACATCGCCTGGGCATGATTCCATGCCTCGAGCCCGCGCTTGTGCTTGGCGGATTTCTCATGCTGGCTGACATCATTCCTTCCTCCGTGGGAGACACTAAAGTCGCTATTACAAATCCTACAGAAAGCGTGGCTATCCCCCTTTCTGCTCCTCGTTAGAAAGGTAAATTCAGAGTTCCATTTATCGAGGTATTTACAGGAAGACTTAGATTTTTTTGGCAGGAATGCCTTCGGTGTCACGTCCGTGATCCATCTCTCTTTTGTTTGTTCCCCGCCGTCGGCACTAACCTCGCGACAACTGCCGCCCAGACTACTGCAGGTGGCAATTCTCGCGAGGCTAGTGACAGAGTTCAGCAGAGGATTTTTTTTTTTCATTGTAATACAGGAGATTTACGGGAGAATACTAAAACGGGAGGAGGGCGGGAAAGAGGGGTAAAATACGGGAGTTTCCCGGCCAAAACGGGAGACTTGACAGCTATGGCTGGGATAGGCTCCAGCCCCCCCGCGACCCTTACTAGTAAGGAATAAGCGGAAGATGACAATGGATGGATAAAAGACAAAAATGAAATATTAACAGTCTGTTAAGATATCGGTGATGGCAGGTGAAAAAAGTCATTGAGGTCACCACATTCATTTCTAGATAGCTATTCTTGCTCATCTTGAAACCCGCTAAAACCACAGTTTCACTCTCGCCACGCCACTGAATCTTTAGTATCAGACTTACGCACATAAACGATTTCACAGTCATTGTTTAAAAACACGACCTAAATGGAGCTTCCTGTGCCTACACTTCAACAGAGTCTCATGAATAACATGTCCAGACATCACATGGTGCTATTTGTATCATTTATGGACATCTCTCCTAAATCTAGCCTGACTTAATTAGTATCTCTTGATGAAATTTGATGAAAATATTTAGTCCCTAATGGCTTAATTGAGCAGTTATTTCATCAATGCTGCTGGTCGTTTCTGCCTAAAGGATCAAGGGTTTTACAGTTGAGGACTGGCCATGCAGCAACACCATCCTGCCCGTGATAAACCAGAGTTAAGTTACTTATCTAACTCAGACTCCATCTTGTGCTGTCGAAGGCTAATGTTCAAACTGATCTGTTAGACTCGATGGAAACAAAAATGCATGTGCTTGAAAACAAACATGACCATTTGCACAGATCTTATGCACCGAGAACTCTTATGCAAGAACTTCAGTGGTGTGATGTTTCCTGCTGGTACGTTGACAGTGGTGTTGGCTACTGGGTTCATCTTGGTAGGGTTAAGCTTCTGTCAGCTTCACTATCTGTTGACACTCTCAAAATACAGCTGTTTTTACTTCTAAAGAGAATATCTGTTAAAAAGAAAAACAAGGATACGCTCAGAAAAAGGCTCAACATACACAGCAAATACACAATCTTGCAAGTACAAGAAAGACTAAATCGCCTGAATGTCCATGACTGTGGCAAACTGATGCTGCTGCTGTTGTCACAAGAGAAACACGCTTGCTGACCTGATGAAATCAGCCTCTGCGAAGACGTTTTATGTCTCACTTTGTGCTGAGATGATGTTGAGTTTTTAAAACGCTGTAAAAGTGTTTAACTGACTTCTTCTACAGCATGGAGACTGTCTTCATGGTTATGTTGTCTGTTATCAGGTAGAGGTCGTCCCTGGGAGGGATCACGCCAACCCAGCCTTGGGGCAGCAGAAGGACATCCAGAAGGAGCGCTCTCAAGGCTTTTATTTACCCATTCTAACCCTGTGAACGTTCCTCCCCACTATTCCTAGAACAGTCTTCTCCTGGAGGGAAACCCGCTGTGCCCAACCCGGATTATTGCACCAGCCTAAACCTGCTTGGGCCGAAACACAGTCTGCGTCTGAACAGTCAACACAAATGTTTACAGCAAACAACTTCCCAGACAGCTGGCCTTCTAGGACAAAATGGAGAATGTGACACCTATAAACTCATATGAAGAAACCACAGTGACATGTGAGGGGGATCTGCACTCTTCCCCTGAATGAAAGACATTCCTCCCCTCCCTCCCTCTCGGGTCCCTCCATGCCCCCTTCTCTGTCTGAACAGGAGGGAAGTTGGGAACCTCTGTTGGCCAGCTGTCAAGGGAAGGGGCAGGCGGGGGGGGGGGGGGGTGTCCCAACAAATCCATTTTTCCCTACCAAACTTCCAAAATCATCCAGCTGAGCCACTAATCATGATATTTAATATGGTGTTTCTTCTACTGTGCTCCACTCAGGGTCAGAATCTATTTCCACAACATCTAAAATTACATTCAAAATGGGGCAGGGTATCGATTCAGATTTTCCAGATTGATTCGATTCAATATGACAAGGTCCCAATTCAATTCGATTCAAGATTCAATTTTGATTCAGTCTGGGATATCAGTTAAAATAATCCTGTAAATTTAACAAGTAAGTCCTTTTGGCCTGGTACATAATTAAAAATTATGTTTACATTAAGAATTAAACTGAAGAATTACTTTCTTTCAAACGTGCATACATGTTTGGGATTGTCGCTTCACTTAAATGTTTGCATGTTGGCAAAACATAGCGTCCAGAGTTTTAATGAGACTTCGGAAACCATCGTTTTCAACGACACTGTATGGTCTTATGTCCTTGCATATAAAAATCAAACCAGCCTCGTTATTTTCTTTGCACGTGGAGAGTTTGCTGGTAACTTGGGCGGCAATACCTGCTCCAGGCTGGTTTGTTTGAGCCGTGCTGACAGCGTTTCTGGGTGATGTCTCATCAAATGATGGAAGAAGATTCGTCGTGTTGCCACTGTATTTGACCTTACCCTTGCATATTTTGCATATTACTTGTTTTTTGTCCAAATTATCGTTTTCTTCCAACCTGTTTAATCTGAAATACATCCAAACAACAGCTTTTATGTAAACTTGTCTTCCATGTTTGCTTGACTGCTGGCAGTAACATCTCACGAGATCTTGTTCCGTGGAGACCAGCAGAATTGATACTTAATGCTGCTTCTTCGCATGTCCAATAAGGAAAAAACTACTTAAGTCAATAGATCGATCTTTGGATTTTATGAATCAATTGAAACAATTGTGAACCATTTAAAGGGAGATCGATTAAAATCGATTCTATTGATTTTTTTTAAACCCAGCCCCAATTCAAAATGCAAGATGGGATAAATAATAACACATTCCAGTGTTGGGACAACACTTTCACACTCAGCAGCGCGGGTTTAGGCAGACAGATGCCAGATCCCAGGATCCACAAGATCTAGTTTCAGACTGAGTTCTAGAACCACTGGAGTGGGTACTTCTGCTGAGCAGACTGTTTGTTCACACCTTTAATTTCTCCCGAAGTCCATTTAAAGCTGCTAAAAGCTGCACTCAGATCTGTTTGGGTAAATAGCACAAATTTATGATTCACTCATACCTTATTGGTTCCATCTCCCTGGTATCATCTCCAAAAACAGTTACACCCACCTGCACCACAGAGCTCAAAGACAAAGTTAGCAGCTAGCAAGTGAACAAGTGTTGGGGCATTTAGCTTCTACAGGGACATGATTAGATTAGATGAGATGAACTCAAACTAGATTCAAGATGGTAAATGGACTCATTTTTATCTCGCCTCTTTCTACCTTAGCAGCATTCAAAGCACTTTAAAGTGTCATCTCTTTCACCATTCACACACTGATGGTGGAGGCTGCCACGCAAGGTGCCACCCTACTCATCGAGAGCAATTATGGGTTCAGTATCTTGCTCATGGACACTTGGACATGGAAGTGAGGATCGAACCAGTGAGCTTTAGGTTGCAAGAGGGCCACGCTACCTCTGGGCCATGCCACCCGAGGAGACTTAACAGAAGTTGGTGGAGACCAAAACAGAGCTAAAAGGAGAGTAAACGGCGGTTTTAAGCAAAGCTCAATGTTGCTAATGTTGCTATAAAACTCATGGATAAAAATAAGGTTGCTAACTAACAACACTCCAAAGCCCCTTTCATACTGCACCAAAAACGCGGGTCAACACGGGTTTTTGGACACTCTGAAAGGGTCGACTCAGCATTTCCACCCTCGTCAACCAACTCGCCAAGCGACCCAGGTGTATAGTGGCTCGACTCGGCTGCAGTGTGAAAAAGGCAACCCGTGTCATCTCAGGTTTCACGCGACCTTCATGTCACATCCTGATTTTGTCACTGTGCCGCCTGTCAGGCTTTGCCTGTAGTTTCTTCGGCTCCCTTCCATACTCGCCAAAAACTCCATCCTCCTTCGCTGCATTAGCGCTCTGACATTTTCCAGTCTGCACCGAGTTTGTATGCTTTGCAAAAGAGACAACATTGCAATGCACGCAACGACAATGCTAAAGTTCGACTCGGCAATGTCCATGTTGTCGTTTGTTTACATCTCAGTGTTCCGCCGCATGTTTATGTGTAATGATAACGTTGTCAGCGCGATGACCAACGAGAGAGAAAAACACAGGCACGCAGCCCTCACAGCAGGAGTTCAGACCCGGGTCTTCTGGAAGCTAGAATGCGCCCTAATGCAGAGCAAACACGGGTCCAAAAACCCACGTTGACACGCGTTTTTCGGTGTGAAAAGGGTACAAGACTGTTTAATTTCAGCACTGTCAGTTAATGTTAGCTTTTGTGTGTGTGTGCGCGCGTGTGTGTGTGTGTGTGTGTGTGTGTGTGTGTGTGTGCGTGTGAGACAATGCTAATTCAATTTTTTTTCACTCTACAAGAAAAGCAGTTGCGTGTATCTGCCTGGATGTGAAGCACGCGTGTGCACACGCATGCACACATACACACAGATGGCTTTTCAGCTCACTGACAAAGTGCATAGAAGAATACAGTGCTAGCAACTACTGTATGTTTATTTTTGTCATTCATTAATTTCAGCTCAATAAAAGTGTCTCTGCATTTTCTGTAATTCTCTAGGGATATTTTTCTTCTCCCTGATGTACAAAACAAAAGAAACCAAACTAAAACCATTACCCAAAAAACACAATATCAACCCAACCGTGGTCTTCCTGAATGATTCTGTTTTTAATGGCTCATGTCTTATATCTTCCGCATCACTTTAACACATACTTCCATTAACTTCAGCCTGACATATTTCTAGAAATATTTGCATTCAAGTCAGGATTGAACATATTCAGATATTACAGCTGGTACAATGTCTTATGACACTCTTTTCATAAAATAAACTGCAAAAATATAGATTTACTTTTAAATTAATATAACAGGCGATACTAAGGTTCCCTTATTGCCATTTTGACAAGTGATAAGCATACAAACTATGACCTCTCGTTAAGTTTTACAACTCAGTTGTCAAATTCTGTTAATCTGATGTAACAATGTGATAAATAAATAACTACAGCTATTTGCCTTTTTTTGGTAGTAGGATTATCTTTGTGAGTCAGATATGCTTTGTGTGGTCTAATTATATCACGATATATCCAATATCTTAGAATTGCTGTCACGTGACATCTAAGGCGGGAACTTCATGCTATGATACATATCCTATATATATATCATTTCTCATATCTCTAGCAATAAATATAGTTTACATAATTAACTGAAAATTTCCAAATAGAACTGAAAATACAACTAACTTTATACCAACGGGGTAGTCATCAATACATACATCACACTACGTTAATTAAACGATGGAGGAATTGAGTCATCACTGTTTAACTCGACATTTTCCCTCGTTGACATCACACCATGAAATGATATTGAAAAACTCACTGTACAATATCACACTGACATACAGCTGCTGTAACATACATGGAAAAAATGACCCAGGATGCACTGCTGTACCAGTCGTATTGCACAGCCTTCACACTATCATCATATCTTGAATGACTCTGAGATTCCCGCCCCTGTGTAACACAGTTAAATGTATTATAGTCATTTACACCTTTGGTTAAAGAAGAGTACATGTATTTGGTCCTTAGACTGGGGTGTGTTTTCAAGTGCTCTGAGCCCATCATGAGTTGATTGAACCACGTTCTGGCAGTGACAGAGTCAAATGCGTTGGTGTTGATTGGTTCAACTCCAGCTGTGCCACCAAGAGTCTGTGTGAGCGCTGGCAGACGAAACACAGCCTGCTCCTGTATGTCAGACACCACCTCTGTCCCTCTCTGGCTGTCCCACCACATCTGCTCTCTATTAGCTTGTTGCCATGCAGGAAAAAACACTATTCTTTTGTAGTCTATTCCAGCCAATCAGGAAGTGAATTGGGGGGTAGTTTCCTGTTTCCTGTGTTCCCCAGACAGTATGGACTCCTGCGATCCTCAGAAGTTTGGTTTTCTGAAATTCATGTGTTCCTTCAGGAAACTGAGAGGAGTCATCACCTGGCAGAGCATCACAATAATAAGTCCTCTCTCCAACAATGTAGCAGATTCAACTCTGAGTCATCAACCAACCGCAGCCTCGTGCCAAAGGACAGGACTTTGATGAAAACAATGTGATGCAAGGGTTGTGTTACTGGAAGCACAGAGCCATGGGGATCAGACAGACTGGTAGGGAACTACACACTGTAAATTCTACTCTCCTCACTGTATGCTGCAGAGAGGCAGGGACATGACAGCGACAACTTAATAACAAGTCATGAAATATTGATTAATCCTGTTAACTGTTTGTCCAGGCAACACAATGTTGGCCTGGTGTCTAAATAGGCAGGAAGTCCTCCAGTTATCCAGTTTTCATTCACAGGAACCAAACGCTCCTTCACAAAGCGGAACAAAGTAATGAGACCTTTGTGATTCAAATGTTACAGCTCTCAGTTCTGAGCGTTCTGATAACAGTCAGGATCATTCATGCCCCTCTCTCTCTCTCTCTCTCTCTCTCTCTCTCGCTCTCTCTCTCTCTCATCAATGTCTGAAACAGCAGGGGCTCAGCAGCCAGTGTTAACAGTATGTAAGCTGCTTTAGAGATGCAGCCTAACTTTCTATCAGCTCGCCTGAAAAAGAGCTGTCGGATTGTGTTGTTTTTTTTAAGTCAAACGCTGGCTGTCAACATCATACAGTCACACAGCAGCTCCTGTGTGTGTGTGTGTGTGTGTGTGTGTGTGTGTGTGTGTGTGTGTGCACGCAAGCGCGCGCATTGTCATTTTTGTCTTCATCTCCCCCTCTGCTCATCCCTTCTGTCGCATGTTAGGAGTCAAAACAATCCGGACAGCACAGCCAGGATGAATCGGGTGCCAGATGTCAGTGAAAACTAAAGGCGGCTTCATATTGAGGGATGACAATTTAGGGCACAAAGAGGAAATGAATGGGCTGCTGAATGCTCTTAATGGATTAACAAGGCAAGAATTACAAACATGTTGGCCAAATGGTCAGATATTGGCATCACAATAGTGTTTACTATGGCCACAGATAAAACACAAACTGAGCAAGTGATTAGTAAACTGAGAGAATATTCAGCATCAGCAAAATTGTCAAAAATGAGTCAATACTTTTCAGGCCAAAAGACCAAAAAATAAATAAAATCATTGTCTGATCAGCCCTTTCATCACTTTTATTGACCATAATAATCAAGTCAAATGCATGAATTGCAGCCCTGACTATAACATGGGATATATTTGTGTGTGTTTATATAAATTTCCAGTTACAGTATTTAATTCTCTTATAATAGATAATTATTACAAATGTAATTGTTATTACTATGTAATACAACCCGTGAGAGAACATGGATATGAGCAGTACATGACAGATATACTAAAGACCAGGAATACTTACTTTTGAATCGGAATGATCATTTATAAAAAAAAAAAAAAAGCACGAAAGCAGTGGTCATTCATTGTCTTCAAGCTCCATTCATAAGCTATGCATGTATGCACCACAGCCAGGCATCTAAATATAGGATTGTTGCTAACATTCAGCAGCGAGACAATCGTGGCTGTTTGAAGGTGTGAGGACAAACGGAGGAAGGATACATTAATAGGTGGCAGAAAGACGGTGTGATACTAACCCTAACCCTTTAGCTGGTCTCTAGCAGCTAAATGTTTACTATATATCGTCTATTCCTCATTAATTCACAACTATCTGCAGCCCTCTGATCCACATGATTTGGATCTTTCATGCCAGCTGCCAGATTCCCACATTTCCCCTCAAGGCTCTATTTTCCTCTGTGCATTAGCAGTTTTACCAATTGTTTTCCAGGAGGGAAGCATGTGATTTGAATTACAATACCGACATTAACGAGACAGACCTGTCCCACAGCCTCCAGCCCTGAGTGCCTGCTTGGCCCGTTAACATGGAGACATCCATTGAGGCGCTCAAACTGGGGGTAGGGATTTTTCCTCTTACCTATTTTTATTTTAACGCTCTGGAAAACCCGGAGACCTTCCTCTTCTACCGCCATGCTTTCGCCGTGGCTCCTACCCTTTTGTCGGCTAAACAGAGACAGTCCTCCACGGTGGTTGGTTATGGTCTCTCCAGCTCTCGGATATTCCAGGGGTTTTGCACATCTATGCTCACCGGACTGCGATCACTCTCAGTCCCGACCGCTGCTGCTGCTGCTGCTGGCAGGTTACGATCAGACGAGTCGCTCCAGTCCTGCAGCAGCGGCTGCACAGCGGCGGAGGTGTGGTCCGGCACAACACCGCCCACTAGTATGAGGGGTGATCCATGCCACACACCAACGGAAGGATAGGAAGTAGACGGTCAACTAAACTTAAGTAAAGGGAGGCTATATTATGCTTTTCCCAACTTGTTGACCTGTATATTAAGTTATAATGCTAAATGTTGATGTAAATTAAGGGGAAACATTTCATGTACTTCAACAGTGAATATAGGGTGGAGCTAAACCACAGAGAAACCACACTGATAACAAATTTAATGACAAATAATACATTTATATCTGACAGATTAAGAATGCTTCTATATGCAACAAGAAAGTTATATTTGCACAGTGTTTGATATAAATTTGTGTGATTTTATGGTTCCAATAATTAATTTTTAAAAAAGCACATCCACACTTCAGGTAGGTGGAAGAAGAAGTACAAGAAGAGAAAGGAGGAGAAAGAGGACGCAACTGAGATATTGCATATTATCTGTTCTATCTGCAAATCATCTGTTTCTGTATCTGTCTCTGAATATAAGACTAGAGTGGGTGTGGCCTGGACTGGAAGGTGGGTTTTCATTCAATGAAACAAAGTTTTGACTTCCTGCCAAGATACTGAAAAATCAGAAAAAGTCCCCCCCTCTGTTTGATTTTTGTTCATAATTGAACTAAGTTTCAAGCCAGCATGGGAACATAGGTTTCTAATTTAATCAGTTTGACTGGGGAACTGGTATTGTAATTATTGTTTCAGTTGAATGCAAGTGCATGCCTTCCTTGCCAGCTAATGGTAGTCAAGTGTGGTCAAGCCATCGACTGTAATAGACCAAACTAATGCTACATGCTAACTAGGAAGCACTTGTTGCATGATGGCCCAAATGCAACTGTGAAGTAGCAGCTGTCTTTTTTTACAGGGTAATGGCCTTTTGCCACATTGGCTTTTGAGTTTGGGAAACATGCACCACTGGACTAATGGCACAAAGAGAAACGTTAATGGTAGTTAGAAAGATCTGATTACATTCTCATGCGGGAACACTTCTGTTTTTTTGCATCAAATAATTGTTATAATTTCACCAGACCAATTTTTTCATTTTCTTCTTGGTGCCAATCAACAGGAGTAATGCCAGATCCAAGTATTCAGCGCCCCTGCTGGGCAGCCTGCCGGACTTTTTAATTTCTGCTTTTTTTTTTTTTAATTTCCCTCTTTTTGATCAATCTATATTTAGTCTCACGATCAGTTGTTCCTAAATCCCCAAGCTGCTTTTTCCTGTGGTTCACTGACATTAACCACCCTCTATATAAGGGCTCCAAGGTCATGGGATGGCCCAATAGCTCTGACATGAAAAAGCCCACAGTGTTGATAGATTTAGAAAATATGAATGTGGAGCTTGATCACCATTCTAACATCAGTGCTTTTCTTCCACTGTGATTAAGACCATTGCATCATTTATGATAATTCAAAGAAAGTAGTGTTTCACCCAAACACACACACACACACACACACACACACACGCACAGCTGCCACATGCAGACCCATGTCTGACTTCTACCTGCATCAAACAGACAGCAGATGCTGATCTTGAAACCATTATCGTTGAAGAACAAAAGATCTATTTGTGTCCATATGGAGACATTTGGGGCGACTGAGCAGACACCAGCTTTGCAGACTTAAACCTTGTAATAATTACATCCTAGACAACCTAAAGTTTATCCATGCATAGCTAGTGAGCAATAACCAACACTACTTGGCCATAATGCCATTTCTTATTCATGACTCTTGTGTCCATTTAAATTGTTCTGCTCTAGTGGGTACTCTCAGTGCACAAATATTCACTAATTGAATATTTCTGCCAGATATTGCACTGAGAGGGCTTTTTTAAAGTTTAAAGATTTCCAAATGGAGTTCACTATAAACTCTTATTGGACTGCCTTGCTGACAAAGGACGCAAAGAAAGGAAGCTAACACAAACACGTCCTTCATTGTCAAGGTAATAAAAGAATTCCAACTCAAACAATTTGAAAATAAATTAGAGAATGAGCATCCAAGGCCTGCATAGAGTATAAAATGTCACTAATTTCCTGTTGACAGATGGAAGGGTGACGAGTTGTTGGGGGACAGGATTAAAGATCCATTCAGGTGAAAGACAAAGAGTCAATATCAGCCCACATTTGAGTTTAGTGGGCCACACCTATGACATCACCGTGGTCACAGTCCTCAAAATAGCCTGACTGTGGTCTGGAACACTCTACAAACCCAGCTTGCTAAGCTAAACAGGGATGTGGGACGAAAGAGCAGTTGGACAGTCAGGCACCACAGTTTGCTGTGGTGTTGGGATTAGCTGGGACTCCTTTAGAACAGCTTTAAAGCTAATTAGACTACTGGTCTCATGTCCTGTTAGACTATGAGAACTTCCTGAGGAAGATACATGCACACATACATTCCACAAAGAAACATGAATGCTTGTTATGTACATATAAGCAATGCAGGTAACAGCAGAATTCCTGTGACCAACAGAAAAAAACAGCACATTGGCCACATCCTGTTGCACTTGAACTGTGAGTTTGTGCTGCTCGTACCAAGACAGGATTTCCTTCACCTTATTAAAAGTCTGTTTTACAAAGTTGAATATAAATTTGCATGCTTGGATGTGACATTTATCAAAACATCATCATACAAAATGAACTCATTAAGCTTTGTTTTTAGCCATATGTGGCAAATCACATGGGGAAATAAGGCTTTAAAGATGTTTATGACTTGCATCCATGTCAGAGTAGGTATGATGACTACGCCCTGCGGTAAACCACAAGCCTGAGAGAGTGTAACTGTATGGGTTGGTGTGTTCAAAGTTTAACATGGAAATTAAGAGAGACGCCACTCTTCTCATTTTAAACAGAAAAAAAGGAACAGCAATATTGAAGCATCTGTCCAAGTGTGGGCATGGCATCAAGGGCATGTGTTTGTGTGTGTATGCAAAACAATATGGACAGGAAGTGGGAGTGAGGGCAGATGCTGATTAGTGAAAGGATGCTCACAGATTTATTTCACACAAGCCAACCACCCTGGCTGACTGTGAGGGCGTAGGCACACTTAAAATAACCGAACAGTTAACCTCCCTGCTGTGGTTTGTGCAGTGATACTCTGAAACATGCAGGGGACACGATTGTTCTACATGAACAGATGGTGACTGACATGTGCAATGTTAATCTTGGTATTACTTTCTGTGAATAGAACACAAATCAAATCTCATCATGTGTCTGATTTGGTCTTCAGAAAACAAAAAACACCCATACAAGTAGGACTGGAAGTCTCTGTGTATAGGTTTCTCTCTAATATGTAAGCAGCATGCACCAGTTGTGATCATGACCGGTGCATGCTGCAAGTGTTACCTTTAGCTTAATTCTTTTCTCCACATTGACTTTTTCACCATCGCATCTGTAGGAAATACAGCAGGCCTACTAATTTTCCAATCCTGAAACATGAAACATGAAGTCCGGTAAGCAAAACAACAACACAACAATCAGAAACCGCTAACATGGTTATGGGTTGGTTTGATCGAGTGTAAGATGCTTTTGAGCAAACTTGAGCAACTGAACACAATTTGTGATTTCTGTAATAAAAGAAAGATGGGAGCAAAGAAACAGCAAAAATGTGCACCAAGCAGAGCTGAGCTGAAGCTGAAATCAATGAACCTGGTCAAGTGAAAAAACCTCCAGACCGTCTTCTGGAACTGCTTGAGGAATCACATTTTATCCAGATGATTTCAGGGGCCTTCGGGAGATTAAAAATAGCTTCAAAAATACCAAGCATGATGAAACTCAACATGCAAGATTTCATGACAGTGACAGACTGTTAAACACAACAGAATCATCTTTGAGAAACTTGTTTGGCAGGATCAAGCAAAATTATAACATGAATATAAATCCATCAACTAGGGTACAAGACTTCCTCCTTCTGAAATGGGACAGCAGGACCCCCAAACTCGACTTGGAGTCAGTGTAGTATTATGGACAAATGCAATCACACAACTATTAGTATAATAGCACCGCCAAGAGGCCGTGAACCCAACAACAACATGAAGATCCTGTAGGCTTCTTGCAGAACAACTTTAGGGTTTAGCCCTTTAAGCCAGGGATGCCTAAACTTTCTCCATTGGTGAGCCAAAACTCAAAACAAATGGTGGGCTGTGGGCAAAAAACACAATATGTGTGTGTTTTTTGTGTTTGTGCCAAACTGATGACCTGTACAAAGTGTCCCTCTGCCATCTGATCAAATTATGAAAAAAAAGCTATCATCAAATCTGACTTCATATAAAAGAAAACAGCATGAATTAGATTAATAGTTTATTCCATATTTTGTATTACTGGGCCTACATTTTGTATTACATCCATCCATTTTCTATCACTTATCCTGTTAATGGCGGCAGTGGGGGGGGGGGGGGGGGCGGGGCTGGAGCCTATCCCAGCAGCTACAGGCAAGAGGCAGGGTTCACCCTGGACAGGTCACCAGTTCATCACAGGGTCAACACATAGAGACAGACAACCATTCACACTCACAGTCACACCTACGGTCTTGATGTCTTTGGACTGTGGGAGGAAGTTGGAGTACCAGAGAGAACCCACACAGGAACAGGGAGAACATGGAGACTCACACAGAAAGATCCCGTGCTCGAGCCACAGTTCGAACCCAGAACCTTCTTGCTGTGAGGCAACAGTGCTGACCACTGCACCACTGTGCTGCCCCACTTTGTATTTATATGTTATATCTTGTGGGCCAAATCAGACCTTACGGCAGGCCAAAATTGGCCCCGAGCCCCTATCATTGGGGGCCCGGCTTTGGGGTTTCATTTAGTAGCATGCAGAATGAATTACCAGACATCAAATGCTGCTTTTATTCTTGAATCAGACTGTGCTTTATATTCCTGCATAACAAAGTACAGAAGACATCTGTCAGCTGTCAACACTTGTTCCAACCCCTGGGCTATACACTAGTTAAACAAAGACAAGCTGGCAACAGGATTACATTTTGGACTCCAAAATTTGATAAAATGCAATTATTTTAGCAGCTATACCTCAAAATTTCAAAATTTTTCATTTAGCTTAAAATTTCCACACAGAGCTTGGCACAAGGTCATTATAGGGCCTTGTGGGACTATAAGGGCTTTCACAAGAACATTTTCAGTCAGGGGCCTGTAGAGTGAGCCAGGCTCTAGCACGACAGGGGGAACATTGCCGCACTGTCCCTTTAAACAGCTCTCTCCTCCCCGTCTCTCCCACCGTGTTTCTCCCTTCCCCATTTCGTTGCTTTGTTATCATTGTCGCTCTCTAATAATGGCTGCCCATTCCACTGAAGAGCCGTTCCCCTTTCACGGACTGCTCCCTAAAAAAGAAACTGGTGCCGCGTCTTATCTGACGAGGTTCCCCGAGTATGATGGCCGAGGGGTGCTCATCGCCATCCTGGATACCGGCGTGGATCCCGGAGCTCCCGGCATGCAGGTAAATCTTAGCACCGCTAGTTAGCTACGAGTTAGCTAGCGCTAGCTTAGCCAAAGGCCACATAATTTGTACAGTCATCTAATTGCAGCAGCTATTTAGCTCGCTTGCTAAGCTCAGTTGATACAGAAAGCAACCACTACAACACTCTTCACAGCTGACACGACGGAAGGGACACACGTCATCTTGTTGGAAGTATTCTATCCTGTTGTCAAATTTTACTACGCTACTAGTCTGACAGTTCCATGACGATAGCGCACATACTAGCGTGTTAGCTTAACATAAGTGACACCACTCCACTAAGTTTGCCCTCTGACTACTCAGAATTTGACCAGCACTTTGTTTTAGGTTGGATTACGTTGTAAATCCATGGCAATATTTTTATAAACAGGGGATATATAATTGCCCTTTCCGAACCGAAAGTTGAGAATGTTAACTGTCAAGTTAGCGAACGATATCTACGTTCGTTTTTATATTAACATTTATAGCTGGTTTTCCGGTTTTTATTTAACCGTATTTGTTAAGCTTTGATCCGACATTGAAACCCCTCTAGTTAACAGTCAATGATGTCACCCTGTTGCAGCCTTGTTGTTCAGAAGGGCAGCGACCGAACCTACCCAAAATGTGTGAAAATATATCCGGGCTCTGCAGCTGCAGGGTTTTAGACCTCCAACAGGTTCTACATGTGACATTCTTAAGTTGTATTATTTTTCCAACCTGTTGCATTTGTATCCCAACTAAACCTTAGGTACATTTAGTCCTGTTTCAGCCTGTTGTTTGTAGTAGATGTAGTTCATGGCAGACATTTTTAAATGTTAAAGGTGTTATTGATGTTAGAATTTTGCTGGCAGAATCCCTCTCAGTTAGCCGTACAGCTTTCTTAGACACTTGAACGTGAGACTTGTTTCTATCAGTTCCATGTGTGCTTTTCTTGCTTTGGTAAGTGATACATTTGGCTTTGTTAAATGTCTATTGTCATCACTGCATCCTCAGGTCACAACTGATGGGAAGCCAAAGATCATGGACATCATTGATACGACAGGCAGCGGTGATGTAAACATGACCACTGTGGTGGAACCTAAAGATGGGACAATCACTGGCCTCTCCGGTAGAATGCTTAAGGTATGTGGACAGTTTTGGTTCTAATTAGTGGGATGTTCAGTGTTCCCTCTGTTTGACTTAGTTCTTGAACATTTGGTATTTTCTTTCATATCTGTCTCATACACTGCCTTTTTATATCTCCCAGATCCCTCCTGCCTGGGTCAATCCATCAGGGAAGTTTCATATTGGAGTTAAAAATGGCTATGAGTTCTTCCCCAAGGCTCTAAAAGAAAGAATACAGGTAGGAATATGTGACATCATTTCTACACTAGCTCAGTGTGTGTGTGCATGTAGCGCCACTTTGGCATCCCCTTATCTATTCAAGCCAGCACAGGATCTTTCTGTGTGAGTCTCCATGTTCTCCCTGTGCCTGTGTGGGTTCTCTCTGGTACTCCAGCTTCCTCCCACAGTCCAAAGACATCAAGAGAGGACGAGGCTGATTGATACTCTAAATTGACTGTAGGTGTGACAGTGAGTGTGAATGGTTGTCTGTCTATATATGTTGGCCCTGAGATGGACTGGTGAACCCCGCCTCATGCCTGAAGGCCGCTGGGGTGGATTGTTTGATAGCTGTTCAGCTCTCCTACTCTGTTTTGTTTTGTTTTTTAATTTTAAAGATGGTAACACTCCATTAAAGAATCACATCTTTAAATTAATTAGATAAATACAGTCTGGTGTGTGTTTGATCCTTGCTAATTCACAGCAAGAGTGTTGCAGTGATTGGGCTGCATCTGCAGCAGTAACATTTCTTTTCATAATGCATAACTGACTATATTTGTGCAACACATCCACACAACTCTGGAGTTACATAAAGCCTGAAAACTCAAACTGTGGTGTTGCTTTGTTGTGTGGACATTGTGGAGGTGCAAAAACATAAATTCTGTGTCTCTTTCCCTGAAAAACAAAAGAATGCACATCGACTATCAGAGGTTAATTCAACATGTTTAAGAAATTGTAGACATTTTCTGAAATTGTTGTCTTTCCTAGCAGTTAATTTGAGTTGTTCCAGAGGAATGTCAAGAAAACCTTTTGAATGTAGCAATCAAAACACTGCAATTGCAGAACAGCTGACTCAAGGTCATTTATGGATGCATGTGTTATTGACTTAACTTAGTGGCCTGTTGTGATTTCTTCCCCTTGGTGTGGAGAGGATAGTCATGGATCCGTGTGTTTCTCATGCATCCTGGACCACATTTCTCCAATCTTAGAGTGCCTGACACACTAGTGCTTCACCCATCTCTGGGGTCCCCCACTGAGGGATCGACCCAGAATGCATATTTAACTGTGGTGATGGTGCTCCATCATAGTGTGTGTGTGCTTCTTTCCCATTGCCACGGCTTCCTCCAGCATTGATATGTCTTTTCAACCACAGTCTGCTCTTCCGCTGCCTGACCTCATAAACTGGTGCTACTTTGAGTAATAATTCCAACCTGTCAGTTCAAGCAAGTACATCTTTCATTTATTTTTTCCTCCGAAAGATTTTTTTTCATTAAACTTCAGAGTTGACTGTTCACTCCCTGTTTAGATGGTAAACATATGCGTCGTATTTGCATAGATTCAGGCTGACATGGGGCTCAAATTCGTGTGGACAGAGATCGAGTCAGTTCCAAAGCTTGGATTTTGTAAGATATGGAAAGTGATGACTAAGCTGTAGGTGGTCTGTTTTACTGCTGTATGAAAACACAATTGTACATTATACTGGCTTTTTGGCCTCTGTTGCTTTTGTCTTCCAGAAAGAGCGGAAGGAGAAGATGTGGGACCCACTACACAGAGCAGCACTTGCTGAAGTGTGCCGCCGGACAGAAGAGTTCGACCTTTCACACCCGACACCATCTCAGGTCAGATTTACAACTTTGAGTTGTTCGCATTCAGTTACTCATGACTTCCTTATGGGATTCATCTCTACTGTCACTTTGCTTCTTACTGTCACTTTGCTTCCTGTTTCCAGCTGGAGAAGTTGCAGAAGGAAGAACTGCAGAGTCAGTCAGAACTGTTAGCATCTCTAGAAAAGAAGTATAGTGATCCTGGTCCTGTGTATGATTGTGTGCTTTGGCATGATGGCGTCACATGGAGGTCAGTCTTATTTGTTATCAGTCTTCCTATCTGCTATCTTTTAACAATAGGATATACAGTAGGTCCCTCACATGCCTTCATCCCTGTTTTCTCTTTTAAGAGCTGTTATGGACACTTCAGAGTGCGGAGAGTTGTCCCAGTGCAAGGTGTTGAGTTCCTACAGAGAGACACAAGAGTATGCAACCTTAGGGAATGCTGAAATGCTCAACTACTCCGTAAATATATATGATGACGGGAACACACTCTGCATCGTCACCAGCGGAGGTGAAGTATTTCTCTTGATCACTGGAAGGAATGTTATTTATGATTCGGTCATTTGACACTTGAAGATATTCAGCGTGTCTTGCAGATGTCTGCAGTGTAAGTGAGTGTGGCTCTGGCTTGCTTGTGTGGATTTATAGGGGCCCATGGGACACATGTGGCAAGCATTGCTGCTGGTTACTTCCCAGAGGAACCAGAGCGTAATGGTGTGGCCCCTGGTGCACAAATCCTTGCAGTGAAGATTGGAGACACCCGCCTAAGCACCATGGAAACAGGCACTGGACTCATCCGCGCGGTATGATAATCAGCTCATTTTTGGAAGTTTGGCTTCAGTTTGTATCATTGTTTTAACATCCTGTCATGTTGTTTTGAAATCTTTTTTTTTTAAGATGATCGAAGTGATCAACTATAAGTGTGACTTGGTTAACTACAGCTACGGGGAAGCCACCCACTGGCCCAATTCAGGGTAAGTGTTTTATAGTGAGTTCAGGGTGTGTTAGATTGTGTGGGTTCATTTTGAGTAACACACAGTCACTCAACACTCACTTCTGTTTTTCCCATCAGGAGGATTTGTGAGGTGATCACAGAGGCTGTGCAAAAGCACAATGTGATATTTGTCTCAAGTGCTGGAAACAATGGCCCGTGCCTCTCCACAGTGGGCTGCCCTGGGGGAACCACCAGCAGTGTCATAGGTAAGTGCAACAAAAAAACACGTTGTTGGTTCACACTAAGCTCTGTTAAAACAATGAGAATTATCCGATTTTACTGGATGATACACCAATACAAACCTACTCTCTGGCAAACTCATAAATGATGTGTTTGCCTTGGAACTCCATATATTAGTGACAAGTGTGGCTGCCCTGATATTCTGCACCTCCTCTGCTTAGGTGTTGGAGCCTATGTGACCCCAGACATGATGGTGGCTGAATATTCCCTGAGGGAAAAGCTGCCTCCCAACCAGTACACTTGGTCATCCAGGGGCCCCAGTACAGACGGGGCACTGGGGGTAAGCATCAGCGCCCCTGGTGGCGCCATTGCATCTGTACCTAACTGGACTCTTCGTGGTACCCAACTAATGAACGGCACATCCATGTCATCCCCAAATGCCTGTGGAGGCATTGCCCTCATCCTCTCAGGTGTGTGTGAGATCATAGACAGACATGCTGGGCTATATTGAAGCCTACCAGTGTGATTACTCATGCTAGTGTGTGTTTTTATGTGATAAAGGACTGAAACAGAACGGGATCCATCCGTCTGCTCCGGCGGTGAGGAGAGCACTCGAAAACACAGCTCTGAAGGTAGATGACATCGAGGTGTTTGCACAGGGCCATGGAATAATCCAGGTAACCCACTATGTCCTGTTTTCTGTAACAATGTTGTTGTGATCTTTTGTTTCAAGAATCCTAACGTTATTTTTTTCTCCATTTTTTTTTTTGGTGTCTTTCTTTGCCACCAATGTTCTTCCATACATTCCGTCAGGTGGACAGGGCATTAGACTACCTCACTCAAAATGCCTCTTTACCTACCAGCCACTTAGGTTTCTCAGTAACAGTGGGATCGCAGAGAGGCATCTACCTCAGGGACCCAGCCCAGATTCTTTCCCCCTCTGATCATGGAGTAGGAATCGAACCCATCTTCCCAGAAAACACAGGTACCCTGTCCTCAATATCATGCTTTTTTTGTGATTCATTTTTTTTACCAGATTTCTTCTCTCTGAATATTCATCACAGGAAACTCTGAGCGAATCTCCTTGCAGCTGCACTTGGCACTCACGTGCGCCGCCCCATGGGTTCAGTGCCCATCCCATCTAGAGCTGATGAACCAGTGTCGTCATGTCAATGTCCGTATTGATCCTCTTGGGTTGAGAGAAGGAGTTCACTACACAGAGGTGGGGAAAGAAATTAGAAAAGAGGAAACTAAGGGATTTATGTGTCAGCATTAACCTTCATCATTGTGCGTGTGTGTGTTTTAGGTGTGTGGATACGACACAGCGGCACCTGGGTGTGGCCCCCTGTTCAGAGTCCCCATCACAGTTATTATCCCTACCAAGTAAGTTTCTATGATGTTTTGTGTTCTCCACAGTTAGAGGTGAGTGGAAGTGTATTTTTGTGTGAGTGACCAGTCTCCCTGTTGTCCTGCAGAGTGACAGACTGCCGTAGTCAAGACTTGTGTTTCACAGACATCCACTTCAGACCAGGACAGATCAAACGCCACTTTATCACTGTTCCTCAGGGAGCCTCCTGGGCAGGTCAGACAATTTAGTGGCAAATAATCACTGTTTGCATTATTCTTGTTTCAGGTAGTTTTCAACTGGTGTAAGTGATTTCACTTCATCAAAGCTAAGAAGCTAATCCATCATTTCCATTTGTTATTACAACATAAAGGTGTAATGTTTTAGACATCATTGTTTAATTGCCATCACCCTGGTTCCCCTCATCCTTCTGTTCCTCTCTCAATCCTTTCTCCTCTCCCACAGAGATCACACTGACGTCTCACTCTGGGGACGTGTCCTCAAAGTTTGTTCTTCATGCAGTGCACCTGGTCAAGCAGAAAGCGTACAGAGCGAATGAATTCTATAAGTTCTCCTCACTTCTGGAAAAAGGTTCTCTAACAGAGGCTTTCCCTGTGCTGGTATGTGCATTCTCAGTATCAATTTAATCTTTTAGAGCCATCATCAGAATCGGAATCAGAATCTTTTATTGTCGCTGTACAGGGGGGTACAGTGAAAATCGTTAAAAAAGAGCACTCTTCCAGAGCCACCATGCACCACAAATTACAGATACAAAAGAAAAGATACAAAAAATAACAATAAGCAATGTAAGAACAGTAAAATAGAACGATAGAAATGTACAAGATGTAAATAAAAAAAGTGAGAGGTGCAAAAAAGAGATTTCAAAGTGCAGAGAACAAATTAAGGTGCAGTACAGGATGAGGTAGTTTGATGGTTGTTGATGGGGGGGGGGGGGGTGTCAAGACAGTTGAGTGTGTGCATTTAACTGTGTGTGTGTGGGTGTTGGCAGTCCTGATGGCCCAGGGGAAAAAGCTGTTTGTGAGTCTGCTGGTGCAGGACTTAATTGACCTGAAGCGCCTGCCCGAGGGCATCAGGTCAAACAGGGGGTGGGCAGGGTGGGTAGGGTCAGCTGTGATGGCCTTGGTTCTCCTGAGGCAGTAGGATGAGCAGATGTGTTCCAGGGTGGGCAGAGGGCAACCGATGATATTTTGGGCGGTGTTTATCACCTTCTGCACTGCCTTCCTATCCTCTGCTGTGGAGCCAGCGTACCACACTCCTAGACTGTGGGTCAGGACACTCTCCACGGAGGAGTGGTAGAAGCCCAGCAGCAGCTTACGGTCCAGGCTGTTCTTCCTGAGGATGCGCAGAAAGTGCAGCCGCTGCTGAGCCTTCTTCACCAAGGCTCTGACATTGTAGGTCCAGGAGCAGTTGGAGGAGACGTGGGTGCCCAGAAACCTGAAGGTGGTGACAGTGGGAGGGAGGCAGTCAGATGTACTGGGATACTGATCGCTCAAAACACTTCATGATTACAGACGTCAGGGCTATTGGTTTGTAGTCATTCAGGCTGTCTATGGCAGGTTTTTTGGGGATGGGGATGATGGTGGAGGCCTTAAGACATGTGGGGACGGTGTCAGGGAGAGATTGAAAAATTTGGTGAGGATCCCTGTTAGTTGGTCTGCACATGCTTTCATCACTGCCCCTGGGATACCATCGGGACTGGCAGCTTTCCGGTGGTTTACTGCCCGTCTCTGGGAGAGAGGTGGGGTGCTGGAATCGGGGGGGCGCAGTGCCTGCAGGTGTCTGGTGGTGGTCTCAAACCGGGCAAAGAAGCTGTTGAGCTCCTCTGCCAGGATGCTGTTGCTGCTGCTGCTGGGGGATGTGGGAGGGGGGTGGCCTCTGTAGTTGGTCAGGGCCTGAATGCCCTTCCACTTGATGCTGGTTATTGGTTGTTAGGTACCTCTCTATTTTGTTTTTGTGGGAGACCTTGGCCTGTTTGATGCCCCTTCTCAGGTCAGCTCTGGCAGTGCTGTAGAGAGCCTGGTTCCCCGTCTTGAATGCTGAGTTCCTGGCTCTGATCAGAGTCTGGACTTCATTTGTCATCCAGGGCTTCCTGTTGGGGAAGACCCGGATTTGTCTTTCCTCTGTGACATTTTCTACACAGCTGCTGATGTAGAAGAGGACAGACTCGGTGTATGTGTCCAGATCCTGGTCTTCAAAAATGCTCCATTCATTGCAGGCAAAGCAGTCTTGTAGTTGGAGGAGAGTGACATATGAGGACATATCACTGTATGGTATTGTTCAAGTGAGGATTATGTCATGCTAGATTAATTCCTGTATGTTTTCTGTCTCCTCAGTCAGGTAAGGTAGTGGAGCTGTGCATTGCACGCTGGTGGGCGAGTCTGGGTGACGTCACTGTGGATTACAGCATCTCTTTCCATGGACTTAACACCTCTCCTTCACCCCTGCACATAGTAAGAGTCACACAGATGAGTAAGACTGCCGTGTAGGCTACATCCCAGTTCTGTTCGTGACTCTCCTTTATCTCTCATTCAGCACGCCTCAGAGGGAGTGACAAGCTTTGATGTGACATCGCCTCTGAGGTATGAGGAAGTATCCCCGACTATCACCCTCAAGTCTTGGGTTCAGCCCCTCAGGTAAGTCCACACACATCTGTAGTTTGTTGTTAAATATATCTCCTGTTATTAATTTTGTCCTTGTTTTAGGCCATTAAGTTCAAAGATAAAACCTTTGGGAGCGAGGGACATTCTCCCCAACAATAGACAACTCTACGAGATTGTCCTCACCTACAACTTTCACCAGGTAGAGCCAACAACGTCAGCACAATGTCAAAAAGCATGTTTTTTTCTGTGTTCATAACCTAATGATGCTTCCTGTGCAGCCTAAGAGTGGAGAAGTTACTCCCAGCTGTCCCATGCTGTGCGAGCTGCTGTATGAATCTGAGTTTGACAGTCAGCTTTGGATGCTGTTTGACCAGAACAAGAGACTTCTGGGCTCCGGGGATGCCTACCCACACCAGGTATACACACAACTCCCTCAGCCACTTGGGGAGCAAGTTAGGATTGTTAATTGTGTTCAAATATATTACGGCTCTGAGTATGTTTCTTTTCTCACAAGCTCTCTGTGCCATCATGATCTAATATATCTGTCGCCTTTTACACCTCCAGTATTCTCTCAAGCTGGAAAAAGGCGACTACACAGTGCGTCTGCAGGTGCGCCACGAGCAGTCAAGCGAGCTTGAACGCCTCAAGGACCTGCCGTTCGTGGTTTCCCACCGTCTGTCCACCACCCTCAGTCTAGATGTCTACGAGACGCACCGTGCAGCACTCATGGCCAAGAAGAAGGCAAATTCTCTCACCTTGTGTCCGGGAGCTACTCAACACTTCTATGTCACAGCACTGCCAGATGACAAGTGAGTTGAACGGGCGAAGAAATGCCTGTTTGTCTCAGTGCAAAGCTTGATAATGCAGCAGAGTATAATTTCTTTAGACAATGGGAGGAAATTGTTATGGGGAAGTGGTTGGCAAAGTTTGGTGCCACCACTTAATCTCTTTTTGGTCATCCTGTACCTTAATTGCACTAAATACCAATTACTGGCAGGTACAGCTATGTCTGTGTATACAGATATTTGAGTTTATGTGGCCTAAGTCAGTCATTTCTGTCTTTATTCCTTATCAGGATTTCATTCTCTGTGTCTTTCTTCTGCAGGATTCCTAAAGGGACGAGTCCAGGATGCTATCTTTCAGGGTCTCTCATTGTGCCAAAGAGCGAGTATGGCAAGAAGGCAGTGAGTGGCTTGGATCTTTTTAATATTTATTCTACAGACTTGCACCTCAGTTCACAAAAAACATGGTAGTATTTCAGTCTTGTCAACCTATCAGGGACTTCAATGCATCGTCAAGTAAATGGAGATTGACACTGTCCAATCACAGGCCACCATGACCAGTGTCCACATCCTGCAGGTTGAGCTGGTAATTGTGAAAAATCACAGACCAAATATATTTGTGATCCTGAGGGTCAGGGGTGAATGGCAGCACTGCTTCTGGCTTTTCCACTTCACAAGTTAGCACCTTCCTTCCTGAACTGATTGGTCTGTTGCTTTCTCAGTAGGATGTGGTACTGGAGGTTTAATGCATGGCAGTGGGTTTCTTTTCCTCACTCGTTTGTTGTTGCCGATACATTTACCATCACAAGCACATCTTGATTTTTCTCACTTCTTCACATATATCAGAACTCTGCTGGCTGTCATTGACTCAGTAGATGACTATTATACCCATTTCCTTCTTCAAACTCAGACCCGGGTGAACCCGCTTAAAAAAGCATTTTGGTCCCATTCCCATTCCAAGTAGACGAGGACTTATTTACTCTCTTTGATAGCTGTAGCAGCAGCATGGAGGACAGTGACAGTGTTTCTGGGGTATCTTTTCTCCAATCTGCTGGAGAAAACTCACCACCAACAGAATGGTGTTGGAGCAGCACAGCTGGAATGCAGATGGGATGAATTTTTGGCTGAGCGGTAGTTCAGCACGATCTGGTTAAAGTGTGCGATTGCGATTATAGAGGGCAATATTGCGACACCAAAAATGAATAGTATGAAAATGCAGAGACTATTGATAACTCTAAAATGTGTTTTTTTTTTTATAAGTCACAATGTACAAATATTAAGACTGCACAGAATTTAACTGAAATAACTAACTTAAATAAAACAAATATAATTAAAGAATGCTTCTCCTATAATAAGTGAAGGCATATCTGCAAAGTACTAAGATAATAGCATTGTCTCTGGCATTTTTGTAAACTTACTAGTATTGTCTCTCATCATAGTAACTCAGTGCACCTCACACAGGTTCATACAGCCAAAGCCTTCAGACATTTTTTTTTATAAAGCGCAGGAATAGCAACGTGTTGGGAGCTGATACCTTCCGTCCAGTGAGCCGACCATTTTGAGACGGTGTATGTAGGCACACTGTCTCAGGTAGTTTCTTAAGGAGTTGGGGATTTCTTTGTCTCCTTGAGGTCTTGACATTTGATGTTAACACTCGTGAATGCATCTAGAATCATGCTTTGTTGTTGATTTATTAGGTTCTGACAGCTTTCAGTTGTCGGCTCACTTTTGTTTTTACTTGCCAGGGCTTTCAACTGCATATTTGTGGAATTTCTCAGGCTGACATCACAATTGCTATAAGATAAATCGCGTAGCACTACTGAGGAAGCAAAGTGATGGAATTGACCAACCGATGTCTTAAGCTTACATTGACTCCATTAATTTTGCTCATAATGGAACGTGCAAACATATTTTCCACGTCCACTCTGGTTTTGTGATCCCGT
Source organism: Aulostomus chinensis (assembly GCF_037954235.1). Classification (NCBI taxonomy): domain Eukaryota; kingdom Metazoa; phylum Chordata; class Actinopteri; order Syngnathiformes; family Aulostomidae; genus Aulostomus; species Aulostomus chinensis. The sequence goes on from NC_141321.1 coordinate 16,318,391, forward strand.
CAGTGCAGAGGAGTGAAGGATGATTAAACCTAAACACTGTTAATAAAACACTTTGTATTTGCAGGTGTTGAGTTTTTGTTGTTGTTTTTTGTTTTGTTTTGGTTTTGTTTTTTTTAGCTAGTTTGTATGGGGCTTTATTAACATGCCCTTGATCTGACAGCATGCCTGTGGACCGCATCTCTAAATGCTGAAGAAATGGGTCAAATTATTTGTCATCTGTTTGTATACTTTTCTGTTCACACATGCAGTTTTTATTAAAACCCATGAGAGAATGATGGATTTTAATCAGGAGTTACAACAACATTATTTTACTGTTGACAATTGAGCCTAGAATTAAAAAAAAAAAAGTATTTGAAATTCAACAACTGGAATTTAAAGCCGCCCAATCATCTCTCTTACACAACTGCAAATGTTTAATGCTCAAGGCATCTTTTCACTTCCTCTAACTCACTATCTTCAGCTGCAAGTCGTCTCATATCACGTTGTTTATTCGTTTGGAGGCTTTTAATCATCTTTCCTGTGCAACTTTAGTGCAAAGGACATCTCACGTTTCATTTGAATCATCACTCATTTTTTTTGTAGTTTCATGATTGCATTGCTGAAGACACCTTTCTCCATCTTCAGCTCAAAGATGCACCCCTGTGAAACCAGTGATTCCATGTACATTTGTGTTCAGTACGTGGCAGTTCCCTTTGTAGCAGGAAGAACAGTCAAGTGTGTTAGATGTGAGCATGAGTAAATGTGAAACAGAGCTTCCACCATCATCTACGATTGTAGAATTTTCTTGTCCAGCAGGTAGGTAGTTAGACTATGAGTCCCTGAGTGAGGTTGAAATAAGAAAGCGAGAGAATCCTTTTTGGTGTGCTTGTGTTGTCTCTTCCTTACTGTGTGTTATTCTGACCACCAGGGGCAGGCCTCTGCAAAACGACAAGGAAAGTTTAAAAAGGTACTGGATGAGCTAGAAACACTACAACCGAGCGCCAGCTGCTCTCCTTCCATCCTTACCTTGAGATGGGCTTTTTCTCTATCTGTATTGATTGTGTCAAAGCATGTCAGTATCACTGTCTTGAAGTAATAAGTCTGTCAGAACTGGTAGTAGTGTCAATATACAGTTTTATATAAAGTGTTCTGGTGGTCAGTGAAATGACTAATGGATCTCTAGATATCAGGATCAGTAGATGAATGAGTACTTGTTCAGCTAGTTTAATCATCAGGTATGAGAGGAAAGCTCCAAACATTCTTAACTGATCTGAGGGGAGTATGCAGTTGTACGACATGGACTTGGTAAAGAGAGGTGGAAGTTTAAAAAAAAACAAAAAAAGTCTTTTATTGGTCGTCTATTGGTTTGTTTTGTTTGTTTGGTTTTTTTGTCCAAACCATTTTTTTGTCTTGATACAGGACATCGTCTCAGTAATCTACCACTTAATTCCTGCCCCCAACAAAACCAAGAACGGAGGTAAGGAGAAGGACAAGGACGCAGACAAAGAGAAGGATGTGAAGGAGGAGTTTGCAGAAGCCATGAGAGACTTGAAGATTCAGTGGATGACAAAGTGAGTAGATCTTTGATTCAGTGAGGTGTCTTCTTCACAGACATTCTGAACCATCTGTCACATCCACTCTCCGCTGTTCAGGTTGGACTCCTGCTCGCTGTACGACGAACTGAAGGAAAACTACTCCGATTACCTTCCTCTGCATGTGCAAAGGTTGCATCAGCTGGACTCTGAGAAGGTAATTGTGCACAGCAGCAGGGAAACAACCACCCTCTTTGTCCGCAACATCCCAGCACACGTTCATTTGGACTCCTAGATGAACTGGTTTTATAGTCAAAGGTCTCTGCTGCTTTGCCCATAACAACTACAAATATAATATACAATTAGAATCAAATGTCTGTTAGCTTGCATGTTTTAAAAGTCCAGTTTTATAATCCATAGCTGTTCTTGATCATAGTGTGTTCTACTTTTGTGTAGGAGCGCGTAAAGCGCCTGAGGGAGGTGGTCTCAGCAGCTGACATGGTCATCTTACAAATCGATCAGACAGCCTTGGCCGTGTACCTCACCATGAAGAATGACCCGCGACCTGACGCCGCCTCCATCAAGACGTACGCAACATCCAACAGTAGACAACAACAGTTTTGGAAAGTAGGAAGCGTTTGTCAGACCCTGTCCTATCAAGTCCTGACCTGACTTCACCTCCTCTGTTTCAGGGATATGGAGAAGCAGAAGTCGTCTCTTCTGGATGCTCTGTGTAGGAAGGGCTGCGCACTGGCTGACCAGCTCCTGCTGCCTCTCACACCTCAGGACAACACAACTGCTGTCGCCACGGGACAAGCAGCAGCAGAAGAAGACATTAGAGAGCCGGTAGCCAGCAGTTCTGATGACTCACTGCAGGGCGTTGCTAAAGTGCTGACTGACACGTTTTGGGAGGTTCAGAAGTGGGCAGAGCTCACTGAATCCAAGGTTGATTAACTATGTTCATCCTCAGCATGCAACTAGCCAACATGTACAATAGAATACAAGTTATGTTTCATACATGTTAACAGCTGGTGTTTTTCCTGTGTCTACTCAGGTGCTGATGTTTTCATACAAACATGCTCTGGTGAATAAGATGTATGGAAGAGCCTTAAAATACTCCTCAAAGATGGTGGAGGAGAAGCCAAGTAAAGAGAACATGAAGAACTGCATCCAGGTATGAGCAGTGCAACTCCATCAAGAAGCGTTTTCAAAACTTGATGATATGTCATTTAACATCAACCTCTCCTTCTGTTTTGATGTTTCCAGCTTATGCGTCACCTCCGATGGACACACTGCGCCACCTTCAGTGAGAACTGGCTCCCTGTCATGTACCCTGCAGACTACACGCCATTCTAGGCAGAACGCACACACACACACACACACACACACACACACACACACACAAAACGCATGCATGAGCAGCATGGCCACACACAGTCCATCACACTTTGAATTCACGTCCCTCAGGGCCACGTGGTCTATGCATCCGAGCTGCTTCCTGAGGATACTGTTTTGTTTTTCTAATGTACATGTACGTGAATGCCAAAATGAAGGATAACAAAGCGTAAATGGCTTGAAGCACTCGACACCTTATAAAGGCAGGGGGAACCAGAGCCAGGCAGGGGGAACCAGAGCCAGGCAGGGGGAACCAGAGCCAGGCAGGGGGAACCAGAGCCGAGCATCTGTTGACCAACCAGCAGCAAATAAGTCTTGTTGTCGCTCAGTCTTTTTTAAAATTTGGTTGTTTCCTTTATTTTGGTGTCATCTACACATGTGGAGGCTTTTTTTTTTTTTTTTTACATGTCCAGACTACATATCTTATGAGTAACCTGATTTTCTTGTGTATATAGTGTTCAAAAGCTAGTGTGGACACCAGAGATTACCCCGAAAAACCATTTGCAACTTTTTTTTCCTTCATTTCAGTTTCAGTCTCGCTAAGCTGTAGAGATATAGACTTGTTTGTGTTTTTAGGCCGAGGAGTGCACAATCAAAAGCAGTGTTGAGGTGCCTTCCTTACACGTACCTTACCTTTTCTGATGGGAGAGACATGTTGGTTTTTAACGGCAAAATGAATCGGTAGCATTTTAAAATCGGTCAACACTCATCAGCTTATTCACTCATCAGCCTTTTGGTGTCAAATGTGGTCCTAAGCTCGTATCAGCAGTGAGACGCGTCAGAGCACTGTATGCAGGCCGTCAGTGACATGTCAGGTAACAGAGCGCCACAACATCACCTTCTCAACCCCCTCTGGCCTCGGGGGCCACATCATACTGCCGCGCTGCCCGAGCCGCACGTTTGACGGCCACCTTAACAGACCTCACTACCGCAAGAGACGCCGACACCGCCGACACCACGGTGGGACGTTGAGCATATTTCAATGTAAAAAGTTGACACGGCATTAGAAGTGTTTTCTGTGCAACATTCAGGATGTTGCATTTGTACACAGTGTCATAAAATGATGTACATACACGCATAACATAAAAATATTAAGATGCAATAAGTATATAATACAAATACTCTAATTGATGTATTTTGCATATATGCATGTCTTCTAGGCTGTAAAGAAAATGTTTGATTTGGAAGGAGATTTAATTCAGAAGGTTTTTCATCCTACACAGAGTTTTTCTGTTTTTCGTGAGTGTGTTTGCGAGCAGGTTTTGTGTACATGTGTACTTTTACTTCCAACTCCACTGACTGACTGAAGGATGAAGCTTTAGGCATTTCTTTTTCTTTTAAAAGGAGCACACCAGTGGTTTTCTGAGCGTGACACATTTTAAATCACAGCAGACCTTTTCTCACATGCAATTTTTTAAAAATGTATTTTTCCCCATCAGTCCATCCTTCACTACTTAACATACCAGTTTCTGAAACTGCAAATTCTCCATAAAATCTACATTAAGCTGGTGGGCTGATTTTGAATTGTTTCCGCAAAGCTAATTCAAATATAACCTCAGTGAATCTAACTCTTAAGATAAATTCAGCAGGTCTAAATATTGTATTTCCTTCAAGGAAACAAACAAAATCCTTTGGGGTCGTTCATTAAAAAATACAAGCAGAAGAACACTGAAGCCTTGCACTGAAATACGAGTAAATGCCTTTATCAAACAGAAGAAATAAGAAATTGGGGGAACAGAGATTTTCACTGTACAATAAGTGTATTTCATAATACCGCTGTTTACATCGTTAGATATTCTCAGTTACGATGATGGAAATAATGCAAAGAAAAGAAAGGGGTGAGTTTGAAGGGTTGCGTTTAATACCTTTTTAATAAGCACGTGATGATGTTCTTAACCACTGAGTACTGTGAAAATAGCATATAGAGCTGCAACTTGATTACAAACTAAGACCCCGAGGACGATTTGAGGAAATCTGGTTTGTCCTGATCTGTGTGGGACTGCGGGGAAAATGCATCTGTAGATCTAAAATTAGGTTCATCTATGAATCGTCAGCAAAAATGCGGTGTGTCCAATTGTGTTAAAGAAACGACCGGTGTGCTCCTGTGACAATATCTCACTTGAATGATGTTGTGAAAGAAGACACATGGCTGCTATGTTTAGTTTTTAATCATACATTCTCAACTATCTCAGCTCATACAGGCAAAGGAAATCTTGTGGTTCAGATGTTAGAAGTTTAACCAAAGAAGGATTTTCCCATCGTAAGTTCCTGATGTGAGGGTTTAGAGGGAAAAAAAGGAACAAAGTTAGAATTGATGAGAGGGAAAGAGCCCCGTCCTCAAATGGTCCTTGAAGATGGTCCTCCCCATCTCTCTCCCCATTTGCTATCATCTTGCTACTGTTCACAAAAGTTCCCAACCACTCAGTGTGAGAAGCGCAAGTGTAGATGACAAATATCTGATGTTTATAAGTCACAGTTGAGGGTGTAAGAATGTAGAAACAGCTGCTTTAACCGAAGAACTTTCACCCTCATGGGAGCCGGCCAGTGGTCAGAGTTCGTGTCAGCCGAGGGTAGAAACACCTTGTGTTTCTGTTTTTAGCCGTGACTTGTATGCACTTTCTGCAGTGGCCTTAGTGCAGGTGTGTCCACATGATCCGTGGTTCACTGGAGTCAGCAGGATTCATTTTATGATGGAATTTGTCTTCATAACTGCAACGTTCAGTCACCCCCAGTGTGATGTCTCCACCTTGTTTGCTCCTCTTCCTCCATCCTGTGTTGGGGTCTTGGGTCAAACAGACGTTGTGTTCAGGGCTCCACTCCCTACAGTTCAGTTTCTCCAAAAATGGCCTTAACTTTCTCCACAGGACTGTAAACCGTCCGTTTCTGGCACCAAACAGAATTCTCTGTTACTGTCACTCTGCTGGTGTCAGGACTTTTACAGAAGCTTCTTCTGGATGTTGAGTGTCTGTAGTTTTAAGATCTAGTAAATGCCAATATTTTACAGAATGTTAAAAGGTTGTATGGTCTTAGTATTATTTTATACCCATTCTTCCTCCTTGATATGTGTCCATGCGACTGTCACTATTTTTTGGTCTCATGGAATCAAGTCACAAACAAGGAAATGGACACTGAATAAAACTGATTTGGAAGAATGAAGTGCACTGGTCATTCATTACACGTCCATCATGTGATTTGCGCAGCATGAAGGAATTTTGTCAAGCAGTGAAAGCTAGTGTTTACTGTGTGATACAATTTCTGTCAGTTTTGCGGAACAAAAAAGAAAAATGCTGAAAGAAGCTGAAGGTTTATTAGTGTATTCAACAATAAATGCGAAAAATGTGTTTTTGTAGTAAAAAAAATCGATGAATTCAAACACAGACAGGCTGTAACTGACGAATGTTATTGTTACAGTGACCTTAAGTCAGAGAGTTTTTGGGATGATAAAGTGATTTCTACAAAACACTGTAAAACAGTTGCACGAATCATGCAAACAACAACACTGATCCAAAAAGTGATCATCAGACATTACAAAAATACTAAATAGTTTGTGTCGAAAATTCAAGATTTTGATTCACAAATCCGAATTGCAGTGAAAATGCAAACACCAACACTCTGAAGATTAATAATCTACCACAAGGATAAAAAAAAAGTTTAAAAAAAAACCAAACTTCTTTTTTTAAAGTGCAAATAATGTTTAAATAGTGCAATGACACACATTCTGAGGCGATATATGATGTGATGTATATTGAAGGATCATAAAAAAGCCACTAAATAGGAATTGAAGGTACAAATGCAGAAAAGAGGCTGTTAAATATTAAATGGTTATTATCCCTCATGCATTCATACAAAAAGCAGGATTTTGTTGTTGTCGTTGGAAATGAATTTAAACTTTTTCAAATGTAACCAATAATGCATATTATTTTGTTGTGTTTGTTAATTGATAATCTGATACATTTTTTCCATGGATCAATTGTTTTATCCACCGAATAGTTTAATTGATAAGGAAACATATTTTACATTGATATGTGTTCAAAAATTTGGATTTGTTATGTATCCAGAAACTAAAATGGTCGGGAGAGGAAGTAAAACGTATAATATTTAGATGTAGTGCAGCAGAAGTAGGGAGTGAAAAAGTCTGAAAAAAGACAAGTACTTTGTACCTGAGTGCAGTACTTACTGTAAGTAAGTATGCTTAGTTACATTGGAAACTTCATGTCTCTTCTTGCTGCTACCACAGATCCACAGTGACTCTCTGCTGCACAGATATTTGATGAAACATGAGGAGAAATCAAAGAAATAACGTGATGCGGTTGATACGATGTTGAGCTGAATAAAAATGGGACGAGTAAGCAAAACGCTGTGGTTTCTGATATCACTCTTTTTGACTCTACGTGACATCTCTTGCTCTCTCAGCCGCAGCTAAAAATCTATATATTTTCTGTCAATCGCTAAATTCTGAACTTATTGTTAAGCAATAAGAGGCAAATAAATCAATTTGTCAAAGAAAACAATGATCCTGTGCAGAATACCGTCACTTGTGTTAATACGCTCAGGGGAATCCCGAGGCACTTGTCTAATGTTCAGGCTCCGTTATAATCGGCTCCTTACTCTCATCTCAAGAGAGAGGGGGACACTCACATTCCTCTTCACTTCCTGGACGTCCCCATGTAGATCTTCATCTCTCCATCTTCAGCCAGCAGGGTTGTGTCGAAGGCTTTTTTGAAGTTGTCAGTGAAAGTCAGATCAGATTCTAAACGGACCTTGTTGGCCCAGATCAGAGTGGTTCCTGGTTTGCAGAAGTGCTTCATGGTGGCCAGAAGCTCATCCAGGAAGTCGTGATGGTAGACCACATCAGCTGCTAACACGTAGTCGTACCGGTAGGTTCTCTCCAGATCGTAGCCCCAGGGGAGGGCTTGCACCTTGGGCATGCACCTGCATCGCCCCCTGGTGTTCCTCATCACGTTAGACGTAAGGTTCCCCAGCACCTCAGGTAGGTCTGTCGCTGTGACTGACGCCCCTGCAGAGACACAAACGCAACCCTCCATCACCACAACGACTGGTCTGGATGCTGGTGTGAGTCGCTCTGCAGCTGTCACATGATCGCTCTCACAAACCCTAATGAATTCATTTTCTGTCTGACTGATATTTTGACAAAAAAAATTAAATATTTGAGAATATTCGGAAATCCTTGTATGTCTATGTCACAGCTTTGTGTGTGTTGTTGATGTCACAGACTCGAGAGAATTCATTAAATAACAAAAACCATATTCCCAACTGGTAAGATTTTTGAGTCCCTGGTTAAGCTTCAGATGAGTCTGCAGGAGTTTTCATCTTAGTGAGGACGCGATGGTCGGCCCTCCAAACTGCCAGTTGAGTCCAAAGACTTGGGTTTTGTAATTTGCTCCGGGTTGAGCTCTGGGTCAGAATTTAGGGAAAGCTTTGAAAAGGAATGTTTGTGTGTGTGTGTGTGTGTGTGTGTGTGTGTGTGTGTGTGTGTGTGTGTGTATCCTCTGTAAAAGCACCCAGCAGACTGGCTACAATGGTGACCAGTCCTGTTCCTGCTCCCAGCTCCAGCACCTCCTTCCCCTGCAGCTGCAGCTGCTCCCTGTTGTTGTCCAGGAAGGAGCACAGAGCCAGTGCCTGCAAGATGGAGGTTTGACATCAGCTTTCGTGAAGAGCAGCAGGAGGTTTCAAAGCATTCTACATATGTTGTATTCTTTTTCATCAGGGACACTCACTGCTGGCCACATCACGGCTCCATAGGAGTCTATGGACTCATTGATGAGGATGTCCTGTCCTGCGTAACGGTAGATGTCTTTATTGATACTTATGTGGATGTTGGGAGCACAGGCCAATGTTCTGTCCTGCTGCTTAGCTGTTTGCTTGATGTGTGCTTGTTCTATAATGAGGAGATGGATCCAGTCATGCAGAGAAGCAAAGTCACACTCAAAGAAAGATCAACCCAATTATACCTTGTTGTGCCTTGGCAGCGTTTCCTTCCCTAAACCATGAAAAGACCTTAAGTACATCTAATTCCCCCTCTTACTGTAGTAATTATTGAACCATGAAGATTGCCTCAGGTCTTATCAGACCAGGTTCTGACACGTTTGCAGAGGTGAATAGACCACATTAATGTTGGGCCACATCTGGTCTCAGTTCAGTTCTACCACAAAGATGGATTCGGGCTGTTTGAAGGTCACGGATGAAAAAAATGAAAAGGGGACCTACTGCACAACATGGGGCCCCACCAGGGTGCAAAAAACAGCACAGAGGGCTCTTCATAATGAACACGCTTTGCCATCGTAAGGACTCCATAAATGGCAGCGCATTGCCTATGTTCTTCTATTTCTTGTATTCAGACGAAATATGCTGGTATTTACCTTGGCGTGTTTTGACTGGTGCTCAGCTGCCGTCGACAGACGTGTCACTGGTCTTACCGTGACACGTCTTGTCAGTTGTTGTTATGTAATCATGGCTGAACATACTTAAAGATTTGAGACGTTAGTAATCTTTCTGAACTTGCAGGGCATCACGTTTTATCAACATCATAATTCTTGAATAAAGGCGCAGCCAGAAGTTTGTTTAATCTTTTCTTCATCCCATCGGAATGTCTGTCCTACACAGCACTTACTGGTCCAGGACCAGAGCTGAAAGTTCTGAGTAATTTTGGTCAGAATAAGGCTTAAAATGTGTATCAGACAGTCTTTTGAAGACTCACCAGTTGAGCTGACAGTGCTGGCTGTGATGCTACAGCTGGAATCTCTGTTCTCTGGCAGTTTCTTTGCTTCTTCTTCACAATCATCATCTTCAGAGACCATAATCTCCTCGGATGTTTGACTCATCTCTTCCTCTTCATCACACTCAAGTTCTTCTCCTCCAGACTCCAAAATATGCAGATCCTCTGTCACTTCTTTATCACCATATCTGTCAGTTGTTTTTCCATCAAACTCTCCCCTTATTGCCTCCTCTCCCTCCTTCTCCTTCAGCCCATCCTGAACTACCAGCCCTGTGTCGCCTTCTCTTTCCTCTTCTCTACACACTGCCATGTAGATCTTCATCTCTCCATCTTCAGCCAGCAGGGTTGTGTCGAAGGCTTTTTTGAAGTTGTCAGTGAAAGTCAGATCAGACTCAAACCGGACCTTGTTGGCCCAGATCAGAGTGGTTCCTGGTTTGCAGAAGTGCTTCATGGTGGCCAGAAGCTCATCCAGGAAGTCGTGATGGTAGACCACATCAGCTGCTAACACGTAGTCGTACCGGTAGACAGACGTAGGGTAGGTTCTCTCCAGATCGTAGCCCCAGGTCAGAGCTGCCACTTGGGGTGTGTGTCTGCAGCGGCCTCTGGTGTTCCTGCTCAGGTTGCATCTCAGCATGCTCAGAGCCTCTGGGAGGTCTGTGGCCGTTACCCAGGCACCTGAGGACCACAGGACATAAAGAAAACTTTCAATCTGACAGATCTTGTTGGATAAGTGTCTCTGAGAACAGGTCAGTCCTACCGAGGAGCGATGCGACTATGGACAGAAGGCCAGTCCCTGCCCCGACCTCCAGGACCGCTTTGTCCAAAAGACTCAGCTGTTGACGATGCGTATCCAGGTACTGACAGAGAGCCAACGCCTGGTGGCGATCAAGACCATCAATGTTCATACCCAGCAATGCGTTTTATTAATTATGGGCCAAGATTGATGGAACAGAATAGAGCAGTTCTTGCTCCAGTAACAACACTTGTATGGATGGAAGTGTTCTTCTGTCTGCTTGTCCAGGCTGAAGTATCTCAACAACTACTGAAATGATCGCCATCAAATTTTGAACAGAATCAGAGAAGGACAGCCTTACTTAAGCGATCCCCTGACTTTTCATCTAAAAACCTTTGCTTGTCCAAAGCTTATCCAAATTTTCGGTGACTGACCAGAGACCTGCAGAACATCTGCCTCAGGAGCTAACATAAAACTGATACTTGGAACCGGAATCAGTGATTGTGGATTAGTGAGCATGAAGCTGGATGAAGCAGATGTGAATTACACTGGTGTAGAGCTTGTAAAGTGATGCTGTTGTTTTGTTGTTACAGCTGTTGTCGGCCATTAGTAGCCTTTAGCTTCAAGCTAAATATACATGGCTGGCTCTTTCTGCATTTTAGAGCAACAAAAAAGTAATGCAAGAGGAAAAACATCTTTGTGTGCTTGACACCTAGATTATTTGTGAGTAGAAATTCACCTTTTGAGTCAAGTACTGTATCACTACTAACTGTGAGAGTGTTAGCAGACGAGTCTTTACAGTACCTGCATGTAGACATAACTACGACACCTATTTAAAGTTAACATTGAGGTTTTAGCTATTCTAGATGATCTGGATTATGAACTGAATATCTACAAGCTGTGACTATATATGATGGTCACTAAAAACTCATGTAACATGTCAGCCCGGTGATTAAAAATGGGTTTATGGTGGGTTCTATCAAACATGGCATCTCTTGCAGGATCACCAAACAAACAGTCTTACTAGATCATGCAATTCTGTTTCATTTTGACCAGTACATTTTTACTTGTCTCAGAGTAGAGCCGCTGCTCCTCCATGTCGAGAGGAGTCAGTTGAGGTGGTTTGGGCATCTGGTGAGGATGCCTCCTTGACGCCTCCCTTGTGAGGTGTTCCAGACATGCCCAACTGGGAGGAGGCCTCGGGGCCAACCCAGGACACGCTGGAGGGATTATATCTCTTGGCTGGCCTGGGAACGCCTCGCTACAGAACCATCCCACAAAAGAGACTGCAATGGTGCATGCAGCGAATGATACAGGCAGTCAAGCTGGAAACACCATCAGAGCTACTCACAGCTGGCCATATCATGCCTGCAAAGGAGTCGAGACCCTCTTCGATGATGATCTTCTCCCCGATGTAGTAGTACACCTCTTTCCCCAGCCTTGAGAAGAAACAGGGAGACCACAGCGGCTTCTTCTGCTTCTGGCAGCCTGATTCCTCGCTGTATGAATCACCTAAATGACACTAAAGTCATATTTCTGGGGTCAGAACTAACAGCTGGTCTGCGTTGGTTTACCTTACCCTTCTCCTCCTCCTCCTGCTTCTCATCTTTCTCTTCCTTCTCCTCTCCTCCTCCCTCCTCCTCCTCTTCCTCCACTCTGCTTTCCTCCAAAAAGTGACTGGACAAAATATCCATGTAAAACTCTGAACACTGTAAGATAGATATTAGCAGACCAGTTTGTAAAAACGGAAATCTGTTCAAGAAATAAAAACATTTTCCAATAAGCTTTTCAGTTACAGATGACATAAATTAAGGCATTCAGTATGAGTCTGATTTGGTTATTTTTCTTCCGGCTGACTGCGGTTCTAGAGTTTATCCAGCTCAAGAGGGAGGAACACCCTCCTCCAATAAAACCAAATTTCTGCACATCTCACATGCTCTCCTACTTGTGCATGATCAGACATCCAAAACTCACTTTTAAATGTTCAAAACAATTGTTTATAGTTGCAAAAGGAATCACTAACAGACTTCTTTCGCGACTGTTGCCCCCCCCCCCCCCAAAAAAAAGCTTTACAAATCCAGTGACACCCTCATGCAGAGACACCTGTGAGTGACCTTTAGCCTACCTGCTGCAGCTTTACACTCCAGGAGAAAGAACCTGAGGAGCAACCTCTATGCATCTGTAGGTTTGTGTCTTTGGGGTTATAGGGATTCAGCATCTTGCTGGACACACCCATCATCATCACAAGGGCACTTGGTTATTTTTAGAGCAAGGCAGGATAAGTAAACAGAAGCGTCAACACACACACAAGCACACACACACACACACACACACATACACACACAGACACAATGACAATGTGAGCTGAAAAGAAGAAGAAAATGACAAGTACGTCATGATAGCCATGCATCTCTGCCTCCAGTGTAATTTGTAGTCGTCTCAGCTGCTGCTTTTCTGGTAGCCTCCATGTCTGCACCCTACATGTGCAGGGCTCTGGACAAGTATGTACTGGAGACCTCTGACTGCTGTGTTTCTGTAGACTACGAGATGAGGATTTTGGTTGAAAATTAGTTTAGATTTTTGCTGAAAATTTTTCCTTAGTATTCTATAAATATAGACACATAAAGGCACGCACTTTTGTTTTGTTTGAGAGCATCTCAACATATAGCTCTCAAATGTGTGTGGTGACAGTAAAAAGCTTTATGGAACTATTCTTAATCACGTCAGCCACAGAACTGAGGCGAAAAGGTCATTTCATCCCACTGATTGTTGGTTTTAAAGTGATATATGTCATCTGGAACACGTCCATGTTGTGCCTATTTGCTGCCTTTTTCCTGCTGTGGCCTCATTGCCTCACCAGAGATGGGAGGTAATAGGATCCAGCTTGCATGCAACCATTTATGAACCCCAAGAAAAGTAAGAGGGGAGGGGGCTTGTGTAACATTAACCCCAATTAGTGTTCCCAGTCTTACATTTTTAAAGCTTTTGAGCATGAAGCATTACCTCTAAGTTTCAGGTATCACTAGTTTAAACCACTGTGATCCCAAGATGTGAACTCCCTCCAGGAGTTTTTAGAAATGCTGAGTGGTTAGGTCATTGCTGCACACTGATATAGTTATTGTTGATGCGTAGCCTTATTTGGATGAAAAAAAATAAGTCTTCTTAAAGCCCGATGACAGACAGTAAATTATCTGCAAGTCAAAGCAAGATCTTGTTTACTGTTATCTCTCTAAGTCTCAGGACAGGTTTCATCTGCTTAGTTTGTCTTGACAGCATGGCGCTTCACCCTCACATACTTACGTAAGCTCTCTTCTTTCATCCACTGGTTCACCACACTCCTCCTGCAGCCAAACATGTATCCATCACACGGGCACCAGAACAAGGAATGACTGAACCAAAAATGTTGGGGAATTTTGAATTCATAAATCACATGCTTTAATAGGTCACACTAATAGCAAGAGGATCTAATTTACTTACTAACTGACCAAGATAACCTGGAGACGTGATGCCTTTCCAAACCTTTAATATTTGATACATGGTGTAGAGATTACTGATGCATGGTACATGCAAACACGTTTTGACCTCCTGAAGATGACAAAATATGTTTTAATTCAAGTGATAATTGGCATTTTTGTAGGTTAGCTTGCAAAATTTTGCATCACGATGAGATTTGAATTAGAATTTTTGCCGAAAAAAGCTGATTTTTTTTTAAGCATAAATGCAATCTATGGAAGTACAGTGCTAACATTATGCCACAAGCTAACAAACTACTCCACAGAGGCACGACTTTAAGGTCACCACAACTAGCTTAGCAATTTGTCTGTTTCAACTGTAACGAAAGCAACCTCTGTGGTCTCTGTAGCCACTTGTCAGCAGCCACCATTTTTAAGAAACATAAAAGCATTTGAAATCCACAAGTGTGCTATTTAGAGACATACTTTATGCCGTAGAACAAAATGCCGTTTCAAGCTGGTGTTAACCACTCCTTATTTCAACTGAAAACCCACCCAAAATTCATTAAGGAGGGTTTTAAATGTCTTTCCTGTTGAAATGGAACTCATCTGTATTCCCTCAAGTAGTTACTGAAAGGGCACTGAATAACAGCCTGGAAAGTGTTTTTTTCAATGTCACTTTGAAGTTGACCTTTTGGATGTAAGTTGTCATCATATCCTCATTTCACACTATTACAAACTCCTGTGAATTTTTTTCCTAATTAGCGTGTGAATTTTTGAGTTACGACTAGATGTGTTTTGTGCAGTCACAGTGACCTTTCAGCCTTGACTCCAAGTGAATCAACGACTCAAGGTGTTACTGAGATATCGCCTCCATGAGAATGACATGTATGTTCGTATTGATGGACAGAGACACAACTAAAAAAAAACATAACGCCTGTGGCTGCAGCTGTCGCTCTTGTTGGTGAATAAATATTTCAAACACAGCCAGAGGGTGGAACCGGAGAAAAGTCACGTCGAATTGAGCTTCTCTACATTTTAGGTCATTGGTTATGATCATTCTCAAAGGTACTTCACTGCGCGTTAAACTAAGAACAAAATAAGCAGGTCCAGATCTCAATCGTCCGTTCATGGTTCCCAGAGAATTATTTCACCATTGTGTGTGTGTTGACCAATAGGTTATCAGAAACCTGCTGGGATAATCCACAGTCGCGTTTGCCTAGATTCTCCTTCATATTCTGGTCCAGACCATCATCAGCCAAGAATGAGACCATGATGTCATCTTTTATCAGCTCAGCCTGAATGTCAAATGACTATTTCAAAATAGTAATCCCCTGTCAAAATGATGGAGCTGGTAATTTAAATACACCTCAATGGAATGGACATCAGCATTTTCACCAGAAGTGGCTGTCAAGTAATCGAAAGGTTTGCAGGTTCGATTCCAACTTCCGTCGGAGACTGTGTGGAAGTGACCTTGACTAAGATACTGAACCCTTAATGGTTCCTGACGGACATGGTCCGCCTTCAGTGTGTGTTTGAATGAGACAACATTTGTAAAGCCATAAAAAGGTAGAAAATGTTATATAAACCAGTCCATTTTACTTTTTGGTGATAAGACAGAGATGAAAACCACAAAATGCTTGATTTTACAGAGCAAAAATCATCTTCCAATTTACCGATAAAATGACAATTGTGACTGAATCAGTGCATTCACAGACACAACAACATGTCCAGGTAACAGTTCAGGCAGCAGCCTCTCTTTGGTCCTTGGTCAGCCCTGGCTTCCTCCAGGCTCGGTACAATTTGATACTGAGACTGGGGAGGTCATACAGCACCTCCAGGTTGAAGCGCTCCCTGAAGCGATCCACAAAGCTGTTCTCAGGGTCAAGGCGGAAACGCATGGCCCAGAGAATTTGTGTGTTTTCCTGGCAGAGGTGGTCGAAGGTTTCCATCAGCTCCTCCAGGAAAGGGTGGGCGTACACCACATCAGCGGCCATGATGAAGTCAAAGTGATGTGTGACAGATGGGAAACGCTGTTCCACGTCCTGGCCCCAGATGAGCTCTGTAACCTGGAAACATCACTATTTGCTGAGTAGTGCAAAGGCCTACTGATACTGTAGGAATTAATATTCTTAACCCAATTTTTAGTGGGCAAACATTTTGCTCAAAAACTCAGACCAAAATTTACACACACATCAGGCCTGGTGACAATTTACATGTGATATGAGCTCAAGTTGACAGGCAATGGCACTATAATCAAGGGAATATATGAAAAACATTTGATTTTGATAAGAAAAGCTGTAAAACCTACAAGAGGGGTGTATTTACATCGCGCCTTGGTGTTGCGCATGACGTTGTACTGGAGATTCCCCAACACATCTGGTAGGTCCGTTGAGGTGACCTTTGCTCCTTTGGAAAGACATTAAAAAAAAAAATCACTAAGAAAAAAAACAACACACCGACTGGATGGAGTGACTAGAAATCAACACAAATTCGAACACAATTTAGTTCATACCTAACAGACTGGATACGATGGTGACCAAACCAGTTCCAGCACCGAGCTCAATCACATTCTTGTCCGTCAGATTGTATTTGTCACGGTTGGTCTCCAAGAAATGACACAGCACCATAGCCTTTAGAGGTACGAAAGCTCATAAGTCTCCATCCTGATAGCAAATGACCTCGTGTAGATGTGAACTAACTAGAGAGCAAAGACTTGTCCCGTCGTTTACTTCCCTGTATGAGCCATGTCTTTGCTGTTTTACTACACTCATAGTGGCAGGGCATCACGACTGATAAAAGATAAACATTGTGCACACATACTGAAGGCCACAGCACTGCTCCATAGAGGTCTGTTGACTCCTTGATGCGGATCTCCAGATCAGAGAAGATGTAACCCTCCCACGCTTCTGGGCCAATGAGAGAAGGCTGGAAACGCCGAGCCAATATGGCCTTGGAAAGCTCTGCATCCATCGCAGGACCTGTCCTCAGGGCAGAGTGTCAAACCATGACAGTAATTCAGTTATAGAGTGTGATCTCAAATGAAGTTTGGTAATTTGAGGAAATTAATGATCCTAAAATGTTCAGAATAAAAAAATATGAAAGACAAGCAGATTGCAGAATGCAGGTGCTTGACCTATCCAAGCGGAGGCATCAGTCCATACACAAGAGTAAACGCTAAAGACCGACATTATGTCCCATGTTCTTATGACCTGCAACACACTGCAATAATGTGACTAAGATTGCAAAACAAGGTTCATAGTCAGAAAAGACCTGGAAAGGTCGTGGAATCTGAAAATGGCCGTATTTCCAGAAGGAAAATTTCAGAAAAATGAAGAGCTGTGAAGTTTTGGAAAGTCACTGAAATGTGCTCTTCAAATACACAAAAATATTTGAGTATATATGTCCTTCATTAAAGCTTCAATGGAAAAAAATGTTGGTTTGTGGTGATGCATTTTCACAAATGTATATTGCATCACATCACATAGTTTATCATTAATTTGTGCTTAATCAATAACTCAGTTGAATGAATGGAGTCCATTCAACCAATTCGACTAAAAACCAACATCCACTGTCATAACAATCAAACATAAAATATTATTTAAAAAGTAGTTTGAATATTGAGCATTAAACTATTTAAGGTGAATGTGACTGCTATATATATATATGTATATATATGTATATATATATACGTATATATGTAAAAATGTGTATATACATATATACACACATATGTATATATATATATATATATATCTGTATAATACTGCTTCTCATCCAGCTGTGAGTACTACATCAGGATGCTGCTATGTGTCAGCACACACACACATGTGCGTGCACACACACGTGCGTGCACACACACATGCGTGCACACACACACGCTTATGTAACCCTGGTTCAGAGAGGGCTGGAGAGCCCTCTGAGTTCTCCATTTTCTCTACATTATTTTTATTATTAAACATAATGATATAAATGCTAGCACAAAGGTTTATTCTTGTTGCAATAAAACCTCACCTTCCTCTTGGGTCTTGTAGCTATCCATGGCCTCGCCCCGCTGAATCTCTATGCCCAAGCAGGGGGGCGAGACTACCCCAGACAGAATTTATATGGAAGCAAACAGCCGTACTTGGTTGGTGGTCCCAGTAAAGTCCTTTGGATTTGGGTCAATCCCAATCTCTAGCAAGCCGCTATGGTTTTAAATTGCACACATCCATACAGGCAAAGAGAGCGTTTCCCAAGTTCTTGTCCAAACATCCCATCTGGCCGCCACCCTGCATTTCGAACACTGAGATTCTCGAAGCACTAAAACTGACAGACAGCAGCAGCTGAGAAGTAGGACGTGGCCAGGAAAGGACTAATGAGTTTTAAATAAGGACAGGAAGGAAGACGAGGACAACCGGCAGCTTAAACAAGTTTATAATGAACTGAGGGGTTTTGTGTGTATAATGGTATTTGAGGAAGGGTATGTGGGGGCACCCTGTAACAGAAATACAGCCTGAAAGAAATTTATGGGACGTGAGGCACTGTAGACCTGCACCTGTCCCACTGCTAACTTTATGACTGATGACAGGTCTCCACAAAATTTACTGGAGTTATTTTACATTTAAAAAACCCTTTAGAATATTTATTGCAAATATTTCATTCTTTCACATTACATAGTTAGCACTTAAAAATATTTACAGTCACATTGATAGTTTAGTGACTAGATATGTAAACTTACTCTTGATGAGTTCATGACATTTTCAAAAGTACCTCATGAATATCTGTAAAATTACAGTCACAGGCTTCTGAATTAATACTACAATTTCAAAAATTCAAGTTTTGCAGATCAGTTTTTTTTTCCTCTTGCCTTTCCTCTCCCTCTCGTGCTCTTAGAGCTGCGTCCTTTTCTGCTGCTCTCAAACACAGACCGGGCCGTAACCATAGCGACATCATAGGTACCGTCACTGTCCTCACTGGAGCTGCTGCTGTTGTTCTGTCTCACTCTCTGTGGTTCTGTCATTGGTTCCTGAGGAAGAGTCTTGACTGACAGCGACTCCTGGCTGGAGCCGTTCACACTCTTCAGAGGTGGAAGAGGAGGGTCAACAATGACCTCTGACCCCAGAAACCCTCCTCCTCCTGTTGCTCTGACCACAGTCCTGTCATCATCCATCTCTTGTCCATTTTCAGCTTTCCTCTGGCTCTGGTCTGCAGTCTTCCCCTTCTTAGATTTGGACGGAGACACAGTTTCCTCCTCGGTGTCCTCCTCATCCTCTCCTTCCTCTCTCTCTTTTCTTTTCATGCAGGTGATGGCACGGCGGAGCCGCTGGCTTTGGATCGCCTGCTTTTCATGTTGCTCCATACGGAAGAACGAGTCGATCCGCAGCTGAGTCTTAAACAAAACAATGTATAAATGATGCAGTATTGCACTGTTGTACTCCTCCACTACCACAATGGGAACAAAATACACAGATACTACAATTTATTCATGAATCCTTTACCCATTCATCTTCCACTTCTGACTGACTTCTCAAACTTCCTCGCTAAATTGTCACACCCAGCTGTAACAGACTAAGGTTGGTGGGGCTCTGAGGAGAAGTTCATCTTAAAGACTTTGTAATACCAGATTTATGTTCTGAAAGTTTCTATTTCACCAAAGTCATAATGTTTGTTTTTTTTAATAAAATTAACAAGGGAGTTTTGTTGCCTCTGAGACAGAAAATGAAAAAAAAAAAAATTAATGAAACCAAGTTAACTCATTGCAGCGAACAGCCTCCTGAGATTGAAAACCCAGCGTCCAGAATGTGTTTTTTAGGACAGATATGTGTAAGAGGGAGGCTTGAGTAGAAAGCCACTTACGCAAACTTGGTACTAAATTGCTGTCACATTCATTTATAAATCAATTCAGTGGTTTAGTTTCCTCCATATCATTATTCCTCAGATGAAAGGATCTGAGTTTGGGTCATGTGTGGCACTGGTAGGCCTGGTTAGGAATCAGCTGTCCTGCTGCAGAAGAGTTACCTGCTGCAGGTTGAGCTGCTTGATCACAGGCTGAAGAGTCTCCTCGGTCCTCCGACTGTTCCAGCCAAAGCGACTCTGACAGAACGTTGATAGTTAAGGTAAAATGTTCATGAGGACAAGCTGGCACCCTATTTCTAAAAAAAAAAAAAAAAAAAAAAAAAGGATATTCTTTGATCATGTCGAGTTGAGGGCGTCCCCAGCTGAAGGAGCTATCGGACTGGTCGACAGCAGGCTGCAGGTAGGCCTGGGCCACTGCAGGGTTGGGGAACCCGGGTTGCAGTTTCAGCTCCCTCAGTTTCTTCTTGACCTTTGTCTCCTTAGGATCTCCAACCAAACGCTTTTTTTCTTGAACCTCTATCCACCATTTACTAGAGAGAAGAGAGCAAGTGTAGTAAGAGAAATCATGGTCATTAAAACATCAATCAGGTCTACAACAGTTTTACTCCAGGGATCATGAGGTATCGTATAACAGACCCAGTCAGATACACTGCAACTATCAAAGTGTGTTTTCTATAAAATCTTGATTCATCAACATGCACCTGAACTGTTTTAGCGGCTCCATTCCAGGTCCCGGGAACTCGTTCAGTATCTCCATACCAGTAACGTACCCGACCCCTGGCACGCCCTCCGTATAGTCGCTTCCAAGCAGGTAAGCCAGATTTATCAACTTGGTCCTGTCCAAACCTGCAACGGGTGGGTAGAGGAGTGTCAGTGTGAGGTGTAGCCTCTCTGTGTGTGCTGACAGCCCATCAGACATGATGAACCCAGACACCTGTCCCTGATATGTGCAATATAAACATATCAGGTTAGCGCTGAGATGTGTCATCCTCACACAATGTCAACACAACTCTGATTTATCTGCAGATGTGTGCCAAAAAATAGACAATAACAACCCTCAGTGGCGACCGTGGAAATGAATACTGTGTCCAAGTACCAAGCATGCGGCTACAAATGATACGAGGGCCTCGTCTCTTCGTGTACAGTAAGTGGGGCTTCCTGGAAATCACAGAATGATGTCATGACTGTGGTCTGTGGCCCTCCATGAAAATGTACATTTGACTGATCCTTGGAGGGATTTCTCCCAAAATAAGGACTTTGAGAAGTGCTATAAACTCCTCCAAATGGAAAATATGTATGTATATGTTTTTGTATTTTTTGGGGATGTAATGAGCGTCTATAAAGAAGCATAAAATGAAAGTCCTTCTCAAATTATTCACAATCTGAAAGGAAACGAATTTTAAAAAATCAAAATAAATGCTGCCTATTGTTGGCTGACAGATACTGGTCATTTTTGTAATATATCCGTATTGGTCTGATGCTCAAGTCTCTTTTTTGTAGGACACAGCAAATGTAGGATTTGTGGGTTTTTCCAGATGTTTTGAATACAACAGCATATACTGAAAATTAACAATGTTTCATGTAAACTTGTTTTTGTACTGATCAGCACCTGTGTATATCAGCCAAAATAAGTATCAGCATCAAACATCCAATAGTGTGCATCCCTACCGTGGACTGACACACTCACCTAGCTGGTTCTGCAGGTCACTGTACTGGTAGTGTTCCACGTATTTGTTCTGGCTGAAGAAGTTCTTGAAGACGTGTCGCCCTCCAAACAGCCAAACATCCGAGTCGTCTGTGATGGTCCCGTTGGTCTGGTCAGCTCGGTCCAGAGCTGCACACTGTGCCTCTGCCTCCATGGGAGCCACCAGGAATGGTACGCCAAACAGCTGCAGCAGCTCCTGGTATCAAAGAGGACGAGAGTGAGGGAGTCTCCAAGATGTGCTTGGTGAGCCTCCAGCATCTCCTCCTCACCTGGCTCTCCAGGTACATCTGTCCTGTGACTGTGTTGGCCATCCTCTCCTGCTGCTGCTTCTGCCCTGTCAGGCTGCTCTGCTCCTCCCGTAGGGAGCTCTCCAGAGCCTCCAGCTCCTCCTGCAAAACACACACACACACACACACACACACACACACACACACACACACCTACAACAAGGCTGAACAGCAAAATTGTGATGGTGGATTCTTTTTGTAAACACCTACCATATCCAAGTGTTCCCATTCATTTATTGCTTGATTGGTGCTGGGTTGTGTCTCTGTTCCTTCCTCCAGCTCTTTCTCTTCAGCTTCTTCCTCGTTATCCTCTTCCTCCTCGAAATTCAAAGAACTCTCTGGACAACCAGGAGCTTCAGTCAGACTCTCCTCTACTTTCTCTTCCTGCTTCATCCCATCTCCTGTATCTTCCTCTTCAAGTTCTTCTTCTGATACCTCAATGAAGCTCTCTGGGGAAACATAAACACATATTACCATCTTCTTGTTAATGCAATCATGAATAAGTGTGATCTTAAATTGACTGTTACCTTCTGATTCGCTCTCCTCACTGCTCTTGGGCTTGACATGGTCTCTCTTTATCTCCTGGAGAGTAAAAGACTCCGGTAGCAGACGACGAGCTTCAGTCTCAGTGAGAGTAGTAACACACAGCTTTGGAGTCTGGTGACGCTCCATCTCTGGGACTGATCCATTATCAGATGTTCTTTCCTCCATCAGTACATCCTCAAGCTCATCTTTCCTCTGCAGCATCTCTGCCTCTCTTTTATTGTCTGCCTTCTTTTCTCTCTCAGATCCTTCAAGAGTGTGTTGCGGCACCGCAGAGTGAAATGCTTGATTTCTCAGCCCAATGACGTCCTCCATCTCTTCTTCTGAAGTGATAACAAACAAACTATCATGTAAACTTTGTCTTGTCCGGTTCTCCTTAGTTCTTTCTTTGGATAAATCATCAGCATTTGATAGAACGGCTGCTTCTCTCTCATCCTCTGAACTGCTGATGACCACTTGTGTCTTCACAGGTGAGTGAGCCCTACGTACAGCTGCATTCTCCTCTTCCTCAGTCAGAACTTGTTGTATGGCCAGCAGTGTACGTGGTGACACACCGCCATCCTTCTCGACCCGCTCCAACGCCTCCTCATCGGAGCCATCATTCATAGCAGCCTGGATGGCCTTCAGTGTGCGTGGTGAGGGAGGTGATTTGTCTCCCTGAGTGGGCAAAGAAAGTTTACAATCATCGGAAGAGGATCCTTGCTCTTCTGCCTCTTCCTCGCAGACAGGACGCCACAGAGGCTCAGGTCTGTCCACTGCTCGCTTTTTACAGCCTGACAGGGAGCTACCGGCCCAGGTCGCTGCAGCAGGTTGGTTCTCTGAAGGATTCTTAGCCTTTGTAGAGCCTAAATGGTAAAACATGAGCTGTAATTATGGCTTATTAAAATAAACAGATAATAACACAACAAACAATACAAGAAGAACAAAGTTAGAAAAGGAGTAGAAAGAACTGAAAATTGATCATTTCCTACCCCATTCTTTTATCAAATCGATTTAAAACTTGACAAGAACTACCTCAGAGGACATATCATTAGAACAGGGGATATGTCCAAAATACTCAAAACAACAAAAAAAAACCATAGAAAAGCTGCAAATCCTCCTTTTTGCTGGAAATTTACAAAAAGATTAATTGTAAGTCTTTCATGTAATTAATTGATTGTCTCAGTCAGAACTGTATTACCTTTAATGAGGATATAATGAGAATTATCTTCTGAAACCAGCCGGCGTGACTCCACGTCGTGACTTTGCTGGTCGCCGTCCTGCTGGTAGAGCTGCGGCGCACCACCGGCGCTGCGCTGGTTCATCTCTTTCTCCACACCCTCCAGACGCTGATTCAGCTGGTTCCTGTGCAGCAAGCCAGCCAGCTGGTACTGGGAGAAGTCTCCAGAGCGCTGAGAGGGAGCGGGAGGGAGTCAATGTTGAGACAAGGAAACGTGTCTCCGATGAGGACATGTGAGAGTAAGTCCGAGGTACCTCTGGAGGCTTGTGGTACATGGTACGCCGTCTTTTAGAAAACTCTTTCATATCTTTGAGAATCTCGTGTTTCATTTCTGCAGGCAGGCTGGCAAACTCCTCTGAGTTGATATCCACCGAGTTGGGGTCTTCATACATGTCATCCCCCTGAGACAAAGTTAGAGGAGCAAGCAGAAACACATTTATACGTCTCATCTGGTTCCAGGACAATCTGCTACACAGAGACATCATCAAACACGATTACTAACACTGATGAGAAAACAAAAACAAGGTCAAAATAATAATATATTTCAAGCAAAAATGTTATTATCATGAACATACAATAATAATTATATGAAAGAACAATGGAGTCCAACGATAGACAATAGCAATTACAAGACTCCATCCACTGTCTTCCGCTTATTCCTGTTAAGGTTCGCAGAGGGGGCTGGAGCCTATCCCAGCATTTACGGGCGAGAGGCGGGGTTCACCCTGGACGGGTCGTCAGTCAATTACAAGACTCTTACTGTATGTAAAATCAATAAATGGAAAAATAGATAAATAAATCCCGCAGCGAACTATTAAAAACGATAAGACCTGTGAGTTAAAACCAATCAAAAGATAAAGCTATAATCAGGGCCATGTATTTTATTCAGAGAGGGAAGTACTCAGCTTACAGAGACGTAACGGAGAGTATTTTGGATGGAAGATGTGGAAAACATATTTTTTTTGAGCAGTCGGGAAGAAAATGTATAAATCCATTTTGATGATGATATGTTTATATGCTGTATCCACATAGCTCTCCTGGTGGAGGTCTGCTCTCTGGGTACTTTCCCTCGCTCGTACTGAAGTCTTTCTAATTCATTTTGTGCTGTGGTGAAAGTGTTCATTCTACCTGATACATGTCAGCCACATCCTCTGACTCTTCCTCCTCCTCTTCCTCTTCTGAGCTGCAGCAACGACAAAGAGAAGACACAAAGGATTAGCAGTGAAGTGCTGTAACTGCTGAATTCACAGAGGAAATGGGGTAAACTAAACTGGATTTGAAACCCGATTGAAATGTTCACATTGCTGCGAGCATAGGGCCTGGGATGATCTTTTGATGACAAGAATAACACCCTTTCCCCAGCCTCTGACCTGCTCCTGTCCTTCTCCTCTGCAGGTGGCAGAGCTGGTAGGATGTACATGTCGTCCACCTCATTTCTCCTCACGCTGGAGAGGCTGGGTAGAGGATCCTTACTGGAACACAGACAAGACAAGACGGGAACAACAGGCAGTGAATACACGCACGATGGTTCAGAAGCGCCGACACATTGTTCTCTGTTGTGATCATTCTTCTTCTTCTTGGCATGTTCATGCTTACATCAAGAAAGTGTAGTAAACCACCTTATTAAAAGAGTGACATATTGTACAAATGCATTAGATTGAAATATATTTCACAGCGATTTATTGGACCTGTATATTGATCAGCGATGTCTTGTGTTACACTTGTGATCCACCAAGCCCTGAGAGTGAATCTGTTGTCTTTCTCAGTCGCCCACAAACACCACACCTGGTGCTTACCTGCGGTCTCCAAGCGCAGCTTTGACAGCTTGTCTCTTCAGAAAAGTCTTAAGGAGTTTCTCATTGGTTTGTCTGGACTCTTGATTCAGCTCCTCTCTTCTCTTCCTCCTCAGAGCCTGGAGGAAAGCCACACATCAACTCATGACAACTGTTATACTGAGAGTTGAGCTGATTTCTGTTGGGAGCCACCGGACCCACCAGAGTCTGCTTCTTCAGCAGTGGTGCATCCCCATCAAACACAAAGACCGGCCTGATGCGGAAAAACAGCAGCTTGCAGATGCGGTGGAAGAGAGTGAGGAGGTGAGCGTTCTGGACGCTGTTGCCTTCACGGTCCCGGACCCCCTTCACTGCCTGGTTCAGCCATATACTGATATCTATGAAGGTTTGGTTAAGGCTCATGCTTATCAGGGCACACTAAAACGTATGAGAGGAGGAGACGAACAGATAGACAGACAGAGCTACAGACTGGACAAGTTAGGATACCAACAGCAAGGACCTTCCCCTCCAGGGTCTCGGGATTAACCGGTTTCCCGGTGCTCTCCAGCAGCCTCCACAGTCCGTGGACTCCCATGACGATTACTAAAACACAATAAACTCATCCGAAATAACTTCTTGTATGTTCCCGGGTTAACAGTGTGTGACAGATGCACGCATGCACTACTTCGACAAATGCAGGGTATACAAAAGGGTAACCGTGTTTTGGTCCGTCGAGCTAGTAGTGCTAAAGCCTAAAGGTTCCGTGTTTCTACAGTTTTGTGTGCTTGAATATAGTTTACGCATACTGGAGCGGCTTTAAATGCGTGGACATTTTCTGATAAATGTCTGAGATCTCATTCACCACGATGGAACAACTGCGTTGAGCAGATTAGGGTTACTTTACAGCGGGAATTTTTTTCTTGACGGACCCGAGTCAGTACTTCTCCCAGTACAGTGAGACGCCAACCGTGTCCGGTGACAAACAACTCGGTCCGGTGGCAACAAAAACAGCCACTTGTTTCTCTGGTCGGACGGGCTTTTGTAGGACGGTATGTCACTATATTTTGTCTGAAATTTTAGTCCAACGTATAACACAGTAAGGGTATCTATTTACTCAGCAAGTAACTGTAGGTTTAGAGACACACAATTTCAGTTTACGCCAGTTTTTCTCCAACGCCGGCCGCCGGTCGGACAAGCAGCTAATAGCTAGCTGGTTAGCTTCTTAGCTAACCTAGCGTTATCTTATCAGCACTGACACGCGGCCTCCTTTAGTCGTGTTAATAATCACAAAGTAATAAACATTCATTGACAAAGTATGTTTTGGTTGTGTATTTCCACAGAAACAAGAACCTCCTGGGTTTCACCTCACCAACAAACTTTGCCTCTCAAGGAGTTAAACGACCTCCGTCATGACTGCTGCTGTCAGAGGTCTGGACTGTTAGGATTACAATCCTGTAATCTGTTTTTTCCCCCTGAATTTACTACAACCTGAGCAAGATGTTACCACTTCTCTCCTAAATGTAATGTGTTTGATCAGTGAAAAATGTGGTAATCAGTGAAGAACTTTTTGTTAACGCAAAAATAAATCAAGTAAAATCTTTCAAGTGATCTCAGCTTCTGCTCAGCACCTTTGCAGCCAGCCAATAGTCACTTCAGCGCCTACATTTTAAAACTGATACCAAAAACAGTATTTTTGTTATTGATTACATCGAGAAAATCCAATCCCAGTAAATCTGCAATAAGTGACATGTTTTACCTGTGCGTCCTGGTTTTCTGTTAGCTGTTGTTTGGATTCTTGTTACTGCTGTGCAGCTGATGCATGTAGAGGATTCAGACATGTGCTAATTTCCATTGGTGTTTATGAAATAATGTCTTTGAATATAGTTTATCCTGACAACCTTTTTTATGTAACAAGCCACACTCATGTCATGTCCGAATGTGTATAAACACAAAGAGTCATCACGAGTAAAATCAAGTCATACTCTACTTTGAAGTTCAACCCTTTATTTATCTTTTCCAGGTTCTGCCCGTGTGCCAGTGCGGGGTGCTGGTGATGGAATGGAAACTGAAAAGCCACCATCTACCCTAGAGATTGACACAGATCCAGCACCACTGGGTCCATTGACTGTTCCACTCTTGAAGGTGGCAAGCCCCAAACACAGCCCCAAATCAAGCCACTCGCCTCCTCTTCCCACGCCGCAGCCCCTTGGGGTACTTCACCTGGGCAAGGTCAGCAGAGAGGCCTGCACTGAGGTGGAGGCTGTAAGGATCATTGTTCCACGTGCTGCTATAAGCAGGAGCAGCCGTTCTGGACCTGTGGATGGCAAAGGGGAAGCTGAAGAGCAGCAAGGCTCACCCCCACTGCCTCTTGTGGAGGATTGGAGGGGACAACTGGAGAAGCTGCAGAACTCTGAACGCAGGCTGCTGCAGGATAAGGAGGGTCTTTACAATCAGCTCCGTGTGCAGACAGAGGTGAGGCTCCAGGAAGACCTGGGACATACCAGGGTTTGTTGATGTTTCATGATGCAACAGACATGCAGAAAGCATGCTTGTGACACTGATAAAGTTCATTTCTTCATGTATATCTGGAACTGTGAAAATAACTTACATCTTATGGTGGTTACAGGTGAACCGCGAGCTAAAGAAACTGCTGGTGGCTTCAGTAGGTGATGATCTACAGTACCACTTTGAGCGTTTGGCACGGGAGAAGAATCAACTGATTCTTGAGAACGAGGCTCTGGGTCGGAGCCTGTCACACACCGCAGAGCAGCTGGAGCGCATGAGCATCCAGTGTGACGTCTGGAGGAGCAAGTTCCTGGCCAGCAGGTAGGAAAGAAAGTATGTGAGTTTATGAGACGTGGTTGTAGGGGCTGCTGCCATCTCATCCTCACTTTTTAAAAGCATGTGTTTAAGCATCTGTCAGCTAGGAAGACAAGCAAAAGGGGGATAATGACTGTGAATGAACATTTCAGTGAACATAATGTCTCTTCAGAGTCATGGCGGAGGAGCTGACAAATGCCAGAGCAGCTCTGCAGCGTCAGACCAGAGAGGCACAAGGAGCCATTCAGGACCTGTTGTTAGAAAGAGAAGAGTTCTCCAGAGACATGATGCTCACTCACAGGTAATACTATCTGTGTGACATAATTACTTAAGTATTACTTCATTGATGACCACTGAATTATTTTGATGTGGCCTAATGGCTGATGTTCTACATATCAGTACAGTGCCCAACTCTTGATTCTAAATTGATTTTTACAAAAAAGCTTTTTGAATTGTGTGTACTTACATTTTTGTACCTTTTCAAGATGAATTTCCATGACTTTTTTTGAACAATCAATCATATTTATAGTTTTATGCAGTGCCATTTCAGGCACGATTTCAAACTTGGGAAATGCTTTCTATTTTAGTGAGATCGCCTCATAGTGGCAACTGTGTGAATTACTTGGATGTTGAGGTGGTTTAGATGTAATTCTTCTGGTGTCTCTCTTGCCAAGCCGTGATGAAGGGATTCATTTACTTGACCCAAGTATCGCATGTTTACCACATGCTGTTGATGGCTAAGGTATCTATCTGCTCACTCGCTAACTTTTGTGTGGTCAGGTCCTTGGAGCAGCTCCTGGTGTCTCTACAGTGGGGCAGACAGCAGACGTACTACCCCAGTGCACAGCCCCTTAGCACAGGGGAGCTGGCTGCAGCCAATCACAAGCTAGCAGACGCTATCAACTCACACCTGTTGGGCAACACCAGCAGCTGCAGCCGCAGCGTTGCCAAAAGCAGCAGTGCAACACCTGAACAGCTGTGCAGCACACCTGCAGAGAAAATGGCTGAAAAGGTACAAATTCCTTTTAGGAAGACTCTCAATTACAAGGTTTATTTGCTAATGATGTGTTTGTAAAATCCAGTGATCCACACTTTTTCTGCCATAGGTACTGAAGATTTTGGATCCAATTTCCTGCACAGAAAATAAGGTGGAATCTCCACT
Source organism: Aulostomus chinensis (assembly GCF_037954235.1). Classification (NCBI taxonomy): domain Eukaryota; kingdom Metazoa; phylum Chordata; class Actinopteri; order Syngnathiformes; family Aulostomidae; genus Aulostomus; species Aulostomus chinensis. The sequence continues at coordinate 16,347,564 of NC_141321.1, forward strand.
TAGTGACTCGTCCCCTTCAAACTTCCTGAGCAACAAGAAGAGCATTGGCAGATTTCACCCCTACACTCGCTATGAGAACATTACTTTTAACTGCTGTGAGCACTGCACTGGAGACATCCTCGTGCTGTAGAGGTCAAGGAACCGCAAACCACCTTTGTCTGAGACCAACGACCAACTAGCAGAGCTTATCTGACGTGTCTGAAGGTGGCAGAGAGCATGTCAGCACAATTGGAGAGTATTACTACTGTATGGTGGCCTGTATGTTCAGTCTACTCCATCTACTAGCTGGACTTTTTAATCTACATTTGATACTTTATAATTAGATAAAAATGTTTTTTTTATTTTCTTATCCAAATTGATTATCTCTCCCTAGGTTCTAGTGGGAGGAGTTATAAAGTTTACAGAAGTTTCATGAACCACACTGTGGATCACGACAAAAAACAAACAGTAGATTATAAGAGAAAACACAATGGTCTGTTCAATCTCATTTCAGTGTATTGTATCCCTGAGACCTTACATTATTTTATTACCTTAAAAGATTTTTTTTTTTTTAAAGGATCTCTGCACACCAGAGTGGGTGACGGGTACATTGGAGATGAAGACATCATTTAAAGTCTACGTGTTGTCTTAATACTTTGCCACCAAATTTAGTTTGTCCCCTGTCATAATTTCTTGGTTAGTCAAGTACAGACAACGCCGGCAACATATTTTTTAGCTAGAAGCTAAAGGAATGCGGCCACTAACCACAAAACCGTTACCTGAACTGCAAACCTTACTTTTGATCAATTTAAGCTCTAATCTAAGTGTTTTTAGATTATTGAGCACGGGGCTGGATAAGAATAATATGTGCTATTCTGAATGAGACATTCCTGCATCCTAGAGTCACCTAGAAGCCAAGCAGGGAGGGGAAACGTTTTTGTGAGATGAAGACCCCTTGCTGTAACTGAAAGTAAAACTACTTTTTAAGGCGATGTAGTCACTTTAACTTGATTTGCTGGTGAATGTGATGAAAACATTTCAGAGCCATCGCAGTGTGAATGAAACCACTGATATTTATTTCTAGACTGAGGTCCAAATGATCAACAAGGTGGTTGTTTAAACTTCAAAATTGAGTGTTTAATTATTTATCTGCTCCTGTATCCACAAGAGTGTCACAGATATGAACAGCCGTCTCAGACCTCCACTGAAGTGAAACGGTCGAGATGTCTCCTGATCACCTGTGACGTGTCACGTATCGGTTAGCATTAACATTTTGCTTGCTGAAGCGGTAAGATGGTAAGATATGGAGTTTTGAAAGTGGACTGACACTCTTACTGTAGGCTGTGATGGTACAGCAGTTTTCAGAGACGGTGCTGATGTCGTCAAATCCCTCCACACAAACTCCAGTTATTTTAAGGGTTCGAATTTTGTGTTGTTTCAAAGAAAAGTTGAGACATTTATAATTATTATTTGACTATTTATTAAAATGGTTTTCATTTATTTGGACATTGGATAACATTTTGCCATATTTAAAATAGTGTATTTGTTTTGCATAGGAACATAACTACAACATGTATTAAACATGCCTTGGCAATTAATACCAATGTGTATAATATTGTGTAATATTCTATGTGTATAATTGTCCATCATGCCAGAACTAAATAAAGACCAAAATAGTTTCTGCCTTTTGACATGAGACAATATTGCTGGGAACCAAATTTAAAAAATGCAGCAGTGATGAGTCATTATATGATTTTAATCAACAATTGCGTCAGTTTTGACCGGGTTAACTAATTTACAGAGCTAAGTTCATTTATCATGAAACAAGTTCGCTTTGGCCCACTCTCTCCTTTCCCACCTCGCTGCCCTTAAGTGCCATTCACTCTTTATGGACCTGGTTCGTTTTCTTTGCCTCTGGGGGATCCAGACACTGGGTCCATCCCAGTAAACTCAAGAGTCTCCTTGGGACTTCCGAACACTTTGGTTCATACTTTTAAATGTCCCTGATGACACGGTCCAGTTGTTGTTGGTCCTTCATGGATGATGTTTGCCTTCCCTGGGAAAAACCACCATGCTTCCTTTTTGGCACAAACTTCAGCGCCTGCTCCCATTTCCCTGTTTCCTTGATACTCAGCAGGATACGCATCATCTGGTCCAGAGTCAGATTTTTTCCTCCACTTCCCCAGTTGAGAAACTGATCCAGTGGTAAACGGGCTGTGGCCAGCCCCAGACGTTTGGCTCTCGCTAGAGACAATTTTAACTGGTACGACCGGTCCACTAGCGCCCCAACAATGTAGATCTTGGAGTGGTCAAATGTGTGGAGAACATTAGGGGAGTCTGCTGTGAGGTACACAAGACGTTCCCGTGGGAAGAGATCAACATGCTGGTGTTCAGTGGTGGTGATGAATAGGTTATTCCAGCCGTTTTCACCATACGTGTTGATGAGCTCTTTCTGGTAGGTGCTATCTGGCTGCAAGTTGCAATAGTGTAGATGGAAAGGCTCAGTTGCACGCCGGTTCCACCCTTCCACGTCCCTCAGCTGAATGGCTGTGTTTTTTATCTCCCGCGATGTCATGCTTGACTCATAGCTCATGTCAAAAACCAGTGGCTGACCACATATCATAGCATGGGCACACCTCCAGCCCCGTTGCCGATCCAGTGAAGTGCTCCACAATGGGAGCATCCATGAGTTTTTTGTTTCATCCAAATCAGACCCTCCCTCTTCTTCTTGCTCAATTGAAGCATCTCTGTCCAGTTTTTTCTGAAGCTGCTTCCTTTTCCTACTTCTTTTCAGGGTCTCCTTAATGGCCAAGTATCTCAGGTACTTTGACATGGCAGACTTGCTGGTGAGTTCTGCCAGCACCTTCACTTCTTCATCAGATATCTCATCAGGCATACTCTTCCCAGACTGACGCCACACTGTAACCAGTTTTCGGGTTGCATCCAGAGGGTCCTCTGGACCACCGCCAGCCTCTCTAGGACTTCCATCCCCTTCACTTGCCTCCTCTCTGTCATGATCTTCTTGTCTCTCAGCAGATGCAGCTTGGGACCTCAACACGGATTTCCATTTGTCCAGATCTATTGACTCCCCTTGCCTCGGACTACCAGTATTTAGGTGGCGAGAAAGAAAGGATGCTTTTTGGCGATGATGGTTGTGGTAAGCACTGCTGGCCGGAACAAGACTGATAACTTGCCTCTCGGTAACACAAGGCATCACAAAAATATGGCGTTTGAAGAGTTCTTTGAAAACGCAGGAAGACAAGAGCCGCATCATGGCAGTAAAATAGTTCGCAGGAGGTAGTTAACGAAACAGGAACGGTCACTGCATGGCGTTCGGGTGTAAAGGATTAAAAAACAATCGACAAAAGTTGCTTTTTCCAAAGCTCAAAACAGCAATGAAGTTGATTGTGTCGCTTTCACGGCCTGCCACCATCTGCTAAAAGGTCACGTTGTTGCGGTGTTACACTATGATGTGTCGTAAAGAAACGTCACAATGTGGGCCTTACTACCTGGGTTCAGTCTAGGATGTTTAGGCTGGACATAACTTTTTTTTTTAGCAAAATTACTTTCTTTCGGTTTTAGTTTTGAGTTTCCATACATCATCGATCGAACGTCAAAGGCTATTTAGTTTCTAATGTAATGCATTAATGCTCACGGAAGGGTGTTTCCAGTCGAACATTTTACACCGATGCACAGTATCAGCTTCCGCTTGCGGTGAAACAATTGATCTTAGCTGCAATTAAAATGAGTTTGTTTTTGCCCAAATTAACTTGCAAAAAAGACATAGATGAGGTTATAAAATGTGTGGCAGAAAAAGTGGTGGTTTTAAGGTTTGGAAGAGACGAAGACTCAGTTTGTCTCCAGCTCGATGAAATTGTAAGCACATGTTCATTGTGACGTTAGTAAATATAGTTACTCGATGTTACTGCTCTTTCGCTGAACAGACGTTTCTTTGTTTGTGTAGCTTTCAAAAACTGCCCACGACTTGAGTAACATGGCGTCCATCTACATTGTTGATGTGGATAAAGCCCCAATATACACCAGATACTTCGATATCAGCTACATCCCTTCCACTGTGTTCTTCTTCAATGGGCAGCACATGAAAGTGGACTATGGGTGAGATTATGTTTACTTATTCTTTTTGTCAAATTAAATCTTTAAACTGATGGTTTTAGCTAACAATTAATACTTTGCAGAAAGCAGGATATATAAAAATGTTATAGTGTAACTAGTGATCAATTTCTAGTCTAACCTCCTCACTTTTAAAATCAGCCTTTTTGTGATTGTCATGTCAGCTTTCATACATAGCTGGAAATGTCAGAGTCAACATTCACAGAGAAGTGCATGATAACAATCACACCAACACATTGCATTCCCCCTCTGCTTCCTTCAGATAAAGGCTGAATGTTTTGGATTTCTTTCTCTCAGCTCACCAGATCACACCAAGTTTGTCGGCAGTTTCAAAACCAAACAAGACTTCATGGATCTGGTTGAGGTCATATACAGAGGAGCCATGCGGGGGAAGATGATTGTCCAGAGTCCGATTGACCCTCAGAATATTCCCAAATATGACCTCCTCTACCATGGAATTTAGGGTCAACATCTCCACCTTGTGTTCCTCTCCTGGCTCATAAACTGTCCTTAACAATCAGCCACTAGGCAGTTATGAGGTAATGAGAGGTTAGGGAAACTTATCTGTTCATTTTCAAGCCAAACCCCAGACTGTACGTCACCCTTTATTTACCCACTCACTGTGTTTATAGAACATCTGTGCAGATGAACACTATTTACCCAAGACCCTGGGCCATGTAGTTAGTGTGTTGTTGGAGAATTTAGAGTTAGGAATGACAAAAATTCATACAAAATTTAGACATAAAATTTGTTAAGATGTGGCAGAGACACAGAACCAACCAACCCTCAAGTGTACCAACAGCAGTCACATTGAAGCAGTGACAAATAACCTTTTCCAGTTGTTTTTGTTCTTTCATTTATTTAGGTGTGGTATGTTTTTTTTGTTTGTAATCATTCTGATTGTCATTTTGATATTTCCCATGGAAAACCAATGTATATCAGCAGAGGGATACATTTATCCAATATACCTAGTATATTGCTACAATAAACTTATATTTTTAGTCTAATTTAAAATGTGTCTTTCTGTCTCAAATTTGCTGCTCATCTTCCTTTAGGGGTGGCACGGTGGTGCAGTGGTCAGCACTGTCACCTCACAGCAAGAAGGTTCCGGGTTCAAGTCCCGGCTCCAGCACAGGATCTTTCTGTGTGAGTCTGCATGTTCTCCCTGTTCCTGTGTGGGTTCTCTCTGGTACTCCAGCTTCGTCACCAGTCCATCACAGGACCAACACATACAGACAGACATCCATTCACACTCACAGTCACACCTACGGTCAATTTAGAGTATCAATCAGCCTCGTCCCCTCTTGATGTCTTTGGACTGTGGGAGGAAGCTGGAGTACCAGAGAGAACCCACACAGGTACAGGGAGAACATGCAGACTCACAGGCAGCTGGGATAGGCTCCAGGATAAGAGGTAGAAAATGGATGGATCTTCCTTTTGTAATACATGCAAAATAAGTCTTTTTCCTTAATCACACTGAGAAAGAAGACATTATATTGTGGCTTGGTGAAAAGTAAAATTGTGTCCCTGAGAACAGTTGAAGGAATATTTTCCCTCTCTATATTATGTCTTCCACTCTGAACAGTTCACCATAAATGTCCTGTAAGTCATTGTTACCTAAAAAAAAAAAAAAAAGGGAAAAATAATTAATGTATTCACCCTGCGATGAAATGAAATGTGGTCTTCCTTGGTCTGTTCTAGACTAGATAATGTTGGAAAAAAAGGGGATCAACAAAGTACAGAGAAACCTAGCTAATGTTATGCAAAGCTGTTTTTGTACCATATTTTATTTTTTGTAGATTTTTAATCTGAAGGTGAGATCTTTGATGGTTGTTTCACATGTCCTAAAATTAGCTGATATCAGATGACAATGATGATGAGCTGCTTCTCTCGTTAATCCAGATGGCGTACACAGCGTTGGTCCTGTTATCAACCTGCATTACAAAGACACAGGAGAAGTAACATGATACACTTGGTTCTCCGGTTAAGTGAGCTACCAACAGTATGTGTGGTGTTAAAATTGATGCTCACCTCTGGCTGCTGCTCTGGCATCTCTTGACTTTTCCACAGTTTATCTAAATGCACAAAACACAGTGAAGCAATATCTTTTGCTAAATCCATCAAACTGCTTCAAAACGATTGCTTCAAATCTTCAGTGTCCTCCCAGAGTCCAGATGGGAATGAGATGCTGATACTGATGTTATTCACTGGGGTTTGTGTGGTAGGTTATGGTACCAGCACGAGACGTCATGATCCATGAATACAGTTCACATTAATTGTTTTGGAATGCATGGTGTATGTTTGTGTTTCTTTTGAGTGCTGTATCATTTTCTACAACCTCATAATGTCACTACAATAATATTGAGGATATTCAAGGAAAAAGGGTCTGTTTCTGGAATCAATGTCAGCAGATAAATATCAGAATCTGACTAGCAAAAAAGTAATGGAAAAACTCATTAGAGTCTTTGCCTGAAGTACCTTCTGGCTCAGGCCCTAATCAGTGGATACTCCATCACAACTATAACAAAAGGCAGGGGTGAATCCCTACGGCAAGAACGAGGAGGTATGTTGTTAACACAGGTGCCGTTTTGAGGGAATATTGGGAATTTGTGCAGCTTCAGTGGGATCTGACTGTTGGTTTTGTGTCGCCAGTGGTGAGTGTTGGCTTCCTGTTTCTGTCACAATGGTGCTCATTTGACCAAAGCCATGATCTTTTCCTAACTGTTGCCTAATATTTTTGTGCCTGAACCTATCACCTAGACGCGCTGGAAATCTTATGAGCTTGGAGGACTTCTTTCAAATCTTACCTTTGTATTTAACAGCAACCCCCACACTAACACACACCAGCACAACACCAAACACACCCAGAACGATCCAGGGCCACTGGACTTCACTGGCTGGAGATGTGTCTAAAAGCCCTGAAAATGAACAGTGGAATGTTCCTGTGTATCACTAATTTCAACAATCAGCGTTATAATGAACCATTAATGATAACTGAGGTACCTGCAGCCTGCCTGGCTTCATTGTTCCCAGCTCTGGAGCCAAGGAGGCTGTGATCCTTGTAGCTGTACCCCAGGCTTTGCGTGTCCTTCCCCCAGTAGTAGTTGTTGGTGCGAAGGGGGAAAAAAGGGGCCATGTAGGCCTGAGCTCTTTGGGCTGGATGGACCTGGTCACTGTAGGGGTAGGTCACATCACCGTGGTCCTTCAGCCACGTCTCAAGAAGCCTGATTCCAATACACACCACAAAGTATGCAGTCAATTCTAGTAAAAACAAGGTGATATCTTCAGGAGTTTCATGAAGAAGGAAATACAAGCATTTGATACTTGTCGATGAAGCTGTGATGCAGCATGAATATAGGGTCATTGGCTGCAGTAGGGACCAGAGACATGGTGCCGTTTAGGTATCTGTGAACCAGGTTGTGCATCGAGGCATTCAGGTGTCGATAATCGTGGGGAATATCAAAACCTGGGTGGAAATAGAACTATCTTTAAACTTCAGTCGTTTTTGGATTTATTTGATTTAAAATGTGGCAGCAGGGACTAAAAATAAATTGACTTACAAATTATATGACACTGAGATCTTTCTAAATTACCTTCTAGTTTGTTGCGAAAACTGTTCTTAGATTTCATGTCAAATGGAAGGGTGTCAAAAAATTGTGATGCCAGTGTGTCTTCAACGTCATTAGCAGTTGGCAGCGTTTTGAACATGGAGTCTTTCCCTGGGTTGCGTATCAAATATGGAGGTTCAGAAGATTTGATGCAGATTATACTAAGACTTTCCTGAAATGGACAGATGGTCTGTGGAGTAAAGAAGGACATGCGTTATTGAGGAGAAAATACAGGGATTTGGAGAAGAGTGGGAATGAATGCATGCTGAGTCACCTTCCACTTTGAGAAGAGGGAAGTATTGTCTATACGACCATCTTGGCCAACTCCTCCAAAGTACTGGTTGGTGCAGATGTTGCAGTGGTCAGTTCTGGTCCAATCCCAATATGGAATGTAGAAATCTTGGTTCCCCGTGAGCTCTCTGATCTCCCTCTCAATAAAGAGCAAATACACTCGGTGCCAGAAGGTAAAAGCAGGGCCGCGGTGAGCAGAATTGTTTTCAGATCCAGCATATTGTTTGGCAGAGAAGTAGTGCATCCATACGTACAGATTATAGACACTTGTGTTTTGAAAAGCAAAGTTCCCCTCCATCGCTGTGTCATTGCTGGTGAGAATCATGTAGCGACTGCTTACACTATGTTTTGCCTGATGCAGGATTGAAAGGAATGTCTGTCTCTCCTCGTCCGTCAGATCTGTTATCTCTTTCCTCTTTACGTGATGCTTTTGGAGACATTTGGGTCCCGTCCAGCCTGGCAGGCACTGGCTACAGTCAAATCCATCGTAGTTTCCCCAGCATTTACACACAGAATCATAGAAAACACGAGGCCAGTTCACCCTGTAGTCCACTGGTTTTGGCAAGTGTCTTTCAGGATGAGGTGCACACACTCCTCTACCTGAGCTGAACCCACAAGGAGAGCCATTCCAGAGAGGGCAACATTCCCGAACATGCAGAGCCTCCGGGGAGGTGCAGACTCGTGGAAACTGAGCCTCCACATTTCTGGGATTAAGACAAATTAGCAGGAGTAACCAAAACCAGCAGAGCAACAGCCGCATGGTGGACGAGATGGAGAGGAATGATTGCTCCTCTAAAACCATCTGGATGACGGGGCTGACTCACCAGTCTGACACTGGCAGATTCCTTTTAAAGGATAAAGTTCATCAGGCATCTGTACTTTGAAATGTACAGTACATGTATGCTGCAATATTTGAGAAGGCAATGTTTATCAGAATCAAACTTGAGTGTTACGTAACTGGACAAGGAAAAGAGGTATCACATTCTAATATTTTCAATGTTAATTATATATTTCACTGAAATGGCATAGCTTGTGTTGTCTCAGCTGTGTCAACAGGGCAAGATCAAGGAAGTCAAATGGTCAGTGTCCAGTGGGTGTACAAATAAGTGTGGTTATCTGTGCGTACAGCCTGCCTGAGATTAAAAAATATATTCAGTGTTGAAGTAACAAAGACATTTTTCACAAGTACTTCTTTTCAGTGTTTATTCCATGTAACAGTGTTGAGTCCTGAAGATTGACGAACACACAATCACAAAATAAATGACTGAAATGTAGCTATGGAAGAGGGGGAATACTCACTTCTCTCCACTGTGCCTTGGCCAGATGACAACTATGACATAATTTATTGTTGATGATGTCACTGAAGATTAATTTATTATATTTCTAGGGGGAGAGTGATTTTTGTATAGGGTTACTGAAGTATGGAAATAAATCATGTGATTTTAATTGTTAAATGTGATTAATTTTTTAGAGAAAAAAACACCAGATTAAAACAACAGATACACATGGATTGTTTTTCTGGTTTAAAACGTCATATTTCAAGTTCTCTTTCAAAAAAGGGAATGGCAGAATAGGTAGTGCCACCTGAAAAAAAACAAGACGATAATTTCTTCCATAAAGATAAAATCTATGGAACGTTTACACTTTATTAAAGGGGACAAATGTAAAAAATTTAAATTCAAGAGACAACTCAAAGAAGTCAGAGGGACTCAAATCTATAAGTGTCATGGAAAACCTCCTATCATCTATGTTTTGGAGATCAAATGTTGACAGTAAATGGATAGATATTTATATCAAATAAAAAAATGCAATAGTCCCCTAAAACTAATTACGACTTAAAATCAATAAAAAAACCAACCAAACAAACAAACAATAACAATAAAAAACTAAAACAAACAACCAAAAAAAAACCCAGGGAACTCAACGTTTCACATCTTATGGACCATTTTATTGTGAAACGTGAACCGGAAGTTCTTTGAAGGAAATAACGTCACAATTACCAATGGCGGCGACCTTGTATCATACACGGTGATGTTAGCAGTCCAGTGCGTAACCAATGTGAAGTGGCTGTTTGAAATAAGTTATTTTTTCTTATAGAGTTTCGTTCGAGGTCCACGATGCTGTCGTTCATCAGGACAGCTGTCGGTAGACTTCCCGGTGCCTTTGGCGTGCACGCTCAACAGCCAGGTAATACTAAGACTAGCTAGCAGCTCAGACACTAGCAAGTATATCTATCTATCTATCTATCTATCTATCTATCTATCTGTCTATCTATCTATCTATCTATCTATCTATCTATCTATCTATCTATCTATCTATCTGTCTATCTATCTATCTATCTATCTATCTATCTATCTATCTATCTTCTATCTATCTATCATCTATCTTTGGCACAAAAACAAACAGGAGGGCAACTGAATTGAATGAGACAAATGTTTTATTTATCACAACTTCTCTGCTTAATCCCTTTATACTTGTGCATGGCTGTAGAGAATTACTATACACAGACAGCGACGACGTGGTCTGATACTTGACATTATTTATTTAGTCATTTTAAACAATTAAATCTCTGTCCCACTAGAATTATTTTCCGAGTTAAGAAAGCGCCACTCTGCCTTTGCAACCTGAAAAGTGGTCGACGGTAGAATTGATCCACATCAACGCCGATGTCTACGTTTTTCGTCATCGGTATCAAATCTACGTTGTTGTCACAAAGCGCCTTCAACTCGAGAAATACACCGATGGTCTTACAAAGATGTAACATGGATGAGTTAGAAACTTGGCTTGACGTCACATGTAGGTTGAGTACTGACACATTTCTCAAAAAGGAACACATAAAGAAGTCGTGGATACGTTATATCATGTTACATTACAGGGGTAGACAATAAGGGAAATATGCCACTGGCCACACTTTGTAACCACTGGTCCATTTCAACGTCAGGTATAGATTCCAATAAACACGAAAAAGAACAATTTGCTTTAATAAACATTTATTTCTACAATTGTTCCTTATATTTTGTACATTTACCCAGAGTGCTTCTATGTTTATTCTTCTCCTGCCCCAAGAGGTCTTTTTTAAAAGATCTGCAGTCAATGGCTATAACATCTATGAAATCATCTCTTACATTCTTGGAAATTATGATAAAATAGAAGAGCACAATGACCCCCACAGATTAGTGTCACATGACCAACTGAGGTCATTTTCCAGGACAACTCAAGCTTTTCCAGGGCATTTGACTTTTTTTCTCCTTGTTTTCCCCTCAACATTTAGTTATGATTCAAACATAAAAGTAAAATGTTGCTTTAAGGCAATTTCAGATCATGACATAATTTTTTTCTCCTGATGTGTGTGTGTGTATGTGTGTTTTTTGTGGGGGGGGGGGTGTCTGCTCCCCTTTTAGTGCCATGGAACAAAAAAACACCGATAAAAAGTAATTCAGTTAATTTAATGTCTCTTACTCTCTAAAATCTTTTAGCTTTTTATCTCATTAATTTATGAAGATAAACTCCATCCATTTTCTTGCACTTATTCCTGTTAAGGGTCGCGGGGGGGGGGGGGGCTGGAGCCTATCCCAGCAGCCTTCAGGCAAGAGGCGGGGTTCACCCTGGATGGTCACCAGTCCATCACAGGGCCAACACATAGAGACAGACAACCATTCACACTCACAGTCACACCTACGGTCAATTTAGAGTATCAATCAGCCTCGTCCCCTCTTGATGTCTTTGGACTGTGGGAGGAAGCTGGAGTACCAGAGAGAACCCACACAGGAACAGGGAGAACATGGAGACTCACACAGAAAGATCCTGTGCTGGAGCAGGGACTGGAACCAGGAACCTTCTTGCTGTGAGATGACAGTGCTGACCACTGCACCACCGTGCCACCCCGAAGATAAACTCAATACATATTTAAAAAAAAAAAAAATTGTATTTAGTCTTTCACATCAACAGGTAAATTCATCATCTTATATGTGGCTTGGTCAACAAGGCAAATATTGATCCGGGGCCAGTGCTTCCCTAATGATAAACCATAATTGGCCTCTTTTTTGTCTGAATCTCCTCAAGCATTCTGTTGTTTGTTTCGCAGGTCCTCTGCACGCCCACATGAAGGTCCTAACAGCTGGAATTAGGATCTTTGATACCCCTCCAGACTACAGTGGTAATGATCCTTCTTCCAACCTTATTGTCATGTATTTATTAAGAATATGCCTATGGTGCCCTTTTAGATATATTTGATATACTGTTTGCTACCCCTTAGGTTTTGAAGGGAAATAACAAAAATGTAATTTAGAAGAAAAAAAACATGGTGGAATCGCTCACTTTAAACAATAAATGAATAAATAGGAGTAAAAGAATGAAAATGGGAAAGTGTCAGATCTGTTGTATTTTGCTTCTTAAAAGTTAATGAGTGGAGCAAACAGAACATTAAATTTGCCCAGACGGCTAACATAGGATTGGAGCAAAGGTCTCCTGCTTGGCAGATCTGAGCGCTAACCACTCCGCTATAAGTGCTGAATTTGGCTGATATATTTGCCAACTGGACTTCATAATTTATTTCTGCATTCAAGATTGCGCTACACAAGCACTCATAGAGACCTGTGGATTGTGCCGTTTTATCACAGAAGGAGGCGTTTGCTTCAGAAGGAGGGGTTCTGTCTGTGGCATTTTTTTAATTACACAATGACAGCATGCACCAATTTGTCAAGCATCTTGTTAAGTGCCTTAATTAAACGCTGTCAGGTTACAATTAAATGCCTCAAAAACTGGGATAATTTTGGCAGTCAAAAGAAAAGGCCCATTATAATGTTTAAAATGGGGGTGTGTTTGCCTGAGGATTTACTGACTGTCTGTACTGTGTGTGTGTGTGTTTTCTGCGTAAGATGTGGTGATTCCGAAGAAAACCAAACTGAAGGTTTATCAAAAAGTTCCAAATTTGGTGAAGGTGAAGAAAGAAATGAGGAGGCTGAGGGATATTCGAGGCTCACCGAAGGAGCCTCCAAAATTTACAAAAGGACAGTTTGCTATCATGGTGAGTGCACAAACTAGTCTTCTCTCATTCCACTCTTTCACCTCTCTAGTGTTCAATCTTATCTGTGGTTTATCAGAGCACAACCTGAGTGTCTATCTTCTTAGGCCATGGGAGGGGGCTTTCTCCACTGGGGTCACATAGAGATGATGCGTATGACCATCATCCGCAACTTGGATTCCCGATCTTCCTTTGCCATCTGGCGCATCCGTCCGCCCTATAAGCCCGTCACAAGTAAAAGTGTGGGTCACCGCATGGGCGGTGGCAAAGGAGGTATTGACCACTACGTGATACCGGTCCGCTGCGGCAACTTTCTTGTGGAGCTGGGAGGAAAGGTGGAGCTGGAGGAAATTGAGAAGACTTTGACAAAAATTGTGAAGAAGCTTCCTTTCCCTGCAAAGGTGAGAATCCAGATCCTGTATTTTCTACATGGCCTCCATCTTTGTCAGTATAATGTACTCTGAAGGAGTGTGGTGCTGCACCTGCTCGACTTGTAAAGTGTCATGAGATAACTTTTGTTGTGATTTGGCACCATACAGATAAAATTGACTTGACTTTGAAAAAAAAAAGGTTGTGATTACTTTTGTTTACAGTAAGTATCTTCATTTTCTTGGGGGGGGGGGCTCAATCTCTGTAATAACAGAGGGTTTTCCCCAATTAATTATAAGGTTTTGCGTGTTCTAGTTGCAACAAACCTGGACAACATTGACTTTCATAAATTGAAATTTCAAGTTGTAGCACTAATGTTTTCTCCAAGCTTTCCCCTTTTGTGACTGTAAGATCAATGTGAAGGGTAGCAAAGTATTAATTTATTGTGCTGTGCGCCCCCGCAGGTGGTTAGCCGAGACAGCCTAGCAGCTTTGAAACAGGAGCAGGTCAATCTGGAGCAGAGCAACCAGAACCCGTGGACATTCAAGCAGATAGTACAGGGTAACATGCTGGGTATCAGGAAGGTCCTCAGCCCCTTTGACTGTACCCTCCATGGACGCTACAGCGGTAAATTCTACTTCCCAGACAGGGTGTGACCCACTGAAGGACACAAACCACCAGTGCTCCTTGGGTGACCCTTCAGAAGATGGGTGTCATGACTTTTACTCTTTGTCATATTAAGGAATTTTGTATTTTTCTGTTCAACTGTATTTTCATTTGGCATTTTTGCTTAAATGTTATTGTTCATCTTTCTCTCAAAAAAGTGATCAACTCAGTTATATTGTGCGGTTTATGGAAGCAGCAAATATGGAATGTAAAATTTTGGACTTCAGTATGTTTTTCACCATCAAAGTGGAAGGAATACTCAATTGAATGAAGTTGAAATAAAACCAGCTAGAGTTTGCTGTAATGTGCATTTGCCTTCTTCGTTCAAAGTGGGATGATACATTTATGAGAAATCATTTGATTGTCGAGATCTGTTAAATAATGCCAACATCAATAACGTAATCTCATTCAGAAGTCAATTCTTGCTGCAGATGATGGCAGGGAGTCTTAGGTGAGTTAAAAAAAAATAGAATTTTAAAAATTCATTAAGTTCAACCTGGTGACGTGTCCTTCATTCTCTGCTTGTAACCTTTTTTGTTGAAAGGTGGATTAAAGAGCAACTTGGCTTTCTTGTGTGTTATGACTATTTTTTGAGGATCTTGTCAGTTGTGTAATTTCAAAGAAATGAGTGGAACTAGACAAACAGTTCATTCTGAGTCACAGCAGTTGAAAACAGCCATTAAACCATTTAAGTTACTGCAACTTAAAACAGTGTATCCAAAGAAGACTTAAGTGTTAAGGTCAGTGTTTACTGAGTTAATATATACATTTTAGTTGCTATGTTATTTCTAAGTGCTTGACTGAGCTACTGAAAGGTCAACAGAAGGAAAACACCCTTAAGTCTATGAAACACATGAGCTGAATACATTGTGAGTAAATGTATGCAAAGGCAAAGGATTTTAATAAAAACTGTAGTGTCTGCTGTTTTGACTTGGGCTTTTCCATTGATACTCAGTTTTATTGAAAAATATGTTACTGCCAGAACGCTACTATTACCAACCGAAAATTGTTACACATTTTTTCCAGGTGAGCTGAATTGATAAAAGTGCACAACAATGTAATTGTGTAAATTTCAACAGCCTAATTTAAGACAAATGTTGCCCTTGGTATGCAAGTGCCTTTTAAGACACGCTCAGGGCAAAGTAGCACACACTACGCATGCGCGTTACGCAAATAACGTTTGAAAAACAACAGCGGGAAAACTGCTAAAGTCCCCTGCAACTTTTTATTAATTTATGATTTGACCCTCAGCGTTGACTTTTACAGCATCTAAACTTTGTTTGAACTTAGTTTCGATGTAATTATTACACGTAAAGTAAGCTTTAATTTTTGCCGTTCATTGGTTGTGTTAGCTAAGTTAGCTTAGCCAGATGCTTTTTCATTGAATCAGAACGTCACACGAGACCAACCTCCTGGTTCGAGTCAAAGATGAAACCCGCGCGAGGTTCTAACCGGGCCGCAACTGAAGCACCCAACCCGAAAAACAAGGGAGGGAAACCGAAGAGACCACCAGAAGCACATCGGCAGGTAAGTTGGTTTAGAGCGGGTTAAAATCGGCCAAACGGCCTGCTCCATCTGCTGTAACTATGTTTCACTGTAGGATCCGCGGTCCGGCGAGAGCAACCATGGCAAGAACAAGCATCCACAACAACCAGCACGGAAAAGGAAAGGTCAGAACGATTACTTTAGCACTGACTACTAGTGAGGACATGAAAGGGTCAAGTTTGTAAAGCGCCCCCTGAAGAGGTTGTGTGTATCGGCTTCACACAGCCTCGCCATCAGAGCTGCTGGGTCTGTCCGTCCGTGTTACACTGATGCTGGAAGACTATTTCGACCTGATTTTCTGACCTGTGCTGCTCCTACCTGTGTGTTGAACAGCCGAGATGGTCCCCACTGCTCCATCCAAAGTCAAAAGTAAGGCAGACTTGAAACCCATGCGGGGATCCTCAATCATCGCTCTAGAGACCATAATGGACTTATCAATAATGTGAGTTTCACCACCTTCATTTACCCTTTTACCACTTCTGAAGTTTATAAAAGCAATTATGTTATAAGAGTCAGCGCTCAGACACGTGTTGGAGTTGTATTGATTAAAGCGTAAATAATGTAACAATAAAAAGTCGAAATCCACTGCATTAAGAGGCTTCTCCCCCCCCCCCCCCCCCCCCCCCTGTTCATAGGGCAACTTTAGCTTTGAGATGTAAAGAGAAGAATGAGATCCAGGAACATCTCAACATTATCAAAAAGAGGTGAGCAAAAATATGGAATTACTTTGAACTCTTTTAGACATCTCTAACCCCGCAGTGTTATGATTTTTAGGTGTTGCAGGTGTTTGTTTTGGTCTTTTAGTTCTCTAAAGAAACTGTTGTTGGGATGCCAGGGTGAGGACAGTTACAGATTAGACCTGACATTTTGCAAGAAAAGTGATGTGCAGACAGGTGTGTTCCTTAGATGTTTAACCTTTGATGTTTCCCTTACTTGAGGAAGTAATCAAGGTTGGTGCCATTTTTCCATCCTGCATTTTAGCACACGGAAGATACTGTTTTCTTCTTCATCATACTTTGCCATCAATGAGTAATTTATTCCTTTATCGTGCAGTGACTAGATTGATCATGTAATATACTATATCTCAGTTAAAGTTGAGCAAATCCTCACTATATCCTCAATATAATCTGTTGGTGCTGATTCAAAGATCATTCCTTCAATAACTTGAAGAGATGAGTCATAAACCGCTAAAGGAGGAGCCGGAGCTCCTTTATTTGCAGTTGGAATATTAACTGGTGTTTCCTGAACCTGTCCAGGTTCCTTGCTCATTGTCCACAGCTCGAGGTTCCTGTGCAGAAACGAAAGCAATTGGAGCATTCGTCTCAGCAGCGCCAGGAAGAGGCCAAGAAGTCAGCAGCTGGAGAGAAAACTCTGAGCTCCCTGGAGGTGAAAGCCTCTGTCGCTGGATTAGGTTTTACTTCTGTGATAAATTAGCTGTTAACTCGATTTGTCTTTTGGCACAAGAATTACGGTAATTTGCAATAATAGTGCTATTCATTGAGTTTATTTTTTACATTTGAAATTTGTACAAAGGATAAACTTTGTTTCATCGTTGTGCTTTTTTTCCTCTCTGATAATTTTGCCACTCGTTACCCTAATAGCTTATTCCGAAAAAGACAGGTGATTCAGATGCATCTTTAACTCATTCATTGTGACTTAAGAGATCTTCTAAATAAAGAGGAAGGCCATGTAATGTGTGTAAGTGTACTGATGAATCTATCTGTTTCCAGGAAGACTTGAAGGCTGTGTTGAGTGCTCTCGAGAGAACAGAGGAGCAGACAGTCTCTTTAGAGAATACATGCAGTAGACTGAGAGGAAAGGTGGAAGATGAGGAGGAGAAGGCCAAAGAGGTACAATCCCCTGTGGAAACCAGCATCCAGATATGACCAGCAAATCGATCAAAACATCCAAACAAATTTTTACTGATAAAACTGAACAAATTGTTGGATGTATTGATCAAGTTCTTTTGGCTCTGAATAGTGTTTTTCAGTAGTGGGAAGAAAAATCGAACAGCTGAGTGAGCAATCATGTTACATGCTTGAGATGTCAGCATGCTTTGCTAGGTTTGGGGGTTGTAGCAGGCTGTTGTGTGAGTGTGATCCTCCCACGCACCACATCCTCTTAGTGAAACTACTCCCTATCAGGCAACCATGATGTCAATGCTACAAGTATCGGAGGATGATTGTCATAGCTCTTGAGGGGGTAGAGCAGTAGACTTGGATACAACAGGAGCACTGTTGCTTTTACATGGTGGACAATCTGCAATTACAAGTATGACATCTGTCAGGCCTTGTACTGAAAAAAACAAGTCAGAGCCTCAAGCTTATGTTGTTAATCATCATTCAATTTAAGAAAGGCTTAAATCGGAATTTAGAGCATGTGCACAAGTGTTTCCTTCATATGTGGAAGCAGCGCACCCACACGTAAATGCTTCGAAGAAACAAGTACAGGAAACATCAGTGATGAAAGATTGCAGAAAAAAGTTTTCCATTTATGTAAATTGTACAAATACAGCTGGGGTGGCATGAGTGGCCATCTAGCAACCGAAGGGTCGCTGGTTCGATCCTCACTTCCCCCAGTGACTGTTGAAGTGTCCTTGAACAAGATGCTGAACCCCTAATTGCTCCTGATGGCCCTGTGATGGACTGGTGCCCCATCTAGGGTGAACCCCACCTCTCACCCAATGTCAGCTGGGATAGGCCCCAGCCCCCTTAATGGATAAGAGGTGTAGAAAATGGATGAATGTTCAGATACAGATGTGCATATCTGAGCTATCCTGTCTTTGTTCACACAGATCTTACAGATGAGTGAAAGATCAGTCCTCAACCTTCCGTGTTTGCCTCCACGAAAAGATGAAAGCTATCGAGAGGTGAGCATGCAGCACACACTTTCACAATATCTGTTTCACACTGCACAATAGCAGTTTTCACTCCTGAAGAAATTCATATCGCTCAGCGTTTTTGTGAATAGGTTGTGATGACACTTCCTCCTCAGAGGAAGTGGAAGTTGTATACATATTTCGATGGTGTAATTTCTAAGGAACATTGTGTATATGTATTGAACTTATTTTTCAAAAGGAAGAAGAGTGAGACGTCACGTGTCCTCTAGTCGCTGGAGTGAGCTTATCAGCTTCAGGGTGAAGGTTAATATTGTTTGTTTTTCTCAGGCTCAGATGAGAAAACTGATCCCACACAAAGATTCTGATACCTTAGCCCGGAAACTGGGAGAAATCTTACAGAAATCAGAGGCCGTACAAGATGCCCAGGTGCTTCTGACACAAGCGCACAAGCATGCGGATCAGCTGTTCAACCCCGGCTTCATCCACATCAGTGGAGCTCCTCATCTCTGAGACACAACTCCTCTTTCTCCTCCTGTCTGGCAAAGTATTTGAACAAGGAAATCAAAGATTTAAGAATTTATTCTTGACTTATCCACTTTCAGGACATGAGAACATCCTTTAGATCAGGGCTCATCAAAATGGGCCTGGAGAGACACTCTGTACAGGATGTCTGTTTGGCGCATGTGAAGTAAGACAACATGCAGAGGCAGCGTAAACAGTCACACAGTCAAAACAAGAAAAAGTTTGAGCACCGCTGCTTTAGATTTCAAGAGCCAGTGCAAGAACAAACCTACATGCTCTTTTGTTTAAAAGTAAATGCATGTGTAATTAAGTAATTACCTCTTTATAAACTATTGTTCATGTTTTATTGTGGAAATGAAATAAATGTAAAGTGCCGCCATAAATAAAGTCCAATCCAATCCAGTTTGTCTGTAAAGAGTGAACAATGTGTGCTTTTACAAACAACAGTGGTACATTTATCAACGCTTGAATGACGTCCACTCCTTGATTGGGTTTCATTGAGATAATGAGCTGTAATATTCATCAAGCACATCGTGTTCTTCAACGTAGAGCCCATAGACATTCATTCAATGGCCAGTTTACTAGATTCCACAAGGGTATGAACTGCGGCTGATGTTGCTACGGTACATTCAGGATCCCCTTCTTTCTTCATCACCACCACCACCATCATCATCATCATCATCCCATTCCTGCTTTTCACTGTGAAGGTTTACTCTGCACACCAACCAATAATTTCATGAATTAGTCACGATGATGATCCAGGCCTCAGCCTTGAGTCTTCTGGCTTCTGACTACTATGTCCTTCTTGTTCTTAATCCCAGCCTCTCCTGCTGTTGGAGTTGTGAGTTCTGTTTTTCTGCACATCCTTGTTATGCTGTAAATTAGAAAAAAACAAAAAAGAACCTGGGAGTTCTGCTGTCTCAGTTCAAATCACAGTGATACCATTTTTCCAAGTTTTTACATCAAATGGAGGATTCCCTTGTCTGAAAGAACGACTGACAAATGTGGGATTGACCAAATTGGGTGCAATTGAACGAATCCAACCAGAATCCCTTCACTAATGGTCAGAAACAGTAACCAAACTCATACCTCTACGTCTAGAGAAGGCAGCATTTGTTCATTTGCTAAGGCTTCAGACTTGGGAAGAATTGCCCCACATCGTGTGCCTTGGCTGGCCCTAAGTCAGCCCTGCCTTTATAGAGTTGAAGCAGATGATAACATTCGTTACCTCTCAGCTACATCTGGGAGTTCTTGAGAGACTTCCGTCTGAAAGACTCCATGGAGTCCTCATTGAAGAGTCGTTCAATAGTAGAGACGATTGATGCTCGGACGGCGTGGCTTAAGCCTCGAGCAGCAAACACATACAGGACAGGGTTAAGAGCGCTCTTGATGTACACCAGGAACAGAGAAATATATTTTCCATAAAATGCTCTTGTGTGCAGCGTGGCCCGATCGGGTCGTCCTTCAGCCAGGGCCTGCAGGAACCGACAAACGAAGTAGGGCACCCAGCAAGTGAGAAAGAGGAGCATGGTAAAAAAGAGCACATGGTACACTCTGGTCATCCTGCGGGCAAATGTGGGGATGGAGGATGTTGGCGTGGGGGTTGCTGCTTGCCAAATGGAGAGCAGAACAGCCAAATTACTCCCAAAGAAAATCAGCAGGGGCAAGATGAAACCTGCCATGGTCTCTGTTACAAAGAGCCCTGTGTCAAACTTTCCACTCTCCAGGCACTGGTAAGTCCCATTTTGTTCCCTCAGGACAGCACTGTAGAGGTAGGGGGCTGAGAAGATGGTAGCCAGCAGCCATAGCAAGCCACAGGCTAAAGGAACAGCCCAGGAAGGGCGGCGCAGTCGAGCCCACACAGGCTTCAGTAGACAGAGGCATCGCTCCAGGGCCACGGCACAGAGCAGGAATGCCGAGGCGTACAACCCCAGGCCTCGCAGGAACACGATCAGGTGGCAGAAGGCCTGGCCAAATGGCCAGCTGTAGTGGTGAGCGAGGTAGCCCAGCATGAGGGGGGTGCGCAGGAGCAGCACAAGGTCAGCCAGTGCCAGATTCAGCACATAGATACGGAAACTGCTGGCAGCACGCGTCTGGTCACTGCTGCCTCTGCGTACCAGTTGACGATTACTCCCCAGTCCCAGCGCCCAAACCACCAGCCCATTCAGAGGCACCCCCACCTTGAGGACCCGAGAGAACCAGCAATCAGTTGCAGTGATTAACATGTTGTGGAATAGTTTGAGATCACGCTATGCTAACCTCTCTACTTGTAAAGTGGAATTCACCATTAATCTGACATTTTTGAGCATGCCAGATTATAACAGGATAACATCCGGTTTACATTTTTTTCCATTACATATCCCCTTCTCTCAGGGTTTTGCTCAAGATGCAGGAACTCATCGAGCTAAAGGTTGGATCTCTCACCAGGAAAATGAGCAAAGTAGCAGTTATTTGGACTCCCCTGACTGCTTCTGCCTGCCAGGAGCTGCTGGAGCTGGGAAGTTGGTTCGCCCCATCAACAGGAAACCGTGTACCGTTCATATCAGCCATCAGTAATGACGTGGAAGTAGAGATGAGCTGTGATAGACAAAAGGAAAGATCATTTCATCATTCAACCTAGAATTAATGTTTCAGTAAACATGCAAAATGTGGAACATGCATGATTGCGTGACATGATTGTGTCAATTGTCTAAACCAGACATGATGTCCCCATTCCACCCCATACCACAGGTTTCCTCAAATTCACTCAGTTGTGTTATACAGCTGAGATCAGACGTAACAGTGTTATGCAGCAAATTTGACATTTCAATTACATTTTCAGTTCATCCTCCCTCAAATCACCTCTCACATCATGTTTTGACTTGCTCACATCTCAAGCTTAACCACTTCCTCTGTTCTTTAA
Source organism: Aulostomus chinensis (assembly GCF_037954235.1). NCBI lineage: Eukaryota > Metazoa > Chordata > Actinopteri > Syngnathiformes > Aulostomidae > Aulostomus > Aulostomus chinensis. The sequence goes on from NC_141321.1 coordinate 16,369,439, forward strand.
CTTACAAGTATCATAGATACCTCAGGTACTAACTCTGCAGGGACCAGTCCTCTGGCTCCAAATACGAGCTGAGTCCTCGTCAGCTCGGTATGTGAATGGATTTGTTAATAATTACAAGCATGTTTGCATTTCAGGCCTGACGTCTGAGGAGAGAGTTCTACAATGATTCAATCATACAAAGCAGGGCCGGCATGGCTCAGCGGTAGAGTGGCCGTCTAGCAACCCTTAATGAATAAGTCAAATAGAAAATGGATGGATGGATGGATGGACTGATGGATGGATGAATAATACAAAGTACTTGAGATCAGGTAGAGAAGTGTGCCGTAGGTGCAGTTGAGGGATGTTTGAGCGAGAGTCGCTAGGAGGCAATATTCAAGATATTCCTGAAAATCGAGATAATGACAGACATTTTTGCTTTTCTCTTTTATTCCCCATTTGTATTGTCTTGTTTATGTTCTCCTGTTCCTGGGGGGAGGGTCAGGGAAAGGGGTAACAAATATGACATCTGTATGCTATTAATATTTGTTCTGTTTTTTCGCCCCTTGTGAATAAAAAAAATTGTTAATAGAAAAAAAAAGATGTGGACGAATACCCCAGCTCTCCTACGATTTAGCTCATTCCACATTCAAAGAACCACAAATCAGAACAGGCTGGACCGAGAGTTGTTTGTCGGGTTGGAAACGTCAGATAACGCTCCTCCAGTGGCCTCGATGAGCAGACCCCAAGGACCCTCTACACAAGCCCGTCCCTTGAATTTGATCGGGGCGCCCCTGTTGACCTGATAATCAGTATACTCATAATGATTGGAATCTTTTATTTGTCCAAATGCTGCCAAAAAAAGTAAATCTGTTTAAACAATACGTTTCTTTGGCTCGACTGCAGCTGCGGCTCTGTTGGTTTTTAAGTCAACCACTCCCACAAATGCTGCTGGGAGATAAAGTTGAAAACTTCATTTCAGTTCAGTGCCTCGATTGTCGTTACACGGCTGTACAATGACATGTGAAACCTCCAGTGGTACTTAAATTAAACAAAACCTCAAGGACATTCAGCATTCAGGCACATTAGAACTACGTATATCTGAGATTAACCCCCCCACACCCACCCACACACACACACACACACACACACACACACACACAGAGTAAACTGCTGTATAAACACGATGAAAGACAAATTATTTTTTTAAATACACCGTATTATTATTAATGATATTATTCCAAGTAATATACAGCTCCGTGTTATTTTACCTATCACACTTAGTGCACTTATTGTTAGTGAGGTTGTTTAGCAGTTCAGTTCTTAGCTCTTACAACGAAATCGTCTCAAAAGCATTTCAATGACGTTTCATCTTATCTGAATCGGAGTTTTTAAACCTTTACTGCATCTTTTACAGCTATTGGTTCTCAGCCACCATTATTACAAATAATCTGTACAGGTCATGAGAAAACCATATCAGTCGATCACGAATGAGCAGTGGTGCGTCCTTTTGAGGTTGCTTGAAATCTTTACCCATTACAGCATTCTGGACCAGCTGTGAAGGTTCAGTGTGTATGAAGGGGTTGCAGTCGCAAGAGGTGTGATTCTTCTTTAATGTCAAGCTGCACAACCTTGAAGAAACGAGCGGGACATCAGTCAGCACTCCCGGGTTGACTGCTACCTTGGTTGGCATGGTGCACGTCAGGTGTACTCTGAAGCAACACTGATTAAACAGAAAGGAATCTGTTCTCCTGCTGCCACCGCTGCCTCAAGGGCCTGTGTGAGTGTGCATCCAGACCTGACCTGTTTGTGTGAGGCTGGAATGAGAACAGGCCGCATGCAAACCCTATGGTGTTAAGGAGCACGCCTCCTCTGATCCCCAAACAGTAGCAGCGGCAACCTGCACCCACAGCCCGGCGTGATTATACGCTGATAAAGTCCAAATTTTTAGAAGCCACAGTCACCAAGAACTTTACCCAGCAAGATTAATGTTATGTGTATATTATAAATGTAAATATTTATCTGACCCTAAAAAAGTCTTAAAGGCGACGTTAAACATAATTTGGATAAAGATTGTTTTTCCTCTTACCTTCTTTATTTGCCTTGTGTGTTGGAGAAATGGAGCAAGAGATAAAGAAAAAAGGAGTGTCTGCAAGCTGGTATAAGAACTCTCTCTCTCTCTCTCTCTCTCTCTCTCTCTCTCTCTCTCTTTCCTGTGATTGCAAAACACACTCCTTCCTATGAACTTATGCAAACGGCGGGTTTATTTTTGATTGGATTTCTCAATAATCAAATAAAATTTGATGTTTTTTCAGCTTCATAGGTAGATGCAACTGCTACAGGAAACATGCATCAAGTTTTTCATTCGCAAACGACCGTTTAAAAGGTTTTTTTTTTAATTGTAGCTACTATGAAATGTTTCTGTTACTCAACAAGGACCATTATTAGCACGCTTGTGTCAGTGACACTCGTGCTTCATCTCAACAAAACTTTGGGCGAATAAACTAAAAAAATCCCATATACTTTCTGCAACCTCACTGTAGCTTTTCAGAGTTGTTTATATTTGCTTGCCATTTTTTTTTGCTTTTAATAGATGAAGTCAGTGAGAGATTCAACAGGAAATGATGGAAGAGGGAATGAAGTTCTCACAGCTTTACTTGACCCCAGGCTGATGTAATTACATGGTCAGCCCACCAGGCTGCTCAACCACAGTGACATGCCACATTTGTTTTATGCAACCAAGTATTTGAAAGATTTACAAACAGTTTTCAGTCACTTTATACTTTATTTTTAGCTCCGAGGGTGGGAGGCTGCAGAGAAAGCTGACACCGTCAGAGGGAGAAACAGATTTTTTTTTTTTTTAAGAATACAAAAGTCAAAGTTGTCAAATCCTCATGGTTTCAACTCCTCCTCATGTACCATATATTTCCACTGTGTCTAAATGTGGAAGCTGAACCCACGGGAGCTGCAGTTGCGTTGGTTTAACCTATAATATTTCAGAAGAACATTGTAAAAGCTCTTAAAGGAAGACACAAACCTTTTGGGGAATAAGTTTATTGTCCGTCCTCCTTGGAACCAGATGAGACTATAGATATCGTTCTCTCCTCCGTCTCTGAGACCCCGAGAGACCAGCTGACCACAGTGATTTAATAAGAGTAGACTCAACGCAACGACAAATCCTCCCCCTTACACTTGACTCACTGCTTTGCTCAAAGCAGAAGTTTACCTTGATTTTGACAGGAAGATGCTCTCAATGGCACAACGTCCTAAAGAGATAGTTCACCTGAAAATGAAAATTCAGGACTCGTCAGCTCACTCTCCTGCCAATGGAAGGATGTAGGAGGGGTTTTTTTTAGCCCACAAAACACTGCCTGAGTTTCACAAGAATGGATGTTGCAGTCATCTCACAATTGTTTGAAGTGAACAGAGACCAGCATTCAAACCACAAATGACGAACCCATAAAATGGCTCCATACTGCAAGTTATTAAGAGAAACGCCACAGCTCCTGCATGCAGCTTTGAGCTTCAACGCTGGACTGCGTTTCTTTATCATGTAGAGGTTTTTTTTTTTAATCATTTACTTATTGATGTGTTCTCAAATTTTCCGTTTTCTGATGCAGTTTTAATTTAGTCTATTTAATGTATTTGGGAAAAGGACGGTGTACAATTGAACATTAATTATTAACAGGGAATAAAGAGATGTGTGTACCAGATTTAGCAGAAACGTCTTCCCTCTCCCAGTCCTTGAATCCTTATTGGCAGCAATGTACGTGACTGAGTTTAGGAAAAGATCACTTTGTGTTAAGAATGTAAAAGGATGTCTATTTATGCACTGATAACGTTTCAGCTATTTTTTTCATTGATAAATGGCCTTTCTGTTGAAGTGACTTTCACACTTAATCACCATATGACACCTTTGGCAATGCTGTATTAAGAGACAGCTGATGGCTCCTCTGCCATCCATCCATCTTCTATACTGCTTTATCTGTAGAGGCGGGGTTCACCCTGGACGGGTCACCAGTCTGTCACAGGGCCATCAGGAGAAATTAGGGGTTCAGTATCTTGCTCAAGGACACTTGGGCATGGTCACCGGGGGAAGTGAGGATGCAACCAGCGACCCTTCAGTTGCTAGACGGCCACGCTACCTCTGAGCCATGCTGCCCCTGCTCCTCTGTTTTCTCTGCATAAATCAGCTCTGATGATGCAATAACTAATATCTATCAGTAGATGGCACTGCTGCTCATTTGGTGAGGAGGTAGAATTCCTCATGAGCCTTTTAAGAATCAGAAACGCATGTAAGGAATGTGAGTCTGGTTGCATTTGTCTTGTTTTTATCTAGAATGCTTAGACTGTAATATCATCTTGTAGGAATAAGAAAAACCCTTTATTTCTTTAACTGTAATCATCTTTGTTCATTTAAAAACAAATAAATCACAGCGGCACTTTAATGGTTTTGGGAACAAAAGGTAATCTGAATGTAGAGTGATTAGTATTGTTGAACTGTCTTGGTGATTATTGACAGGCACACATTATACTATGACAAAAGGAATGTTTATCTAATATACACACTTGACAAATCAAATCGATTTAATCAAGAAACAAGATTTGTGAGAGGGAAATGTTTTTTTTCTAAAACTAAAATAATAGCAGAGAAAAAGATGTAAAAACAAAAATAATCTGCTTTTGTGCATTTATTGTTATCGCACGGGGCTTTTGAAAAATCAAGACATTTTGTTCTTTAAAAAATATGAATGTAATACTTTACATTGTAAATATGTTTTTTGGTGAAAATGCTTTGTTTGTGAGTGGCTAATAGAAATTGTCTTTGTTTCAACATTTGTAACAGTTATATAGACGATCCAGATTTCATGACATCAGTGTTCATTTTAACATCACATCATTCACAGCCGCATAACTTAGAGAGTAAACATTAACACCGTGCTTGTCTCCAGCAAAAATTTAAAGAGTAATTTCTGACAACTTTATTAATTAGGAAAACATTGACAATGAACATCATCAGTGGCCCGAGCTTCACTACGATCACACAAGATCTGTTTCACGATTTCATGATATACTGCTGAAGAATTCTCCTTGGTTCCCCTAAAGACTTGCAGTTCTTTTTTTAATCACGATGACATCACAGATTTGACTGTGAAAGGAAGTTTCATTGACGACTGTTTCCCTAACATCAATTTTTTTAAGATAAATTCATACACACCAATGTCGGTGTTTAAAAAATGAACAGCTTGCACAAAAGTTCTTTTTAACTGTTTCTAATTTTATATGAATGCGATTATTTTCAAGTTTACTCACATATATCATAATTACAAAAAATATTTTATGGTATTTGAGGACTGTTTTAACAAACACTGATTTCAGTATGCAGCCAAGAAATCTGGAAGTATCTGTTTAATTAAATAGATTGTGGAATTGAATCATAATCAGCTTCAGTCTTTCCATCTGTGCAGCTCACCCACGCTCTCTATCAGTTGCTAATTTTAGATGCAGAGGTTTTGATGGAGGAAACCACTTTTATGTCTCCTAAAGCAGTAAAATGAAAGACAGACTGTCTGTGTTGTTGCGCATTGTTTCCTGCGGTGTTTACCTGACGTACGGGTAGCAGTGTGGTGATGATACATTGGTTTGTGGATCTGAAAATGTTCTCATCTTGAGAATGAAGATTAAAAAAAAAAACCTGGATTGAGCCTTTGAAAGGTCCGATTCAGGTGAGAACGAAGCACGTCGCTGAGGAAATGTACTCTTTGTCTGTATGTCTGGGCAACTCGTACATATCCCACTTGTGACATGAAGACACTGCTGTCAGGCCCATGTGGAAACACAGTAGCACACACAGACACAGAAAAACACACACACACACACACACGACACACACACATACACAGACACAGACACAGACACACACACGACAAACACATTTCTGAGATACAGAAACAAAGATATAGATATTTACTGAGATGTATGTAATGAATGAACTTCTACACATAGCTTTAATTTCTGGTTTCCACTGTAGTTCGATAATGAAACTGGGAGATTTTATGAATGAACGTTGGTCTTGACAATGCTGTCCCCATGCGTTGACCCTCTGAGTGGGATGATATTCTGCTTTTCCATTTCACACCTTCAACAAAAATGAGCCAAATTAAGCCAACTTCTATTTCAGGTGTGATGTGGAAATTTTAGATCACCAAGACACTTTTCCCCATTGAAGAAAAAAAAGAGTTAAAAAAAGCAGGGCCTTGCTGACTGAATAATCGCCTGGCTTTTTTGTTTTTTGTTTTTAGTTCAGAGAGCCTCCGATCACATTGAATAATAATTTAGGGATCATTGCAAATACAGTTTGTTAATGTATAGATTCTCTGTCTATGCATTTTTAAATATGCACATGAAAGATACTGGCCAGTTATCTGAACTGGTTATCTGACTTTTTTACTCCCTAACACAGCCCATATTGTTCTGGCCTTTGAAAAGAGGACTTGTTAGCTGTTGTTTTGTAACTGCGATCCAAATATATGTTTTTGCTCTACCTCTGCCAGTGAGACACACAGCATGCATTGTACATAGGAAGTGAGTGAGTGTGTGTGTGTGTGAGTGTGTGAGTGTGTGAGTGTGCGTGTGCGTGTGTGTGTTCTTCAGTATAACCAAGCGGATGTAGGAAGTAATATTTGCGCCACCGTACATGCATTAATCTCCCTCTCTTTCTAAACCCTAACATTAGCAGGTTTCACCTCCCTCTCTTTTTTAACTGTTAAGGGTCGGGGGGGGGGGGGGGCTGGAGCCTATCCCAGCTGACATCTGGTGAGAGGCGGCCTCACTACCTCTGAGCCATGCCACCTCCTGGGTTAAGTTCTATTTCAGTGTTAAAAGAAATTAAATTTTAATTGTATGATTTTATTATCTTTGTCTTCTGTGACTTAAATTTATAAATGTGTTTTGTTCAAAGGGAGAAGGACTAAGAAGGAGCATTTGAAGTGTATTACACATTGCCAATTTCCAGTCTGTGAAGGGAAGTGTGGGGGGGGTATCCCCTGATGTCACTCTGCTTCTTCCCCCACCTCCTCATGTACTTTCAACCTTTTCCCTTCAAATACTACATCATCTGTCTGTCTTTTTTGTTTTGTTTCCTTAAAAACGCTTGCAGGAATGTCTTATATCTGACAAAAGGCTTAATGCAAGTGAGAGTTTCTGATGAAGATGCAGCCAGTCAGTCAGACAGTGCTGGAGCGAGAGAAGGGTCGAGGTTGTGAGAGAACATGGGGAGGCACCTCGTCTTCTCAGAAACGGAGCGGTATGACTCGGTTACTAGGTTACATCATGCAAACAGAGCAAGCAAGAGAGATTCTGGTTATTTACAGGTGGCATCTATATGTGTGGTGAGGATTGTGTGTTCAGGATCATAGTCATTTAGCTGAAAAGGGTCTCTTTCAAAATCCCCACCTCTGTTTCTCCCTTAACTGAAAAACACAAATCCAATTCATCTCATGACTAAGCGCAGTCATAATGATCATTTGGTGCACAGGTGACTTGGTAAGAAATGGTTGCTTGTTAACTGTAAATAAAATGGAGACCAATTTTAGTGAAAGGGTCATAGAGTAAGAATACTTGTTAAACAGATCCTGTTCTACACACACACACACACACACACACACACACACACACACACACACACACACACACACACACTTTAAAGGCACAACGGACAGTTTGGCATGTTAAAAAGTAGGGTTGCATTTTATTGGCTTAGCAGTATACTTTGGTTAGGGGAGTCACAACATACTGGTAACACTAGTAATATCATGTTCAGAATCCATATTTGCACATTTGTTAATATGGTCAATAATGCAGTGGCGACTACCTTGATTCGCTCAAAAATGTTGGCAAAACAAAGCTCTGAAAATTCCCCTTAAGTCTGTCTACTCATCTGCTGAGAAATATCCATGCAGCTTTTGATATTTCATAAAGAATTAAAGCAACAAATACCCACGTTCTTGATGCTTTAAATGTATGATAACAGTGCAAAAAAAAAATCAAAGCAATTTAAATTTTTGTTACTGCCTTTGTTCATTCATGTACAGTAAATAAGGCATAGATGTGTGTTCATAGTTCAGGAACCAAAGGTAATTTTAATGTAGAAGAGTTTTCATTGAAAATGTTAACAGGTGAATTAAAGTGACATGTAAGAATGGTTTAAATCCAGGGCTTCTCTGAGATGGAGAATTCCTGTTTTACTAAAAAAAAACAACCATGTTCTGTCATCCCTTAAACATCCGTGGATCAACAGAACACCGACGGTCATGTAAATTTGCATTCAGAGATCCAGAGGGGAATCCTTGTCAACTGTGTGGCGTAAATCTGATATTGTGAAATCCGTACCTGTCATACTAACAACGCAGCAGGCTCTTTTGGTACAGTGCTATTATGATTTTATTCAAAATCTTAGGTTTTAACTTGCAGTATGTTACTTTAGCCTCTTAGCATGCTAACATTAGCGAATTAGCACTAAACACAAAGTGCAGCTGAGTGCTGCTTTGATTTTTCGGGGGTTATTTTGGCCGTCAGCCTAAAGATCACCAAAATTCAGGAGAATCTTTCAAAATAAAGGTTCAGCAGTTGTGACAGCTTTATTTTAACCTCATGGTGGGGCTAGAGGAAAAGTTAATCGGATCTATCCTCAGGGGACCATGAAGGTTTGTGAGGAGCGAAAGCCAAGAAAACACACAAACATTCCAAAAAAAAAAAAAACTCCAACAAATGACATGTCAGTCTGGATCAATGAGGAGGATCGGCCATCAGACCAAGGTTTAAAAATCTTTGAATATGAGATAGAAGAGGGGGATGTACAGTATTTTAGAATTAAATAAATGTCTACCAACGTGTTGGGATGCATTTCATCTGTCTTACCATGCTAACTCTAACCTCATATTTGGTTGAGTGTAAACTCATCATGTCAGTCTACCATGACCTGTGAGTCAACTTCTTTTACTATCATTGACAAAACTGTAAATTCCCTGTTAAAATACAAGAAAGTAATATATCTTCTCCTCTGTAGGCAGAATTTACATAAACGCTACACGACATCTCACAATACATTTTGTTGCGTGACTTTCTTTTTACTTTTTGAAGTGGAAGGGGATTTTTTTTATGAGTCACACAATTGTATATATAAGACATGTTAAACCCACGTATTAGTTTATTGTTGGATGAGAAAGAAAGAAGGGAGGAGAGAAAAGAGAGAGAGACAGCAAAGAGATAGAGAGACACACCAGTTACTGAAAGAGGAAGTGTCGGCGAAGACAGGTTAGTAGCTACCGCACACACACACACATCAGATACACACTTCCCAACATCGTTTCTATACATGATTCGATTGAAACCTACATTTCATAACATTCTGATATTTCTTTTTTCAGCTTTTTTTTTTAGATTAAATAGATACAAAACAGTGATGCAAAGTTCCATATGCATCCATTCAGTAGTGTAAAATGAAGTCTTCCCTCCCTCAAGCTTCATATTTCTGCTTTCAAACAAGGTTCTCCTAAACCTAACCTCTCTGACGAAAAGAATCGAAACGGGCTTTCTGCCAGAAGACTGTCGGGGGAAACTTCTCCATTGTGCGTGAAAGCGTAGCTGCCATGAGGAAATGGCTTTAAAGTGTGTTCAATCAGACTTTTAAACTATTTGAGGTTAAATAAATATGCGACTAGCGAGAGAATGGTGATTTAAAGTGTGGAAATTTCAGTACTTTTTATTCTTTTTTGAATGTGACAAGTTTGAATTTAAATGCAGATGAAAGCAATAAGAGAGTTCAAAGTGTAGCAGATCAGTCTCACACTTCTTAAACACACTTCTGCTCCACAAAATACAGTGATAGGCAGTTTTATTGTAATTTATCCCTCACAATCTTCACACTCAGTGCTGTGAGTGTGATAGTTATGGACTCATCTACCCTAGTGGTCTTCATCCTGTGGGGAAATTCAAATCTGTGTGAGTGTGCCTTTTTACTAAAAGTGTTCAGGGTTATCATGACAATCAACCAGTGATCAGCATGTCTGCCACCCCCTGCAGGATATTCCTCCCCAATGATGATCTGAACCATGTGGGTGATGAAACAGTCTTCAAGCTGAGCTCCATGTTGAGGTTAATGCTAATCGTGATAGGGGTTGTTCATTATCAAACACCTGCCATGTTAGCATTAGCTTCACTTTGGGGAGATTTCACAAAGAAACTAATTGGAGATCATCACCAAGGTTGCACGTCTGGGAGCAAGAAGAAGAAATCATTGTGTAAATGAGGATTATGACGAATAAACGGTCTCATTATGAAACCTGCCTGGACCAACGGTTCACCACAGGTCAAAACGTATCAGTTCTACGATAAAGGCCTAAAAATTGTGAAATGGGTACGTTTTTTTCCCCTATTCTTTTCTATTGGAACGCTGGTAGGTACTGTGACTCTTTTTCGTTATTACGATGAATCTTTCACCTCTCGGAAGAGAGTCGTTACAGTGTTAAGTTTTCTGCTGTTGCTATGTTTAAATCCACGGAAACCTAAATGGCGTTTATGTTATTGTATTTTGTCGTTACATTGCGTCGTTATCTGAGTTGATAATATATTTGTGGGATTGTTGACTAATACAAATAATATAAAACATATTGCCCCAGGAATTACCATCAAAATAAAAAATAGCTACGCTTGTTTTTTGTTGTTTGTGTGATTGTTGACTACAGCTGTTCAATAAAAATAATTACAAATATCCGCTTCCGTGGAAGTCGGCCCCCCGTTCTTCCGTGAGAAAATCCGGAAGTTATCGCGCAGTCCAAGGAAAAAAAAAAAAAATTTTTTAATACTTTATCTTTTGATTAATAAGACAGTCAACAAATTCATTTAATTTCTGGATGTTTATTCTACCTACAAAGTACATTTGTAACCATTTTAGATCTAACAATCAGCATTAAGAATATAAACAATGACTCAAACTAATGGCGCGGTCTGCTGACGTCACATCCGTCACAGAGGCTAACTCATGCACTCAGAGGTGGCCTTTTAGTTCCATCAATTCACGCTATATTTACTGATTTAATATTGAGGGAAACAAACCACACTTATTTCTAGGTTAATCAAGGATATAATTAAAGAAATCCAAACTATTTGGCAAGTTAAATTTATCCTACCTGTTCTTCATATATTGTGCTGGTAATGTCATGTAATTTCTTTTCAAATGTAATTTTTTTCGTTCCGATAAGTGTATTTTTACTGCTCCAACAAAGCTGTTCCTCTTCATGGGTAAATCGGTCATTCAGGCAATCAATAACTGAATGTCTCTGATGCTGTACAGTAGGTACTGCAGTACAACAACACCTTGATCCTTCCTTTTCAAATGTTTTTATTGTGTTTCTCTTATCAGGTGTTCAGAATGATTACAATAAAATAAATAATTGATATTAAGCTTTGTTTCAAACAATAATAATTGATCAGGAAATGAGGCCTGATGCGCTGAAATAGCAGGCTTTGTGCTGTTCAGTGACACCTGCTATAAAAAGGAGTCAAGACGGTCTTAAAGATGTGAAAATGTTCCCAAAGATCCTTCTTCATGTTTGTCGTGGAACAAGATTGGTGTCAGGCCTTTTTTCAAAGGAGCTCCAAAAGGCTCACTTAACCCTTTGAGGCCTGGCTGAGACATGAGGCCTGTTGACCTTTGACCCTGTTGCTCTTTGGCTCTCATTTGGCCTCTACAGTGGATACAGACCTGAAACTTGAACTGTGAGGCCTCTAAAATTTATAAAATCATAATCTGGTGGAATAATTCTATAACCTCCTCCCAAACAGGAAGTAGCCTCAGGAAGGAGGTGGGACTTCAAAATTTAAAATATTGGTTTCTGGCAGAGGTGTGAACTCATCCCAGAAATCTCATCTCATTTGGAGCAACTTTGACCAGTTATGATGCTTCATTGATAGACTTTACTGGACTTTGCCACGCCCTTTACGGACAGCAGAAAGGACTTAGGGGGGTCAAACCACCACAGATGCGATCCTTATGGAGGACAGAACAACATACTAAAATTTCAACTTCCTAGGTTCAAAGAGAAAAAAACTATCCCCTTGTGAAACTGGGCAAAATCAGGGTCTTTGACTGCTGCACTCTGAGAGCCTTTTGGAGCAGAATTGACGATCAAATCTGGGTTCTGGTATTTCTACTTGGGCAACATACACCAAACTTTACACACATAGTATAATGCCCCAAAACACAAGCCCCAAAGACTGCAGCAGTTGTTGTTTTTGTCATAAAGGAGGTGCACTGTCTTTACTACTATATCTCTGGCAACAAACATGGAAGGGGCTTTGGGGTCTTGTGTTTCAGCTCTGTAACTTCTAGATGGCTGAAAATGTCAGAATCAGTCCACTCACTGACATCAATCATTGGTGTGACTTTTGGTGGCTTCAGCTCAAATGAAACCAGGGAATCGGGGCCAGACTTTGAGGAGCCCTTTAGGGTTAGTGGATACCCCGGGACCGTGCTTGGGCCCCTGAGCACCTTGATGGCTGAAATTCACAGCACATGATGATGTGAAAGATTCATCGTAATAACGAACAAACCAAAGATTATACACAAGAACTGAGCGAAGATTATGAAAACAAAATGCATATTTCTCGCTAGAAATGTCATCAGAACGCTTTATTAAATCAAAACTATCTCGGAATAAGGCACTTTCCTCCGAAAGTGACAGGAGCGGCCGCCATGTTTTTGTTTTGAGAAGCCCGCATGAAAGAGTCACATGACCTACCAGCGTTCCAATAGAAAAGAATAGGGGAAAAAACGGACACATTTCACAATTTTTAGGCCTTTATTGTAGAACTGATACGTTTTGCACTGTTGACAAACGCAGCCTTTTTACGTTTTGACATGAGACTGGGTTGGAAAGAACCACTCATCATCATAGGCTGATGCAGATGGAGCACATTCAGAAATTTAAATCGTCAGCAGGCATTTGTACAGAAGCGTATTGCATTTACTTCAGGCGAACAAAATCTGCTCTGTTCCTCTAAATTAATGAGATAATTAAGTCGTTAATTCAGAAAAATATGAGTGCGATAAGCTTCATTACATTTGAGATTCAATCAATATGTTGTTGAAGTGGAAACTAACATCAGGTGCAGAATTCAGGATTGTATTCAAACAGTCTGATCCAGTAGTCGACAAAGAACACAACCCCAGAGCTTGAGTTAGTATGTGCACTCCACTTTAAGTGTATTTCCTTCACATTTTTCATTGCGCTAAAATAAAAGTTGATGTAATAATACATTAAAAGCTGGTATAGCTTTACTTTCTCTCAAGTAAAAATTTGACTGAAATACTGACTGTAAATGCAGTACTGTTTGACTATGAGTACTTATTCTTTGACTCAAGTACTGGAGTTGTTTGTCCTCCACTGTCAACCACATTATTCAAACAACTGTCTGCTTAGAAAAAAAACCCACAAAAAAAACCCACATCTTTTTTAAAAATAATAAAACTGTTTATGAATCTGTGTGCCTTGTGCTGTACATGGAGGTGTCGTGAAACACCATATTTGTTCTTTGAAGCAGCCAACATGGTGAGACACTGTGACATTTGACCAGAACGAGCCCTGCTGCCACCATCATACCAACTGACTTGATCCGAGGGGACTTTCATTGATTTGCAGTATTTGGCCATGATTATTCAGATCGTGTAAAATAAATATCAGACGTGCATAATTACTAAAATGATCTATTTTAAGTAAAAAAAGTTCAGCTTTAAATATGACAAAAAAATGTATATTCAATATTCAGAACTTCAATTCAATCATGAACCGACATAAACTGCTCTGCTGCGAAAGAAACGAAGACACAGACGGAGGCTGGAAAGGATTTTGATCGCTGCCACGGAGAGCGATTCAGCTCCTTGGGGACGCACAATACCACGTTTCTCCCTGAATTATCAGTCCTGCTTTCAAAAATATGAGTTCGGGTTACAAGGTTGAAGCCTACACTGATGATGCAGAAATTTGCTCTACCTCTTTACACCGGCTTCTTTTTTCTTACCTGAAACAATTTGGTGCTTGACTAAGAAACCATTTCAAAGGTGGTGTCAAACAAATGAAACATTTTCAAAAATCTATTTATGTTTATTCTGTAGGAAAAACCATAGTTCAGACATTTGCCATCTGTGATAGTTGCCTTCCCAGTCGGTCCTCACAGATGCCCTGAAAATAATCGATACACTTTACTGTCTCACGCTCTCAGAACCTGTGAATCAATTTGCTGTTATTGTTGGATGATTATGACAGAGAAGTTTCAGACAACACATGGGTTCAACAGTTCTGCCGATGCAATGCTACTTTGTGTTTTTAGGCTAGGAACTAAAACCCATATATGTACAGCTTATTTGATCTGAAAATTGTTTTAATTAAACATAGAAAAACCGAAAGTCAGCCTTGTATATTTCCATGTTTACAAGATGTCTCTGCATTCGCTCCCTGTGTAGTCAACGTCAACAAAACTCGAGGTTTAAATGAATAATAAATATGAAAGATGCTGTCAGCACTTTGAACGCGGCCCCCTCTGTTCCCGACATTTCAGTGCAGCTCAGCTGTCAATGGTGATACTTTAGTCCTGTGACAGAAGCTCACTTCTTTTGAACAACTTTGGCATTAGTTCAGATTTCCCTGAAACTAGAGGTTATAGCACGAGCTCCTTAAAATGCTGGATTCTAACAAAAATGAATCCCTCCACTCCACAATCCAAACAATTTCAAAGTTTCCGTTCATTTTTTATCCTAAGTCACACGATTATAATTCTTTGTACTGTATTTTAAGGTTGTCTGATGGGAGTTAAAGGAGGCCACTCTGTTGATCTGACCATGTTAAAGTGTATTCTGATTGGTCCCTGAACTTTCACCCATATTCTATATTGTCAGTGGGAGATCAATCCAATATTCGTCCTTCTTTCCTGAGAGGTCGTCAGATGTAATCAAAGGTACAAAATGGTTGTTAAAAAAGAATTAAAGAAACATGTTTCTCTAATGGGTGGGCTGACTGTGTTAACAACAAGATATCTAAATATATGACGCCAGGTCAGGTCATTCTGTTTGAAAGAAAAGTTAAGCTAACTGGTTGGTGACGTTAAGCCAGCTTCTTCTTTTTTTTTTTCTTTAAAAAAAAAAAAAGCTCTTTTGTTTTATTTAAAATGGTGCAATGACAAGCAGGTTTAGTCAAATTATTAAGTTAAATAATAGTTGAACAAGAAAATGATCAACGATTTTATATTTGGCCAACAAATCACTGTTATTTAATAATTCCCTGTCAGCTGAATCATTTTTATTTGAGTCCTTGGTTTAACACCCTGTTAACCCCGTAAACCTTTCTAAAATCACGTCATGAACTGTACATATACTGGGGAAAACGGGTGATATGTGGTGTTTAATTAATACAAATGTAGGCTACATTAGCATTCCTGCTAATTCAAGCCTGTTTAATTTTACTATGGGCTCCCTGAATTTAATCAAATGACCAAAGTAAACAGAATGTTATCCTGGAGGATTGTGGAAAGACAAAAACAACATGCACCAAATAAAACTTTTACACATCTCGACATGAGGACGTGCAACTTGAGAGTAAAAGGTGCCTCCCAGCCCCGGTGTCCCCCGCTTCGGAGCAAGTAGGTGGGCGGACCGGTCGGTCAGTCAGCTGATGGCTGAAATACTCCTCATAGTCTCTGTCCTCGATACACCGATTTCGTCACACGAGAGGTTTTCTGGCCAATTACGCACAATGTGGGAACATCCATACCAGAGCAAGGGGACCTCTCATCGCCACTTGACGGGGTTTCACTCGAGGATGCGTCCTCTCCGCGCACCTGGAGCCACCGGAGACATGAAGGCTGGGCGGCTGGTTTTAGCCTGTTTCGATTCTGTTTTATGATACTGAGCCGCCGTGTGTGATGGGGACGATCCCATGGATCTGCGGTGCCGTGATCCTGATCCTGCTCGCCGTCATCCGCTCATGTCGTGCCATCACTCTGGAGTCCGTCACCTGGAGCAGCTCCAACCCAAAGTAGGTGGACGAATCAGACGCACACATGATTGACTCTCTGCTGCTGCATTGTCCTCTTCCTAACTGGCAAAGAGGTGTTGTCAATCATCATTTTACTCTTTGATATGTTATGTCTCATATGAGCAACTAAAGTAGAGCTGAACTCCATCAATCAATCAAAGCAAACGTATCAATTATTTACAGGTTCCAGCTTCTCCAGTGCCAGGATTTTTGTCTTATTAATGTGAATTCCTTCAAGTAACAGCAATGTGTGCTGTAGGACTGATTCATGCTTAATATAAATGGTTTGATCTCTATGTATTAGAAAGTAGTGAAAATGGTGAAAATGTACAACACAAATTCATAAATCTCTGGTTCCTTGAGTGTAAACAACTGAAAGGACATGGCCAGTTTCAGCCTCCAAATGTCCAAAATTCCTGAGGTTTTTTTGTTTTTTTGTTTTTGATAAAGAGAAGCATTTAAAAGAATTAAAAACTAACAAGTTGTGGGGTTAGAATGATGTCTGTTTCCTCTTTCGCTTCTTATTTTCTTACCACCCTTGTACAACAACAGGAGGGTAAAAAAAGCAAAACGAAACAATATCTCATAGTTTTTTTTCTTCCCCTCAACTGTCCTTAAATGTTACCACCTTTGGGATTTTAACAAGCTGAATCATTTTATTTCTTTGTCACACCCAGATTTACTCCAGGTCAAGGTCTGGTCCTTTATCCTCAGATAGGAGACAAGATGGACATTGTCTGTCCACGGGCGGATGCTTCTAGGGAGGGAAAGGAGGAGTTTTACCGAGTCTACCTGGTCTCTCGAAGTCAGATGGAGCGCTGCACCATCGATAAGACGGATACACCCCTGTTGAACTGTGACAAGCCTCACCGGGATGTTAAGTTCACTTTTAAGTTCCAAGAGTTCAGCCCCAACCTCTGGGGTCTAGAGTTCCTGAGGGGGCGGGACTATTATATCACCTGTAAGTCCCTCTGTGTAACCCCACTGATCATGTGACTGTCTCGCCTGTGTATGTCTCACTGCATTTGAACATGTGCAACATCTTCAAATCATCAGAACAGTGACACATTCAAATCTTTGTTGTCTCCTTTTCCCCCTCCTCCTGAGAAAAGAGGACGCCATCATCCTTCTCTCTCTCTCTCTCTCTCTCTCTCTCTCTCTCTCTCTCTCTCTCGATTTGTCAGTTTGCATGAGAATCAAAAATGTGGCCTCGTTATTGGACTGCCGTCACTGGAACCAGCATCTTAGTTGCAAGTGATGCATGAGATAGTGAGGAAGTCTGACCGTGTAGCCTCGTCCGCCTCGCCATGCTCTGACAGCACACTCGGCGCTGGCAGGGCCGAGTGATTCCAGGGGCTTACATGCCCCAAATCACACAAGGCTTTTACAGCATCAGGCAGATTTGACGGGAGCTTTCATGGCAACGTTGCTTGTTGCCCGTGAGATGTTGTTATCTGACCTAAATGCTCCTAAAAATCTATGTGTGTGTGTGTGTGTTAGAGAGAGAGAGAGAGAGAGAGAGAGAGGGAGAAAGAGAGAAAGAAAAAGAGAGAGAGAGACTTTGTGTGCATGGAATCATTTTTATTTCTTGCGTGTGTGTGTGTGTGTGTGGGCGCGCGCACGTGTGCACATGTGACAGGGGTGACAGAGAGTTCTTGGTGTGTGTTTCTGTGTTTTTTTTTTCTTAAAACAGGTTTGCGACTCATCGCCCATTCTACATTGGGTGCTTAAATTATTCATTGATCAACTGTTAACTGAACCACTTTTGATCGTCTGATTTAGTTTGTGAACCAATGAGTTTGCTGCTATATTTAATGGGGCAGTGAAACAAATATTTGGGGTGTGTGGGGTGTGTGTGTGTGTGTGTGGGGGGGGGGGTGGACTGACTTTTCCGTGTTTTTACACATTTTGCTGCTGAACCGATTTGCCCAGTTCTTAAAAGATTAATCAATAATGAGCTCCAGTCCTACTTGCATCATCTGTGGTCTTCTTATTGCATTTGTGATCATGTGTTTACTGTAGGCACCTTCATGGTTTGTGCTGCATGTGTTTTCTTACTTACAAGTGATGCAACATTTGGTAACTGTTAAGTGTGAAAAGAGATGACAATGCAATGACGTGTGTCTTGGTAATCGTGCATTAAGACAATTTGCCAACAGTTACTTTATGTTAGCCTCCTTTCACCGTATCAGCGACGTCCACAGGCGCTCTGCAGAGTCTGGACAACGCCAGCGGAGGTGTGTGTAGAAGCAAATCCATGAGGCTGGTGCTGAGAGTCGGCCAAAGTAAGAACACGGCATGTGTGTGTGCCTGTGATTGTGTTTGTGCGTGTGTGTGTGTGTGCGCACGCGCGATGGGGTGTGAATGAAAGACAGAAAATGAACAGTAATTTTCTTCTTGTTTTTATGCATGTAATACAATAATATCCTCTCTGGAAATCCTAAGTGGTCAGCTAATCTCCCTCATCTCTTCATTCTCTTGAAGAGAGATTGCTGTCATGAATTATCTCAAATCTCTAATTCCAACCTCTGGCATCTTAAGGCCATCAGTATTATCTTGCATGCGATCATTCAATCTGGCTGTGTCAGCCAATAATCCCTTTTTTTTCCCTGCCTCACATCGGTACAATCAAAGGTCCTTTTTAAGATTTTGCCTTCTTATCACATTAGATAAATCAGATTAAAAGAACACTCACTGCTTTTACTTGAAATGTCCTGAGGATAAAGCATGATCTCGGTTGTTATTTCCTTAACTGTCTGCATGATATTATAACAGCAGCAGCTTGTTTAGAAGGGTCAGTTCCACTTGATTGTCATTCAGGATCAAACCCAAAACAGAATGAAATTGCATTTATTTCCAACTCAAAGTTAAAAAAAACAAACAAAACACAGATAAAAAAGACAAAGACATAAAAAAAAAACCCTTCAATTTATTTAGATATTTTTTTCCAGGCAATTCAAGTCACATATTTGGAGCTCTGTAATTAGATACACACTGTTTTTCTGTTTGTGTTGCTAAAAGCTTGAAAATCTCTTGAAGCCCCCCCAAAATGCAGTTTTTGGTCTCACAAATGTGAAGTCTTATTAAAATGAATTATTAAATAGTTGCGGGTGGAAAAAAAATCGGCATTTTGTGAGTTTCTTATCTGATCATGAATATATGGGGCGGCTTTTCTGCTGTGTTTACAAACAGCGCTGGAGTAAACAAACCTTCAACGGCGACAGAAAACATTAATAGTTTAGATTTTGTTGTAATCTTGTTCTAATCTTTACATTTATTCAAAAGTCTTGTTGGTCAGTTTGAAGTTTTTAGTCAATTTGGATCAATAAGTTGTTCCTTTGAATTGAAATCGCGTAGATATTTTGAACATTGCAGTTAAATTTAGTCGGTAGAAATGATACGTGAATGATGACGTAACAAAGTTCACTGTGCTAAGAATTACTGGATGACGTTGTTCAGATATTCTTTATTTTGTGTAGATTTCATTCAAAAGTCAGAGCATGTGCGTTCTTCTTAGTTGCATATGTAATCAGCCCAGCAGTTAATACTGGTGAGAAATCCCCCTATTTTATTTCTGTTTTTCTTGTAATCCTTTGTATTTTCCCTCAAAATGTCACCTCTCTGTGCTTACATTTGGAATTTCCACCATTTTCCAACATTCTCTTTGAAGCAGGTGAAAGTGCCGCATTCAGAAATGAGCGTGTGGGTGGATAAAATGATAGCGACACCTTCTTTTTCCTGTCAAGAGTCCCTGGCTTGACTCATAACGCAACTTTCCTGGTCTACTGAGGTCATCAAATGGTTTCAGTGCCTCCTCTTTGATATCTGAATGTCAATAATATGCGTAAGAATCAAAGTCCTGAATCATCACTGATGAGTCAGTGTCACCAGAGATGAACAGGAAACATGTGACACAGACTTCTCTACATATCAGTGAAAGAAACAGACGTGAACTCTGTTGTTAATGGATGTACCATCACGTGCTCCAGGTTCTTCAGATCCACATTCAACTCTTCAGGAGTCCCCGACCAGATTCCCACCCACACGAGTAAAGTCCAAGTCGAAGGACCCGCCGAAAGAAGCAGACACCAAAAGCGAAGGTGGTATGAAGAGGAAGAAGCATGTACTATTTGGATTGTGACACATAAATATCACGGTTTTTACAATTAAAATGATGTGTTAACATGTTTTATAAATACATTTACATGAAAATGCTTTTACTAGAAACAGCAAAAAAATTGCAACATAGCTTTCAGGGGAAAAGTGATTGGCCAACATCATTGAAATGATCCTGCAGAGACAGTTTGTGTCAAACACATAACTGAGAAACCTCATGTACTTATTGGATTGATATTTTCCAGTCAGAGGAACGAAATCCACCACGTCTCTTTCTGGACTCTAGCTGATCACCGTATTAACGTGTTCCACTCTTTAGAACGCAGATGTTCTTCCTCGATGGGCGTCAGATCACAGCAACACCAGCTTCGTTCTGACCCCTAACCCTGCATAAACGTTACATTACAGTTGATGGACAGTAATCATGTTCTCACTCCATCATTGCAACCCAAACACAAGAGAAAATAGGTCCAAAAAAATACCAGAATTTTCCTTTAAGGCAACCCAGTATAGAGATTAATGGGATTAAATGTGCAAAATGATTGGCATAATCTCAGAAATATGTAGTTCAAGAACGTACCTTCCTCACCCACAAACCAGGAATTGAGCAATCACACACCGGTGTTTCTTCTGCCACTGTAATTCAAATCATTCGGTGTCAGTGGAAAGCCACAGGTTGTTCGTCGCTGCCATTTTGTGTCTGACCACCAGATGTCCTCGGACCTCCCATCACATGCTCACCTGCCTCTGATATTTGCTTCTCACCTTTAATTCTCCTTTAGTTGGTTGACTTGTGCCCACAAGTTCCTGTTTACTTCATTGGATTTTCCAGTTTTGTTCCTCAAGTTTTGACTGACTGTCACCGAGCCTGAGCTTCTGGTTAATGTATTTTGTTTAATAAATACCTTTGAATTGTTCCTCACCTATCTCTGCTTTTGTCTCCCCTCCCTCGTTGGTCTGAACCCACCCCCGTGATAGTATATGAAAGGTTTGTCAGAGGTTCTGTGGGTGTAAGAGGTCATAAACTGTGTAATGTTGCTTTTGAATCTCTATTAAATGTCCTGATTTTCTCTTTCATCTCCTCCTTCCTCTGTTCCCCATGACAGACGCAGGCTCAGAAACAGGGCAAACAAACCCCGGTGGCAGTGTTGACTCTGAGCCAGGACTGTTTATGTGGGTTGTCTCTGGCTGCGTGATCCTCTTCCTGATCGTCATCGTTCTGCTGGCCCTGCTGTGGAGGTACCGCCACCGCCACTGTGTCCCAGATAGGCAGCAGTCTGCCTCTGTGTCCCTCAACACTTTAGCCGTGCCAAAGCGGGACAGCATCAGCAGCGACAACAACGGCTCAGATCGTAGTGATGTTGTCTTTCCACTGCCGGCCTCCGACAGCGCTGTCTGTCGTCATTATGAGCGCGTGAGCGGTGACTACGGCCCCCCTGTGTACATAGTCCAGGAGATAACGCCCCAGAGTCCCTCTAACCTCTACTACAAAGTCTAATGTCTCCTGCAGTGGTGCCAGATTTCCACTGTCGGGATAAAAACACTTTTAGTAATTTAAAAATTTGCAGTGGATGAAAACATGTCACATGGGTCTTTTCTGGGAGGGATGTTGCACTGACTTTAAACTTTGCAAAAGACGCTGATATACCTGTCTGTGTCAAACTGCAGAAAACGCCCCGAACATTTTCACGTTCTTGCTGAAGTGAAGAGACTGTAAGCGATTCATCACAACTTATTTACGTCTTGTTTCCAGTTTTAATGAGAGATCTTGGATGTCTCTGCAGTGACTGTTTTGGTTCTTAAAATGTTTTTTTTTTTAAATATATACATATATTACACTCTTTCATAGAAAAGAAGCAGAAAAGCAACACATTCTCACTGCTACATATTGGATCTAATTTATTGACACATATTTCGCACGACACAAAATTTGAAAGCACTTCGTGTTCTCGTTTTTAAATGAAATGAGTCTTTTCTTGACGGTATTAGAAAAAAAAGTGATGTTGCACCCCAACAATGAATTCCTCAGTGGAGTGCTAAACCCTAACGTTCCAAAAATGACTAAAGAAGAAGAAGATGACGAAGAGGGAGAAGAAGAAGAAAGTAGTCCAACTAATTTCAAGTCAAAGAAGACAAAACATTCAAAGTTCATTCGTTTATTTGGTTCACGTCACAATGGGAAAATGACAAGTTCAGCTCGTTATATTCACAAATTGGAATTGAGCTTAACACACTGATTATTAGATTAGTTTACCCTTTATGATGAGAGGCAAACAAGAAGTGTGAGTATTTTATCTTCCAGAGTTTGTGACTTTTACTAAAGTTTAAAACAATTTCAAGGGTTTCTACAGAAATTTTTTCTGATCAATGTGGCCTTCATTTATGCATTTGTTTAACTGTGGAAACATCAGTATAATGTTTGAAGCCAAGGTTAAGGTAAATCCAGGGCTTTATAAAAAAGAATAACCTGAAATGAAACTATTGAATACTGCCGTGGCTAGTTTCTTGACAAACCTACAAAAAGATGCGGCCATTTCCCAGCAGTGTTCTATCTGTGTTTTCTCTCTGTTTTCCAAAACCAACTAAAGCAGAAATCAAAGAATATAAAAGTGAAATAGGAGCTTGAATCAGCAAATATAACTGATAAAGTTCTGACTCTGTCTGGTTATTAAATTATTTAAATGCTACAGCTTATGAACACTTCAACTAGCACAAAGTTACAACCGCACTGAAAAAAGGGAATGAGTTGTGTTGGATACTTTTTTTGTCTTATACATATTGTTTATGTGTCTAAGTTAAAATGATGTGTTTTAGTTTGTTCGCTTCAAAATGTCTGCTTCCATTGAATTAAACAAAAATTTTAACAAAACTGCTGATAAAAAAAAAACGGAATTAGTTAAGATTGAATACGGTATTTAAATTGTTTTTATTTAAATCCAATGCGGACCTTCAGGAGTGACTGGAATGAAAAAGTTTTTAATGCATTCTTGTATATTTCTGACGAGGCTGTAATTTTCGGGTGTGAGTGGGCGTTTGTCGCTGCTCAGAGGAGCATGTCTCTTCATTACACCTCTAATGATGCCCGTGGGATGGCGACTGTCATGAAGGGAGCAGCATGCTGGAACTTTCTTTGTGAAATGTTGGTTTCAACGGACAAAATGATGCTGGATTTGTGTGAAGGTGCAGGTCCCTTATAATCTCTCCAAATCTGTGTTTTGATCATCTTGCGCACACAGAGAGACACTATTCCAAAGCTTTTCTGTGCAAATACACAGACCAGGGTTCAACTTCAGAACTGTCCTCTCAGCTCCTCATTCAGCGGCTGCAGTGCCGGTTAAGAAAAGTCTCCCATCTCTTTATAAAAGAAATGATCTCAAATCATTTAAATGTAAAAGCAGGCGGCTTTTAACTGTCTGCCGGTCTCTCCTGTGGCGGCGTGCTCGGCATCCATGGGTGAACATGTTTCATGCTCCTTCAGCCACATCATGCTGCACATTTTCAACCTGTCAGCTTCCATGAGCTTCCTCTCCACCAGGGACACTGTTGCTTCTACAAGCAGGAAGCCAGGAGCTCTCCTTTTAAATGAGGAGGCTGCTCAGCTGTAATTAGATAAGATAAGATAAGATAAACCTTGATTCGTCCCTCAGAGAGGAAATTGGCACTGTTGCAGGAGCAGAAACATAGAAGTAGCAGCAGAAAAAGAACAGAGCAAAAACTAGCAGGAACTACAATAAACTACAGTAAAAAAAAACTATAATACGCTATAATAAACTACAATAAATGTATGGTAGTTTACTGTAGTTTATGATAGTGAATTAAACACTGAAAATTAGTTGAGTTTTTGAAGGACAAAAAAATAGGAGTGAATGAATGTACTTGTCATCTTGTTTTAATAGGTTAATAAGAGCAGATGACACATGTGGATGGCCTGATTTTTATCCTGCAGCTAAAAGCAATTTGCCCTCTGGCAAGAGGTGGATTTAAAATAACTGAGAGGGAATTAGTAGAAAATGTGTCAAAGATAACTTCAATATTATTGTCTGTAATTGATGTCTTTAAAAGACCGACGTGTGCAGGCCCACCTAAACACTGACAAACACACACTGTTAACCAGCTCGTTGGTCACTCGTATGCTGCTCGCCATATTGCAGAAAAACAATACCACACAAATTAGTTTCTGGCTCAGAAATGTGAGGCAGCATTTTTGCTCTCTTCCTTCCCTTCGCTTGAAGCTCTTTTCGAGATGTTTTTGTCCTATGTAAAGCTTCACAGCTGAATGGGCCATGGTCGGGCGAGGTGAGTTCAGTTGACCCCGGGGTCACCCACAGACAATGGGTAGCCAGGCCTCTATAGGAAGAACAAAACACAGACCCCCGGGCTCATGGCCCCTGACGTGGGAGGAGCCTGGCCACGGTTGGCCATTTTAGAAAATAGGGGCAGAAGTGGTGTTGCAACAGAGGGGATTTCAGATCTCAAGTACAGACTTGAATGTCATTCAGTGTTTCCAGTGTTTTTACATTGCGCATTTTACAAGGGAAGACTTCTCATCTTTCTTTTATGCGTCAGAGGAAAAAAAAGAAGAAAAAACACCGATTCCTTGCTTGTGTGTGATGAACAGCTACGCTTGACCTTCATCCTGCACAATACATGTTAAAGAGCACGGTTAAATGCTGTTTGAAGCCTCATACCTGCTCTGATCCCATTTAGATCATCTGTGCTGAGAGCACATAGAGCTTGAGGAGGATGGGGGAGGTCTAATAAGCTTTTATCTGACCCCATGGGACGATGTGAGGTCTACAACCTCCCCCACCTTACTTCCATATGCAGAGGAACTGGCTCCAAGAGTGGCTTTGTGTTGGGAGATGGGGGTCATGACTGAGCCCTCCTGCTCCCACAGAGCACCCAGAAAAGTGCAGACATTTATAGTTTGCTGGTCAGATGGAGGAATGTAGATCACAACAAAAACTAAACTCTTTATAACTCTGTGTGCACCAGCACTTAAAATTAGTTACATGGTTTTGTTCTCAATCACCTTATGGGTCTGAATGCCGTCATCTCCTCTCTGGAGCTCTGCGGGTTATTAAAATACAACAGAAACTTGGCAGGAAGTTGGGCTTAATGGTTCCTCTTACAGTTGAGAAGATATTTCAGTATTCAGTTTGCTAGTTCCCTCTGCTGGCCAGCAACCACACTTACTGTATCTCTCTCACATGTTTACAACTGACAGGTTGCAATAATTGGAAAAAAAGGAAAGAAAAAAGATTAGTCTTATCACATCTGCACGAGAGGAACCCGAATGTGTGTGAACATTCTTCCCATCGTAAGTACAATGTGTGATTCTATCTGACACTCTGTAACACTCTGCACTAAGAGGTAAACACTCTCTTTGCATTTCATCAAAGCTCCACTACCCTTGGAAGCACCGGTGGGTTCTGTTGGCCGGGGGAACTGTGGTGATGCATCTGTAAGATCAGCTCAGGTTGGAGAGATCAGTCTGTGTCTTTGTCATTAAAGTCTGATGCAAACATGTTGGAAAATGTTTTTTTTAAATCATTCATTTAACTCAACTCATCTCTGTGCTGCGAGTAAATACAACAGCAGAGGGATTATTTTAACCAGGCAGCAAGAAAACTCAGTCTGTTGTTACTATTTCAAACTGAGGTGTGCCACTGCAGTTGCATTCACTTGTAATCAAAAAAGAAAGTGACCTATAAATGTTCTTATAACTTTGATGTGATGATTAGTAGTAACTTTTGAAATATAGCATCAAAGTCCTGATCGTCCCCATCCAAGACATTTGAGACTACATAAATAGTAGCTTGTTTGTGCGCTGGTATTCAACTTGAATGTGAAACAATTTCACTTTGCACAAATCAGTACAATTTCTAAAAATGGAAAAAGAGTAGGAAGTTTATTTTGCAGACAACAAAGCATCCGAAGCAGGCAGTGATCTGAATTTCCCAACACTGTTTATAACCATTTGAATTCCACAAATTCAAATAACATCTGTTGTTTAAGTACTGAGACACATTTTACATTTAATTAGAAACAGAAAAAAAAGGTTGTGCCGAGGCCCCACATCCTGTCGGAATTTGCCGCAGTTTTCCTGCGTTTTGTTGTAATAGCTCATGGTCACATCGTCACATCAGTACCCAGCTGCTTTGTTTTAACTCCCAGGAAAATAAAAAGTGACACCAGCAGTTGACAATATTGCACAATGAAAAGTTACAAATATTTGCAAATATTTTTATGATCCTAGAGTAGTTTTAAGAACTCAGATTCCAGCCTGTATGTGTAGTTTGGCCGTTTGGACAATTTCAGGAAACATTCTGATGCATTTTGCCTTTAACTATATTTCAGAGAAATTGGACAAATATTACAGTTTTACAATTTAAAGGACAAGCGATACACTGGTTTAAGTTTCCTAAAACAATTGTTTAAACCATTTTAGAGTCCTTAATATCTTTGTTAAGTCTCGTTTTTATATTTCACACGAACTTTTGTAATCTAGTTTTTCATATTTTATTGTTCCCTTACAAATATTTTGAGCGAGTTTTATAGTTTTGCTAAACCCAAATACCAACCCAAAACTGATTATTGTGGCCCTATAAATCACTTCCAAATAAATGTAAACAACTTTTCAAAGGGAAGGCTGAGATGGTAACCTAACAATTTAATTGATAATTATGACATTGGATATTTAATAAAATACTTTTTATGTAAACTTATTGAAGGAAAAAAAAAGCATGGAGGGGGAAAAGCACTTTGTGAGAGTGCACACTCTGGATTTATGGTGGGATTTTAGTGGATTGATTGAGTTTGTGTTTTAGTTCTTGCAATATCAAATAAAATATGTCTCTCTCACACACACACATATATTTATGTCCTGGTCAGAAAAACTCAGTCAAATGAGCACGAACCATTTAAATGTCCATCAGTTAAAATGTGCCCAAAACAACAGGTTTTTTTTGTTAGTTGTGAAAAAACAAAACATTCAAATGGTATATTTTGCCTCATCGTATGTGGGATATCGAAATTTCAACTTTTTTTTTTCTGTATGAGCTCCGGCTACAATCACGTGATATAACACACAATATGCTGATTTAAAGAAGAAGCAACAGGTTAATTATTCGTTACGTTTCATCTGTATGAATCATAAACTAAAGAATAAAACATTTTAAATAGTTTTAGTAGTAGGCGCAACTGGGTTTATGAGAAACAAACTATCTTTTCATTGTGATGAAAACTTAAATGGAAATAAACCCGCAAGACAAATCCGGATTTTCCCGTTAAACATACAGGATTTTACGTTAAAAGATGCTGAAATCACTGATTGGCGATCCTTGCTCGGTTGGAGAGTGGAGGGCTGTTCGGCTGGAGATGGGTCGGAAGTACCGTAGTTTATATATGCAAATGTGGAGAGTTGGGGGTTGTAGCTACATATTTACGTTCAGTGGGAGCCGCCCTTCATTCACCCACATGGTTACCAACTGGTCGCCTTCGCGCCACTTTCTTAACCCCGCAATCATTTTTAAACGGCGTATCTGGTCTACAAATTGATCCACAATCGGCTCAGATCACACTTCAGGTTTCGTTTTTATCCGCTGGTAAAAAAGTTTCCAGAATAGTTACGTTTTTATTCCTCTCTTTTGTCGGCAAAGAGACTGCACGGCAGCCCAAGCAAGTGAGCGAAGATGGTGGATTTCGGCTGGTGAGTGAGCGCATGTTTATCGGCAAGGAAGTCGGGTTTGGGGTTATATAGTAGTCTGTTTATGGGTGTGGGAAATCTTAGTTGATGGGATTTATACTCGTCCCATTTGCCATAAGACCACGCTGACGTGAAGATCTAAACATGAACACATAAATGGTTTTTTCTGGGCGATGAAAACAGTGTAACGTGAGGCGCATGGCAGCCCCCTCAGCTCCACCATTGAGGGAATGAGGGAGATTTGAAAAGCTGTCCGGAGCTTTCTTCGCTGCGCTTTCGCAACTGGTTGAAAAACAATTCACTTCTTAATAACACTGCGACTTTGTGGAAGGTTACTGGTGTGATATTCCCAAAACAAGTTTACAAATGAGGCGAATTCGCTGCCCAGTCTCGAGTGCAGTGGTGTGTGAGTTAAAGTGCCCCCCAGAACAAAGCAGCAGCACATGGGGCAGTTTTAGGCCGCGCATTTTAGCTTAGCAAATTTAGCATAGCCGTTTCAACTCAACGCTGCCGTATCTGAAGTATAACTATTAAAATAACGCTAGTAATTGGGCCAGTCGTGTAAAGCAAAGTCCAACTGTCAAAGACTACTTACTCAACGGGCTAATCGTTCCGTGGATGTATTTATTTAGCGTGAGCTAGTTTGCTGTTCGCCACAGGCTATTCTGTGTCGACAAACTCAGTTCCTGCCATATTAATGTGTTAAACCGCGCATGTAAAGAGCAAGCTGGTCTGAACAAGTAACCAAAGCTGGGGCTGTTTGTGCTCCAGCGGGCTCCAGTAGAGCCGGAGTGAGTATCGTAGGCTAAATGTAGCAACACAGTTTGCCATGTTTTCGTCAGGCTAACGTTAGCTCACCGCGGCAAAGCTACATGCTCAACCAGCGCAGCGCACGGCTGCTGCTCCTACATGGACGGCGGTCGTGTTGTGTACGGGCTTCGAAACCGCAACCCACGGTGGTTGCTTCGAATTAAACAACACGCATCTGGAAGTATTAGTGTTAAATGTTACGTTTAGGTTGGTTTGGTTTAAATGCCATTTGTGCTAGGGTTGGCGCACTTCGAGGCGCCATGTTAAAGACGGTGGGGGAGGGGTGAACAACACCGCTCCCCGCGCAGGCGCGCCCGTGTCGCAGGGAACGCGGGCCGCAAGCTCCTGCTCATTCATGTTTTCTAGTGACCTCGTGCTGCTGTGATAAATCACAACACCTTGTACCACAACAGCTATTATCGATTCGCCTGTAATACTGGGGTGGTGATAAGACATGCCACGTAAGTTTTAGACGGGGGCATCGCTTATATAATTTGATCTAACCTGTTGCAATCCCAACATGTGCTAATGGTTCCTGTGTTGTTCTTCCAGATCCACTGTGAAACAGCCTGAACAAGAACGCATGGAGACATCTTTGCTGTGGTCCGTCTGTGTATTGCCAAAGTGCTTACAGTGCAGGTAGTACTATGTAATACCTACTGCAGTGGAGGCACTTACAGCAATACCCAGACACTGGTGTGCCCTCACCTTGATGCTATATGTCATTTTGAAGTACTGTCTTTGTGCTAAGGTGCATCTAGTGCAGATAGTGAAATAGACTAGCACCTACTGCCCTAAGTGCTCCTTCTGGCATAAGGGGCTGTGACATGCACCACCAGATCATAAATCTCTAATTGGGCCTAAATTTCTTGCAGTTCTCTGCTAGTTTTGCATAGTTGCACTACAAGAATAGATGAGTTGTGCAAATCTATGCAAAACTGATGGTGGCCTGCTTGCTCTCCACCTGTTTTAGACCTTTGGGTTTGGGGGTGTCACATAATCACCCACAATTTGATTTCACAGTACACCTTAATGTGCAAAAACAGTTTCCAGTTATTGTGCAGTGACTAAAGTTTGAGCAGTACTAAAGTGCTTATAGTGCAGGTAGTGTTTCTCCTATCTACTGCAATGTAAGCACTTGAAGTATTTCTAACTAACTGCATCGTCTTAAACAGAGTCGGATGTTTTCTAAGCGTTTTTGTTAGTATGTTGCTGTTAATCATCACTTGGTCAGTTTTGCTGGTTTGCATTCAGCTTTAACTGATGCTTGCTGTGCAAATCCATGCAAAACTGACTAGGTTGGTGGGCTATTTACTGTCCAGCGGAATTATTTTAAGCCAGTTTCACCTGTTTTGACACATTCTGGGTATGTGGAGTTGTCCCTTCCTGTGCAGGTGGGGATTTGTGGCAATGCTGTGTACCTCGAGGTATTGCACTTGTCCCGGCCTGTGGAGGAATGAGGAGATGGTGCTGACCTGAACTTTGACCCTACCATTGATCAGCAAACTGCACGTCTTGTGCATTGTGTTAAATACATCTGATATTTTGACTATAACTGTATTATGCTCATGTGAATTAAAGTGTGACACGGTTTTCCTCTCTGCCTCCTCATTTTTATACCAGGTTCCCTTTTGGACCAGTTAATTGTAGTTGCAAGATGTTATAGACATAACAGGTTGGAAACTCTTCCCTGACATCATGCATCAGTAAACTCTGTAATTGCTGCCGTGCTGGTAAAAAAATTATGCAATTTTAAATGTGCATTATAAGCAGCATGCTAAAAACTCTCCCTGCCAAGTTAATTGACTTCTGTCAGGTCCTAGAAATGTAATAAGTTGGGGGTCATAGTGCTTATAGTATTGTAGGCAAAGTGATGAAAGAATATATCTAGCATGTGTTCTAAAAAAAAATCAAGGTTGGACATCTTTATAGCACATAAAGCCTTGGTTTTAAGTTCAATCACGACTGATTTCGGATCAAAATTAAACTCTTTACTGAACTCCTGACACAATATATCTTGATGTGCTTGCATATCTTGAAAAAGTTCGAAAGCACATATGTCGCTCTATTTATACAGAAATAAAAATGTCTTCAAGTTCAGTAGACATCACAAGTGCCTCTTGGGCCTGTAAAGCCAACATGCAGGTATTTTTATTTCTCAAGCAGTTACTACCCATAAAAGAAGTAAAGAGGCGTAAAGTCGAGTCCCTCAGTAAAGCATATTTAATTTTTTAAATTTTCGTTCATTACAAAACAAATTACTGAAGTGAAATAGTACACAGCACATCTGTACTCAAGGGTAATCACATACGCATCGTGTCTATGTAGTTATTTCTAATCGCACAGCGAGATGAAATAAAACAATATCTATTTGATTTAAAAAGATTCACGTCAAATCCAAATGGTGTTGAGAGTCGACGTGTGACTGTATTCCATTTACGTTGAAATCAATCAGCTGGAATAGATGCTTCTCGCCGTTTGTCCAGCAGATGGCGCCGTCGGTCTGCGCTCCAGCACGAAAGACAGGTAACATCACGGTACCGCCTTCCTTGTCGGTCCAGCCAACTCGGCCAACATGCCGACTAGCAACACTCTCACACCGCCGCAACTTTCCCTCTGACTGGATTTAAATGCTCGCCCGGATCTGAAACCTGCGACGTGGGCTCACCTGAGCGGACTATTTCAGGTTCGAAGACACCGGGACTTCCAAAGAGAGTCCACCCTGTGTTTTTGTGGGGAGCTACCTTATCTTATCAGAAATGCGTGTGCCGTGGACCAGCTGCATCTTTTTCCTGGCGTGTTTCTGTCGTGTTGGGGACACAAACAAATGCGAGGAAGTGCGCAAAGTTTTCCAACTCAGGCAAATCGGACCAAATCAATTGCTGCCGCTAAGTCCTAGACCAGGTAAGTAGGAGTTAAACAATCTTGGGTCATAAAAAATCACATCCCCACGTCATAAACTTTATCATTTTCCAAGGTTTATCAACTTGTTTGCGCCAGTATAATATTTCCCAGTAGCTCATTGACTTGGACCTGTCATTTTGAGTTCTCTGAGGCAGCCAAACACATTTAAAGCCCATTTTAGAGACCATAGTGTTGCTGCAGTGATACAACAGGAGAGGAGAGCTTTAGTGTCGGTACCTGCAGTTTTTTTGTGTGTGATTTCGAAGGGGAGATGCTGAATCAGTCCAAAGAGTAAAAATGGGCATCGGTTGTGCAGTTTTGACCTCCTCTATAAGACCTAGAACTTCCTGGCTGGTTCAGCTTGACTCCTGCTGCTGTGTGAAGCACATAAGTGGCTTGCGGGGATAAACAGGCATTATTTTGTGTAAAGTTAAGTAAACTAGGCGCCTGTTAACTTTCAGAACACCACCTATAATTTAAGTCAGCTCACCTCAAGTTTTGGGGGAATTATGGGTGTGATTTTTTTTTCTTTTTTCTTTTTTCAAAGAGTAGGCTGCCGTTGCTCTCTGTCTGCTTGGAACAGTAAATCTTATTGGTGTTGACTGGCCACAAAGTGCTGCCTCTAAACTTCACCACCCTTTTCCTCCACTGCTGTTGTGAGGACGCAGATCCAAGTGACAGAAATTCCTCCTGAACCTTTAAAAGACCCTGAAAAGACCACTGCCATCATCCCTTCCTTCCTGCCTGTTTGGAATTATATCTTGGCCGTACTGCCACCTGTTATTCACTGAGATAAACAACCTTTGTGCCTTCTTCAGTTTAATTATAAGCTCCCTGTGAAAACACTTGCCACTGTTTAGAACTGGACCCCCCCGCACACACACAAGAGATGTAGATTGCTTCCCTGATGGGTTCAGATGAGTGGCAGTGTGGGTAGAAAAGGTAGACCGATTTATCAGTCAGTCTGGCCGATTATGTTGACATCAGCTGCATACGTCCATCCAAACCCTGCTTTTATACCATCCATCCAACCATCCATCCATTTTCTACCACTTATCCTGTTGGGGGGGGGGGGGGGCATCCATACAACAGACAGACAACCATTCACACTCACAGTCACACCTACGGTCAATTTAGAGTATCAATCAGCCTCGTCCCCTCTTGATGTCTTTGGACTGTGGGAGGAAGCTGGAGAACCAGAGAGAGCCCACACAGGAACAGGGAGAACATGGAGACTCCACACAGAAAGATCCTGTGCTGGAGCCGGGACTTGAACCTAGAACCTTCTTGCTGTGAAGCGACAGTGCTGACCACCGCACCACCGTGCTGCCGCTGCATAGGTCCATTATCTTCATATTTTTCTATGTTCAAGTGAAAAATACACGAGAGTGTTAAAATAACATCATAATGTTCTTTACTGACAAAAAAGCGTACAAATTTTATAGTTTTTTTTTCCCGTCTCAACTTTTTATTTGATAAATATTCACTATATTTCAGGAATATTTTCCTCATTTGTTATTATGATTAAATTGATGTATTTTACGATATGCCCCGTCCTCCAAAAACCCTCCAAACAAACAATAAAAACAACAACTGATATCAGCCATCAGCCAGGCTGTTATCTGAATAACAAGGCTGGCCACTGAAAAACCTGAGTCAGTCGACCACCGCAACTAAAGGTGATTGTCATCATCCATTAATCCGCCAAATATTTGACATGAAGAACATTTTCAAACATTTCTAAGAGCTCAAAGCAGCTTTTTTGTCTGTTTGATGGTCCAAAACCCCAAAACTTTCATTTCATGTTATATATATACAAAATAAAAGCACAGGACTCAACTCACTCAGACTTTGCAAAAGGAAAATGTTTGATATTTTTGCTTGGAAAAAGACTGAAATGATTAATTGATTATTGAAACCGCCTGCAGTTGATTTTATTACAGTAGTTTAATTGTTGCAGCTCTGGATGCGGGTGAAGGGAGAGGAAGTTGATCCTTGAGTGTGATTTTTGTTGTTGTTGTTTTTTTTGTTTAAAGATTTATCTATGATTGAGTGTGAGCTCATGAAAAATAACCTCCATAAAGTCCAGGAATCCCAGAACTTCTTCCATGTGTGATAAGAAGCCTCTGGCTGAGGTCAGGAACAGGAAGAAGGCACGGTGGCTGGAAAACTGTCGTCTGAGAAGCATTTAGGTGAAAAACCCAAGACCTGAAGCACTTTCATGTCCTCTTATCTGAGGATGGAATTCCCTCATGTGTGCCATCGCTCCGGCTCGGCTTTCTTGGTGCTCTTGAACCTGCCGAGGAGCTGATAGTGTCTCTACACTCTGCCTCGGCATGTCAGGGAGGCTGAGTTGCTTTTAAGGTGTTTCAATCGTCCCGTATGTGTTCAGATTGCTTACGTTTGTTGATAGTGGAAAATCAGAAACATCTCTCTGGGGGGTGATAACTATGACACAGATCCCCCTTCTGAATCAGAGGAGCAGTTTGGGTTTTCTGCTCCAAAGAGATTTTTTTTTCTTTTCTTTTTATTCCCCAGAGGTTTTACATTTTTATTCTAGTGATTTATGAGCGATATTTCACATGAGCTCATTTTAGGTGCTACTTTTTTTACTTCACCTCAACAGTTGATATGGAAGTTTATTGATGCTTTTTTTTCCCTGTCTTGTTTCCATCTGAAGGGAGAAATTCACATTGCCTGTCCATCTTACAGATGAAACACACACACACACACACACACACACACACACACACAGAATAGCTGGATACATTCCCGTGGTCATATCTTCAGGCACTCCACCTGCCTCGCATGTCTATGGAATGTGTTGTTGAAAATCAAGCACCCTAAGGAGCACATGCAATCTGTGTGTGTGTGTGTGTGTGTGTGTGTGTGTGTGTGTGTGTGGGAGGGGGGGTTGTTTTCCTTCAAGATAAATAGAAGAATTTAATAACCCTCTGGAGGTATTTTCAGAACCCTTAAAGACTCATCGAACCATCTGGATGAAATAAATATTTGGTCCGCTGTGTGGTGAAAAGGATTTTTAACCTGATGTGAGTCTTGTTTCCTCATACAAACAAAGACGATACCTGGAAATGAAAAATATCTTAAGATATTTTAAATAATGTCAGAATCGATTAGATGTCAGTTACATTAGGAGTGATGCATCTCATTTGTGGGCCCACCTGTCAAATTAATCAGCCCCCCCCCCCTCCTCTGGCCATGGAACATTCCAAAATCTTTGCTTTATTGAGTGATCTCTTATAATGATTGCTTTTAATTCTGCAAGGAGGAATTTCCTTTGCAATAGTCCAAAAACACAAATATTATATGATCCATATGTTGTATACAGTGATGTGACAGAGCCGTATGACCACCTCTCACCTCAGGACAGGCATGAAATGTTCTTACGTACAAATTTGTGTGCAGGTATGAACTCCCATACCTTTAATGTTATATCATAGATACCTGGAGGGAGGAATTACTAATCATCAGGCTTTGCTTCATGCCTGTAAGACTAAATTAAGGGCTTAAAAACATCCCTTAGTGTACGAACGTTTCATGAATGTGGGTCACTGTGATTTTCTATGCTTGTTTTTGTTGGTGTTTGCTCTGTGGTGCCTTATTTGAAATGATCTGTTTTCCATTCGTTTATGAAGCTCCCTGGTCAGCTCCTGTAGTGACATCATTCATCAATTAGGACGCAGTCACAATGTAAAACCCTCTTTAGACTTGTCACACACATGCAGTATCTGTGATGACTAAGGTAAGAGGAGAGAACCGTGCCGGTAAACAACCCTCTGTGCTTCCCAAAGATTGTTTATTTTTCAGTGTAGTTCATTGACTCAAACAAATATGTGAAAAGTGCAAATGAAAACCTGCTTTACCTTTTCACAATAAAATTTCAGCATTTCTCCATTCTGTTTTTGACCTCTAATGTTGATTTATAACTCTCAGGTTCAGACCTTCAGGTGTGCGTGTCCAAGAACCAGACCTGCTGCACCAAAAAGATGGAGGAGAGGTACCAGTTGGCAGCTCGCAGAGACATCCAGAACCTTCTCCAGACATCCAGTACCAGCCTGAAGTTTCTCATCTCTCGCAATGTGGCTGCTTTTCAAGGTGAGAGTGGGGGTGGCGTGCGAGCTGAAACCGACACGCCTGCTGAGTTAAGATGTGGATGATTGTACATGTGTGTGTGTTTGTTTGCGTTTGTTTTCCTTGATGGAGTACACGCTTCAGCGTTCGTGTTTGTATGGGTGCTGTGAAAACAGTGGATAAGTCAGTGTGTGTGTGTGTGTGTGTGTGTGTGTGTGTGTGTGTGTGTGGCTCCACATCAGAGCAAACAGAGCAGCGTCTGTCCTCCTTCCAGATCTACCGCCACACTCTGATCAGAGATTAGATAAGTCTGCTGTTGCTGAAGGAGCCTTGGGAGGCCGTCTTTAGGGGCAACGCCTGTCAGGAGGAGGTTTTTGTTTACGGTTTGGGATGTCCTACTCTGCTGTATCCTCATTATAAAGTCAAACCCTCATATTTAGTTAGTTATCTCGCCATTAACAGGCTGCCCGTCACTCTTTCAAGTTCCTCCTCTCATTGTTTTCGTTCCCCTCCATCAATCTCTCTGCAGCAGTTACAGGCAGCGACCTGTCTGTCTGAGTGCTCCCGCTGCCTGCTGTGGGAGGTTTTCTCTCCCACTAATACCTGTCATATGACGAAAGAAAAGGGTGGGCAACAAATACAGGGCTTATGACTTGAGTGTGCCATCTCAGACGTATCATTAAGCCAATTCACTTTAACAATGTCTCTGGGTTTAAAGACGTGCAGTTATCCTCCTCTTAAATTCAAATGATTTATGGGAGAGTCGTGCTTTTCAGATGCGGTTTACCCGGGAATGACCTTGCTTTTGTCGTCAGATTTTCAAACTCTATTCAGGCTCTGAACTAAAATATTCAGCATTCGTAATGAAGTTAACCAAAGAGTCCTATGAATGTTGGCTTATGTAAAAGCTTGAAAGACTGATGTAAGATCATACTGTAAACTTTAATTTAGACACATCTAAGTGCAGTTAATTTGACTGATATTGTTTTATTCACATTTCATTTGAAAAGCATTCGGAAACGAAAGAAACGGTGTGATTTTTGTGGGCATCTAAGATGTTTTCTGGAGTCTTTGGAATACCGTTTGCATGCTGGGATATCTCTGAAGCACCATTTGTACTTCATTACTCTCATTTATTGACACACACACGTATTTAGCCTTTAGCAACGATTGCTTGTTATGATTTAAATAACAACTTGATTTAATGTTCAGCCCCAGTGTATTTCTCATCAAATCCTACGAAGAAATCACAACAAGCAAAGTGGAAAAGCAGAACAAAAATGACAGAATGCATCTTTAGAATGATTAAAGTATTAATATTGAGT
The DNA here is from genome assembly GCF_037954235.1 of Aulostomus chinensis. Taxonomy (NCBI): domain Eukaryota; kingdom Metazoa; phylum Chordata; class Actinopteri; order Syngnathiformes; family Aulostomidae; genus Aulostomus; species Aulostomus chinensis. Next base: position 16,406,458 of record NC_141321.1, read on the forward strand.
CAATGTCAAATATTTTTTGTGATCATTTACCGATCTTGATTTTTTTTTTTAAAAGTTGTACCAATGATTGGCTCTTTATTTCTTAGTCAATCTGCTTGCTCTACAAACTGAACAATGAAAATTAAAACAAACAAACAAATAATGTAGATCAAAAAATATAGTTTGATAGTCAACAGCAGCTGTGGTTTTAGCAAACATTGCTATGTATTAGGCATTATTCAGACCAGGAGTATTCAGCGCAGCATGAGGATCTGTGGGGGGATGGGTAACTGAATAAATGACTGTGTCAATGGTATATAAGGAACATGTCAAAATATTCGGAATCCAGAAATATCAGGCCTTTTTCTTGACAGTATGAAAGTAAAAACAGTCACCAACCTTATCCTTTTTTGGATTCAGTCTGGCTCCTCTGTAATTTTCTGAAAATGTGTTTTCTTTCTGCTCCTCTAACTTCCTCCTTTCACTTCCTGTAGGTGCTGACAGGTTTGTTCACACAGTTCAGCTGAAAAGCCGCAGGAAAAGGGTAGCTGTTAGAAAATACTTAAAAAAAAAAGAAGAAAAAAAAAAGGGGGGAGCACTTACATGGTTTCATCTGTGGAATGGCAGCCAGCGTGTGCTACAGCCAAACCAAACAGAGGTCCTTGTCAACATCAACTCTCATTTTTTTTTAACTTATTCATTATTAAACCAAGTTAGAAACCCATTGAGATCAGGATCTCTTTCACGAGGTTTACATGGCCCAGAGGTCAGCAGCACATGTCAATAGAACAGTTTTAGGAAATGATGGTATAAATACATTCACTAACCCTTACCCTAACCCAACATAGCGTTTTCTTTTAAAAAATAAAGTGCGGGAGCTGTAACACAACAATAAAAACAACAATTTGTAAGATTTTAGAAATTCAGCCATTATTCAATGGTCTAACGCTGTCTGTCCCTCAGGATAGAACGAAAGGCTCCAAGTGGAATATCTTCAGGGAGTTTCAGTTCAGTCTGTAGTGTATTCCATGCCGAGGGAAAGCTGACAGTTGAGAACCTCTTTTTCCTAATTCAGTCCTTTCCCGAGGACCAGAGAAAACAAGTGTAGTACAAGAACGCAAGGCGTAGTAGTTGCTTGTTTTCTGCAATAAAGCACATAAGTCAAGCATAAAAGAGCCTTATAAATTAGGGTCAGCCAATTATGCATATCTGTGTGCACTCAAAGAAGGCAAGTTCCATCTCATATACAATTCTCAGTGGTGGGTGAGACGACTTAAGCCAGCGACAGATCTCAGGACTAATGAAAAACAGCTTTCAAGGACTTGAGACGTTGGGATGATGCACTCAAATAAAGCACATCCCCATTGTCAAGAATGGGCGAGAGGGTCGCTGTCACTAATTTCTCTCTGACCCTGAGAGAGGAGCAGGTTCTATTCCAACCCAGTCTCATGTTGTAGCCTTTTCACATTTTGACATGAGACTGGGTTGTCTATTCCTGAAAAAGAGCCCAAGCTTCACCCGTAGTTTGGTGACCAGAATATTAATATGGGCTTTAAATAAAAGCTCCTGATCTAGGGAGAAACCCAAGTATTTGTAATTAAAAAACTGCTCTTTAGGTTTTCCTTTAGAGGTGGCAATAGTTTTAATGTTCTGTGGTAGTACCTCTGTATGAGGGAAAACCATGAGCTTGGTTGTATCCGTGTTTAAAACCAATTCATCAGTCAACAAACACTAGCAGCTGCTTCCAGCATGTAGGCAGGGGAACGCTTCAAAAGAATAGCTGCTCCTAGAACGAACATCTATAAAGTCAATAAGGCTTCCCTAAGGGATTCCTCTATGTAAACTTAAACAACTAACAGTTATTCTCATCATTCATTCATCTGTGGATTGTAACTTTGATGATGCGGTGAGGTCTGTACTTTATTCACGCTCTGAAGGGGAAATAACTGCAGCAACAGTAATAGCACTCATCAAAAACAGATGGACATAAATAACAGGATTAAAGCAACACAAGAGTAAAAGCTTCAAGTATAAGACAAGGAAAGAAATGTAAGCAATGATAAATTATAGGGACATTCATCAAGAAACTCTTTTCACAGTTTTTACAAGTTGATATATTCAACTTTTTGTTATATGTCACCAACCACCTGCCAAAACCCCAAAGGAAACTAACAAATACTCACTGGATCAACAGCTGCTGTGAACTTTGGGTTTGTGTTGACTTTGGTGGCCCCTTTGGCCAAAACTGGTAGTCTTGCCAGAATAAAACTGCATTTACTAACACTTCATGGCATAAAAATCTTGATCTGCCAGACTCAGGCTGGCTGGAGCACATTCATTTGGTTCTGGAAGGGAGTGAAAAAAACAAAAACAATTCTTGAAAACAGTTTGATGATATTTTGCAAGATGTTTTTGTTTGTAAAGATCTAATATTTGGATGTTGTCGACTGGGTTACATGTAATGTAAGACTACAAGTAACAGTTAAGCTTTTGATGCTCTGTAATCCTAATGTTCTTTTCATTGCATTATTTAGTTGTTACTTTTGTCCAAAGTGACTTGTAAGAGTACATTTCCTCAACAGCAGTGGACCAACTGTGCATCGCAGAGGATTGAGTGACACTTCTCCAAGGTTTTTAACCAGATGAGTTAATTCAAGGAGGGTCCAGGTGTAATGTCGTTGTTGAAAAATGGGCAGTGATTGTGGCAGAAGAGCAGAGTTTATTCCAACATTGTAATGCCAGAGACGGGACTAGTCGCGATGAGTCCCCTGTTGCTTAGCGATGGAAGGGTGAGGCGACCTGCAGAGGTTTTGGAGCTGAGAGACTGTGACAAGGTTTGGAACCTGTCCAGTCTGAACTGGCCTCTAGGTTTATCTTGAATTTGATGTGTACAAAGATGAGAAGCCAGTGAAGCGACTGGAAGAGTAAGAGAGATGTCAGAGACGGGTAGCCCAGCCAGAGGCACGCTGCTGTAGTTCAGGCTTGAGATGAAAAGCAGCTACACCAAGAGTTGTGTGGCTTCCCTCATAAGGAAAGGTTGAATTTTGACTCTGCAGCATGGGCAGAGCAGGACAGATGGCTGTCCAGGATCACTCAGAGGTGCTCGGGAGTCTGAGATTGCACCACAGTAGTATTATCAGTGGACATGGAGGGTTCAGTGAGAGGGTCATCTCTCCCTGGGACAAAGACAAGCTCTGTGTTTAAACGATTGACCTTTATCTGGTGCACAGACACCCAAACACTGATCCAAGCAGAGATGCATCCCTCAATTTATGTCTGTTGGAGGGAGGATTTTATCTGATTTTGCATGGAAATCAACCGGTACACAAGAGAAGCACACCATGTACATGTGACACGAACAGTTCTGTACTCACGTATACACTTTATTTTTGTCAGCTAAAAAAGTCTCATTGGTCTTCAAGATGGCGTTGCACAGACCTGGTATTAAGACCACCCTTAGTGATACGATAACAGGTGGTCAGCACAATTGTACAGGCTTTTGGAAATTACTGCAAAGAATTGTACTATTTCTTGATAATTTGCATAAAAGTATGATGAAAAGTGGTTGATATTTAACATAGCTTTCACTGAATTATCAATAGAAATGTCACTGTTGTTCTTTGTTTTTATCCAGTCTACGCTGAAGATACTTGATCAGCAAGTGACGCATGTCCACAGTATCTGTTTACACACACACACACACACACACACACACACACACACACACACACACACACACACACACACACACACAGCCACCCACATGGCATTGTTCTGCTCAGCCAGAGGGAGGTTTTAAGAGTCTTTGTTACATGGAGAAAAACTTTCGGTTGCACCATATGTATGGGAGGCACGGAGACTCAGAAATGTCTTAAAATGCTATTACATCTTAGCACAGTTGGGAGGCTAAAAGACCTGTTTTGCTGCTCATGTGTGGACATAGAGTCAAGCATTTAACATGTCTTTCCTATAATAATGCTGAATCAATGCAAGTGGATTATTTCTTATTCATCTTGTTGGACTGTGGCTTTTTGTGTGAGTTGTTTTCACATTCTAATGAGCCAACAACTTAGCAGATGATGGCTACAGTGGATTAAAACCTCATTTTGCCTACAACTTTTCCAGAGCAGGAAGGTCAGAGAGAGAGAGAGAAAGACAGGGTTTTGGTCTGTTTGTCCTCACCACCTGGTTTTTGCTGTCTTTTACTTCCTTATAAACAATTTACGGAGTGAAGGAGTAAAATAGACAGGAGGGGGTTTCTATTCTGAGGGAAGGTTGGTGCTGTGCAGAAACACACAAGACCCTTCGGTTGCAGATGATTGGCAGCCTGCACTGTAATTTGAGAAACAACAGAGAGCAAGTGGAGTGTATAATGCAAGACGAGCAGACAGGAAGATTGGCGAGCTAAAAGGGGGGCAGGCTAATGTGGTCATTTGTTATGTGCAAGGCCTTCAATTAGGCATCTTTATATGATGCATCTGAAAAGAAAAGGGGGCCTGAAGAAAGTAGAAGACTGTAGATGGAGAACACACTGGAACACTCAGGAGACACTGGGAAATAAAACAAGTCTATAAAATGCTATTTTCATATTTTTATCCTGAGGGAGACTCGTGTTTTTTTTGTTTGTAGTGGGCCACATTTATAAAAATCTTTTCATGTAGAAATAGCACTTTGATATAATGAGTAACGTACATAAGCAAATCAAGCACTGGAGCTGTTAATTATGAGTATAGAGCTTCAAAGCACTGTAGCTCATCCCGCAGTAATGCTTCAAATTTATTTCTGTTCTTCACAGCAAAGCGCCACAATATTTCTGTACCTCGTCCTTAAATGAACTTGACCACAAGTTCAAAAAAAATAATAAAAATAATAATAATCTGGTCAGTGGGCAGCATATAAAAGAAAAAGAACAAAGTGATGGAATACTGTCAAGCAGACAGCCTTTGAGCTCTCCAGCACATTAGATCTTCCCTCTCGCTGTTGGTTGGTGAGTCTCTCAGGGCTGCATGTTTTCATCCACCGGCTGTGAGGTTCCTGCACGGTGTCCACTTAATGCGCAAATATGCAGCCTGCTGAGCAGAGCTTCTGGGGATATCTTTTTTTTCCCCCATCCCACACAGGTTTGACTTACATCCATGGCAACCGACCTGTTCAATCCCAGCAGCCCGCGGGGCAACTAGATCAGCTGTTGAGATGCTTCAGAAAGCATCGGGGGGGGGGGGGGGGTCACTGAAATCATAGCAAAACAGAGAAAACCACATCAAAGCAATGCCCTCTTTTTGATTCGGTGGTGTGTTTGCTACAGGATGGATGCTTACTCCAGATTCTGTGAACAACATCAGCAGTGACTTTTGGCATATAAGGTAATAAGTGAAGTATTAATAATAATCTGGAGAGGCAGGCAGTCATGGTCCAACTTCACTAGAATCCAATAACAACATGTGCCGGCACGTCCGCTGTGAAGTTTATCTTAATTATCAGCATAAAAAGTCTCGGATAGAAACTTTTTCACCTCTTTGGAAAAAAAAAAAAGCTTGTCAGGTTTCTTGCTGAGAGTTACATAAGAAAAGTCACATTGAGACTAAGCAAGAGGCTCAGCTCTGCTCAAGGTTGCAAAAATACAACTACCAGCATCTTTGAAGCTCATTTATGAGCACTTTGTATCTTGTGTGTTTAATACAAATGAACATAGACACAAAATTAAAAAAAGGGAGGTGTAATAGAGGGTATTTAGAGGACAGTGGTGGAAGTGACTGTGTTAATGTTTAGCTCATGAATTTTTGTAAGCCAACCCAGACATCAGCGTTGCCTCGGGTTCTCTCAACAAAAGGTCACCTACTGCTCTCCGGCCTAGAAGCTGAATTTTGATATTTCTTGTTTTAACAGTTCAAACAAAAGATTTTATTAACTATGGACAAAGTCGTGCTAGCTGCTTCTAGTCCTCCTGCTATGCTAATTATGCCCTAGCTCCATCGTCGTACATGTACAAACTCAACAGTGGGTTTGATCTAATTTTGTTCTTGATAGACAGCAGAAAGTGTATTTTCAAAATGTGAAAGTATTCCCTCACAGCAAGGAATGACTACATGCAGGCATCGTGAGCCCACAAAGGCTGAAAGTTGCAGAGTATTTCAGAAGAGTAAGTGTAGAAAACATCAAAGGAAAGGAAACACAAGGAAGTAAAAGTGTATTTATAGTCTTCCATAAATAATCTCCCACCAGTGTGACACTTGATGAGCAAGTAGCGAGTGACTGTTATCAATCGAATGCGGCTGTTACTGAAATGTCTGAGTGGTGATGCTGTTGAGGCTATTTACACTGTGCAGCTTGTGGTCGTTTTTCCAGTCAATGTGTCATTTTGGTTTCCAGCCTGGGAAAAAGTCAGTTCTGCATGAGACACCAGCAGGCGGTCAGTCAGACCTGCTGTTGTGTTCGTAATGCTTCTAACTGTGAGCTACAGCTTCATCGTCTGAGGAGGGAGTCTCGCTGTCATTCAACCGGAACGTCACCTTGTTGAGTTCAGGACTTGCTGTTTGCACTCAAAAGCTAAATGGGTTTTTGTTTATCAGCTCTTGGAGGATCTGCTGCCCATCTTTTATTCATCTCTGAATTGAAAAAGGAACATACTTGAATGGCGGCGGCCCCACGGTTTGACTGAGAGGAGACCACAGTCAGGTGTCAAATTAGTACAACATGGTCTTTGCCAAACATGGCGTTCTCAGTAGGGAGGGAAATGAAGCCGGTGTGACTGTTGATGATAAACACTTGATCACTGCAGAGCGAGTTTGGATTTCAGCGTATAAATGTAGTTCTTGTTGAGGTCAGTAAAGCCAGTGCCCATAATACTAAACCAAAACATCCTGGATATCAGTCCTATCAAAGAGTAGTTTTAAAGCAATGCCAAAAATTGAGCACTAATCCTCAGGTTATTATCCCTTATATAAATATGTATATATGTATGTATATATGTAAGGGACAGTGTGTTTAATATGTGACAATTGTGGTTTGTTGCTGTGTTGCCGTCTCTCTGTAAGCAACATGATGCCAAAACTACCAGGCTGGCTGTTGGCAGGATGAAGTATGAGCCAAGGAAGAAGCCATTCAATTTGCGGTCTGATCTGTTTAACATGGCGTGTTATTACATTTGCCTTGCTGGAGGTCTGCACCTCCATAATCTACTACTCTGCTATCTGATTTGAATGATTTACATTGATATTAGATGGCATCCTGTGGTTGTTTTTATTTTCAAGATTCTGAAATCCCTCTCTTCCTGCATATGTGTAATCAGTTAATCTATCATCACAAACTGAGTCTTTGAAGGGCCGTGAGGAACTCTCTCCGTTGTTCATGTTGTCTCTAGTTAGAAAGTCTGGTTGAGGGTTTGACAGGCTGGTGGAGGAAGGACACATGGATGCATGAATGTCTTCGCCCTGCAGTGTTTGGTTTAATTTGCAGCTTTTTCCCACGCTCAAAACAAAGCCATCTGGCTGGTCTGGCTGCTTTGGATGGTGCAAAACCATATACAAAAATGGAAAAGAGCACGAAAACAAAAATATAATTTATAGAAACCTCATCAACCAGCAACAAAAACCTAGGCCCATGGCTTATGAGTAACATGGTGTGTACAGGAGGTCTATGTCTCAAGTTTACATGCTTCAACTACTTTTGGGAAGCTTTTATTTTGAACGTGTCTCCTCTTTTCTAAATGTTGTTTGTCAGTTGTTTGGACCCAGACTAGCAACGATATGAAATACAGAACAACATAATGGAAAGTACTCATTATTTGTGACTAACAACCAAAACATAAATGAACGTAACTTTTTTCCCAACTCATTACCATGGATGCAGTGTTGCCAACAACACAGTCATTTAGGTTTATGGGTTCATTATGCTGCAAGTTCAAACCAACCAGCTGACCTATGACTCACGACCAGTGCTGTTTTTAGAGCCCCGTAGGCAGTAATATTTGTGGGCAAAGAGTCAGTTACAGCTGAACATCCATCATTATATAGTCATATTATTGTTTTATCAATAAACCCCTCCATGCTACATTAAAATCAGGGATGTTTTCAGGTTGTTGGGTTTTCAGAGGTTTATCTGTCAGCTTCATCACTTAGAATTAAGCGTAGCATCACTGACACGCCCGGGTTGATGCGTGTTGATGTAGCATCGACCGGAAGAAGGTTCTTTAGTATTTGATATAATATTCGTCACCTGGATGGGCTTTGATGCCTCACTGAACGAGTACAATCCTTTCAAACACGGAGCCACTTCCTGCCACACTCAGTAGCTTAGCAACCAGTGGAAATGTTAGAAAGGATCGTGTATGAAGCTGAGAGCACGCATGCTAGCAAGTTGTGTATGGTCACAGAAAACAGAGAGGCAACATCCAGGACTGAGGAGGCTTGAGGGGCTGCAGCGTAGGCAGCAGCACTTCAGCTGATTCGGGCACAAAAGGTTGCCTAAACTACTAATACAAGAATGCAAATTGTAACCATAAATGATTGAGTGTGTAAGTTTGAGGTGTGTGTTTTTTTTAACATTAAATTGGTGTCTGACCGCAGTCATTCATTTGTCATCAGATTGGCTTCCCCATGATTCTTTGTCAGTCAAGTAATAAAGTGTAAAAACATTCACCTTAACCTATTTGCTTAAGTGCCAAGGATGATATGGATTAACTGCTTTAACTCACTAAGGGAAATATACATTTTCACCAGATTTTAAACGTCCAAAACAAATAAATGAAACTTTTCACCTCAAAAAAATCAGTTGTTGATTGTGGGAAAAAAAAGCCTATTTTTAAAAAATTACTTGGTCCAAACGAAGCATGTTACTACAGATGTAATGCACAAGTTTGACTTGAATCATAAAGAAATTAATCCACTGATGCAAAACAGTTCATACTACCTAAGAGAATACAGTTGAACCAGATAAACTCTTTGACTGCATGTGCTGTAATCTCTACTGTGATCACCAGGCCAGCCAGGAGTTCACCCAAAAGTAGAGCTGCAGCAGCCACTATGCTAACCTATTTGCGCCCTGGCAATCCGCGCTTCTACCAGACGTTCAAAACAGTAATTTCTTCACCAAGATATTGTGCTGTGACCAGCCCTGAGTAGCCCTGCAGCAGTGACTACAGTCACACAGTGTTCCCTTCCAGTAAAGTTTCTATGTTGGTCACAAACTGGCTTCTAGCCTGAGTTGTGGAAAACAGGCTGCTTTTTTTAGTACTCTGCATTTTAAGATCTTTTGTCTTGATGAATATTACATTTCCTTCAGGGGAACCTCGGCCATCTCTCATAGCAGCAGCTTTTATCATGTGTACAGTTTTACTGCCTCTACTGGAAACCACTTGGCTTTAGAGGTGTTAAATGGTTAATATCATTTAATAATAAATGGAGATGTAAAGAAACAGTTTTCATATGAACTTAGACAGGCTCTCTTTAATCTAGACTAAAATATTTCAACCACAGTCAGATGGATTGCTCTAGTGTTGGGTTGATCAGGATGCTCCAATAAATAGTCTCTCCTGATGCATCAACCAATTTTGATGCAGCTATGTTTGGCTTTACTATTGATGCATACTGATATGCTTTAACACCTGATTCAGCACAGAATATATCCACACGTGTACATTTTTTAATGTACTAACCTGTGTTAAGGGCATGCATGTTGTCTCGACTACTGTATTTGCACTTTTCATTGATGAGTCATGCACTATTTATGTCCTAAGAAATCACGCACTGCTAATGGGGATTGCATATTATCAGTAATGATGAGGAAACAATTTAATAAATATGTAATGTGAAGGCTTCGCCACATTGCTTGGAGATAATTTCACAGTCTGTGTAAAATGTTAATATACTGTATAAAAGGGATTATGTTTTGTTATAGATTTATTAAAAAAAAATCCATCCTTCCATCCATCCATTTTCTTCCGCTTATTCCCGTTAAGGGTATGAAAAAAAAAAATCAACATTTATAAATATCTGTTCTTGGCCAAATCAGTTGCAGAAATATCAACATCTTGGCTCAAATCTAACATCGTGAATCCCTCATTTCATATCAACTGCTGACCTTTGTATGAAACTGAATTGCATTGTGGGAAAGTTTCAAGTAGCTAAAACCATGCTGTTGTTGGCTTAAAAAATATTACAATTAATTAATCAGTGCTTTGTTTTCTGACCAAACATCTCCAAAATCCAACCAGTCTCACCGGGACTTGGCTAATTCGCCATGTTACCTTGGTAATATGCTGAGGTGCACGTGAACTTAGCTGCTAAGCTCCACTGAGAATTTAACTGCAGCCTCACATAGCAGCCTTAGACGTGTACTTGCTATTGTATCAGCAAACATTCAACCTGTTGGTGAGGTGATAGGAAAATGTAGTAAAAAACTGTGATTCCGAGGAGCGACAACAACAGCTTTGCCCCAGCTGGATGGAGAGTGTGATAAATAGTTGTGCATTTCGAACGTGTTGAGCTGGATTTATGTGAAGAATTCACAGGTCGACTCTCACAGCTGCCCTCCGCTCTTTTGTGTTTAGGACCTTTCATTTGCCTGACTCTTTGTGCACCGGGTTACAGCCGTGCCTTCTTTGTTGTCACTCCTCACAAGAAGAGTGTGTGTTTAACCGTGCGTATGTGTGTGTATGCCGGCCAAAGCGGGGGCCTCCTCGAGATTCCCACAGAATTTGGGCTTGGCTTTGTGACTCAAGGCTGGACAGTTGATCCAGGGGAGGAAAGAGAGTGAAAAAGAATGCAGAGAAGAAGAAGAATGAGCGGCTGATGGAGAGAAAGTTGGGAGGATGCCAGATCCTATTGAAAGTCTTTGAACAGTGTTTGAAGTCAGAGGATGAGGATTTAGAGGGAAGCAGGATCAGAGTCAATAGCCTTCAACAATCCAGGCGTTTGGGCCGCTGCAACGAAACAACGTAGTCAGACTAATCACAGCTGTTGTCCTCCTCAGCTGCTCTGAGCTCCTGGTTTGTGTAGCACTGCTCTAATCTTGTGTCCAATTCTGTCTACTTAATGACGTGGTTCTGTGGTCATGTTTTCATTCACAAATACTGGTGTGGTGGAGCTCTGTTTCTTATCTTTATTTTCCTTTAGTCCACAGAAATTCAAATTATGCAAATTGCATTTTTTTAAATTGTATTTTCCCACAGTTACTCCTAAATGCTTGCCGTCGATATCTAACTTTGCTGGGAAAACTGTTGATTTAACAGAGAAACTTCAAGCTATTTTCCCAGGCCTCTTCATTCTGTGAGTTTCCCGTTCACAGCTGATCTGATATCCATTTCAGCGCAGTTGTTGATTTTTGTAGCTTTTAGATATGGAATCACATTTGAGTTATTTTGATTCGTAGATTCAGTCCAGTTTAAGTTGATCAAAATTCATTTTACCTAAAATCTTAGTTAACATCAGTATCAAAAGAGTAAACTGACTTCTGTACTAGCGCCCAATTTGATTGTATAATTACATTTGGATTAAGAGCATTAGATGAACTGAGCCATAGGAATTCCGCATCATCCAAAGAAAGATGTTATTATTGCTAATAATTATCCTTGGTTAATGCCAGCTAGGCTGGAACAGTCAGTCCACCTTAAAGGCCAGACTAACTTGGTGAGCCTGGATGACAGCTTCAGGGTTAACCTCCTCACTCTCAAGTTAATCATGGGGACGTGGTTGAGTCTTGTGTTGTTCAGGATTCATTTCACCAACAACTCACTCTGCACAAATGGCGATGGAGTCACTCATGCATCTGAAGCAGTTGCATTTCAGACTGCAGCAGGGAGCTAACCCCAGACATTTGAGAGTCACCTGTTGAAACTGGAAATAGACAGAGCCTTTAAATAAATACCTGGCTGGTGATTTGCTGATCACTGTTTATCACTGGCAAACACCATCCAGCCAGATCAGCAAACTAATGTAAAAGTTGGTGGAGGAGACAAAAATATTGTTTCCATGGAGAAAAACCTTCGGTGGTGTTCTTTGCTCTTCTTTTTAAGAGTGAAGTTGAGATATGACTGATGCTATAGCAGCATCTATGCTAAATTATTCAGGAGACACTGTTTTTGCTTATCACTGTTGCCCGCCATCTGCATCGCTTCATAGGATGCCGGTGGTGCAGACACAGATGCAAACATGAATCCAGACAGGATGGTTTTTCAGGTGGTCGCCTGTGACTAACTGCCTATAGAGGGAGTTCGCTGGGCGTGAGTCTCAGTGGTGCTTGGCCAATAGCACTCTGTATGGATGCCACTGCACTGCTCCATCAGCTAAAGAACTTGGCTACATAAAAGCTGTTCAAAATAGAACAAAACAATGTTACCCAGCACACTTAGAAATGTAGTTCTACGTCCAACACTGCTGGTCATCTATTCAAGGCTAACCCTCCTGTCTACATACTCACCTGTCTGAATGCCCCCTCCAACATTTCCGTCCTATCTCGTCAGCTGAAACAAAAGCATTACGTCACAGTTTTTGATCATGGAGGATCTGTTTTTAGCTCGTCTGGCTTTGCATCAAAGCTCGGCGAAGAACCTTTTTTGGTCAGAATTTTTGTTATTG